>NC_053390.1:567885604-568487716 GCF_905171765.1 Bufo bufo
TATTTTTCAAATGTCCATTCATTCCCCTATGTCTCTGTTCTTATTGTATATATATATTGCTATTTCGTCATATATTCTTGTAGTATGCCTGATGAAGGGACTGGTGATGTCTCGAAAGCTCGCTATGTAACATCATTACTTCTATTTTTGTTAGCAATTAAAAGGTATCAAACCTGCAATACTCTTATTTTCTTTCTCTTAATGAGAGCACTAAACTATCACTAATAGCACGCTCTGTTATGATAGACACAGAAATGACAGGCGCATGTGCAATGAGACAGCCGCAGCACAGCCTCGCACGCCACTCCTTGTACTCAGGGATTCAGGCGCACTGGCGCTCCTGACACGCCGGGCCCAGCAGGCTCCCACGCACGTGTTCATCGCGTGCCTCTAACACTTAGATGCAAGACGAAGCACTCCTTTTTTTTCATACAGGACCAGAAGCAATATACCCACATTGATCGCCAACATTTATGATAGACACAATAAGCAATTATATGGATACAACAGCTTTATTGAATATTATTATGTTAATTCACACAGGTGTATTGGTGAAACATAATTTATATGTTTATACCTTTCTATCTCTACATGTTATAATGAGATGTCTGGAATTTACATAATCATTATGCAGATATCCGTGTGACTTATTGGAAGGATATTTATATCTGTGCATGCACACCTCACTTGATGCTTGAGAAAGACCATGTAAGGTCAAAACATTGCACATTTTGGTGAATAAATCAGTAGTGTTGATCGAGCACCAAAGTGCGGGATGTTCGAGTGTTCTAGGGCTTCCAAAAATTACAAGGAACCAGCAGTCCAATACACCCTTCATTACACATAAAGGAAGGCATCATACACCCTTGAAAAATTATAATTGATGGCCTGCTGGTGACCCTCAAAAACAATAGGAGCAAGGGCCTGCTGGTGACCCTCTAAAACATTAGGGCAAAGGCCTACTGCTGAGCCGACCATCTAAAACATTAGGGGTGAGGGTCTGCTGCAGAGCTGACTCTCTAAAACATTAGGGGAAAGTGCCTGGTGCTGATCTGATCATCGAAAGAATTATGGGCGAGTGCCTGCTGAGCTGACCATTGAAAAAATTATGGGCAAGTGCCTGCCGCTTAACTAATCATAAAAAAAAAAAATATGGGCGAGGACTTGCTGGTGAGCTGACCCTGTAAAACATTATGGTTGAGGGCCTGCTGGTTAGCTGACCCTCAAAAACATTATATGCGAGGGCCTTCAGGTAAACTGACATTCTAAAAGATTGTAGGTGAGGCCTGCTGGTGAGCTGACCCTCTAAAACATTATATGCAAGGGCCTACAGGTGAGCTGACCCTCTACAACATTAGGAGCGAGGGCAGACTAATAAGCATGTTGATATGATGGAAGAGGAGGAGGATGAGAAAAGGAAGATTGAACCATATACCCTTTTTTGTGGTGGAAGGGGTGCATGGGAATACAGTGTATTCAGTACCTTATAAAAACACATTTAAAGTGCCTTTATGTTCAGCCGCTTTCCTCTGGTGGAGTAGAGAAGTCAGGGGCAATCCAGGCCTTGTTCATATTCATATTTCAAGAGTAAACCTGTCAGCAATTTCCGTTGATAGATGGATGCACTTATCAGTTATGTCCCCAGCAGCACTAAATATCCACTCTGACAAAACGCTGGCAGAAGGGCACAGCAGCACCTCCAAGGCGTAGAGCGCCAGTTCGTGCCACGTGTCCATCTTGGACACCCAGTAGATGTAAGGCACAGAGGGATCACTGAGGACGCTGACACGGTTTTCTACGTACTCCTTTACCATTTTCCCAAATTTTTCCCTCCTTGTGACACTAGGCCGCGCATCAGGGTGAGGGTGCTTGCGGAGTATCATGAAACTGTCCCAGGCTTTGGAGAGTGTTGCCCTGCCTCTGTTGGAACTACTGTGTGTTCCCCTCGTTTCCATTCCTCAGTTGCCCAAGGAACTACATACTTTGCCGCCAGCATTGTCAGCTGGAAATTTTTGGAGCAATTTTTCCAAAAGGACCTTCTGATATTGCAACATTTTGTCCTTGTCCTCTCCACCACAGGAATGAGAGATGAGAAGTTCTCTTTGTAGCGGGGGTCGAGAAGGGTGACCAAGCAGTAATTGGTGTTGTCCAAAATGCGTAAAACGTGAGGGTCACGGGAAAGGCAGCCTAACATAAAGTCAGCCATGTGTGCCAGAGTCCCAACAGGCAAGACTTCGCTGTCATCATCCGGAGGATGACTCTCAATCTCCTCATCCTCTTCCTCTACTTCTGCCCATCCTCGCTGAACAGATGGAATTAAACTTCCATGCGTACTACCCTCTGTAGCGAAAGCAACCGTCTTCTGCTCCTCTTCCTCATCATCCAATTTGCGCACAGAAGACGAACTGAGGGTGGTCTGGCTATCACCCTGTATAATGTCTTCCCCAATTTCCACCTCTTCCACATGCAAAGTGTAGACCTTAATTGTGAGCAGCAAGCACTTGAGTAGACACAGAAGTGGGATGGTTACGCTGATAATAGCGTTATCGCCGCTCACCATCTGTGTTGATTCCTCAAAGTTTCTTAAAACCTCACAGAGGTCAGACATCCATGCCCACTCCTTGCTTGTGAAGAGCGGAAGCTGACTAGAAAGGCAACGACCATGTTGCAGATGGTATTCCACTACTGCCCTCTTCTACTCACAAAGCCTGGCCAACATGTGAAATGTGGAGTTCCAGCGCGTGATCACGTCGCACAACAGTCAGTGAGCTGGCAATTGTAAGCGCTGCTGCAGTGTTGACAGACCGGCGGAAGCTGTCGATGACTTGCAGAAATGGGCACACACACAGCGCACCTTCACTAGTACCTCAGGCAAATTGGGGTAGATTTTGAAAAACCGCTGAACCACTAAGTTGAAGACATGGGCTAGGCATGGGATGTATGTGAGCTTGCCGAGCTCCAAAGCCGTCACCAAGTAACAGCCATTATCGGCCATTATCGGCCGGGACGGTTACGAACTTCAGCTCATATTTGCAGCCACCAAATACTTAGTAGAAGTGCACAAATAGTCTCACAACATGGACAGTAACATACTAGAGGGCGATCAATGACAAAAATTCCAACAAAAAAATATATCTTAACCCCTTAAGGATTTAGGGCGTACCGGTACGCCCTGTTTCCCGAGTCCTTAAGGACCCAGGGCGTACCGGTACGTCCTGTGTAGTTTTGATCACTGCTGCACGGCCGGCAGTGATCGGAACAGGGTGCCTGTTGAAATCATTCAGCAGGCACCCTGTGACAATGCCTAGGGGGGTCCTGTGACCCCCCCGCATTGCCGATCGATACAAACCGCAGGTCAATTCAGACCTGCGGATTTTAGCGCTTATCCAAGTTTCAAAGTGCCCATATTTTTGAAAGTTAACCGCCCCTGCAGCCCTCTGTGTTTTTGTGCGGGGGGGAGGATTGCGGGCGGTGCGGGAGGCGTGCGCAGTGTGGGGGGCGGGTGCGCGATCTTCCGCCCGCCCCCCGTTTATTTTCAGAATGACCGAGCGGTTGAATCAGAGTGTCAGCTCATTGCTGACACTCCGATTCAAACAGCAGACATCTGTGCAGATGTCCACCGTTTTAACCCCTTCCATGCCGCGGTCCGTAGGGACCGCTGTATGGAAGAGGTGAAGAGGGAGGGAGCTCCCTCCCTCTCCCCATCGGGGGGCTGCTGTGCCTTTGCAGCCCCCGGACAGGATGGGGTGACAGAGGGAGGGAGCCCCCCTCCCTCCCCTTCCCCGTCTGCTCAGTTGTGGCAGACGGGGAAGGTTCCCATGGCAACAGGACGCCTTCTCAGGCATCCTGCTGTCCATGGTGCTAAACAGATCTGTGCTAAAGGCAGAGATCTGTTCAGACAAAGCGTGAGTGAAATACAGTGCAGTACACTATATAGTGTACTGTACTGTATTATACAGACATCAGACCCACTGGATCTTCAAGAACCAAGTGGGTCTGGGTAAAAACAAATGTTAAAAAAGTGGAAAAAAAAGTAAAAATAAAAAAAACACATTTATCCCTGATTAAAAATTAAAAAAATAAAATTCCCTACACATGTTATATATCACCGCGTCCATAACGACCTGATCTATAAAAGGGTCATGTTAAATTTCCTGCACGGCGAACGCCATAAAAAATAAAAAATAAAAACTATGATGAAAAATAAATTTTGCTCACCTTACTTCCAAAAAAAGGTAATAAAAGTGATCAAAAAAGTCGCAGTATGTACGCCAAAATAGTACCATTCAAACCGTCGTCTCATCCCGCAAAAAATGAGACCCTACCTAAGATAATCGCCCAAAAACTAAAAAAAACTATGGCTCTCAGAATATGGAGACACTAAAACATGATTTTTTTTTTGTTTCAAAAATGATATTATTGTGTAAAACTTACATAAATAAAAAAAAAGTATACATTTTAGGTATCGCCGCGTCCGATACGGACGCGGCGATACCTAATATGTATACTTTTTTTTTATTTTTTTATTTTTTTTTGACAAAAAATTGTTTATTTAGCACAGTTTTTATTTTTTACGGTGTTCATCTGAGGGGTTAGGTCATGTGATATTTTTATAGAGCTGGTCGATACGACCAGCTCTATAAAAATATCACATGACCTAACCCCTCAGATGAACACCGTAAAAAATAAAAACTGTGCTAAATAAACAATTTTTTGTCACCTTACATCACAAAAAGTGTAATAGCAAGCGATTAAAAAGTCACACGCACCCCAAAATAGTGCCAATAAAACCGTCATCTCATCCCGCAAAAATCATACCCTACCCAAGGTAATCGCCCAAAAACTGAAAAAATCATGGCTCTCAGAATATGGAAACACTAAAACATGATTTTTTTTGCTTCAAAAATGAAATCATTGTGTAAAACTTACATTAAAAAAAAAGTATATATATTAGGTATCGCCGCGTCCGTATCGACCAGCTCTATAAAAATATCACATGACCTAACCCCTCAGATGAACACCGTAAAAAATAAAAACTGTGCTAAATAAACAATTTTTTGTCACCTTACATCACAAAAAGTGTAATAGCAAGCAATCAAAAAGTCACACGCACCCCAAAATAGTGCCAATAAAACCGTCATCTCATCCCGCAAAAATCATACCCTACTTAAGGTAATCGCCCAAAAACTGAAAAACATTATGGCTCTCAGACTATGGAAACATTAAAACATTTTTTTTGCTTAAAAAAATAAATCATTGTGTAAAACTTACATAAATTTTAAAAAAAGTATACATATTAGATATCGTTGCATCCGTGACAACCTGGTCTATAAAAATATCACATGATCTAACCTGTCAGATGAATGTTGTAAATAACAAAAAATTAACATTTCTTGTTAGCTTGCCTCACTAAAAGTGTAATATAGAGCAACCAAAAATCATATGTACCCTAAACTAGTACCAACAATACTGCCACCCTATCCCGTAGTTTCTAAAATGGGGTCACTTTTTTGGAGTCTCTACTCTAGGGGTGCATCAGGGGGGCTTCAAATGGGACATGGTGTCAAAAAACCAGTCCAGCAAAATCTGCCTTCCAAAAACCGTATGGCATTCCTTTCCTTCTCCGACCTGCCGTGTGCCCTTACAGTAGTTTATGACCATATATGGTGTGTTTCTGTAAACTACAGAATCAGGGCCATAAATATTGAGTTTGGTTTGGCTGTTAACCCTTGATTTGTAACTGGAAAAAAAAATTAAATGGAAAATCTGCCAAAAATTTGAAATTTTGAAATTGTATCTCTATTTTCCATTAAATCTTGTGGAACACCTAAAGGGTTAACGACGTTTGTAAAATCTGTTTTGAATACCTTGAGGGGTGTAGTTTCTTAGATGGGGTCACTTTTATGGAGTTTTTACTCTAGGGGTGAATCAGGGGGGCTTCAAATGGGACATGGTGTAAAAAAAAACAGTCCAGCAAAATCTGCCTTCCAAAAACCATATGGCATTCCTTTCCTTCTGCGCCCTGCCGTGTGCCCGTACAGTAGTTTACAACCACATATGGGGTGTTTCTGTAAACTACAGAACCAGGGCCATAAATATTGAGTTTGGTTTGGCTGTTAACCCTTGCTTTGTAACTGGAAAAAAAATATTAAAATGGAAAATCTGCCAAAAAAGTGAAATTTTTTAATTGTATCTCTATTTTCCATTAATTCTTGTGGAACACCTAAAGGGTTAACGACGTTTGTAAAATCAGTTTTGAATACCTTGAGGGTGTAGTTTCTAGAATGGGGTCATTTTTGGGTGGTTTCTATTATGTAAGCCTCGCAAAGTGACTTCAGACCTGAACTGGTCCCTAACAATTGGGTTTTTGAAAATTTCTGAAAAATTTCAAGATTTGCTTCTAAACTTCTAAGCCTTGTAACATCCCCAAAAAATAAAATAAAATATCATTCCCAAAATGATCCAAACATGAAGTAGACATATGGGGAATGTAAAGTAATAACTATTTTTGGAGGTATTACTATGTATCATAGAAGTAAAGAAATTGAAACTTGGAAATTTGCAATTTTTTATAAAATTTTTGGTAAATTTTTGGTAAATTTGGTAAATAAAAATGAATTTTTTGACCCAATTTTAGCAATGTCATGAAGTACAATATGTGACGAAAAAACAATCTCAGAATGGCCTGGGTAAGTCAAAACGTTTTAAAGTTATCAGCATAAAGTGATACTGGTCAGATTTGCAAAAAATGACCAAGTCCTTAAGGTGAAATAGGGCTGAGTCCTTAAGGGGTAATCAGGGGACATTGTTATACGTCTTAAAGGGAAATTATCTGAAATGTGCCCTGTCGGAGCCTAGAAAAATTCTATTTTAGGCAACGGGAGTACGGGCCTTAAAAATTAGGCATTCACCTGACATAAGAGAAATTCTGATTATGTGGCTCAAGGTACTTTATCACTGTAATACCCTAGTCGGTCCTCAGCCCAGGGTCACCCCCTGATGGTGGAGGTTCCCTGTCCCCGTGCCTAATCCTAGAGCATCCCTGTTAAAAACCCTATAAACAAGGGATATAACATACAAGTTAGATGAACAAACAGATGTTTCAAAGATATATAAATATACAAACCGGATTCCAAAAAAGTTTTATTCACTATACAAATCGTGAATAAAAACTGAATGCAATGATGTGGAAGTGCCAACTTCTAATATTTTATTCAGAATAGAACATAAATCACGGAACAAAAGTTTAAACTGAGAAAATGTACCGTTTTAAGGGAAATATATGTTGAATCAGAATTTCATGGTGTCAAAAAATCCCCAAAAAGTTGGGACAAGGCCATTTTCACCACTGTGTGGCATCTCCCCTTCTTCTTACAAGACTCAACAGACGTCTGGGGACCGAGGAGACCAATTTCTCATGTTTAGAAATAGGAATGCTCTCCCATTTTTGTCTAATACAGGCCTCTAACTCTTCAATCGTCTTGGGCCTTCTTTGTTGCACCTTCCTCTTTATGATGCGCCAAATGTTCTCTATAGGTGAAAGATCTGGACTGCAGACTGGCCATTTCAGTACCCGGATCCTTCTCCTACGCAGCCATGAGGTTGTGATTGATGCAGAATGTGGTCTGGCATTATCTTGTTGAAAAGTGCAGGGTCTTCCCTGAAAGAGATGACGTCTGGATGGGAGCATATGTTGTTCTAGAACCTGAATATATTTTTCTGCATTGATGGTGCCTTTCCAGACATGCAAGCTGCCCATGCCACACGCACTCATGCAACCCCATACCATCAGAGATGCAGGCTTCTGAACTGAGCGTTGATAACAACTTGGGTTGTCCTTGTCCTCTTTGGTCCGGATGACATGGCGTCCCAGATTTCCAAAAAGAACTTCGAATCGTGACTCGTCTGACCACAGAACAGTCTTCCATTTTGCCACACTCCATTTTAAATGATCCCTGGCGCAGTGACAACGCCTGAGCTTGTGGATCTTGCTTAGAAATGGCTTCTTCTTTGCACTGTAGAGTTTCAGCTGGCAACGGCGGATGGCACGGTGGATTGTGTTCACTGACAATGGTTTCTGGAAGTATTCCTGAGCCCATTCTGTGATTTCCTTTACAGTAGCATTCCTGTTTGTGGTCCAGTGTCGTTTAAGGGCCCGGAGATCACGGGCATCCAGTATGGTTTTACGGCCTTGACCCTTACGCACAGAGATTGTTCCAGATTCTCTGAATCTTCGGATGATATTATGCACAGTTGATGATGATAGATGCAAAGTCTTTGCAATTATTCGCTGGGTAACACCTTTCTGATATTGCTCCACTATCTTTCTGCGCAACATTGTGGGAATTGGTGATCCTCTACCCATCTTGGCTTCTGAGAGACACTGCCACTCTGAGAAGCTCTTTTTATACCCAATCATGTTGCCAATTGACCTAATTAGTGTTAATTGGTCTTCCAGCTCTTCGTTATGCTCAAATTTACTTTTTCCAGCCTCTTATTGCTACTTGTCCCAACTTTTTGGGGATTTGTTGACACCGTGAAAATTGGAATCAACGTATTTTTCCTTTAAAATGATACATTTACTCGGATTAAACGTTTGATCTGTCATCTACGTTCTATTACAAATAAAATATTGACATTTGCCATCTCCACATCATTGCATTCAGTTTTTATTCACAATTTGTTTAGTGTCCCAACTTTTTTGGAATCCGGTTTGTATACAGTACAGACCAAAAGCCAAAAGTTTGGACACACCTTCTCATTCAAAGAGTTTTCTTTATTTTCATGACTATGAAGGCATCAAAACTATGAATTAACACATGTGGAATTATATACTGTACCTCTACCTCTTGAAGCTCATCAAGAGAATGCCAAGAGTGTGCAAAACAGTAATCAAAGCAAAAGGTGGCTACTTTGAAGAACCTAGAATATGACATATTTTCAGTTGTTTCACACTTGTTTGTTATGTATATAATTCCACATGTGTTAATTCATAGTTTTGATGCCTTCAGTGTGAATCTACAATTTTCATAGTCATGAAAATAAAGAAAACTCTTTGAATGAGAAGGTGTGTCCAAACTTTTGGTCTGTACTGTAGATTAAGTTCGGTACATCGCAGATAATCGGGTACCGACACTTATGCACGCAAAAAAACCTACGCGTTTCACCTAAGAGCAAGGATCATCAGGCGGTGAATAGGGTAACACAATATAAATAAAATAGATGTATACTTAGCTCCCCGTTCTGATGAAGGGAAACATCAATCTTGGCTGAATTATGCCCTAAAAAGATCAAGGTTAAATGTCAGATAAACTGTATAAAAATAACGATACCAGGTGTGGAGAAATCAATTGAAGGTGCTTACTTACATTCTGCCAAGAATATGATAAATGTTCCAAGGGAGCTGGGAAGCTGTCAGACTTATTCCTACCTATTTGTAATTAGTTTTTCCCGCGTCCACATTGATGTCCGGACGCCGCATGCGTCACTTATATTTTATTTAATTATACATCTATTTTATTTATATTGTGTTACCCTATTCACCCCCTGATGATCCTTGCTCTTAGGTGAAACGCGTAGGTTTTTTTGCTTGCATAAGTGTCGGTATCCGATTATCTGCGGTGTACCTAACTTAAAATCTATATATTTATATATCTTTGAAACATCTCTTTGTTCATCTAACTTGTATTTTATATCCCTTGTTTATAGGGTTTTTAACAGGGATGCTCTAGGATTAGGCACGGGGACAGGGAACCTCCACCATCAGGGGGTGACCCTGGGCTGAGGACAGACTAGGGTATTACAGGGATAGCATCCCCTGATCATCCTCCTTTTTCTTCATTCTTTGATTATTTCCTTTTTCCCCCGCTGCTTTATCATATATCTTACCTTAGGGGATTACGTCACATATCGTTAATTGATAGGTACTGTTTGTACTAATACCCATTATTTTGATATGAAAGGTATATTTTAAGTCACGTTCTTTTCCTGTGCTAAACCTGACCTAACTTGTAACGTGATTTGGCTGAATCATTTGAATCCTTTTTTTGTGAAATAATGAAGGTACATTATGTGGTCAATGGATAAATATTTTACTGTAGGCCACTGGACTACAGTCCCCAAACATTAGGCATTCACCGGACAGAAAAGATCAAGTGATTATGTGGCCGGAGGTATATTACACGGTCAATGGATATTAATTTTACTGCAGGCCAGTACAAATACAGGTCAAATACATATGTTTAAAAGAACAAAAAATATTAAATTGGATTAAAAACATGGCTAACGTAATCCCCCTCTTGATAAAACCCCTAATGATAATAGTTGAAATTCGATAGCACGTGGTCGTCACTGGTGTTGAATTCCTCCGAGGCCCCAACAATTATTCATTCAGAGTGCAGTGAAGAACAAGTAAGTATGTGGCTGGAGGTAGATTTCACGGTCATTGGATATCAATTTTACAGCAAGCCAGTGCACTACAGGCCCCAAAAAATATGCATTCAGCGTACAGAAAAGATCAAGTGATTATGTGGCTGGAGGTCTATTAGACGGTCAATGGATATCAATTTTACTGAAGGACAGTACAAATACAGGTCAAATACATATGTTTGAAATAACTAAAAACATAAAATTGGATTAAAAGCACGGCAAACGAAATCCCCCCTCTTGAAAAAAAACACCTAATTATAATAGTTGAAACACGTGGTCCTCACAGGTGTTGAATTCCTCCGAGGCTCATTCATTTTTAGAAATGTGAGGTAATCCTCAGTGTCGTGAGCTATGCGAGTGCGCTTAACGGTCACGATCCCCCCTGCTGGATCCCCGCTACAAGGACAACATGCCGTTCTTACTGCCGTCACTGGAGCGTGAACAGAAGATGCGTGAGTACAAGCAAACGCTGGTAGAGGTGCTACTGATGCCATTACCACCTGACAGTGGGGGCTCAGTGGAAGTACGAGGCAGAGACGGCGGAGGAGGAGGAAGTCGCCAACGCAGCAGGGGCACAGTCAGCACCTCAGAAGGGTGAGTTAGCATGGCCGATATGTGGAAAAGCTTTGTCTGCATACCACAATATACAGCACCATCATCTCATACGGACCGTCTTAGCAGGAGGTAGCATTTCATTAACTTGTTGGAACAGAACGTCTCCACATATCTGCATGTTTGACTAATGGGTCTGCCCCATTCAATTTCTGGGTCTCCAAATTGGGCACATGATTTGAACTTGCCTTTTATGCCTTCGAGGCGCTGGCCTGCCCTGCGGCAAGTGTATTGTCCGAACGCGTGTTTAGCATAGCGGGGAGGTGATCACGGACAGGCGCATCTGCCTGTCCACAGCAAAAGTGGACAAGCTCACGTTCATCAAAACTAACCAGGCATGGATCCCACAGGACTTGTCTGTACCTTGGCCAGAGTAGAGAAGTATACCAGGCGCACCTAGCCATTGTTGTACTCCAGCGCAGTTTGTGCATTCTCTTTGCCATTTCCCAATGTTTGGTGGTCGACAGTTACCAAAAAATAAATAAATAAATTAAGAATTGTAAAAAGACGAACCATTTTGAATTCATCCAATTAATGTGGGAGAGCAAATTCTTTTGTGGAGTGGGTCTGTGAAAGTCATGAATTAAAAAATAAATAAATAGGACCATCCCTTCATCTGTCTTAACTGTTGTAGGAGAGGAAATTCTTCTGTGGAGTGTGTCTGTGAAAGTCATGATTTTTATTTCCTTAATTAACACCAGTGATGAGCGGCAGTGGCAATATTCGAATTTGAGATTTTTACGAATATTTGGGCAAATATTTGTCATATATTCGTGAATTCGAGGAAATTTGCGATAAAAATTTGCGATACGAAAAATCCGCGATCAACACTACTCCTAAAGTCAAAGATAGTGCAGCCTTCTCATTGGCCAACAAGCAAGAAGCAGTGAGGGATCATGGGTACTGATAAAAAAAAATCTAGAATATTCCTGATTACGAAGATATAGCACTAGATATTTGCGAATTCTCGAAGTGCCAATATTCGCATAAAAAATTCTCGATTAGAATATTTCAATCAACACTAATTAACACCCCCTTCATCCGTCTAACTGTTGTAGGAGAGGAAATTCTTCTGTGTAGCGTGTCTGTGAAAGTCATGATTTAAAAAAATAAATAAATTAGGAACACCCTTTCATCTGTCTTAACTGTTGTAGGAGAGTTAATTCTTCTGTGGAGTGTGTCTGTGAAAGTCATAATATAAAAAAAAAAAAATTGGAATACCACCTTCATCCATCTTAACTGTTGTAGGAAAGGACTACCCCACCTTCCGTCCCCTCTCCCCCTTTTTGTGTCTGTCCTTCAATAAAGCTTTGAGCATGTGACTCCCCCATCTCCTCTTTACCACCCCCCATTGCCTACCACTTGTCTTTATTGCTTTGTTGTTGGATTGTGTTTATTTTGATTGATTAGGAATGTTAGTGTACTCAGGTTACCTGATGGCTACCTGTAAGTGAGATGGACATAAGCCATGGGCAGAGTTATTTGAAAGTCCAAGGTGCAGAAGTACCCCAAGAGTGTTGACCCTGATGTGCCTGAACTCACTGGCGGTGGGTTTCCAATGAATGATGACACATTTGCATATACATGACTTTCACACATTTTGAGCACACTCAAATCTCTTGGTTCAAGCTTGGCAAAACAAGACATTTTTATAATTCTGGAAGTAAGGTGCACATTAACTTTATTTTTTATGTCACTATGAATTCACTGTCCATGTTTATTTGCCATAGGATTTTGAGGATGTCCTACCCTTATGGTTTACCTCCTGAGTTCTAGGGAGGGTGTGTATAGCCATGACCCTCTGAAATTTCTTCTGGGGGAGAGACAGACCTCAACTGAGGCTTTTGGCCGACACCAAGGGTGGCAGCTCAGGTAAAAGCCAGAGAGCAACTAGCTCTTCTTTGGTTTGGGTGAGGTTTTGCTACCTGTCTCCAACCTTTTAGGGCCTTTTGGCTACCAATGATGGGATTGGTATATGGAGATTAGTGATGAGTGGCATAGGCAATATTTAAATTCACAATATTTTGCAAATTTCTGTCCGAATATTCGCCATAAATTTGCAAATTTGAGAATTTGTGATCCTCAGTCATTTTTTACTTGATTGTGAAAGTTGGCAATGTAATACTGTATATTCACGATCAATTCGCAATAAATTTGCGATTAGAATATTCAACACTATTCGCAAATACGAATATTCGCGTTCAACACTAATGGAGATACACAGCATCCGTGTGCATTTTATTGTGTGGCATGCTGCACTTCTTTGCACTTGGGCGAAGAAAGTCATGTTCCTCATACTTTCAAAAGACAAAAGCACTATCTGCAGATGAGGTACTTGCTTGGTTATAGTTATAGTTATGTCGCAAGGCCTGTGAAAAATGTCACAGGTTTCTTTTTTGGGAAATATTGGGAGTTTGGATAACCATTAGAGATGAGAGAAGTTTTGAAAAATTTAATTTGGCAGCTTCTGCGAAGTTCCCCAAGATATTTGATTCAAATTAATTTGTTATGAATCGCTATAAATCAGGTATACCCAGGCCACTTTGCCTTAGGGTACGGCCGAGCTGTTGGCAGGTTATGGCCATGCTGCGGTGAAGAACCGCACAGCCAATTAGCCCACAGCTGCCTTTCATTTAATAATGAAGATCACATTGAATAGTCGGTCTTCATTTTTAATGGCCGCATGGCACCTTTAATGCACCTTTAAGCAGGGGTTGTTGCTGATATGGGGTTTGACTGGTTAGATGGGGGAACAATATGCTGGCATACCCACTTCTCCAACCCCAGCACTTTCCTGCCCTACAGGTGGGAGACCTTCTTCTGCCATCTGCTTTTCCTCCTTTAACACATCATCTTATATTGATGAGAATATTTCATCAGGAACATCCGGCTACTCTTCTTTCTGCATCTTGCTGACTTTTATAGGAATAAAATCCAGCAAAAGATGAGGTTGGTCATCATTAAGACCTGGCCCTACCAAAGGGGTGCATGTGACGTGATGTCGCGCCACCGTCCGGACCTTACTCATAAAAATGTCTTTATGACTGAGGTCTGATTGACCGTCAGTTTAATATGAACCACTTCCAGTGAGAATTAGAGTTCTACCTTAGCCAGGGAACAGGATGTCCATATATGGCAGTTCCTGTAGCTATGATTACTCTATTACCCCCCTGCTGAGAGTATCTCACACTCAGGGCAAACTTCAAAGGAGAGAATTGACACCTAGACTACATGTTCAGTGTAGCGTCAAAGGAAAACCTCAGACATGCGTCTCCCAACTGCTTTGATAGGGACCCAGGGTAAACTAATGGTCATTCCCCACTTCACTCCACTGTTCACTTCAAAGGAATTGCATGTGGTGTTCGCAGGGAGGGCCTGGGAGCCAATCTCTTAGTCACCCAGGAAAAAATATTTGGCCATAACTCATGCCAGAATTAGGGTACCGGCATGGGAGCCCCCTCAAAACGAAGCTTGTATCGAGGAGAGCAGACAGAACCCAGACATGACAGAGCTAGGGCCCCCCTCATATAAGAAACGGGGTACCGGTCTCCTGCAAGGCAGAGGGGTGGCATGTCACCCACGGAATTGTTCATAAATTCATGGGGAACCCAGCCCAAGGGCCCAATTTTCCATAACTATTGCGCAGGGCGAAATTATGTGCCCTTTTGGTAAAAATGGGAAAACTCTTGCCGGGGGTGGCAGGGAGGCAAAGCAGACCCGCCTTAGGAAACACCCACTGAACAGCCTCCCCTGTTCAGTGACTGGCCGGGCCAAACCTCTGCCACTCCCAGAATATGGGGCATAAAAATTCCTGCACAAGGAAAAAGTGGGCTTTTTGCCCTTTGGTCACACCGCCAATAGGCTGCCCATTGGAACTTAAGTTTGTGCCTGGATTTGGCATAGGCAAGGTCCAAGATAGTAATTTCTCTTTTTATCACTGTTTATTTTATACATGCTTCCCAGCTTGCTATTGTAGTCTTTTCTGTAAATTTTTGTATGCATTTTTTGTTTCGCTTCTGAGTTACACAAAGTAAAAGATATTTTTAGATCTTTTAAATTGTATCTCTCTCTTAACGCTCTAAGCCACACTGCAACAAAGTACTTGTACGCCTTAAAAAGACCTACCTGTTTTATAGTCGACTGGTATTAGCGACATAACTGGGTTGTGACTTGATTGGTGTTAGGTTGTAGTGTGGTACCGGGGCTGATCTGCGAGTGGTCCGAACCCCTAACCCTACAATTACAGAGTCATTCACTCACAAACGTGGTGGCAGCAGAAAATAAGGGGGGTCCAGGATTGACTGTTTGGGTAATTCTGTTCCTCCTCCCCTGTCTCGGTCCACCCCCGGTTGGGCTTTTCTCCCCGCTGGGGCATCCTGTCTTAAGTCTGAATTAAGCGGGGGTGGTCGTGACAGTGCACACTGCATGGTATTGGTTGTCATTAGAGATGAGCAAATCGAATCCCATGAACTGGAATTCAATCTGAATTTCAGGATAAATTCGATACACCTAGAAGCCGAATTTCCTCGTGCTTCATGTCAGCGAATTGATTTAACCTGAAATAGTAAAAAAAACGAAAAAATTCAAACTTACCTCCTCCATTTGCTCGCGACGGGCCGCCAGCCTCCATCTTGCTGGAAGATCTCAGCCAAAATCCAGTGCAGCGAGAGATTACATCATCACGCCGGCTGGCGTGATGACGTCATACGTCACCACGCCAGCTGGCGCGATGACATAATCTCGCGCTACACAGGATTTCGGCCGAGATCTTCAAGCAAGATGGCTGCGGCCGGCCCGTCGCGAGCAAATGGAGGCAGTAAGTTTGATAAAAAAAATTAAATTATTGGTAATTTTACGCATCTGAGGGGTGGTACAATGACGGGGGCAACGCTGTCGCAGCTCCCTGTCATTTTACCCATTACTTACAAAAAAAATGTGCTTTGTGACAAAGTAATTCGTCACAAAGCAAATTTTTGGGTGAAATTCTGCGAATCAGCCGAATTGAACTTTTAAGAAATTCGCTCATCTCTAGTTGTCACGCTGGGCAGTGGAATTATAAAGGCTTGCATCTTATTGATATTGTATTCTTCTATTATTAGTTTTCAGCAACACTGTCCTATACGCTGAGCTCACAATAGCGGGGAGCGGTCAGGGTAGGGCTTTTATAAGGTTTTTATAAGTACTACTGTTTTGCCAGTTATAACCAGAACGGCATCTTAAAATTATTCAATAACCAATTCATTTTCAACCAGCAAAAAGTGATAAATAAAAAATTATGCAGTCTAAACATAAAAAGACTGGAAAGCTGTATAAGAAAAGTTGAATAGAAAAAGGGAAACATTGAATTATGAAAGCTTTGTAGCAGTCTTTTGGTTTTAAAAAGTCTCTCTTAACAGGAGTAGATTTAATTTTCTGACTTAATCCCATATTATACTGCCTGATTTTTTAGCAGATAATGGCTAAGGATTGTTAGCGATCATCTGGCAGTGTAACACTGCCGCCGATTGCCCGATGAATGAGAAAATGCTTGATCATGGGGCAATCCAAATCTTTTGATATCCTGCTGGCAAACTACTATACAGCATGGGGACGAGCGATGGCAAATCAATGCAATAGCAGCGGTCTTCTCGACTTCCCTCCTGACAATCGTCTGCCAGTATTGTGTAATACAGCCTTTAGACCAGTCCAAAATTATAAAGAGATGTGAATCTTTGAATATATTTAGTGCAAAACTCCTACAATCTATTTTCTTTATATTAGTATACTCTAGCCTTAATAAATGAGGGCACATGTGTCTAAACTTAAAGATGTGTGAATTTCCTAACATTTAAATCAATTTGCTCATCTACAGTCTAAACTCCACTTCACCATTTCAGCATTCTCAGACTACAGTGAACACAGGACTTACATACTATACTTTGTAAACCTGACTAGCCATCCTTCAGATAATTAGCTACTGAAATACATATATACTGTATATCATATAATATAGACAGGGCTTTCAGAGTGTTAGCTAATAAACGGTAAAACATCTAATTTTAGTTTTGCATAAAGAAAATGGCATTACAAAGCAAAAATGATGCCAATTCTCAGATATAATGTCTAGATTCAACTTTCTGTCGTTTGACTTTGCAGAGATATGCAGCTTATTGTTTGTATCCTTGAAATATTCTTTTCAAGATACACTCAGTGCACATCACTAGTTTCTTCCATCTCAATTCCTAGCTAAAGTGCTGAGCCCCATATGGTCATTCCGCACAGAGAACAGCTGTGACAGATGAGGCTTGATCTGGTTTTGGCCCTAAAGGCATGCTTGACCCATTCTTTATAAAAGCAAAAGATTTTTACATTGCAAAATAGCATGTCCTATAGGTGAAAAGACTGTACAGAAAGGCCGAGAAAGCTTAAGGTGAGGGAATATTTGCTCCCCGAAAATATAGACTGTCTATGACAAATGAAATTTAAAATGTAGATAAAAAAGATGCAAACACATAATTATATCTGCAAGTTATCTGAGCACAGAGGCTCCTTCATCAGCCAAGTTTACAAATTAATGAGAAATAAGCATTACATTTAAAAGATGCTACACAAACATGTGATACATCATTCAGATTAGTGTTGGGTGTGAATATTCGAATAGCGAATATTAATCGCGAATATCAGCACTTCGAGAATTCGCTAATATTTAGAATATAGTGATATTTGTGGTCATGGCTTGCCTGTGACGCGTGGGCTTGGAGACATGGTACCCTCTACCTGCCTGACTAACTAAGCGGCTTGAGTTGTGCCATAACCGCTGCGTAGGGGGGAAAGCCTAAAGTGGGCATACCCTGTAAAGTGGGCGCCCCTCCCACAAATACAGGCCAATGAATCGGCCTTCACACTTGGGGTCATGGCTTGCCTGTGACGCGGGGGGAAAGCTTAAAGTGGGCAAAAACACTGCTATCAAACATTACCTGACCGTTTATTCCCAAACAACATTACATAACAAGACTCTCAAATGTGAGATACATTTCACGATCGGGACGAGGTATGTACCTGTTGAAACATGAGGAGCGCCAGCGACCTAACTTCTGGATTACATGAGCCGGCACATATTCCTGGAGGCAGCCGAAGCAGCCCCGATTTCACAATCGCGAATATATTGGAGCACTCTATCTGCATATAAAGCTATTGTAATGTTCTGCAGTGCCAAAAATTTTCTCCAGTCTCAGAAAACTTCTAGCAGCTTGAAAAATGTAGCTATAGTGACACACCTGTATGTAGCTATAGTGACAGACCTGTATTTTGTATTTTGTGCATATTACGTGAATATTACAATGCCGATTTTTCGTGATCAAGAAAATTATCTCAAATCTGTGAATTCGCGAATATATGACAAATATTTTACCAAATATTCATGAAATATTGCAAATTCAAATATTGCCCCTGCCGCTCATCACTAATTAAGATAAGCCAAAGCATTAAAACTGAGATTTTTGTAGATGAAAATGCAATAGAGGCAATTACTTTAGGTTTTTCAATGAACTGGAGAATGGGTGAGCGAACCAGTTCGGACTGAACTTGGCTATCATTCGGATGGCAGACGAACTTGAATCTTTTTGGGTTTGTTTCAGACGAATCCACTAAAACAGCACATAGCGCCATTTTAGTGCGCGAGTCGGGGGGAAAAAAAATCACTAGAGAGGAAGAAGAAGGGTCCTCACATGAATTGGCCCCCAGGCTGACAGACAGCCTTGATAAGCCAATCAGTAGTGATGGACGAAGATCGGCGATCAAATGTTCGCGAACCGCAAGTTCGCGGGGGGCCCCATTCACTTAAATGGCAGGCGAACCTAAAAAAATATTCAGCTCATATTTGCTGCCACCAAATACTTAGTAGAAGTGCACAAATAGTCGCACAACATGGACAGTGGCATACTAGAGGGGAATCAATGACAAAAATTCCAACAAAAAATATGTATCTTAATCAGGGGACATTTTTATGCGTCTTAAAGGGAAATTCTCTGAAATGTACACTGTCGGAGCCTAGAAAAATTTCATTTTACGCCACAGGAGTACGGGCCTTAAAAATGAGGCATTCACCTGACATAAAAGAAATAACACGTGGTCGTCACTGGTGTTGAATCCCTCGAGGCCGCAACAATTATTCATTCACCATACAGAAAAGAACAAGTAAGTATGTGGCTGGAGGTAGATTACACGGTCATTGGATATCAATTTTACAGCAGGCCAGTGAACTACAGGCCCCAAAAATTATGCATTCAGCATACAGAAAAGAACAAGTAAGTAAGTGGCTGGAGGTAACTTACACGGTCATTGGATATCAATTTTATTGCAGGCCAGTGTATTACAGGCCCAAAAATTATGCATTCATCGTACAAAAAAGGTTAAGTGATTATGTGGCTGGAAGTCTAATAGATTTAATGAATGCCAGTACAAATACAGGTCAAATACATGTTTAGAAGAACTAAAAATTTAAAATTGGATTAAAAACACGGCAAGTAGAGTTGAGCGGACACCTGGACCCGAACTTGACCCCGAACCCGAACCCTATTGAAGTCAATGGGGACCCGAACTTTTGAGCACTAAAATGGCTGTAAAAATGTCATGGAAAGGGCTAGAAGGCTTCAAATGGCATCACAATGTGGTTAAGAGCATGGCAAGTGCTCTGCAAACAAATCTGGATAGGAAAATGACTTTAAATAACATAAAATACGTAGGAAATAAAAATAATTATCTTGATCTAGGAGGACGAGGTCCATATGGAGTAGGAGGTTGAGGAGGCGGTGGATGTGGCGGTGTAGGTGGAAGCGGCGATGGAGGAGGAGGAGGTAGCCTACACTGCTTTTTGGTTTTAAATTTATTTTTATTTTTTTAAATTAGGGTACACCCCAAAACATTGGGAAATATAACCTGTGATAACCCCCACCAGTCGTGCTAAACACACGTTCAGACAATACACTGGCTGCACGGCAGGCCAGCACCTCCAAGGCGTAAAGGGCAAGCTCAGGCCATGTGCCCAATTTGGAGACCCAGAAGTTGAAGGGGGCAGACCCATCATTCTGTACGTGTAGGCGTGTGCACACATACTGCTCCACCATGTCGCATGTCCCCGATCCAATTGGATATCTTCTCTATCAACTTTCAATGTTCTTTTATGCGCCTACCATGGTGATCACGAGTGGCAGGGAATCAGGGTTCCAGGCCGGAGAGGGAGCTTGAGAAAGGGATACCACATCTAAGGGAGGTCAATGGATGAAATTAAATGTAATCGAGCGGAAATGTGGGAAAAAGTATTGAAGCATAAGCTTCCAAGTTAAGGAGGGGGCGTGCGGCATTTACCCACTCCCGACTCGGGGAGGTAGTGATGATAAATAACAATACAGGACTCTTAAGATGCCCTGTTATTGGGATGATTAATAAAAAATGATAGGGAATGTCACTGGGGTATTTAGGATTTAGAAACATTAGCCAGGAGAGGCCCTGCAGCCGCTTTGTTGACTCTAGATAATTTCTGCCTGATCGCACATCCCTGTGACATCCACGATCCATTTGGATATCTTTTCGATGTTCTTTTCTGAGTCTACCATGTTGATCACGGTTATCGGCGAATCAGGGTTCCACACTGGAGAGGGAGCTTGAGAAACGGAGACCTCATCCAAGGGAGGTCAATGGCTGGAATGGGATGAAGCGGAAATGTCGGACAAGTTATTAAAGCAGAAGGATCGAATGAAAGGGCCAATTAAAGATGAATTTTAGAAATTTAAGTCCCTGTCACCTATGCAGAACAGGGGTTTTTCATCGCCAGAAATGGGTTAATGTCACCCACCAATGGAACTGATTTATTTATTTTTTTTCGGTCCCTGTCACCTATGCAGAGCAGGGTTTATTCACCCAAGAATGTAACAGAAAAATTAGTGAAATTTATTAACCTGTCTACTAGGTAGAGCAGGGGTCTATCACAGCCAAAAATTGCTGAATGTCACCCGAAAATGTAACAGAAAAATTTGTGAAAATTATTAAGCTGTCAACTAGGTAGAGCAGGGGTATATCACAGCCAGAAATTGGTGAATTTCACCCGAAAATGTAACAGACAAATTAGTGAATTTTTCTTACCTGTCTACTAGGTATAGCAGTGGTATTTCAACCAAAAAACTGCAGAATTTCACCCTCAAATGTAAAAGACAAATTAGTGAATTTTTTAATCCTGTCTACTAGGTATAGCAGTGGTATATCACACCCAATAATTGGCGAATTTCACCCGAAAATGTAACAGACAAATTAGTGAGATGACATAAAATAATATAAAATACGTACAAATAAAAAAAAAAAAACTTGATTTATGAGGTGGAGGTTCATATGGAGTAGGAGTTTGGCAGTGGACGTAGCAGTGTAGGCGGAAGCAGCGGTGGAGGAGGACGAGGTAGCCAACACTGGTTTTTGGTTTTAATTTATTTTATATAGTTTTTTGATTAGGGTACACTCCAAAAGAGTGTGAAATTTACAAAATACAAGAATGAGCAATTGCGCTGTAGTATAACAATGGCTGGTTAAGGCCAGTATACATGTCTATTCTGCACAAGGTACGGACAAGTCCTGTGGGATTCATGACTGGTTCATTTTAATGAACATGAGCTTGTCCACATTGGCTGTGGACAGGCGGCTGCGCTTGTCTGTGATAACGCCCTTTGCCAGGCTAAACACAAGTTCAGATAATACACTGGCTGCAGGGCAGGCCAGCACATCCAAGGCGTAAAGGGCAAGCTCAGGCCATGTGCCAATATTGGAGACCCAGAAGTTGAAGGGGGCAGACCCGTCATTCAGTACGTGTAGGCGTGTGCAGACATAATGCTCCACCATGTTGCTGAAATGCTGCCTCCTGCTAAGACGCTCCATATCAGCTGGTAATGCTGGTTGTTGTGGCGTGCTGACCAAGCTTTTCCACATTTCGGCCATGCTAACCCTGCCTTCTGAGGTGCTGGCGGTGCCCCAGCTGCCTTGGCGACCTCTTCCTCCTCCTCTGCCTTCGCCTTGTGCTTCCACTGTGCCCCCGCTGTCAGGTGGGAATGCCACCAGCAGCGTGTCTACCAGCGTGCGCTTGTACTCGCGCATCTTACGATTACGCACCAATGAGGGAATTAAGGACGGTATTTTGTCCTTGTAATAAGGATCCAGCAGCGTGTCCACCCAGTAATCAGCGCAAGTTAGAATGTGGACAACTCGGTGGTTGTTGCGGAGACACTGCACCATGTAATCGCTCATGTGTGCCAGGTTGCCAGGAGGCAACGAAAAGCTGTACTCTGTGGGAGGTGTATCGTCTGTGTCCTCTGTATCACCCCAGCCACGCACCAGTGATGGCAATGTGCTGGTCTGGGTGCCACCCTGCTGTGAACATGGTTCCTCCTCTTCCATCTCCTCCTCCTCATCCTCCACCTCCTCATCCCACGTTTGTGGGTGCAGGAACCCACCCTCAGAGCCACTTGTGAATGACTGGCCTGAAACCCTATGAAATGATCCCTCTTCCTCCTCCTCCTGTGCCACATCCTCTTCCATCATCGCCAGCAGCGTTTTTCAAGGAGGCATAGAATTGGGATACTAAAGCTGAGAATGGCGTTATCGTCACTGGCCATGGTGGTGGAGTACTTGAAACTGCGCAACAAGGAACACAGGTCTCTCAGGGAGGCCCAGTCATTGATGGTGAAGTGGTGCTGTTCCGCAGAGCGACTCACCTGTGCGTGCTGCAGCTGAAACTCCACTATCGCCTGCTGTTGCTCGCACAGTCTGGGCAGCATGTGCAAAGTGGAGTTCCACCTTGTGTGTATGTCGCATATGAGGCAGTGAGCGGGAAGGCCGAAGTTACGCTGCAGTGCTGACAGGCGAGCAGCAGCAGGGTGAGAATGCGGAAAGCGCGCACAGACGGCCCACACCTTATGCAGCAGCTCAGACATATCGGGGTCATTTTTAAGGAATCTCTGCACCACCAAATTCAGCATATGCACCAGGCAAGGGATGTGCGACAAACCGGCTAGTTCCAGAGCTTCTGCAAGATTTTGCCAATTATCACACACCACCAGGCTGGGCTTGAGGCTCACTGCCACCAACCACTCAACGGTCTGTTGTTCAGGGATAGCTCAGAGGCCCTGCATGGTGTGGGGTTTGTCACCCAAACAGATAAGTTTTAAAACTGCCTGCTGTCGTTTACCCCTGGCTGTGCTGAAGTTGGTGGTGAAGGTGTTACGCTGACCAGATGAGGAGCTGGTAGAGGAAGAGGAAGCGGAGTATGAAGCAAAAGGTGTCAAACTGAAGCGCCCTGCAATTCTCGGTGGTGGAAGGACATGCAGCAAACTGCTATCCACCTCAGGCCCAGCCGCCACTGCATTTACCCAGTGTGCTTTTATGGAGATATAATGTCCCTGACCGTGCTTACTGGTCCACGTATGCGTAGTGAGGTGCACCCTACCACAGATGGCGTTGCACAGTGCACACCTGATTTTGTCCCCCACTTTGTTGTGCAGGGAAGGGATGGCATGCCTGGAAAAGTAGTGGCGGCTGGGCATGACGTACTGTGGGACAGCTTCCACCATAAGGCTTTTAAAACTGTCTGTCTCGGGGGGGGCGGAGCTTGCGCCGGTCAGAGATGGCTGCACGTTCTTGAGCTCCGCTACACAGATCTCCATTAGCATCTGCTACTGTCAGCAAACTGCCTGAAGCTGCCTGACAATGGTGAAAATCGGGAACTCTAAGGCTGGAGAACATCCGACCACCAACAAAACACAAATTGCCACCGGAGAAATGGATAAATTCATAAAGAAAGCTGCCTCCTCGTTTGTGGCGCGAGAATCCAAGATGGCGCCGACTCACTCACAGAAGGCTTCTAAGTGCGCTATGGATAGATCGGAGGAGGAAAGCGACACAGAGGAGCCACAGGGTAGAGGTGCGCTCCCCATCACCAGGCACTACCTGAAGCAAGCCCTATGCAAAGCCATGGAGCCTGTCATTGACGAAATATCTGCATTCCGTCAGGAGATGAGGCAAGTGGGGGATCGGGTAGAGACACTTGAAACTTACCAGGCATTAATACTGGATCACCAGTTGGCCACCACAAACTCTCTCCAAAAATGCAGCGCTTACCTTAATGATCTGCACAATGCCCTGGAAGACCAGGTAAACAGGGGGCACCGTAACAACCTGCACCTCAGAGGGATCCCAGAATCCGTACAACCCGGAGACGTCCCCTCTACAGTGAAAACCATTTGCTCCTTGCTCCTAGGCCCAGATTATGAGCCTGATATAGTCATAAAGCGAGCGCACAGGGCTCTACGTCCTAAGCCCAAACCAGAAGAACCCCCCAGGGACGTGATCTGCAAGTTCCTCAACTTTCAGGTTAAAGCGGCGGTTCAAGAGGCTGCAAGAAATCGTCCAGATTTTTCCTATGAGGGGGCGCAAGCTACAATCTACCAAGATCTAGCCCGTCCACGCTCAGAAAATGCAGAGCCATGAAACCTCTTACGGAATGGCTGAGATCCAACAAGATCCAATGTAAATGGAACTTTCCTTTTGGACTTTCCTTCTCGCAGGCTGGACGCCGCTTCAACATTTCGGCTTACTCCGAATTGAAAGATTTATATGAACAGCTGCAAATCCCTCCCTTGAAAGTGGAGAACTCAGAACTGTACCAGGACCTTGCTGCCCTCCCAGCTGTCTCAACAGTCATCCCGTTTACTTACCAGCGGACCCCTAAAGCACAAAGAACCGGGAAAAGAAGCCGACAGCTTACTCCGAAGAGACTTGCTCAAGCTCCATGAGACACCTCTCTAGTTGGGTCCCTCTTACTTTCATGTATATGTCTGCTATGCTACTGTTAGCTTAAAGTTCAGCCCAGGTCGTGATGCTCTTTAACTTGTAACAGACCCTATCTCTTCCTGTCCATTCCAACTTCTCCCTCACCTTGATAGGGTTAGTACTGTTCCCCTTCTACCTTCATTTCTACCCAGGTCAGCTCTACATATGTTCAGGCTCGAATATATTAGTGCTGGAGATCTAATCTCAGGTCTACAGACCTTTTCTCCCCCCAAATGTTCCTACCCTAATGCAAAACTACGTAGGTTTTGTTTACCTCATGTTCTAATTTTCTTTTTTTCCTTTTCTTTTCATAATTTGTTATACTTATGGTACAGGTTTTTTACCCATTTGCTTACTCAGATGTGGCAGGACCATCCTGGTGTGTTCCTTGTGATTAGTGCGTCTTCCTGGAGAATTCAAGAGCTTTATAAAGGTAACCCCAGACATTCAAACTATCATGGCTGACTTACATATAGCTTCCTATAATGTTAAAGGATTCAATTCCCCTTCCAAACCTAGTCAGATATTCTCCTTGCTGCGTAAGTCAGGTGTGACCGTTCTATTTCTCCAGGAGACGCATTTCAGATTTTATCACTACCCTAATCTGACTTTCTCATACTACCCTCAGTGGTACTATTGTGGGGGGAGATCTTCTGCCTCGGGGGAGTGAGCATAGGATTCCAGAAAAGAATCCCCTTTAAATACCTTAGTCACCTCCAAGACCCAGAGGGAAGGTACATTCTAGTCAAGGGTCACATAGGCCCCCAAGTATACACTTTTATCAACTTATATGTACTGAACACTAAACAAGCACAATGGTTTACTTCAATTATTCCAATTATTGACTCCTTCAAGGAAGGTTTGTTGGTCCTGGGTGGGGATTTGAATGTAACCCTGAACCTACAATTTGACTCATCCTCACACAAATCCGCACTCTCTCTAGGCTCCCTGAGAGTCATGAGAGAAGAACTGTGGAACTTGCATTTAGTGGATTCCTGGCATGCTTTCCATCCCGATTCAGTGGACTACACCTTTTACTCACATCCCCACAACACTTATCATCGCCTAGACTACTTATTTGTTTCCAAGGAACATCTCCAGCATTGTTCGGAAGCTAGTATTGGCTCCATCCACCTAGCGGACCATGCCCCCATCTATCTCTCCATCCTGGCACCTTCACAGCATCTGAGGGCCTTCAGCTGGCGCCTCAACAAATCCTTGTTGGGCGACACAGAAACTAAAAACAAAATTGAGGCCCTCCTGAAAGAATACTTCCTACTAAACAAACAACCCTCCATGTCACCCCCATCTCTTTGGGATGCCCATAAGCCATACATTAGGGGACACTTTATTAGTATAGGAACATTCCTGAAGAAAATCAGAGGAGAAAAAATAGAGTCTATCCATCTAAAAATCCAGGACCTTGAGACACTTCATAAACGCTCCTTTTCCGACCTACAACTTGAAGAATTGTCAAAGCTAAGAGCAGAATTGAAAGCCCTCTTACAAATTAAAGTAGCCAAATATTATTTCAACTCTCAACACAAATATTTTGCCCATGGGGACAAGGCCTCTAAATTCATGATGTACAAAATAAAAAACAGGAGAGCCAATAATTTTATACATCAGTTAACCTCCCCTTTAGGTGACTCATTGTTTTCCTCCACTCAAATTGATGCTCAGTTCCGAGATTTTTATGAAGCCCTCTACAACTTGCCGCCCACCAATGATCCAGATACCCATAAGTCTCTCATTTCTTCCTTTCTAGACTCAGTGACCCTCCCATCTTTGATAGATTCACAAAAACGGGTTTGGATGTCCCCCTTTACCTTAGATGAATTGTCCGCTGCTCTCCATCAGTTACCAGTGGGCAAATGCCCAGGCCCAGACGGTCTTCCCTCCTCATATTATAAAACTTTTCAGAGCCAACTCTTACCCCATCTTCTGGATGTTTGCAATCTCACCCTAAAGGGTAGCCTTCTCCCCAGGGATATGACGGTAGCACATATCACTTTAATAGCTAAAGAGGGGAAGGATCCAAAACAATGTGCCAATTACAGGCCAATTTCTTTTCTCAATTTAGACCTAAAGCTACTTGCTAAAATGTTGGCCAACCGCTTGGCCAATTTCCTCCCCCTCTTGATACATAGAGACCAGGTGGGTTTTGTTCGCAGTAGGGAAGGCAGAGACAATACTTCCAGAGTCATAAACGTATTATGCCATGCCTCAGCATCCTCAAAACCTCTACTCTTTCTAAGTACTGACGCAGAAAAAGCGTTTGATAGGATCAATTGGATTTATTTGAGAGAAGCTCTGTTGCGTTTCGGACTCCCTGATCTCTATGTACAAGCTATTTTTGCTATGTACTCTCTTGATACTGCTAAGGTAATGGTCAATGGTGTCCTGTCCTCCCCCCTTCGCATCTGCAATGGCACTAGACAGGGGTGCCCCTGTCACCCTTACTATTTGTTTTAGCTCTAGAGCCCCTTCTGGCCTTGTTGAGAAATGACATCAACATCAGTGGCGTTAAGCTGGAAGTACAGGAGCACAAATTGGCGGCCTTTGCTGACGATGTCATGGTTATGACCATCAACCCTATGGTCTCTCTCCTCCTCATACAAAACCACATACAAAACTATAGTGTAGTCTCTAACTTCAAGATTAATGAAAAAAAATCTCAAATTATGAGTACTGGCCTCCCCTCAATGTCAAGCAGACCTTAAAGATTAATTCACCCTTTGACTGGTCATCCTCTTTCTTAACCTACCTAGGTGTAAAGATAAGCCCATCCGTCCCTCATCTCTTTGCACTTAATTATACCCCCTTGATCCAATCTATGTTTAAAGCCATAGACAACCTTAATCTCCGTACCCCATACTTATCCTGGTTTGGACGTAAGAATCTCCTTTCGTCACTGATCATACCTCGTCTCACCTACCTCCAACAAGTTCTTCCCATCCCTATACCTAAGCCATACTATGAGTCTATTAGGAAAAAATAAAGATCCTTTATTTGGAATGGAAGGAATCCGAGGCTCTCATACTCCCAACTCTCAAAACCAGTGTCAGGAGGAGGAGTTGGTCTCCCGGACCCTGAGGTTTATGGTAACGCAATACTCCTTTCTAGAGCAATAGAGTGGTTACGAAATAGTCCTGAAAAAACGTGGGTCCCACTGGAACAACACTTAATGGGCAGACCCCTACGGTCTCTACTTTTGGGAAGCCAAAACCCGACCTTCACTCCTTCCACCTCATACCCAATTTTACGAGCCACACTGAATGCTTGGAAATGGTCACTTTCTACACACTGCTCAATCCCTTTTCCCTCTCCTCTCTTACAGGTCAGTGATGTGATTGGAGCGATCTCCCCTGATAGGTTGACTTCTACCCCAAGAGAGTTAAGGAGCTCATCTACCCCCATTATCTCTTTCCTGGGAAGCACTGGAGATATTACTAGTGCTTGCGACATGATAGAGATTCTAAATTCCCAGCCTAGTGGTTTAACCCTAATCACGTATCTTACATTGTTCATGTCCCCCAATACAGGTGAGGGTGAACACCTTCGCCCTCTGGTCTGGCTTGAATCTTTGTTTACCGATCCGAAACTGCCTAAAAAGCTTATATCGCAAATATACAACAGACTGAGATCAACTCCCTTAATAGTTAAACCAGCCTTCATCCGACATTGGGGAAAAGATTTGGACAGAGACCTCCCCCTCTCCATGCTCCCCAAACTTTTTCTTTCTGCCCTTAAGTCGTCTAGATGTGTTAGGATTTAGGAAAATAGCTACAAACTCTTATCTAGATGGTACTTAACCCAAGAGAAATCTTGCCTCTTCTCTGAGGGCTCCTCGGATGTTTGCTGGAGGTGCCAGGGTGGCAGAGGTTCCTTTTTCCACATCTGATGGGACTGCCCCAAAAAACATCAATGGTGGAGAATCATATTCGATACTAGCAACGAAATCTGCCTCACAGCTGTAAAGGCCTCTCCTAGCAAAGCCTTACTGGCTTGTTTTGACGAAGATATTCAATCCCCGCCCACATTCCTTTTTAAACAACTATTGATTGCTGCAAGGCTCCTTATACCAAAATTCTGGTTGCAAACTTCTCTCCCCTCTATATTGCAATGGAAGCAGAAAGTTGACCAGATATACAGTTTTGAGAAAATTTCTGCATGGGAGTCTGGTACTCACCCACAATTCTTGAAAAAATGAAACCTGTGGCGTGTCTATAGGTTTACACCTCCTCACTTGGGTTGAGCCCGAGTCTTTATGCCTAGTATGTCCCTTTCTACCAACCCTCACTCTGCCGCAACCTCGCTGTTTTTCTCAGCCTAGCACTACAGTGCTCACCTTTATTGCCATAATACTCCCCGAACAGCTGCTTCTTCTACAGAAGAACCCTCTTCCTCGGGACCTTACCCTTCCCCTGCAAGGATTCAAATATTACACTATTAATTGGAAATTGATACTATGACTCTTTGATAATTGTCAATATTATTGTGTATGTTGCTTGCCTAATTTATGCTACATTCTGTACCACCCATTGGATTTGTTATCCTGCTGATCCAATCTTTATTAATGTCTTATCCTGTACTGTATTACACGGTTCCTGTTGTTACACGGTTATTGTCTCGTTACAAAACTAATAAAAACTTTTAAAAAAAGAAGAAAAAAAAACTGTCCGTCTCCACCAGACGGAATGACAGCATTTCAAAGGCCAGTAATTTTGAAATGCTAGCATTCAAGGCCAGGGATCGTGGGTGGGTAGAGTGGTACTTCCGTTCCAGCCTTTGAGAGATGGAGAGATGAACGCATCCGTGGGACATTGTGGAGATGCTTGGTGACCCAGATGGTGGTGTTGCTGGCAGATCCTCTATTTGAGGGGTGGCAGGTGGCACTGTCACTCCAGAGGGGGACGAATAGGCCTAGACTGCAGAGAAAGAGGAAGCAGGAGGAGCCAGAGACCTTTCATGTTTTTTGAGGTGTCTACTACACTGCAGCTCGTGCTTTGCACTTAGATGCCTGGTCATGCAGTTTGTGCTCAGGTTGAGAACGTTTATGCCTCGCTTCAGGCTCTGATTGCACAGCGTGCAAACCACTCGTGTCTTGTCATCAGCACATTGTTTGAAGAACTGCCACGCCAGGGAAATCCTTGGAGCTGGCTTTGGTGTTCTCGGTCCCTTGCTGCAGTGGGCAGTAGCAGGCGTACTGTCTACGGGACGGCCACTCTGCTTTTGCACCCTGCTCCCTCTTCTGCTATGCTGGTGGCTCTGTGCGACCACCGCCTCTTTCTCCGAACTACACAGGTCACTCGCATGACCTTGATTCCATGTGGGGTCGAGGACCTCATTGTCCTCCACATCATCTTTCACCCAGTGTTTACCCCTGCACTCCTTGTCGGTCTGCACACTTTCGAAAGCCACAGCAGTGGCACCTGTGTTTTCGTCATCATCCAAGACGTGTTGCGATGGTCCTCCCATGTACTCATCTTGAAAGATAAGTGGTTGGGCATCGATGCACTCAATCTCTTCCACTTCTGGGGCAGGGCTAGGTGGATGTGGGTGGGAAACCCTGCTAACAGAGTAATAAAAAAGCAGAAGAGACTGCTGCATGATTTGGGGCTCAGACTGCTTGGCTGATTTGCAAGGGGGTGAGGTGAAAGACTGATGGACATCGGCTGCAGGTGCCAACTGTGATCTTTCAGCAGGAGACTGGGTGAGAGACAATGTGAAGGAACTGGAGGCACTGTCATCAACCCAATCTTCTATTGTCTGTACTTAATCTGGCCTCACCATTTGTAGAGCCGCAATAGGCTCGACCAAATACCGCTGAAGGTTCTGTCGCCTACTCGTACCTGAGGAAGGTGTTTCACTTGTGCGTGTAGCTGGCGCAGATCGACCACGTCCTCTCCCTGCAGGAGCTGCACCAGCAGCACAACGACTGGGGCCAGGTCCCTTATTTGACGTTTTCCTCATATTTCTCAAATTTAGGATCTTGCACAAAATGGGTGTTTTTTTAATAACAGAATAGAACAACAGTATCTAACGCGTATATCTCACAATGACAGATGCAGCAAAGGCTGCAATATTAAGTACTTTGCCCTAAATATGTGTTTTCTTTAATACCAGAATATGACAGCAGTATATAATGCTTGAATTTCACACATACAGATGCAGCAAGGGCTGTAAAATTATGTATTTTGCCCAAAAAGTGTGTTTTTTAAAACCCAGAAAATTATAGCTGTATTTCTAGCTTAAATTGCACACTGACTAATGCGGCAGAGGCCCTAGATGGAGGGTATTGCAAAAAATTGGTGTTTTTTTAAACCCAGATTATTATTGCAGTATTTCAAGCTTGGATTTCAATGTCACAAAAGCACATATGCAGTGCTGGTGCACTGAGATTGCATAAAATGGCCGCCGCCACCCACCTAACTAACAGACAGATAAGTTATTTTTCTCTGTCACTGGGCTCAGGGCAGGGTAAAAATATTGTGCACTGCACCCATACAACTAAATCTATGTAGATCTCTGAGTTCAATTGCAGTTCTGATTAAAGTTTCTTTCCTATTCTCTCCCTCACAGCAGCAGCATCCTCTCCCTACACTAGTAACAGCAGAGTGACGTCCAGTCAGTTAATATAGAGGCTGGGTCACATGCTGCACTGGCCAATCACAGCCATGCCATTAGTAGGCATGGCTGTGATGGCTTCTAAGGGCACAGAGTTAAACGCCTGTTGATTGGCTGCTCTGCAGCCTTTCAAAAAGGCGCCAAGAAATCGCCGAACACCGAACAAGAAATTTAACTGAAATATTCAGGTTCTGGTCCAGGGTCCAAAAATCCTAAAGTTCGGTATGAACCCGAACTTTACAGTTCGGGTTCGCTCAACCCTAATGGCTAATGAAATCCCCCCTCTTGAAAAAAACACTAATGATGACAGTTGAAACATGTGGTCGTCACATGCCCAAAACATTAGGCATTCACAGGACAGAAAAGGCCTTTTATGCCGCTGTATTTACCTAAGAAAGGGACCATTTTTTGTTCTGGGTGGTGGCGGATATTTGTTGGCTGTCATGAGGAAATTCAATTAAACGTGGTCGTCACAGGTGTTGAATTCATCCGAGATCCATGCATTTTTAGAAATGTGAGGTAGTCCACAGTGTCGTGAGATAGGCGAGTGCGCTTATCGGTCACAATGCCCCCTGCTGCGCTGAATGTCCTTTCGGACAGTCCCTGGACGAGAGGTAAGCCAAGAGTTCCATGGCAAATTGTGGCAGCTCTGGCCACAGGTCAAGCCTGCACACCCAGTAGTCAACGGGTTCCTTGCTTCTCAGAGCCTCCACATCGGCCATTAACCCTATGTAGTCGGACACCTGTCGGTCAAGGCGTTCCCTGAGGCAGGATCTGGAGGGCAGCTGTCAATGGGTTGGCTGCAAGAATGATCTCATATCCGAAGTGACCAACACATCTTCAAACCGCCCTCTTCTTGCATGCACTGTTGGATTGGTACCCGCAACTGTTTCTCTGTGAGTGGAAATTCCTCTGTCAGCGCCCACAAAAGCAGAATGCAGCATTTCTCGAAGCAAGGCATGGAAGTGCTGCATTCTGCCAGCCCTCTGTGATGCTGGTGACATGTCCGCCATTTTGTGTTTGTACAGGGAGTCTAAGTATGTTGCCACCAGTACTGGTCCTTTCCCTTTATGCTTTTTATACGGGGGTCCCTCTTCAAACACTGGAGCATGAAGGCCCCCATTTTCACTAAACTGGAAGCAGTTTAGTGGCCTGGTTCCTGCTCATCATCCAGGATAATGTCATCCTTGGTCTCCCCCCCCCCCCAGCCACAGACAACACCAGGGATCCCAGAAAAGTTTAAAGCATGCTCTTCTTGCTCCTCCTCCGCCCCGGAACCATCCTCCTCTGACTCCTCTTCAGACTCCTGTTGACTTGTCTCAGATGAAGTAGCCCCACCTGGGAATTCATCCAGCATTGCGAATTCCTCATCTTCCAGCTCCTCGATGGCTTGACCAATGACAAGACGCAATGCACGCTCCAGAAAGAAGGCATAAGGTATGATGTCACTGATGGCGCCCTGGCTGCGACTGACTAGTTTGGTGATCTCATCAAATGGCTGCAGAAGTCTGCATGCGTTGTGCATGAGCAGCCACTGGCGCGGTTAATAAAAACCAAGCTCCTCAGAACCTGTCCTGCCGCAGAGTTCGTACAGGTAGTCATTAACTGCATGTTTCTGCTGAAGCAGCCTATCAAGCATATACAAGGTGGAGTTCCAGCGTGTCGAGCAGTCACAAATCAGACATCTAACGGGCAGGTGGTGTCGCCGCTGAATGTCATCAAGGCGAGACATGGCCGTGTAAGATCTTCTAAAATGGCCAGAAATTTTCCTGGCCTGCCACATATCTAATAGGTTCTGGGGAGCTTGGGGGGTGCAGCGGAAGATGCAGTAGCAGTGGAAAAGGAGGAGTCAGCCAAGGAGGAGACAGAGGATGGAGTAGGAGGAGGAGAAGAAGAAGTAGGCCTGCATGCAATCTGTGGCGGTAACACCAAATCCACACGTGTGCCACGGGTTACATGCTTGACAGACTTCAGAAGGTTCACCCAGTGGGCAGTAAAAGTTATGTACCTTCCCTGCCCATGTTTGCTAGACCACGTGTCTATGGTCAGATGTATATTGGCAACGACACTGTGTGCCAGAGATACATTCACTTGCCACTGAACGTGGCCATATAGCTCCAAGATGCCCTTCTGGGAGAAATATTTCCTTCCGGCAGATTCTGCTCAATTGCATGTCTTTCCCATATACCAATGTTTATGCAAATGAGTTTTTACATGACAAAACTGTTTAGAAAGGTTATTGAATATTATGTTAGGACAATCGGAAAACTTTTTGTCGCCCTAATAATATTGATCTAGGTGTGCAGGTCCACCCAAGCCATCCAACAGATGCAAAATAACTTTGAGGTTTACTGGTTTTCAGTCAGATGAGAGCTGGTTTGGAATATCTCATACTGCATAAGGCTGCTATTGTAAGGTATGCTGGTTGTTATTTGTCTCATGGATAGATGGATGACTTGTAATACCTGGCTTTTGGCATATAGCTTTTGTGTGGTTGTCTATTGTAAGTCATACATGAAAGGAGTCTAAGATGCATCTAGCTATCCCCTTAATGCTCTTGCCAAAAATTTTTTATAGGGTTTCCATCAATTTCTAACCTTTTTTTTTATGAACCAGACATTCTCTTCTCTTCTGAGCAGGGGGTGCCTGGGGTTCTCCCATTGACTTCCATTATAATAAATTGTATTCGAGCACCCATATTATTCGGCCAAGCACTCGGATCTGCCGAGCATAGCGATGCTCGAGCCGAACAGGTATTCGGCCGAGCATGCTCACTCATCACTAATTAGCAGTCTGTTTTTTGCCTCCTGTGCACTGTAAGTTCTGCCTGCTTCTCCTCCTTCTCCTCCCTATCTGCTGCTCCGTCTCCCCTTCTGAACTACCCTCCTTTTCCTCTCTTGTGGGCACCCACGTGACGTCCATCGACACGTCATCATCGTCAACCTTCACCACCACTAACATTAGAGATCTCGGAGTAGAAGGCAACAGCGGGGACCACCCTCCTTGGGAGGATCTGGGTACTGTTGTCAGATTGCTGGGTGGCGACCGTTGATACCTCCTCTTCCTGATTCGATGCCAAGAATGGCTGCTCATCGGTAAGGTCTTGGAAATCATTGGGAAATCATTTCTCTCACCCGAGCGGAGGGGATATGGTGGTGTCTTTGGAGGTGAAGAGAGTGAAGAGGGTGAAGATAGAGAGGATAAGGAGGGTGCAGAAGTGGAAGGCTGAGTGAGATACTCAATTAACTTTGGGGCATCCTTTGACGTAATCGCATGCATCTTCTGCAACTTCCCACTTAGGCTCTGGCCTGGTGCACATGCCCGATCCCTACCACCCCTGCAGAATGGCCTGCCTCTTCCTCTGCCTGTCATTTTCAAAATTACCCTGTGACAAAAGTCCCTATAGAAGAGCAGTATTTGTGGAAGAAGGTATATCACACTCCTGCCTCATTCGGTTTTTTTGGGGGGGCAACTGGTATATCAAACCAGTAGAAATTATTTGTTCTAATAGCGTTTGTCACTCTGTGTAGCTGCGGTAACGCAGCAAAACCGCAAACAAATGCTGCACTACCCAAATGTACTGTATATTATTGGTATATAACACCCCTGCCTCAATCACTTTTTTGAGGGGGGGAACTGGTATATCACACCAGTTGAAATTATTTGTTCCAAGAGCGTTTGCCCCTCTGTATAGCTGCAGTATTGCAGGAGAAACACACACAACTGCTGCACAATACAAATGCACTATAACATAATTTCTATGTTAGAAAGTATATTATAAGTATATCACACTCCTCTGTAAGTCACACTTATCGATAGCACACCTATACCAGTACTTAAAAGAACTTTTGTGGCCCTATAAGCTAGCGTTTGGTGTCCCTAACAGTCTGTTCCTGCTCCACACAGTAACCTCTCCCTACACTGGCAAAAGAATGAATATAAAATGGCGGCCAGATGAGGTTTATTTATAAGGTAGGGGGTATGTCCATGTGCTGAAACATCTCAATTGGCTGTCCTGTACCACCTGATGGATGTGTCATGGGTCAAAGTTCTTCACAATGTAAAAGAATATGGTGCTGGCGGACATTGTCATATGTTCGCCCGTTCGGTGAACCGTGAATGAGCAAAGTTCGCTGCGAAACGACTGCCGGGCAGACCACAAGGCTATCTCTACCAATCAGTGGTGCAGCAAGGAGGGAGGTGCCCTAGCAGAACGAGCAGAATGCCATTCTGTGCTGGACTGTGAATGAATGTGGTTTGATTTACAGTGTTTGCCAGGAAAATGATCTTAGGGAGTCAGGGACAGTGAAAGATAAATTAAATATATATATTAGTGTTGAGCACAGTTGTGGAAAATTCTGACTTTAATATTTAAGTCTGTAATAAATATTAAGTAAATCAAATCATACTTACCTCATCCATTTGATCCATACACCGCATACTGCACCACATTGGTCTGCATGACTATTGTCCCATAATGAAGCCTCTTCTAAAGAGGATGCACAAGAAACCCGCAAACCATTTGCTGAAGGACGTGGATTACTGGAACCATGTCCTGTGGTCTGATGTAACCAAGAAAAACTTATTTGTTTCAGATGGTATCAATCGTGTGTGACGGCAACCAGGTGAGGAGCACAAAACAAGTGTTAGGTAATAGATATATCCAGCTCACCCTTTGTTGTATGATGTTATGGATGTTCCACCTCGGGTGCACGGAAGCAAAGGTCAGACCTTGGAAGTAGCAATAGAGAATGATTTTCCAGCACCACTGTTTTTCTTGAGCGAAATATTCTTTATTTGCAGTGACAAAATGACAGCAATAAAACTTGTTCACAGGTCCAGTTTGCAATCTACACGTTTCGAACAGGTGGCATGCTAGTCATGAATAAGAACTCACCTGTTCGTAGATTGCAAACTGGACCTGTGAACAAGTTTTATTGCTGTCATTTTGTCACTGCAAATAAAGAATATTTCGCTCAAGAAAAACAGTGGTGCTGGAAAATCCTTCTCTATTGCTACAAAACAAATGTGTCTTGCCTACAGTCAAGCATGGTGAGTGTCATGGTTTGGCGATTCATGAGTGCTGGACTACAGTTCATTGAGGGAACCATGAATGGCAATATGTACTGTGACAAACTGAAGCAGAATATGACCCCCTCCCTTAGGAAACTGGGCCATAGGGCAGTATTCCAATATGATAACGACCCCAAACACACCTCCAAGACAGCCACTGCCTTGCTTAAGAAACTGATGGTAAATTTGCTGGACTGGCCAAGCATGAGCTCCAGACCTAAACCCTATTGAGCATTTTCAAACGGAAGATGGAGGAGCGCAAGGTCTCTAACATCCACCAGCACTGTGATGTCATCATGGAGGAGTGGAAGAGGATTCCTGTGGCAAAAAAAGTATGGCAGCACACCATTACACATGCAAATATGGTGTGCTGCCATATGTTTTTTGTTTGCATGCTAGCTTTATGAATGTATGTTTCAGTATGTTTGGAGGGTAGCTCCCTCCTTTAGATTGAGCACTGCCCGCCCACCTGGCCAGGGCTTCTGAGCAGAGTATAAATATAGTTGGTTCCTACACCACCCTGAATTTTGCAGGCTTAGATTAGGCCCAGGAGAGGCAGTTCTGTTAGTGTTAGGCACCCATATGCAGAAGCCACCTTGATGCCGGTAGATGGGCCCAAACACGTTTGATCAAAAAAAGAGCTTCCATTTTTCATGTATAGTAGGTATCATACCACTTTAATCCAAAATAATCCCAAATCCCTAGTTCTATTGTTTGCATGTGTAATGGTGTGCTGCCTTACGTTGTTTGTCCTTTTACATATATTTCGTTTCCACACGGTTGGAATTTTTTATTTTTTTTCGGATTGTTAAATGTAATTAAACCAGTATATATATATATATATATATATATATATATATATAACTACAAGACACAAGGTATAGCAGAAATCTTCTTGTGTGTATTAATGAGAAATTCAGCATTAAGTCTCAATCATCAGTTTACTTATATTCAGTTTCCAATTGAATCTTTTTGGTAGGGGGTAAATTTCTTTAAGCAGCATAAATGTATGTGCTGCATACTGCAGTGTTCATCATGCCACTAATGCCTATCAATCATCCGTTTATGTGTATGCAATTTCCACACAGTTGAAATTTGTAATTTTTTTGTCATTAATGAATAAGTTAAATAATAGCGGACCCAGCACTGAACCTTGGGATACACCACAAATTATTGAGGTAATTTATCAAAATGGTGTAAAGTAGAACTGGCTTAACTGCCCATAGCACCCAATCAGATTCCACCTTTCATTTCTGAAAGCTCCTTTGGAAAATGAAAGGTGGAATCTGATTGGTTGCTATGGGCAACTAAGCCAGTTCTACTTTGCACTAGTTTGATAACTGACCCCATATATTTTCCAAACCAATAGACCTCAATTTACCCATTAAGAGTCTGTGAGGGAGAGTGTTGAATGCCTTTGCAAAGTCCAAAAACCCTATATCCACAGCATTCCCTCTGTCCAGGTTTCTACTCACCTCCTCATAAAAACAAATCAGGTTAGTTTGACATCTTCTGTCCTTAGTAAAACCATGTTGGCTATCACTCAAGATATTATTTACAGTTACATAATATTGTATGTAACCTCATATAAGCACCTCAAACATTTTCCCACAATTGATGTTAAAGGGAACCTGTCATCAACTTTATGCTGACCGTACTGAGTGCAGTATAAAATAGTGACAGAAATGCGGATTTCAGCGGTGTGTCACTCATGAGCTAAAAGTAAGTGGTTGCTGAGAACCAGCATCATAATCATTGCCGTACAGGCCTTGAAAAGAGTCAAATCAACCTGAGAAGAGTCATGGTTATTCATAATCTCCTGCCCATCTGCTGATGATTGGCAGTTCTCTCCTAGAGAGAAAGGGAGACAACTAGGTGGGCAGGGAGAGTGGGAATTCATGAATTACCAGGACTCTTCTCAGGTAGATTTGACTCTTCTCAAGGCCTGTACGGCAATGATTATGTTGCTGGTTCTCAGCAACCACTTACTTTTAGCTCATGAGTGACACACCGCTGAAATCAGCATTTCTGTCACTACTTTATACTGCACTGAGTACGATCAGCATAAAGTTGATGACAGGTTCCCTTTAACATCAATTGTGAGAAAATGTTTGAGGTGCTTATATGAGGTTACATGCAATATTATGTATGTATGATGCTGGTTCTCGGCAACCACTTACTTTTAGCTGATGTGTGACACACGGCTGAAATCAGCATTTCTGTCACTACTTTATACTGCCTTCTACATACAATTATCCTGCAAAAAGCTGAATAATTTTCTCCCTTTTGCTGAGGCTGAACCATGTTCCCAATCTATGTTTGGATAGTTATTCTCTCCCATTATCACCACTATACCTGCCTGCACCACCCGCTCCAATTGTGAATACAGCCTTTTATCACCTCATTTATATTAGGGGGTCTATAGATCACAACAAGAATACATTTTTTTTTTTCATTATTTTCTTCCCTCTGTAATTCCACCCACAATTTCATAGTACATTTACAACCATCATCCACAATTGTTTCTTTCACACTTACTTTCATATTACTCCTAGCATACAGACATACACCAATACCTTTGAGGTTAGCCCTGTCATTTCTAAAGAGTGTAAAACCTTGAAGATCTGGAGAAGCAAATAACCACAAAAAAAACACAAAGCCAGGAAAAATACCCTACAACTATTTCAGTAATTCCCCTGAAGTGTGCAGCCTCGTACAGGAGCACAGTTTGCCATTTGTTTGTTTTGCAGAACTACACTAATTGAAAATGGTTGTTTATGGTGACATTCTGCGAGAGAAAATGTCTTTTCAGGTTGCGAGAACCTTTTTAGTCTGTTGGAAATATATTAGATATTCCTCTCTAGTTATATTTGTTATTGGTGTGTAACAGTGTGTAATGGGTATTATCACCAAAAAAAACGTTCGGCATATTTTATACTAAAGAGCAGGTATGAACAGGATCGGTATAGAGTAAAATGTAAGCTTTATTGATGTTTATGCCTGTGGGGTACAAAAGTTTCTGCAACTTATTTGAAGCCGTGACACTGGTAAACGTCTAGGTCAAGGCATCAAGGATCGGCCTAATTTGCACAGCGGGGTGATTAGATGTGTAAGTTCTCTTTTTCTCACTTCTTTTCTAGGAAAAATAAAAATTTTTGCAGCCTGTCAACATGTCCCCGCCCGTTACTTTGAACAAAGCTATTCTTCTGGTTCATTTCAAATTGCTAGCTCCTACACTGTCAGCGATCGCTTATTGATGACCTATCTTGAGGATAAGTCACCAATATCAGGAGTTTGGGAAACCCCTTAAAGGTTTTTGGATCACCTCTCAATGCAGTAGTTGGCAGCAAACAAATAGAAAAAATGGAGAAAGAGACAGTGGCTCCACCTGTTGATACCTATAGTATAGGTGCACACTCCTAGACGTACCCAACATTGATGTGAGAATAAATGGATAAATAAAGAAGGATGGAGGGCACTCACTTATCTGTTGTCATATAGAGTACTCCAGTGAATATAAAAATAAACACACTTATAAAAAAAATACACATAAAGAGTACATAAACACACCCCTAGCAACAGTTCAGATACCTATCTAATAGCCTTGCAGGAAATGTATGAGCTATCCTGAATTCAGGAACAAATACTCAGTTCTTACTTGCAGTAAATCCCATCGAATGAACAGCTTAAAATAGTTCTGAATATTGATTCATGAATATTCCACGACACACCTCATTGTTATAGCTGATTCATATAAACATAAATGTAAAAAAAATTGTATAAAGTAGGTAAATAAAATTAAAACCAAATAATATATCAGCATCTATTCAGTTTCATATATATAAAAATTAGTCGGCCGAACCCTATAATAAATGTAAATTGCGTTCTTGAATAGCAAAAAATATATAAGTCACTGTTAGTACTGGTTGAAATTGGAATTTTCAAAATGTCACATGTATAGTATATACCGGTAATCACCGCTATGTCACGGCCATGGCTATGACCGTGACTCCTGAACCGCATGCGGTTGTCAGCGGTTTTCTTTGGTGTTCAATCACAGGTGAGGGCTGTGGTATTTGCCTTACCTGTGGTTGCCGCTGGCAACAGTGTGTATGTGGCAGCGTAGCATGCTGAGCTGTGCCATTGCAGCTCGCTACGTTGTGCATGCGGTTTTGTGTTATGTGTGTATGTGTGCACTTCCTTTTTATGTTATTGTGTGCACATCTCCTTTAAGTGGTGTTTTCCCTTCCCTGGTGTTGGAAGGGTTAATCTCCCTAGTGTGTGTGTGCACTGGGTGTGTCCGACTGTGGGGTGTGGCTTCTTGGCCTATAAAGCCTCACTGCTTTTGCAGGCCTGCAGGTTGCTTCAGCCATGCTTAGCTGAGAGCAGCCTCATGTCTTTATTACCTGCCAGTAAGAGCCCCCCCTGTGGTCATAACCATAATGTCGCTTTAAGTTATTTCTAGTTATGTGTGATGTCCGTGTGATGTTTTATATGTGATTTTGTGCAGCTATGGATCTGGGTCCCTGTGTGGGGATGCGTTTGTGATCTGCACCCTGCTAACACAGGGATCCAGTCAGCAAGGCTGTGGCAGGTAGGTGGAACTCTTTGTTCACCTGCCATATCCATAGAGCTGTTTATGTCTCCCCTTTTCCTGCAGCTTGGCCGTTGAGACTCCTGCTCCTCCGTGTCTAGGAGGAGTGGGCTTGTCTTACTCAGCTCCTAGGTGAGGGTCATCTTGAGGGCTAGCAGGGACTTTTAGGTTCCGGAGCATGGGCCCTCCTACCATCAAGGTTGGCTCATGTAGCTAGGAGCCAGGGTCAGGTTAGGGATGCGTTTAGGAGGTGACCTGCTCCCTAATCCTGTCTTCATGGCCAAGCAGCCGTAACATCACCGGGCTTCACACGGCTGAGGATTTCCCCCATCCTCAGCCGTGACAGTATGACCACAGTCGCTTCTTACGTGGCGCTCCCTCGAAAGAGGGTAAAGCATGCACTGCTGTCTACGGATGGGGTGCATGCGCGTTCTCCGGAGGGAGAGCGTTATGGGGCTTTCACCATTTACGGCGCGGTGAGTGGCATTCCCAGCTCACCGTTGTCCGTGTTGGTGTCCCCTTTTTGTTTGTCTTTCCCCTCCCCCCCTCCCATTGTTTCTTATGCCTCACCAACTTTCCCCTTTTGTTGTTGGGAGGGGCTTTGAGGGGTGGGAGTATGCATCCCTCGAAAGAGGGTGAAGCATGTACCGCCCTCTGCGGAAGGGTTACATGCGCGCACTTCGGAGGGAGAGCGTTCTGGGGGTTTCGCCTCTGACGGCGCGGTGAGTGGCGTTTCCCCGCCTTCCCTTCACCGTTGCCTCGTTTGGCGTCCCCCTGATTTTATAGCACTAGGGTGTTTGTTTGGTGTGCGAGTTGCACACCTTCGAAAGAGGGTGCAGCATGCAGTGCCATATCCTTGTGGCCTGCATGCGCGTTCTCCGGAGGGAGAGCGTTCCTGGGGGTTCTCCGTTAACGGCACGGTTGGTGGCTTATTCCCCGCCACCTTACCTTCCGTGTCCGTGTTGGGGATCCCTCGTCCCTCTCCATGTTCCCATCTCTGGTCGTCTGCTGGCAGCACTCCGTAAGTGGTCCGGCTGCGTGCTGGTTAGGAGTGTCTGCTGGCAGCGACTGGAGTGGGGACGTGAGTGGAGAGTCCCCTCGTCCACTCTCAGTGGTTCCATTTCCGTGTCGCTGGTGCGGGCTGCAGGCCTCGTCGGACTGGCTGTGTTGTGTGCTGGGAGAGGATGCAGCTGACAGTGACTTTCTGGGAACCATGTCCTGAGAGTGGACGTCCCCTTCTCTCATCCCCTTGTGTGAGTCCCTCACGTGTCTTTTTTTTGGTGGGGGGGCTTTGAGGGGTGGGAGTGTCACGGCCATGGCTATGACCGTGACTCCTGAACCGCATGCGGTTGTCAGCGGTTTTCTTTGGTGTTCAATCACAGGTGAGGGCTGTGGTATTTGCCTCACCTGTGGTTGCCGCTGGCAACAGTGTGTATGTGGCAGCGTAGCAGGCTGAGCTGTGCCATTGCAGCTCGCTACGTTGTGCATGCGGTTTTGTGTTATGTGTGTATGTGTGCACTTCCTTTTTATGTTATTGTGTGCACATCTCCTTTAAGTGGTGTTTTCCCTTCCCTGGTGTTGGAAGGGTTAATCTCCCTAGTGTGTGTGTGCACTGGGTGTGTCCGACTGTGGGGTGTGGCTTCTTGGCCTATAAAGCCTCACTGCTTTTGCAGGCCTGCAGGTTGCTTCAGCCATGCTTAGCTGAGAGCAGCCTCATGTCTTTATTACCTGCCAGTAAGAGCCACCCCTGTGGTCATAACCATAATGTCGCTTTAAGTTATTTCTAGTTATGTGTGATGTCCGTGTGATGTTTTATATGTGATTTTGTGCAGCTATGGATCTGGGTCCCTGTGTGGGGATGCGTTTGTGATCTGCACCCTGCTAATACAGGGATCCAGTCAGCAAGGCTGTGGCAGGTAGGTGGAACTCTTTGTTCACCTGCCATATCCATAGAGCTGTTTATGTCTCCCCTTTTCCTGCAGCTTGGCCGTTGAGACTCCTGCTCCTCCGTGTCTAGGAGGAGTGGGCTTGTCTTACTCAGCTCCTAGGTGAGGGTCATCTTGAGGGCTAGCAGGGACTTTTAGGTTCCGGAGCATGGGCCCTCCTACCATCAAGGTTGGCTCATGTAGCTAGGAGCCAGGGTCAGGTTAGGGATGCGTTTAGGAGGTGACCTGCTCCCTAATCCTGTCTTCATGGCCAAGCAGCCGTAACATCACCGGGCTTCACACGACTGAGGATTTCCCCCATCCTCAGCCGTGACACGCTAATATGCAGAGATCGCTAATACGCTAAAGTATGGCAACAATGCAGTTCTTTGATATATTTGTGCGATGAAATTATATCGTCTTTGCAACTTGGTATATCATATATTCTTTGTAATATCCTGTATATATCAGGCTTTTTTATAAGAAGGGTTGCAGTCACTTTTAAATCAACTCAGTATTAATTGAGTGGTTATAGTAGCAGGTTATAATCAAAATAGCGGTGCTTAATAGTGACACTGTATATGACAGTGTTTTATGATGGGAATAGTTACGTTACCACTGCTCATGGATACATGCTGTCTTGGCGTCCTGGTTGGAACTGTTCCTCCCCGTTTACTGGGTACACTCCATGTGCTGACACAGCGTCCCGCGCTTTGATTCTGTAACGGGGTGCCGAAGGCACACTCGGTCTCCCATCAGCTGCAGACCTGCTGCTTAGCTTCGGGAGCGAGGATCTGTGTTTGACCTCATTCCCAGGGTGACTTTGCTAGCTGGGAGGCTCCCTGCTTCTATGTCTGCCTTGAGCGCCGAGCTGATCACTCGGTGCTCGACTGGTCGGTCTGTCGGTCATGTGACGCTGGCCACGTCACATGACCCTCACTCACCACTATAAATACAGGCAGCCTGCTGGCCACAGGTTGCCTGTTAATTTAGGTTCCTGGCGTTTGTTGGATACCTGTATACTTACCTGATCCTGTTCCCTGACGATCCTTTGCCTGCTCCTCCTGTACTGCGCATCCCTCCTGGTATTTTGACCTCGGCTTCCACCTGACTATTCTTTGCGGACTTCTTTGGTACTTCTCGACTCTCCTGGTATTTATGACCCCGGCTTCTCCTTACCATTCTTTGCTTATCCCTCTGTACTGCGTTGTCCTCTTGGTTTTGACCCGGTCCGTTCACTATCCGTTATTTGTCTTGTCCGTCCTTCCCGCACGTATCCTAAGTTAGGGACTGCCGTCCAGTTGTCCCCTGTCATCAGGACTCGTGAGGCAAGTAGGCAGGGCCAGGGGTGAGGGTGAAGCTCAGTGGTCACTATCCTCCCCCCTGTGTGTGTGTGTACGTGACCGTTACAGATTCACTGCAAGATAATCCAGGTAGGGCGCCCGGCAGGGTCGTTGCTAGAGTCTCAAAAGATCCGGGGTCCAATCCCCAATGCATATGGCCTAATTCTTTAAGTCGACCAACCAACCCCTAACTCCCCCCCAACCCCAGCAAACACTAGCACTGAAGACAATTTTCTGTGCTTTCTATACAGATATACAGCAGCACATACCTCTTACATCCAGTGCCTCCCAGGTCACGTCTCCTCTGATGTAGATCTTCTCTGTCATCATCTTCTCCATTCCGTCTGGGCAACTTCTCTCAGCTGTGCCTCGTAGACCACGAACAAGGCATAGACGCTCTGAGTAAACAACTGACTATAGATGGCTCAATAAAAAGTGACAAAATCACATTTATATATATTAGAAGGTATCCAATATATACTTACACATAACTATTTTGTGTATGAGTCTGAATTTTATGTTAAGAGGAGGGGGACCACAATGGGTACCAGATTTCCCCCTAGCTATGCAAACCTCTATATGGCACAGTGGGAGGAGGAGGTTTATCGCATTGAGGCTGGGGACAAGTTTGTTACTCTGGCATCGTTGCATAGATTACATCTTTTTTTGGCAAGGAACTGTACAAGATTTGGATATATTTCCTCAAGAGATTAAAATATTTCGGAGCAGGCAGAGCAGCTGGCAGCGTCACGTCCCTCACTGACGTCGCGCGCCTGCTCCTTCTGCTTTATGAATGAAGCAGGCGGAGCAGGCGCTCGACGTCAGTGAGTGACGTAACGCTGCCAGCCGCTCTGCCTGCTCCGGATGCTTGTTAGTAAGTGCTGATACAGGGGAGAGCACAACTTTAGTTAAATTTATTAAGAGGTTAAGGATTACTGTTACTAGAGTAGTGATTACTAGAAATACTGCTGTGAGTACCAGGGGGACATTGTTATGGGTGGGATCGGTGGATGACACATATATAGCAGTGTCATCCACAGATCTCCCCCATAGCAGTGTAATCAACAGATCCTCCACCCCATAACAGTGCCATCCACAGATCCCCCACCCCATAACAGTGCCATCCACAGATGCCCCTCACCATAAAAGTGCCATTGACAGATCCCCCCCATTGCCATCCACAGATCCCCCACATAACAGCGCAAACAACAGATCCCCCCCATAACAGCGTCATCCACAGATCCCCTCCATAACAGTGCGTCATCCACTGATCCCCCATAATAGTGTCATGCACAGACCACCATTAGTTCAAAACCCACCAAAAGCACACCTTTTGGTTAAAAATATATATTTTTCTTATCTTCCTCCTTAAAAAACTTAAGTGCGTCTTATGGGCCGGTGCGTCTTATAGGGCAAAAAATACGGTATATAGGTATTTAATTTTCCTATGAGTATAATCCAGCTCTGGTTTTTTACTGTTCCATCATTGTCTTCATTCTCGCCCCAATTAGCAAATCCTCTCTTTAAAAAGGGATTAGAAGAATGTCCACTGCCTACCACTGAAGAAGGAGCCAGAATCTCTGAAACATTTTTGGCACAATACTTTATGGGCAGTGAACAATTGGAATAGTCAGCGGACTAATTATAATTATATACTCTCAGCTTGGAGGTCCGTCTACAGCGCAGCAGCAAGCAGGATATAGTTCATTTACAGCCAAATGTTCAATGCCGGCGCCCTAACTGGGTTATTTCGCGGTGAATCAAAGCATCAGCTCCCGGTCACGTGGGTAGGAATACACGGAGTGTACCCAGCTAACGGCAAGACAGCATGTATCCATGAGGAGTGGTAATGTAACTATTCACTTTATAAAACACTGTCATATACAGTGTCACTATTAAGCACTGCTATTTTGATTATAACCTGCTACTATAACCACTCAATTAATACTGAGTTGATTTAAAAGTGACTGCAACCCTTCTTATAAAAAAGCCTGATATATACAGGACATTACAAAGAATATTTGAATTACTAAGTTGCAAAGACGATATAATTTCATCGCTGATACAACTTTATTGCTATTTTTGGCACAAATATATCAAAGAACTGCATTGTTGCCATACTTCAACGTATTAGCGATCTCAGCATATTAACGGTGATTATATACTATACATGTGACATTTTGAAAATTCCAATTTCAACCAGTGCTACCAGTGACTTATCCATTGTTTGTTATTCAAGAATGCAATTTACATTTATTATATAGTTATGGTTCGGCCGACCAATTTTTATATACAGTATATGAAACTGAATAGATGCTGCTATATTATTTGGTTTTAATTTTATTAATCTACTTTATCCAAATTTTTTTACTTTTATGTTTATATGAATCAGCTATAACAATGAGGTGTGTCGTGGAATATTCATGAATCAATATTCAGAACTATTTTAAGCAGTTCATTCGATGGGATTTACTGCAAGTAACAAATGAATATTTGTTCCTGAATTCAGGATAGCTCATACAGTTCCTGCGAGGCTATTAGATAGGTATCTGAATTGTTGTTAGGGGTGTGTTTATGTACTCTTTATGCATATTTTTTAATAAATGTGTTTATTTTTATATTAACTGAAGTACTCTATATGACAACAGATAAGTGAGTGCCCTCCACCATTCTTTATTTATCCAGCAATCAAATACCTTCTTTAGTTTGATAATAGTCTAATGAAAAAGTCATTGATGAAAAATTCTAGCCCACTCTTATTTTGCTTTATTTCACTTTAATGCTTTACTACATTAGGATGCCATAATATTTAATTTGGCATAAACTCTGATAAGTGACAAATATATTGTTATGATGACTTTACTGTATTGTAGAGATATCTTTACAGCAATGATTTACTACTTCCTTAAAGCCATTTGTTTATTTTCCACGTGGACCAGTGAATCTCACTAATGGAAGCTGAAAACCAGAGAGACAAGTCAAGATGACTGGATTTTCTGAGAGTTTTATGGTCTAGTCTTACAATCAGGACTGTTTAACATCAATACTTACAGACATATTTAGTGTTCCACTTATTTTGTGTTATATATAGACGTCTATAAAAGCTACTATGGCATCAGAGCTGTGTTTAGGTATGACATTTGTACGGCACTTCATATAAAAATGGAGTGGAATTTCTATGAATTTTTAGCAAAAGTGTATTTTTAGTGCATCCTTTGAACAGCGGCTGTGGATCGCCGGTGTTTGCTTACTCACCACTGCAGTCCTAGGCTCCATGCTTAGGCAAGCACTGACCTCCCTGGCCATCATTGCCTGCGTCCAGCTGCATTCCAGGACAGGTAGCAGTGGTGATCTGCTGCTGGTGTCTCTCTATGTATTGCTCCAGTCCTGGACTCTGTGCTTGCAGATGCTGTACCTTCTGGAATGCGTTCCATAGTTTTCTTTCTGCCCTGAGCACAGCATGCTTTCTAGTCTGTTTCCTGTAGCACCTCGGTAAGGGCCGTCTCACATCACTTCCTGTGAAGTAACGGTTTTGCAGATGTGCCCTGTGCGACCAATCCTAGCCATCCTCCACCTATTTTAGTGGTCTATCCCCCTTCCCAAGTGCCTGAGCTTCAAAGATCCTTGTGTCTTGCAAAGGTTGCTGTTAACTATGCATGTGTTTCTGGACTCTGTTACCTGTTTTATCCCTGCCTGCTTTGCCTCAACTCTCCTGTTGCTGACTCAGACTGCCAGACCTGTATCTGTGCCGTGTGCCCTGACCCATTGCTTGTTTTACTTCGCCTCTGCCTCATCCACTATCAGAGGTACTGTGAAGAACAAAGGGTTCACTTAGACAACACCCTTAGAGGAAGTTGTTTTCGTGGCACAGTGGGTTTGTGACAGGACAGGGCTGTGGTTTCTGTCTGCAGGGACAGTACAGGTAGAATGTTTTGAAACTTAGGTAGAGAGTAGGGAGACTGTATAGTATATGTATTGAGTGTATCGCCATGTTCATAACGTTCTACTGCACCCACATTAACAGTTAATCCATTATTTTACTAATGAAGTTAGTGGGGGAGATTTATCTAAACTGGTGCCCATAGCAACCAACCAGATTCCAAAATTTTTTAGAAGTTCTTTGGAAATGAAAGTTGGGGCAGTGTGTCTCAGTATTTAAATGTCCAAAAAGAAAAGGGAGAAGGCGCTCATAGGTAGTGGTGAACAAGATGTCTTGTTACTTACTCCTAATCAGAGTGAGTGATTGTTACTCACCTTGGTTTAGTTGCACTGTGAGTAAAAGAGTAGGGGTAAATCTGGGTTGGTGAAGCCGATTTTCATCCAAGTTGACCATGGGCGGGAACCAAGCCGCCACTTTGGTGCGTAATGTGATATATGAAGGGGAGCTCGTCTGCACTGGGTTCGTGCGGTGAGCGGATGGACACAAGGCGCAGTTCACAACCCAATTGAGGATACAAAGTATTTTTTATTTGGTAAAGACAACGTGTTTCGGGGTACGCAGGACCCCTTTATTAAGTCTGTATCCTTGTCACCATAGGCTTAATGGGGAGCACTCCTGTTGGAATCCCTTTTCAAGGGTATGGTAGTCGGCACAGCTGGAAGATGCGGCCGGTGAGTGTCCTCATGTAATAGCGCTTCTGCACGTGCAGAAGCGCTATTAGGTGAGGACACTCACCGGCCGCATGTCCCAGCTGTGCCTATCGTGGCTCCCTGTCATTGTACCAGCTACTTAAAAAATGCGCTGAAGCAAATTTTTTTATAACATTCGGCGAGGCAGTCGAATCGAACTTTTCAATAATTCGCTCATCTCTAATTATTGCAATCGTTTATGGTCGGAACTACGACGGTATTACCAGAAACAAAGCTCCACTAACTGGACCCAAATTCATAATTCCTACTCCGACTTTACTTCTTGATTAATAAACACATTCTTGATAAATGCTTTAGCTTTGGTTTGTATTGCACTGGTCCAGTAATTTCACCTCTAGCAGTGCAATACGGATGCTCCCAGCAGTACCTCTTAATCATGGCCCCAGTTCTAAAAAACAACAAAATAGAACTGGAGTAGCATTATTCCTAGCTGAAGTATTCAGGTGACACAGCCTGCTTTGAATACTAAAATTTTCAATGCTTCACCCCCCTAACACTCAGTCAAGAGCATTGTGGAGGCGTCGAGAGACAGGTGCTGTGAATCTACAGCTAACAAAATACATTAGCTATGAATCCTCATGCACTGCACAGTTATGTACACAGCAGGGTTGCCAATCGTCCAGAAATTTCTGGACAGTCCATAAAAATAGACTCATTTTAATATAATGCTTAAAGGGGTATTCTTATCTGATCAATAGGATATTCCGTAATGTTTGATGGTCCAACTCCCACATCTGGGATCCGCTTATATCCCTATAATGGGTAGCTAATACACTAACCTAAAGAATTATTAGGAACACCTGTTCTATTTCCCATTAATGCAATTATCTAGTCAACCAATCACATGGCAGTTGCTTCAATGCATTTATTGGTGTGGTCCTGGTCAAGACAATCTCCTGAACTCCAAACTGAATGTCAGAATGGGAAAGAAAGGTTAAGATTTAAGCAATTTTGAGCGTGGCATGGTTGTTGGTGCCAGACGGGCCGGTCTGAGTATTTCACAATCTGCTCAGTTACTGGGATTTTCACGCACAACCATTTCTAGGGTTTACAAAGAATGGTGTGAAAAGGGAAAAACATCCAGTATGCGGCAGTCCTGTGGGCAAAAATGCCTTGTGGATGCTAGAGATCAGAGGAGAATGGGCCGACTGATTCAAGCTGATAGAAGAGCAACGTTGACTGAAATAACCACTCATTACAACCGAGGTATGCAGAAAAGCATTTGTGAAGCCACAACACGCACAACCTTGAGGCGGATGGCCTACAAAAGCAGAAGACCCCACCGGGTACCACTCATCTCCACTACAAATAGCAAAAAGAGGCTACAATTTGCACGAGCTCACCAAAATTGGACTGTTGAAGACTGGAAAAATGTTGCCTGGTCTGATGAGTCTTGATTTCTGTTGAGACATTCAAATGGTAGAGTCCGAATTTGGCGTAAACAGAATGAGAACATGTATCCATCCTCTGATGGCTACTTCCAGCAGGATAATGCACCATGTCACAAAGCTCGAATCATTTCAAATTGGTTTCTTGAACATGACAATGAGTTCACTGTACTAAAATGGCCCCCACAGTCACCATATCTCAACCCAATAGAGCATCTTTGGGATGTGGTTGAACGGGAGCTTCGTACCCTGGATGTGCATCCCTCAAATCTCCATCAACTGCAAGATGCTATCCTATCAATATGGGCCAACATTTCTAAAGAATGCTATCAGCACCTTGTTGAATCAATGTCACGTAGAATTAAGGCAGTTCTGAAGGCAAAAGGGGGTCCAACACCGTATTAGTATGGTGTTCCTAATAATTCTTTAGGTGAGTGTACATAGCAAATTTTTCTGTGTCTGTGACGGGGGTACTTAACTAGATTATTTTGGTGGAAATAATAATTTTAGAGCTCACAGTAACTGATGATAATGAGGTGTTATCAGTCTATTGAGCTGTAGACATGTATTACTTATACATGATCTTTATGTCTCAGAGGTCCACTATTCTGCCCCCTCATGTGAAAGAGGTCCAAAAATCTTCCCTTGTGCAGGTCTTGTATTCTGCCCCCCTTCTTACCATAATTTATTAGAAGGCTTCTTTTCAGCATCCCCAGAGGCACCTAAGTCACAGAACAACAATCCATGGAGATGGAGACAGATACCTTGACCTCTCTGCACTGGACAGTAGCAGCAGAGCTCTATTTTCCAGGCACTGGGATTCACAATAAGAGCAAGTTAGGCAGCTTTCATATTTCCCCCTCGGCCCATTCTCATTTTCATTGGTGGAAGTGGCATCAGAATGTTGAAAAGGTATCTAGACCCCTAAACCTCACTATTCAAATGATATCTGTATTTGGGCTGGTGCTGTGTTTGTGTCTTTTGCTGTACTTATGTAATGAGCTTGGTTCTGATGCTTTATTCATATAACCAGCTTGGTTCTAGTGCTGTACTTATGTAATGCTCTTGTTTCTGATTCTGTATTTTTGTATCATGCTTAGTTCTGGTGCTGTATTTATGTATGATGCTTGGCTCTGGTGCTATTTTCATGAACATTGCTTGGTCCTGGTGTTGTATTTATGAACATTGCTTGGTTCTGGTGCTGTATTTTTTTGATGAGCTTGGTAATACTACTAGTACTGTGCATGAACAGAATCCTCTCCATTCACTGCCGTGGGATTTCTAGAAATAGCCAGGGTATAGCTATATTCCAAAATCCCATAGCGACATATAGAGGGGTGACTGCAAATATACGTCTTTCTCTCCATTCACTTTGGGGTCCCATTATATGGATATAAGTGGATCCCAGAGGTGGGAGTTGGACCATCAAACATTACGGAATATCCTATTGATATGCAATAAATGTGTCAGATAGGAATACCCCTTTAAGCATTATATTAATGGTTGTGGAGGTGTGTGCTTGGGGAAAGGGGGCGCCAAAAAGACTTCTCGCACAGGGTGCCATATAACCTAAAGCCAGCTCTGTAATCACCCCTTCTCCATAGTCTCCTCTGGGCCACGCTGCACTGTTCTGACTGCATACAGCATGCATTATGACCTGTGCACTGTCACCAAAAAGCATAATATAGAGCAATCAAAATTCATAAGTACCCTAAAATAATATCAATAAAACTGTCACGTTATCTCGTAGTTTCCAAAATGGGATCAATTTTTGGGAGTTTCTACTGTAAGAGTGCATCAGGGGGGCTTCAAATGTGACATGGTGCATAAAAATCTGCCTTTTAAAAACCATGAGGCGCTCCTTTTCTTCTGTGCCCTGCTGTGTGCCCTTACATCAATTTACCACCCTATGTAGGGTGTTTCTCTAAACTACAGAATCAGGGTAATAGATATTGAGTTTTGTTTGGCTGTTAACCCTTGATGTGTTACAGAAAAGAAAATGGATTAAAATGGAAAATCTGCCAAAAAAGTGAAATTTGGAAATTTCATCTCCATTTTCCTTTAATTTTTGTGGAATACCTAAAGGGTTAACAATGTTTGGAAAATCAGTTTTGAATACCTTGAAGGGTTTCGTTTCTAAAATGTAATTTATGGTGGTTTCTACTATGTAAGCCCCACAAAGTGACTTCATAACTGAACTATTCCTTAAAAAGTGGCTTTTGTAAATTTTCTTAAAAATTTTAAGAATTGCTTTTAAAATTCTAAGCCTTCTAACGTCTAAAAAAATAAAAAGATATTTTCAAAATGATGCCAACAGAAGACATATGGGGAATGTTAAGTAATAAATATTTTATGAGGTATCACTTTCTGTTTTAAAAGCAGATACATTGAAATTTTGAAAATCGCTAATTTTATTTAGTAAATTTTAGGTGAAATATATTGACTAATTTATGACAGTCATGAAGTACAATGTGTCGTGAGAAAACAATCTCAGAATGGCTTGGATAGGTAAAAGTGTTCCAAAGTTAACACCACAGAAAGTGGCACATGTCAGATTTGGAAAAAAATGGCCTGGGCAGTAAGGTGAAAACTGGCCTGGGTTAGAAAGGGTTAAAGGGACTTTGTCAAATAGCATTTTTCATGTAGATAAAGTTAATACAAGACACTTACTAATGCATTGTTATTATCCATATTGCTTCCTTTGCTGGCTGGCTTCATTTTTCCATCACTTTATACACAGCTCATTTCCATGGTTATGCCGATCCTGCAATCCATCATCGTGGCTGTGCTTGCACACTATAAAAAAAGCCTGTGTGAGCTCAAACAGTCCTGGTCACCAGAGAGGCACGCATTTTTTTCTATAGTGTGCAAGCACGAGCGCCACTGATGGATTGCAGGGTGGGCATAACCATGGAAATGAGCTGTGTATGATGTGATGGGGAAATTAATCCAGCCAGCAAAGGAATCAATATGGACAATCACTATACATTAGTAAGTGCCTTGTATAAACTTTCTCTACATGATCAATGCCACTTACTGAAGCCACAAAACCCCTTTAACACTAGGGTTTGAAGGAAGGGGTTAGGTTGAGAATTTGTCAAGGGGGGGGGGCAGCCCCTTTTCTCAAAGCAATGAGGAAAGAGGGAGGGGGGCAGGCACATTCTTTGCACAGGGGCCCTCTGCTGTCTGTGTCTGCCCCTGGTTGGGTGGGAATTGTTCCTTCCTGGCAATTGCCTGCCCAGCAGCAGAGGAGACCAATGCAGTGACCTCCTCCACATTATAGGGAGGAGCAATCGCTAATGTCAATGCTTCCTGAATCATTGTTTCCTGGCAGCAGATTGTGATTACATGCAAACAAGGATTTTTAAACCTGTTGAAAGATTCTAATTACCTGATGAACGAGTGTTTGCTCGTTCATCAGGTAATCGGTGACAGTATTACACTGCCAGATCATCGCTAACGAGCATTCTTACGAATGCTTGTTAGTAATGATCTGAAAGATTATCTGCTCGTGTAATATAAGCTTTAGAAGTTTATTGGGATGCACATCTAATAATAAAATAAGGGGATGGAATCGGATAACCACTGTCTGGAATACCTCATCATACACTTCTAGTAAAAGTAGTAAGATGGAATGCCAAACATAGCCAATAAACTTAAGCCCTATGGGGGTTATATAACAAACTGGTGTAAAGTAGAACTGGATTAGTCGCCCATAGCAACCAATCAGATTCCACCTTTCATTTTCTAAAGGAGCTATGAAAAATAAAAGGTGGTATCTGATTTGGTTGCTGTGAGCAACTAAGCCAGTTCTATTTTGTAAAATTTGATTCGGCAACTTTGTCAAGAAATTAGATTCATTGCAAAATAATTAATCATAAATCAGGTATACCTAGGCCACTCTGCCTTACAATGTGGCCACATGGAGCAGCCATGCTGCGTGCAGGTTGCTGCTATGCTGCGGTGAAGAACTGTGCAGCCAATTAGCCGAAAACTGCCTTTAATTTAATAATGAAGACCACACCTCTAATGCGCCTTTAACAGGGGCTGTTGCTGGTATGGGGTTTGGCTGGTTAGGTGGGGGGACAATATGCATATTATTGCTGTTATGGCCTGCCTGGAAGAAGTAAAGCCATCAAAAGATGAGGATGGTCATCATTAGGACCTGTTCCTCCTAAGGGGTGCAGACTGGATGATATTGGTTGGAAAGCTGGCAAGGGAATAATAAAGGCTTCCATCTTCTTGGTATTGAATTACATATATTAGTTCACAGCTGATGAAGGAATAAATAAATGTAGGAATAAATAAATCAAACTGACACACAATAAGTCTCCCTGCACTCTCCCTGCACTCTCCCTGCACTCACCCTGCACTCACCCTACAGTCTCCCTCTCTGATATTCTTTTATTAATAATTTCCAGTAACAATGTCCCTAGCTCATGAGCACTAGTGTTGATCACGAATATTCGAATTGCGAATTTTAACCGCGAATATCGGCACTTTGAGAATTCGCGAATATTTAGAATATCGCTAAATATACTCGTAATCGCGAATATTCGATTTTTTTAAAATACCAGTTCATGCGAATTTTTATGCGAAAATTGTATGCGAATTTTATGCGAATTTTCGCAATCAAGAAAATAATGCCTGGAGATCATGAATTCGCGAATTTTCGAATATATGGCGAATATTCGCCCAAATATTCGCGAAATATCGCAAATTCGAATATTACCCCTGCCGCTCATCACTAATGAGCACTTGCCACGTCTCTCCCTATGCCCAGCTCACAGGACTAGTGATGGGTAGTTTATGAACGATCAGTTCAAAATGAACTGATCTTCTAAGTTAACTAAATCATTTAGTTCACCTTCCTGACATAGAATAGTAGACAGGGATGATTCATCAGCTCCAGCAGGATCACTGTCACCACCACTTGCTTTATAGTTTTTAGTCGCCACTACTGTTAGAAAAGTAGGAAAACACAATATAGACCTGCAAATACAAATGAAATAAAACTAAATATCTCTGAAATTACACTGCTTATACTCAGCCGACGTGTTTGAGTAAGACAGAGTGAGCATACAGTGCGTGTGTGGAGGCTAAAATTCACCTGTTTTTGTGATGAAATCTCCTTCTTGATAGTCCAGAGGTCCAGTCTTGCTGCTGGCTCCTGTCCCTTCCCCACTCTGTGCTGGAGATGGTATAAGTGCTGCTATACTGATCTTTAGCTCTCTCATACATTCCCCATGAGTTAATGGATCTGAACTACTTTAGGTGACTCTGCTGGTCTCAGTCTTTTGCATCTCATTCAACTATACTGTCACACTTACCAATATTTGAGTTGTTAAAATCAGGGCATATAAGCCCCGCTCTGGTAACACCCCGTACCCACCCAGAAAATCCTATTTGCGGGCGGGTTTGTGTTAGCCCTGCCCATTTTCAGCCAGAGACAGCACAAATTTGCCAAGATTGTTTCTGAAAATCAGGGACAGTCCCGGCAAATTTGGGACAGTTGGCATCTATAGACTGTCAGGATTCATTCTAGAAGCATGTTAGTTCATTAAATCCTCTAGTTCACTTGGTTCACAAGCCAAAGTATCCCTATCCTCAGGAGATATTAATGCAGTGCAGCCAGTAGGCTATACTGGAGTTTTATTCACTGCACCAAGTATCATCTGCCTGTTCTTATTCAGACTACTAGATAATAATAATAAATATGTCTGATCCTGTTAACAAAACTATAACTCATCCAAGGAGCTGTAAATATTATGTGTAATAGCTGTGCTTCTAATCACTTTTCAGTAGCATCACCAAGCCAGATACATAATGAACTAAAGGAACTAATCTTTCAAGTGAACTAGATCAGAATGAATTAATCCCCAAAAGGAACTACATTTCCCATCACTCCACATGACAATGGCAGAGACCACATGGGATGATAGTTTTATAGAGCTGGGGATGGCAACTTGCGGATTGGCTGGCTGTATGGCATTATGGGTGATCTTGAGTTCCCAGGCTTGTCTCCTTTACACTTAATTTTGATTTGTAATATGTGCAGCTGCCATTTTAGGAAAACTTGATTACATACCACGAAGCACAAGGAAATTCAGATTCATTGCGAATTGAATTTTTTCTAAACTTTGGACCAAATTCTGCTTTGAATGCATCGCTTCGCTCAACACTAGCTATATGGAAAAAAGTATTGGGACACATTCATTTAGTCCCATTGCCACTGATGTAGAAATTCCAACACCTAGCCATGTAGTTTGCATTTACAAACATTTCAGAAAGATTGGGTTGTACTGAAGAGGTGAATTCAAGCGTGGTACTGTAATACCAAGGTTATTTCTTGAAATTTCTGCCCTCCTAGAAAGGAAGAATATTTCAGCTTTTATACATTTTAACCAAAGAGACTCTCCCCCTAGTGCAGATGCAATCTATAAGTGTCACTGTTTATATCTTGTTTATCTGTTATTTATTCGGACCTTGGAGAGGCCAATTCACAAATCCTCAATAAATCAAAATCCCAAGATTACCTTGGCAGACAATGCTAAACTCTTGCACAAACATTTCAGACAAGACTCTTTGCTCATTTTCAGGTCATCAGGATTCTATCACATAAGGGCTCATGCAGACAAATGTAAGTGTTCCAACCGTAAACTGCTGTTCCGCAATATATGGGCACCGATCCTGGTGCGGATGCAGAACCATTGACTTGAATGGGTCCATGATCCGCCAGATTCCACTGAAGATAGGACTTTACCTTTCTTTTGTGGAGCATAGGCACGGATCTGAAGCCCACAGAAGCATCACGATTCCCTTCTGTGGGATTTCTGGTCCGTTCTTTGGCTCCGTATGTGGAGTTCCAAACCTCCTCTGGCATTAACATCAACACAAAAACTGCATTATGAGTTTCATGGCATGAGTTTCCATGGTTGAGCACCTGCAAGCAAGTCTTACATGACTAAGCAGAATGAAAAAAGTTGGGTGGAGTGGTGTAAAGCACACTGCCTCTGGGCTCTAGAGCAGAGGAAATTTGTCCTGTGGAGTGACAAATTACACTTCTATGTCTAACAGTCTGGGATTGGTGAGTGTCAGGAGATGTTCCCTGGCTGCACTGTGCCAACTGTGAAGTTTAGTAGAGGAGGGATTATACTATGGGACTGATTCTCAATGATTGCTCTAGGTTCCATATTTCCAGTGAAGGGAAATCATAATGCTTCTGTATATGAAGACATCTTGGAATATTGTGTACTCCCAACATTTTACGGAAGGCTCTTTTCTGTTCCAGCATAACTGTGCACTAGTGCACAAAGCAAGGTCCAAATGGCATGGTTTGGTGAGTTTGTTGTAAAAGAACTTGGCCTGAACAGAGCCCTGATCTCAACCCTACCAATCACCTTTGGGATGAAATAAAATTGAAATTGCAACACAAATGCCCTTCTAGATAAGTGGGCCACAGATATATTACAACATCTTGTTTTAGAATGGGATATCTTAAAAGCTCCTGAAGGTATAATGTGTAGGTGTCGCAATATATACCGTATGCTTCACATTTTTCCCCCCAAAAGTGGGGGGGAAATGCCCCAGCATCCTATGGGGTGAATACTAATGAGCGCTTCCATTATAGACGCGCTCATTAATATTGGAGGACCGGGAAGCGGTAAAGGCTCTGTACTCATCACTTCTTGGTCCTCGGCTGTCGGCTGTGCAGTGTCTGCGCACAGCATGAGAGCGCTTTGTGACCTCACTATTTGCACGCGGGTTCACAGCACAGCCGGCAGCAGGATGAAGACAGAGCGAAGGCGTTGAGGAGCTGCAGCGTCCAGAGCAGGTAAGGCAAGTGGTTTATTTATTTTATCTGGCATGAGGCAATGGTGACTGATCTGAGGCAATGGTGGCTGATAAGAGGCATAAGGGCTGATTATGGGGGCTGATGAGAGGCATAAGGGATGATTATGGGGGCTGATGAGAGGCATAAGTGATGATTATGGGGGCCGATGAGAGGGATAAGGGATGGTTATGGGGGCTGATGAGAGGGCTGATGAGAGCCATGGGGCTCTTATATGAGGTCTGATTGGGGGTCATTTACATTGGGGATCTGATTGGTGGTCAGATCAGTGATGAGCGGCAGGGGCAATATTCGAATTCGTGATATTTTGCAAATATTTGGGCAATATTGAGAATTTGTGATCTCCAATAATTATTTTCTTGATTGTGAAAATCGGCAATCGGAAAATTTGAGCTAAAAATTTGCAATATGAAAATTTGCAATCAACACTACTCCTAAAGTCAAAGATATTGCAGCCTTCTCATTGGCCCACAAGCAAGAAGCAGTGAGGGATCATGGGCACTGATGAAAAAAATCTAGAATATTCGCGATTACAAAGATATAGCACTATATTCTAGATATTTGCGAATTCTCGAAGTGCCAATATTCGCGATAAAAATTTGCGATTAGAATATTCACGATCAACACTAGGTCTGACATGTAATGAAACTATTTTTTTCTTATTGTCTTCCTCTAAAACCTAGGTGCGTCTTATGGGCCAGTGCGTCGTATATGGCGAAAAATAAGGTGTATATGTAAACGCAACACTTTTGCTCCCATTTTGCATGAGCTGAACTCAAAGATCTGAAACATTTTCTACATACACATAAGACCCATTACTCTCAATTATTTAAAAGAATCTTGATACCGTGCTCTATCTGTCAGCTGCAATGTGAAAAAGCCCCCCTCACACCCTTCGTACGGACTAAGCTGTGGGTTGCCACAAATCTGAGTTACCTTTACTCTAGATGTTTAACTCCCAAGTCCTAGGTTCTTTTGGGATGTGTTTGAAGTTTTTTTTCAGGCACAGGTCAGAGTGCCTTGAACCTGGAGACGCGGCCCGGCCGACAGCGCTGCTCCTTTAGTTCAATCTCGTGGTTCACGCTCGTACAGAGCAGGAGTGACGTCACTACTGCGACTACGGGTAGTCACAGTTAGCACCAAGACTCGACGCGTTTCGGATAGAGTTGCTATCCTTCGTCAGGAATGGTTGTTCCCTGTTACAAGACACTGCCCATTTATGTCTGTGTGCCTGCACGCTGATTTAACTGTTTCATTGCTGCTGTTTAGTGTATGTTTGCTTGTATCAATAGATGGCTTGCTGTGCGTTTAATCAAATGCATATAGTTCAATTTCACTATTTAAACCAGATGGGGCCAGTGTATCCATGTTAAATATCCATTTAGTTTCTGATCTTGACATTTCTCTAATGTAGTCACCCCCCCTCATTTTTCTTTATCAACTATACCCCACAAAATGTTGATCCTCTAAACTTTCCTTGGTGTTTTTCTTTATAGTGACAGGATAATGAGAGGATCACCCTGGTATAAAATCATGGAAAATTTGGAAAATGTTAAAAGAAGGATACGAGTAAAAGAAGAAATAATAGAAAAGAAAATGAAAAAATTCCATAGGGACTCCCTCCCAGTTATTATAAACAAAAATGAAGAGAATGGGTACAACATCAGTTTATTTGAAACAATAGATGAATACACAGCAGAAAAATACAGTAATCTGGATATTAATGTATCCACATTCACTACCCATAGTGAGGGTAATAAAATTATAACAACACAAGGCAGAGGACTTATGGTCCCAACATCACCAACAGTAAGAAATAACACTCCCAATATCCCAACTCAAAACCAGTTTAGTCCATTAGAGCAATGAGATGAAGAAGCTATAAAAACAGAAGGGGAAAAATACAGAAGGGGTGCTATGAAAGAAACAATAGAAAATATAGATGAAATAAACATGCAAAACGTGGTAGAAATTAAGAAAGGAGAGCTAAAACCCCAAAAAAGGAGCTCAATGACTACCTGTCACGACCGCTATCCCAGCAGCAGTCGTGTCGCACCAGACAGAGGGGAAGGGGGACCCTTATCTACGGATGGGAAATAGAATGGCCACCCCTGACTAACCCTAAGCTGGCACCTGTCTGCCCTGATACCCTAGACGGGGTGTGAACCCGTGCGGCGAGCAGGATGCCTAAACCCTCAGTCGCCCTAACAAGACTGGACTGGTGAAAGGCCGATGGGAGCGCTAGTCACCATCACTCACGTCTAGGAAAACAACAGGGGAAGACAGCAACAAACAAACAACAGCAGAGATAGACTTATCCAGTCACGAGCAGAGAAGGCGATCCCAAACACGACAGTCCACGCCGGACAAGAGCTCCACATCAACACCATCAAACGATCTCCTTCAAAGGTCAGAGTAGCACTGGAAGTAAGGACTATATCTGGCAATGACTGCAAGTGAAACTGAAACTAATATAGTATCTGGGAGTGGCAGACAGGACTCACCTGAGAAGGATGCCTACAAACTCCCAGTCAGGACAAAAAGGTTCACAAGGCAAAACCTGGATGACATACCCTGAACCACAGAGCAAACTCACAAGCTATCGCGAGTAGCAAGTCGCTGTGACCTTCTCCTCCCAGACCTGTCTGGATCAGTCACAGTCGTGACAGTATCCCCCTTTCTACGAGGGGCCCCCGGACCCTCAAGACCAGGCCTCTCCGGATGGGAGCTATGAAAAGCCCGAATGAGTCTGTCCGCTTTTATCTCTGATGCTGGAACCCACATTCTCTCTTCGGAACCATAACCTTTCCAGTGCACCAGGTACTGAAGAGAGCGGCGAACATATCGTGAATCAACAATCTTTTCTACCTGAAACTCAAGACTGCCATCAACAACCACCGGTGGAGGCAGTAGCGGCAATGGTTCAGGAGGTTCTACATATCTCTTAAGCAGAGACCTGTGGAAGACATTATGGATCCTTAGAGTCTGAGGTAGCTCCAGATGAAAAGCCACCGGGTTAATTATCTTAATTACCCTATAAGGACCAATAAATCTCGGACCTAATTTCCACGAGGGAACCTTCAACTTGATATTTCTGGTAGACAACCACACCAAGTCATTCACCCCAAGGTCCGGACCTTCAGAGCGCTTCCTATCAGCCACACGTTTGTATCTACCACCCATTCTCTTTAAACTTTCTTGCACACTCTGCCACACTGAAGAAAGTGAAGACGCAAATCGTTCTTCCTCGGGAATCCCTGACGGCCCCCCCTCACTAAACGTACAAAACTGAGGATGGAAACCGTACGCACCAAAAAATGGTGACTTATCGGTAGATTCTTGACGACGATTATTAATGGCAAACTCGGCTAACGGTAAATAAGATGACCATTCCTCCTGATTTTCGGAAACAAAGCATCTCAAATATGTCTCTAGGTTTTGATTGGTACGTTCAGTCTGACCGTTGGACTGTGGATGGAAAGATGAAGAAAACGACAAATGAACCACTAAACGAGAACAAAAAGCTTTCCAAAATTTAGAAACAAATTGGGTACCACGATCCAAAACAATATCGGAAGGGACCCCGTGAAGCTTCACGATGTGGTCAATAAAAACCTGAGCCAGTGTGTTAGCATTAGGCAATGCGGCAAGAGCAATAAAGTGCACCATTTTACTGAATCTGTCAACAACTACAAGAATAACAGTCTTCCCCGCTGATACTGGTAGATCCGTAATGAAATCCATTGATAGGTGCGTCCAAGGCCTGTTGGGGATGGCCAGAGGTAAAAGACGCCCTGCCGGACGAGTATGATCTACCTTAGAACGAGCACAGGTAACACATGCAGACACAAAATTCAACACCTCCTGGCGCCATTTAGGCCACCAGAACCGACGAGACACTAACTCAGAGGTTGCCCTACTACCTGGGTGTCCTGCCAGTGTGGAGTTATGGTGTTCTTTTAGTATCTCCAGTCGTAAATTTTCTGACACAAACAGTTCACCCGAGGGGCAGGAGGCCGGGGCGTCCCCCTGAGCTTCCAACACCCTCCCCTCCAAACCTGAGTGTAATGCAGAGACCACCACCCCTTTTTGCAAAATGGGCTCTGGTACATCGACATCACCCCCTCCAGGAAAACTTCGGGACAATGCATCCGCCTTAGTATTTTTTGCCCCCGGGCGATAGGTTATTACAAAATTAAACCTAGTAAAAAATAACAACCACCGAGCCTGTCTAGGGGTGAGACGTTTAGCAGACTCCAGATATAATAAGTTTTTGTGATCAGTAATCACCGTGACGGGATGAACCGCCCCCTCCAAAAAATGACGCCACTCCTCAAAGGCCAACTTAATAGCCAAAAGTTCCCTGTTGCCAATATCATAGTTCCTTTCTGCAGTAGACAACTTCTTCGAAAAGAAAGCACACGGACGCCATTCACCAGGGGACGGGCCCTGATATAGTACCGCTCCCACCCCCACCTCTGATGAGTCAACCTCTACAATAAAAGGAAGCGAGACATCTGGCTGTACGAGAATAGGGGCCGAGATGAATCTCTCCTTCAGAGATGTAAAGGCAGTTTTGGCTGCATGTGACCATTTGGAAAAATCGGATCCCTTTCGGGTCATGTTCCTCAGTGGTTTGACCACCAAGGAATAGTTCTTTATAAACTTTCTATAAAAATTGGCAAACCCCAGGAAGCGTTGCAATGCCTTCAGGTTCTCAGGCAGATCCCAGTCCATAATCGCCCGGACTTTCTCTGGATCCATGCGGAAACCTGAATCTGACAACACATACCCCAGAAATGGCAGTTCTTTTACGGCGAACACACACTTCTCTAATTTAGCAAACAATTTGTTGGCCCTTAATATCTGCAGCACTTGTCTCACATGGATCTTATGTGTATCCAGATCCGGGGAATAGACCAGGATGTCATCAAGATATATCACAACAAATCTCCCGATAAGGTGACTAAAAATATCGTTGACAAAATGTTGGAACACCGCAGGCGCATTACTAAGACCAAATGGCATGACCAGATTTTCATAATGCCCTTCCGGAGTATTAAAAGCCGTTTTCCACTCATCCCCCTCTTTGATGCGAACCAGGTTATAGGCTCCTCTGAGATCCATTTTGGAGAACCATTTAGCACCAGCAACCTGAATAAAGAGGTCGGGAATGAGAGGAATAGGATAGGGATCTCGGATAGTTATCCGGTTTAATTCCCGGAAATCCAGGCAAGGACGCAGGCCCCCATCTTTCTTTTTAACGAAAAAGAACCCTGCAGCTACGGGTGAAGAAGAGGGTCTGATGTGTCCTTTAGCCAAACTCTCCGAAATATAATCTTGCATAGCCTTCCTCTCCGGGCCGGAAAGATTGTATAACCGGGTTTTAGGTAGTTTTGCCCCAGGTAATAGATTAATCGGGCAATCATATGGACGATGAGGTGGTAACCCCTGACAACCCTTTAAGAGAACACATCCATAAAATCTGACAGAAAGGAAGGTAAAGATGTTAAAGAGAGTGTAGAGCACCTACTACTCAAGCAGTTGTCCTTACAATGTTCACTCCACTCCACAATCTCCCCGGCCTGCCAATCCACCACTGGATTGTGAGTCACCAGCCAGGGAAGCCCCAATACCATAGGAGCCGGAAGACCGTCCAGGACATAACAAGAGATATGCTCTTTATGGAGGTCCCCTACCTGCAGATGGATATTATGGATGATCTGAGTTAACTCTCTCTGAGTAAGAGGGGAGGAGTCGATGGCAAAAACAGGAATAGTTCTGCATACCGGTTCCAGAGTAAAACCCAGAGCCTGAGCAAACCGTGAATCCACCAAGTTGACCCCCGCCCCACTGTCCAAAAAGACGGAACAGATCTCAGCTTTATTGCCCGCCTCAACGGTAGCGGACAACAAAAACTGAGACATGCGTATGGAGGAAACGAATACGCCCAGACTGTTCTCCTCCGCACAATCTGGGGACTCTAGTTTTCCGGCGGCTCCTTTGTTTGTGGTCTCTTGGGTTCTAAGGGACAAACCTTTACAAAATGACCCTTCCCCGCACAACGAAAACAAACCTCTGACCTACGGCGGAACTTAGGAGGATTCACCCGTCTAGTGGCGCCCCCTATTTGCATTGGTTCGACTGGACCATAACAGACCGATCCCTGCCCTATAGAGGCCTCCGTAAAATTTAATAGTCTCTCCCTGAGTCGTCTGTCGATTCTTATGGACAGAGACATAGCAGCCTCAAGAGACCCAGGGACCTCGTATACCGCCAGCGCGTCTTTTAATTTTTCAGACAACCCCTGGCAGAACTGACTCCTAAGGGCCGAGTCGTTCCATAACGTATCAGTAGCCCACCTACGGAATTCGGAACAATATAGTTCAGCAGACCGGTTCTCTTGCCGAAGTCTACGTAGCTTAGACTCAGCCAGTGAGACCCTGTCCGGGTCATCATATACGAGACCCAGGGCTTCAAAAAACTCCTCCACTGATCGTAAGGCCGGAGAGTCTGATGGTAGGGAGAAAGCCCAAGCCTGCGGATCTCCTTGCAGGAGAGAAATTACAATGCCCACCCGTTGTTCCTCACCGCCGGAGGATCTAGGGCGTAACCTGAAGAACAATCTGCAAGCTTCTCTGAAGGTTACAAAGCGGTCTCTCCCTCCTGAGAACCTATCAGGTAAAGCCATTTTTGGCTCAGGAGTACCTTGGTTTCCCGTAGCAACGGTGGAACCCAAGGATTGCTGCTGCAGCACTGTTGCTTTTAATCCTGCCACTTCAAGGGATAACCCCTGTAATTGTTTCGCCAAAACCGAAACCGGATCCATAGTGGAACAGACAAAATACAAAGCAAAACGGCAAGCAAAAAAAAAAAAAAAGAGATGTCACGACTCATTTTTAAAAAAATTATTTTTAAAAGGCCAGATATACTGTCACGACCGCTATCCCAGCAGCAGTCGTGTCGCACCAGACGGAGGGGAAGGGGGACCCTTATCTACGGATGGGAAATAGAATGGCCACCCCTGACTAACCCTAAGCTGGCACCTGTCTGCCCTGATACCCTAGACGGGGTGTGAACCCGTGCGGCGAGCAGGATGCCTAAACCCTCAGTCGCCCTAACAAGACTGGACTGGGGAAAGGCCGATGGGAGCGCTAGTCACCATCACTCACGTCTAGGAAAACAACAGGGGAAGACAGCAACAAACAAACAACAGCAGAGATAGACTTATCCAGTCACGAGCAGAGAAGGCGATCCCAAACACGACAGTCCACGCCGGACAAGAGCTCCACATCAACACCATCAAACGATCTCCTCCAAAGGTCAGAGTAGCACTGGAAGTAAGGACTATATCTGGCAATGACTGCAAGTGAAACTGAAACTAATATAGTATCTGGGAGTGGCAGACAGGACTCACCTGAGAAGGATGCCTACAAACTCCCAGTTAGGACAAAAAGGTTCACAAGGCAAAACCTGGATGACGTACCCTAAACCACAGAGCAAACTTACAAGCTATCGCAAGTAGCAAGTCGCTGCGACCTTCTCCTCCCAGACCTGTCTGGATCAGTCACAGTCGTGACACTACCACCACAACAAATAATAATAAAAAACAGTGAAAAAAAAAAAATTTCAACCACTAATATACGGAAACAAAAAAGGGGATGTAGGGGAGGGAAACTCACCCAAAAGAAAAAGCAAAAACTAAAAAACAGTAATAAAAACGAGGATTCAGTGCACAAAAATATATAATTTGAGAAGATACACACTTACTAAAGGGGAAACAAGCATCCTAAAAAAGGGTTTGAAATGTGCGCCGACTACGTTCTTTAATAAATTCGAAGCATTCATAGGCATTAGGAAATTCATGCGAAAGCTAGCCCTGAAAAGATATTATATAAAAAAAGACAAAAAAAACAACAGACATAAATAAAAGAAGGAACAATCGGATGCTAATGAAAAAGCGGACCTATTTATACACACAGGACTAAAACCCAAATCCGTATATAACCCCCTAAAAGAATATTCATCTGCTTTAAACACATTTATGAACCAAACAACCAGGGAAATAAGGAAAATTAAACCAGCAAAAAAACGGCAATACATGAGTAACATGTCCCGCGAAGAACAACAAGCCATTTTATCTATGCAAAATAATAACAATATCATTGTCCGTCCAGCTGACAAGGGAGTACAGATTCAGTACTTGAGAGAGTGCATAATGTTTATTTTAGGAAAAAATGATTTTATGAACAATAAAAAAATTTATCTCCAGAAATCGGGGACCACTATGGGGATGAGGTTCCCACTGGGGTTCGGTAACCTGTACGTGGGACAATGGGAATGTCAGTTCATCCACTGCGGGGGCGGACTCCGGTCGAACTTCGCCCTATGGCACCGTTTTATTGATGATACAATTTTTATTTGGAAAGAGGGGGGGGGGGATGTACTAAAGAGTTTTTTTAATGATTTAAATATAAAAAAGAATTTTATTTAGAATTTACCCCCACCCATAGTAAAACACAAATAAACTTTCTAGACCTTACAGTATTCATTGAAGACAATAAATATGCACAAAAACATACAACAAACCGACTGATGCAAATAGCTTCATGTCAGTGGACAGTTGCCACTTGCCCCGACGGCTTGAAAATGTGCCAAGAAACCAATTCATGCGGATAAGAAGGAACTGCACAAAAATAGAACATTATAAAGAAGAAGCTGAATGCATGCAAAAAAGATTAGAAATGAAGGTTACAACTCAGACAAGCTAAGGCTACTTTCACACTAGCGTTCGGGGCTCCGCTTGTGAGTTCCGTTTGAAGGCTCTCACAAGCGGCCCCGAACGGATCCGTACTGCCCCAATGCATTCTGAGTGGATGCGGATCCGCTCAGAATGCATCAGTTTGGCACCGTTTGGCCTCCGCTCCGCTCAGCAGGCGGACACCCGAACGCAGCTTGCAGCGTTTTGGTGTCCGCCTGGCCGTGCGGAGCCAAACGGATCCGTCCAGACTTACAATGCAAGTCAATGGGGACGGATCCGTTTGACGTTGACACAATATGGTGCAATTTCAAACGGATCCGTCCCCCATTGACTTTCAATGTAAAGTCAGGATTATACCATCAGATCAGAGTTTTCTCCAATCCGATGGTATATTTTAACTTGAAGCGTCCCCATCACCATGGGAACGCCTCTATGTTAGAATATACAATCGGATTTGAGTTACATCGTGAAACTCAAATCCGACAGTATATTCTAACACAGAGGCGTTCCCATGGTGATGGGGACGCTTCAAGTTAGAATATACTGAGAACTGTGTACATGACTGCCCCCTGCTGCCTGGCAGGTGCTGCCAGGCAGCAGGGGGCAGACCCCCCCTCCTGTATTTAACTTATTGGTGGCCAGTGCGGGCCCCCCCTCCCTCCCCAGTATTAATTGTAACCAGTGCGGCCCCCCTCCCTCTATATTCATCGGTGGCCAGTGCGGATATTAAATATGACCAGTGCGGTCTCCCCCTCCCTCCCTCCCCAGTATTAAATATGAGCAGTGCGGTCTCCCCCTCCCTCCCCAGTATTAAATATGAGCAGTGCGGTCTCCCCCTCCCTCCCTCCCCAGTATTAAATATGAGCAGTGCGGCCTCCCCCTCCCTCTATTCATTGGTGGCCAGTGCGGATTCAAAGTATTGTGATCAGTGCGGCCTCTTCCCCCCCCCCCCCCATCATTGGTGGCAGCGGAGAGTACCGATCGGAGTCCCAGTTTAAATCGCTGGGGCTCCGATCGGTTACCATGGCAGCCAAGACGCTATTGCAGTCTTGGCTGCCATGGTTACTTAGCAACAAATAGCAGCATTATACTTACCTGAAGAGCTGCGATCTATGTGACCGGCCGGGAGCTCCTCCTACTGGTAAGTGACAGGTCTATAGGCAATGCGCCACACAGACCTTTCACTTACCAGTAGGAGGAGCTCCCGGCCGGTCACAGACATCGCAGCTCTTCAGGTAAGTATAATGATTCTATTTCTTGCTAAGTAACCATGGCAGCCAAGACTGCAATAGCGTCTTGGCTGCCATGGTAACCGATCGGAGCCCCAGCGATTTAAACTGGGACTCCGATCGGTACTCTCCGCTGCCACCAATGAGAGGGGGGGGGGGGGGAGGCCGCACTGATCACAATACTTTGAATCCGCACTGGCCACCAATGAATAGAGGGAGGGGGAGACCGCACTGCTCATATTTAATACTGGGGAGGGAGGGAGGGGGAGACCGCACTGCTCATATTTAATACTGGGGAGGGAGGGGGAGACCGCACTGCTCATATTTAATACTGGGGTGGGAGGGAGGGGGAGACCGCACTGGTCATATTTAATATCTGCACTGGCCACCGATGAATATAGAGGGAGGGGGGCCGCACTGGTTACAATTAATACTGGGGAGGGAGGGGGTGGCCGCACTGGCCACCAATAAGTTAAATACAGGAGGGGGGGTCTGCCCCCTGCTGCCTGGCAGCATCTGCCAGGCAGCAGGGGGCAGTCATGTACACAGTTCTCAGTATATTCTAACTTGAAGCGTCCCCATCACCATGGGAACGCTTCTGTGTTTAGAATATACTGTCGGATCTGAGTTTTCCGAAGTGAAAAATCAGATCTGAAATAAACTGTTATGCAAACGGATCCGTTCTGAACGGATGCAAGCGTTTGCATTATAGGAGCGGATCCGTCTGATGAAACATCAGACGGACCCGCTCCGAACGCTAGTGTGAAAGTAGCCTAAAATGTAGAACGGAGATAGGACAACTAGTGAGCTAGGGATTGATAACAGCCATATCCCGAAACTAAAAAAGATAATGAATAAATATTGGGAAATCCTCAAGGAAGACAAAATTATAGGAGAATTAATTCCCAATGTTTCAAGATTCATTTATCGTAGAGCAAGGAACATCGGCAATACTGTAGCACCAACCAGCAAATGTATAAATATGGAAAATAAAGGCATTAGAGATCACAAAAAAGGTGATGGACTGAAAGGCTTTTTCCCGTCCAAAAAATGCTTGGGGTGAAAAAAAATAAAAAAAAATAAATGAAATTGCAGACACATGTAGAAAATACCGATGGGTCATACACATATAAGATTGCAGAATTTATCTTGTGCAATAGTCAAGGGGTAATTTATGCCATTAGGTGCCCATGCAGAAAATATACACTGCTCAAAAAAATAAAGGGAACACTTAAACAACACAATGTAACTCCAAGTCAATCACACTTCTGTGAAATCAAACTGTCCACTTAGGAAGCAACACTGAGTGACAATCAATTTCACATGCTGTTGTGCAAATGGGATAGACAACAGGTGGAAATTATAGGCAATTAGCATGACACCCCCAATAAAGGAGTGGTTCTGCAGGTGGTGACCACAGACCACTTCTCAGTTCCTATGCTTCCTGGCTGATGTTTTGGTCACTTTTGAATGCTGGCGGTGCTTTCACTCTAGTGGTAGCATGAGACGGAGTCTACAACCCACACAAGTGGCTCAGGTAGTGCAGCTTATCCAGGATGGCACATCAATGCGAGCTGTGGCAAGAAGGTTTGCTGTGTCTGTCAGCGTAGTGTCCAGAGCATGGAGGCGCTACCAGGAGACAGGCCAGTACATCAGGAGATGTGGAGGAGGCCGTAGGAGGGCAACAACCCAGCAGCAGGACCGCTACCTCCGCCTTTGTGCAAGGAGGAACAGGAGGACCACTGCCAGAGCCCTGCAAAATGACCTCCAGCAGGCCACAAATGTGCATGTGTCTGCTCAAACGGTCAGAAACAGACTCCATGAGGGTGATATGAGGGCCCGACGTCCACAGGTGGGGGTTGTGCTTACAGCCCAACACCGTGTAGGACATTTAGCATTTGCCAGAGAACACCAAGATTGGCAAATTCGCCACTGGCGCCCTGTGCTCTTCACAGATGAAAGCAGGTTCACACTGAGCACATGTGACAGACGTTACAGAGTCTTGAGACGCCGTGGAGAACGTTCTGCTGCCTGCAACATCCTCCAGCATGACCGATTTGGCATTGGGTCAGTAATGGTGTGAGGTGGCATTTCTTTGGAGGGCCGTACAGCCCTCCATGTGCTCGCCAGAGGTAGCCTGACTGACATTAGGTACCGAGATGAGATCCTCAGACCCCTTGTGAGACCATATGCTGGTGCGGTTGGCCCTGGGTTCCTCCTAAGGCAAGACAATGCTAGACCTCATGTGACTGGAGTGTGTCAGCAGTTCCTGCAAGACGAAGGCATTAATGCTATGGACTTGCCCGCCCGTTCCCCAGACCTGAATCCAATTGAGCACATATGGGACATCATGTCTCGCTCTATCCACCAACCTCACGTTGCACCACAGACTGTCCAGGAGTTGGCAGATGCTATAGTCTAGGTCTGGGAGGAGGTCCCTCAGGAGACCGTCCGCCACCTCATCAGGAGCATGCACAGGCGTTGTAGGAAGGGCATACAGGCACGTGGAGGCCACACACACTACTGAGCCTCATTTTGACTTGTTTTAAGGAAATTACATCAAAGTTGGATCAGCCTGTAGTGTGTTTTTCCACTTTAATTTTGAGTGTGACTCCAAATCCAGACTTCCATGGGTTGAAAAATTTGATTTCCATTTTTTTTATTTTTGTGTGATTTTGTTGTCAGCACATTCAACTATGTAAAGAACAAAGTATTTCAGAAGAATATTTAATTAACTCAGATCTAGGATGTGTTATTTTTGTGTTCCCTTTATTTTTTTTTAGCAGTGTACATTGGCCATACTAAAAGGTTTCTGAAAAAAAGAGTAGGAGAACATATCTATAATATAGAAAGGAAATATGCAGGACACCCATTATCCTGTCACTATAAAGAAAAACACCAATGAAAGTTTAGAGGATCAACATTTATGGAGTGGAGTTGATAAAGAAAAATAAGAGGGGGGGGTGACTACATTAGAGAAATGTCAAGATCAGAAACTAAATGGATATTTAACATGGATAGACTGGCCCCATCTGGTGTAAATAGTGAAATTGAACTATATGCATTTGATTAAACGCACAGCAAGCCATCTATTGATAAAAGCAAACATACACTAAACAGCAGCAATGAAACAGTTAAATCAGCGTGCAGGCACACAGACATAAATGGGCAGTGTCTTGTAACAGGGAACAACCATTCCTGATGAAGGATAGTGACTCTATCCGTAATGCGTCAAGGCTTACTGGTATCTGTGACTACCCATAGTCACAGTAGTGACGTCACTCCTGATCTGTATGAGCGTGAACCATGAGATTGAACTAAGGGAGCCGCGCTGCCGGCCGTGGCGCGTCTCCAGGTTCAAGACACTCTGACCTGACCTGTGCCTGCAAAAAAACTCCAAACACATCCCAAAAGGACCTAGGATTTGGGAGAAAAACATTTAGAGTAAAGGTAACTCAGATTTGTGACATCCCATAGCTTAGTCCGTACGGAGGGTGTGGGGGGGTTATTCACATTGCAGCTAAAACTGACAGCGCGCGGTATCAAGATTCTTTTACTTTTTGTTTATTTTATGTGGCAGGCATCTTGCGGTCCTGCTACGATACTGCATCTTCACAGCAAGGAGGGTGAAGAGCGCTACTAGAATAAACACACTACTCTCAAATATTGTTCACAAATCTGTCTAAATGTGTTAGTGAGCACTTCTCCTTTGCCAAGATAATCCATCCCACCTCACAGGTGTGGCATATCAAGGTGCTGATTAGACAGCATGAATATTGCACAGGTGTGCCTTAGGCCTCTTTCACACTTGCGTTGTTGGGATCCGGCATGCACTTCCGTTGCCGGAGGTGCCTGCCGGATCCGTAACAACGCAAGTGTACTGAAAGCATTTGAAGACGGAACCGTCTTCCAAATGCTTTCAGTGTTACTATGGCACCCAGGACGCTATTAAAGTCCTGGTTGCCATAGTAGTAGCGGGGAGCGGGGGAGCGGTATACTTACAGTCCGTGCGGCTCCCCGGGCGCTCCAGAATGATGTCAGAGCGCCCCATGCGCATGGATGACGTGATCCATGTGATCACGTGATCCATGCGCTTGGGGCGCCCTGACGTCACTCTGGAGCGCCCGGGGAGCCGCACGGACGGTAAGTATGCTGCTCCCCTGCTCCCCACTACACTTACCATGGCTGTCAGGACTTTAGCGTCCCGGTAGCCATGGTAACTATTCAGAAAAAGCTAAACGTCGGGTCCGGCAATGCGCCGAAACGACGTTTAGCTTAAGGCCGGATCCGGATCAATGCCTTTCAATGGGCATTGATCCCGGATCCGGCCTTGCGGCAAGTCTTCAGGATTTTTGGCCGGAGCAAAAAGCGCAGCATGCTGCGGTATTTTCTCCGGCCAAAAAACGTTCCGTACCGGAACTGAAGACATCCTGATGCATCCTGAACGGATTACTCTCCATTCAGAATGCATTAGGATAATCCTGATCAGTATTCTTCCGGCATAGAGTCCCGACGACGGAACTCTATGCCGGAAGACAATAACGCAAGTGTGAAAGAGCCCTTAGACTGCCCACAATAAAAGGCCACTCTGAAATGTGCACAGTTTTGCCTTACTGGGTGGGGGGAGGGTCAGAAATCCAGTCAGTATCTGGTGTGGCCACCATTTGCCTCACGCAGTGCAACACATCTACGTTGCTTAGAGTTGATCAGGTTGTTGATTGTGGCCTTCAGAATGTTGGTCCACTCCTCTTCAATAGCTGTGCGAAGTTGCAGAATATTGATAGGAACTGGAACACGCTGTCGTATACGTCGATCCAGAACATCCCAAACATGCTCAATGTGTGACATGTCTGGTGAGTATGCTGGCCTCGCAAGAACTGGGATGTTTTCAGCTTCCAGGAATTGTGTACAGATCCTTGCAATATGGGGCCGTGCATTATCATACTGCAAAATGAAGTGATGGTAGTGGATGCATGGCACAACAATGGGCCTCAGGATCTCGTCACAGTATCTCTGTGCATTCAAAATGCCATCAATAAAATGCACCTGTGTTCGTTGTCCATAACATATGCCTGCCCATACCATAACCCCACCGCCACCACGGGCCACTCGATCCACAAAGTTGACGTCAGCAAACCACTCACCCAAATGACGCCACACACGCTGTCTGCCATCTGCCCTGAACTGTGAAAACTGGGACTCTTGCGTGAACAGAACGCCTCTCCAACGTATGAGACCGTATGAAACATTGGAGTGAGGGCCTACAGGTGAGCAGACCGCATGAAACAATGGAGTGAGGGCCTACAGCTGAGCAGACCGTATGAAACATTGTACTGAGGGTATATATACTGTATGGAACAAGAGGAGGAGGAGTAAACAAGATTCAAACATATACCCTTTTTTGGAGGTGAAAAGTGTGCATCTGAATCTTGTGGATTGAGTACATTGTAAAGCATACATTTCAATTGTGTGTTTGTTCCTCGTTAGCTCAGCGTTCCTCTGGAGAAGTGGAGAAGTAAGGGGCAATCCAGGCCTTGTTTATTTTTATCTGAGTCAACCTGTCAGCATTGCCAGTGGACAAGCGGATACACTTATCTGTTATGATGCCACCAGCAGCACTAAATACACGCTCAGACAAAACGCTGGCGGCTGGGCAGGCCAACACCTCAAAGACGTAGAGCACAAATTCATGCCACGTGTCCAGCTTGGACACCCAGTAGTTGTAAGGCACTGAGGGATCATTTAGGATGCTGACACGGTCTACTATGTATTCCTTCACCATTTTCCAAAACTTTTCCCTCCTTGTACCACTAGGCCGCGCATCAGGGTGAGGTTGCTGGTGGGGTGTCATGAAAGTGTCCCATGCCTTGGAGAGTGTTGCCCTGCCTTTGTTGGAACTGCTGTGTGTTCCCATTGTCTCCCTTCCCCAGTTGCCTAAGGAAGTACGGACTCTGCCTTCAGCGTTGTCAGATGGAAAATTCCGGAGCAATCGCTCAACAAGTACCTTCTGGTATTGCACCATTTTACTCGTCCTCTCCACCACAGGAATGAGAGATGAGAAGTTTTCTTTGTAGTGGGGGTCGAGAAGGGTGAACACCCAGTAATCCGTGTTATCTAAAATGCGTATAATGCAAGGGTCGTGGGTAAAGCAGTCTAACATGAATTCAGCCATGTGTGCCAGAGTACCAACAGGCAAGATGTCGACATCAGGATGACTCTCCATCTCCTCTTCCTCCTCTTCGGCCCATCAATGCTAACAGATGGAATTTAAGTTCCATGGGTACTAGCCTCAGTAGCAGAGGCAACAGTCTACTCCTCCTCCTCCTCCTCTTTACGGTCCAATTCGTGCTGAGAAGACAAACTGTGGGTGGTCTGGGTATCACCCTGTGAGATGTCCTCCACTAGTTCCTCGTCTGCTACATTCATAGTTTCATCCTTAATTCGTGAGCAGCGATCGTTTGAGTAGACACAGCAGTGGGATGGTTACGCTGATAATAGCGTTATTGCCACTAACCATCTGTGTGGATTCTTCTAAGTTTTTTAAAATCTCACATAAGTCTGACATCAATGCCCACTCCTCGCTTGTAAATAGTGGCAGTTGACTTAAAAGGCGACGACCATGTTGCAGCTGGTATTCCACAACTGCCCTCTGCTGCTCACAAAGCTTGGCAAACATATAGAACGTAGAGTTCCAGCGCGTGCTCACGTCGCACAACAGTCGGTGAGCTGGAAGCCGCAAGCGCTGCAGCAGCGTTGACAGGCCAGCTGAAGCTGTGGACGACTTGCAGAAATGGGCACACACGCGGCCTTTACTAGTAGCTCTGGCAAATTGGGGTATGTATTTATAAACCGCTGAACCACTAAGTTTAAGACGTGGGCTAGGCATAGGATGTGTGTCAGGTTGCCGAGCTCCAAAGCCGCCACCAAGTTAAGGCCATTGTTAGAAACAACCATGCCTGGTTGTAGGTTGAGTGGAGAGAGCCACAGCTCGGTCTGTTCTCTTATACCCTTACAAAGCTCTGTGACGGTGTGCTGTTTGTCCCCTAAGCAGATCAGCTTCAGCACAGCCTGTTGACGCTTACCCACAGCAGTGCTACACTGCTTCCAGCTAGCGACTGATGGCTGACTGCTGCTGGAGGTGGAAGTGGAGGAGGATGAGGCAGAAAAGGAGGAGAAGTGGGGGGTTGGAGCCAGTAGCATAGCTGCTTGCGGAGACCCTGATGGACCTAGGGCCCGCAATCCTGGGCGTGGGTAACACATGTGCCATCCCCGGGTACGACTCACTCCCGGCCTCCACCACATTCACCCAGTGCGCGGTCAGGGAAATGTAGCGTCCCTGGACACCAGCACTTGTCCATGTGTCCGTGGTTAAGCGGATCTTCCCAGTAACTGCGTTGGTCAGGGCACGGGTGATGTTCTGGGACACATGCTGGTGTAAGGCGGGCACGGCACACCGTTAAAAATAGTGGCGGCTGGGGACTGTGTACTGAGGGACCGCGGCCGACATCAGGCTGCGGAAGACCTCAGTGTTCACAAGCCTATATGGCAACATTTCAAGGGCCAGTAATTTTGAAAGTTGGCAATTAAGTGCTATGGCCTGTGGTTGGGTGGGTGGGTCTTTGCGCTTGCGTTTAAATGACTGTGGTATGGACATTTGGACGCTGCACTGGGACAGGGAAGTGGATGTTGTTGCTGCTGGTTCATTCTAAGGTCCAGGTGCAGGGCGAGAGACATCCGGGCCTGTGTCTTGGACAGGGGATTGGACAGCACGTAACACAGGGGAAGATGAGGCAGTGGTGTGACCCGCAGACCCAGATTGTGGACCCAGGCGTTCGGCCCACTTAGTAGGGTGCTTGGATGCCATGTGGCGAATCATGCTAGTGGTGGTGAGATTGCTAGTGTTCATGCCTAGTCTCATTTTGGTACATCAAAGGATGTAAATTACCACTCTTTTGTCCTCTGCACTTTCCTCAAAAAAGCCCCATACTGCGGAACACCTACCCCTTGCTAAGGTGGATTTACAGATGGGGGTGATCAGTGTAACGGTTGCGGGCCTGCTTGGTGTGGGCCAACTTCTCCCTTTTGCAACCCCACTGCCTCTTCCAGCCTGTTGCGGTGCTGCGGATCCCTCCCCCTTTGTACTGCTGTCCTCGCTCGTCTTTTCACCTTTCCATGTTGGGTCAATGACCTCATCGTCCAACACCTCCTCTTCCACTTCCTCACTCTGATCATCCTCCTGTTTTGACCTAACCACAACGTCAGTGATTGACAACTGTGTCTCATCGTCATCCACCTCGTAAACTAATGATTGACGCTCACCACCGTCATCTTCTTGAGACTGTGAAGGCTCAAGAGGTTGGGAATCAGGGCACAATATCTCAGGTCCCTCTTCAAGCATGCTGGCCGCGAGGGCCAAATCTAATAGTGGAGCTGAAAAGAGCTCCTGCTTGCTACAAAAGTATGATAGGTAAAGGTATTTTACACGTTAGGCTACTTTCACACTGGCGTTTCTAGGTCCGCTTGTCAGATCCGTTTCAGGTCTCTCACAAGCGGCCCAAAACGGATCGGTTAAGCCCCACTGCATTCTGAATGGATAAGGATCCGTTCTGAATGCATCAATTTGGCTGCGTTTAGTCTCCGTTGCGTTTTTTAGACGGTCACTAAAACGCAGCTTTCAGCATTATGGTGTCCGTCTGACTATGCGTAGCCAAAAGGATCCATCCTGACCTACAATGTAAGTCAATGGGGACGGATCCGTTTTTCACTGACACAATATGGTGCAATTGAAAACAGATCTGTCCCCCTTGACTTTCAATGTAAGTCAAGACGGATCCGTTTTGACTTAGACTTTTTCTTTGAATGAATAATGCAAACGGATCCGTTATTAACGGATACAAGCATTTGCATTATTCGTGCGGATCCGTCTGTGCAGATACAAGACGGATCCGCACAAAACGCGAGTGTGAAAGTAGCCTTAAATAGGAACACTGACTCTCTGGAAGGACATGGTATGGCTGCTAATTCATCTGTTGCTGGTTTTTTCTTCACATTAAAATGTATAGAAATTTAAATGGTAATGTTGACTAAGCTCCATAAATTGCTATAATGTACAATGTGGTCTGATACAGACACATTTTTGCTGCATGATTTAATACTTTTCATTTATTATGCAATATCACTATCATGCCTAACCAGATTTTATGAGAAGTCTGTTCAAGTGAAAACCGCAGCAATGAGTCGTTTAATATGAACTAATGAAAAACCGGTATTAAAGCATTAGTAACTGGCTTTGGGATTTAATTGTAAAATAGATATTCATAGCGCTATTATATATAGCAATATTTATAAACAATGGTAGTGATTGGAATGAAAAGAGAGTTGATGGACGTTTTAATTTATTAACACAGTTTTTCAAGGGAGGATAAGTCAGTATATTTTTGATTACTAATATATTTTGTTTGTGAAACGGATGAAAAATTGTAATTCTTAGGAGAAAATTTACAACAATGTGTTTATTCATATATGCAGTGACCCAGTGGTTCACTGCTAAAGTATTACTGTACTAATGTAGTATGGTTTATTGCTAAAAGAGTTAGTAAATACTAACTATGCACTTTCAGTGGTTGTACGTGGAAAGAAAATAGTTAGATAGTAACTAAGTGGTGGGCTGGTTAGTGAAAAATCCAGGGTCAGGGCATGTATAGTGGCTGCAGACAAGTAAGCCCACTTTAAAGTAAGATTATCCAGGAAAATGCAATTCCTGTGTGATTTAAAGCTGCCAGAAAAGGAACTGTGCTAAAAATTAAACTCTCAATTTCTACAGATGCTTGGGGTCTTGGGGACTATTTAAAAAGCACAGTGTATGGACTAAGACAGTAAGGCCCCTTTCACACGGGCGAGTATTCCGCGCGGATGCGATGCGTGAGGTGAACGCATTGCACCCGCACTGAATACCGACCCATTCACTTCTATGGGGCTGTTCACATGAGCGGTGATTTTCACGCATCACTTGTGCATTGCGTGAAAATCGCAGCATGCTCTATATTCTGCGTTTTTCACGCGCAGGACCCATAGAAGTGAATGGGGTTGCGTGAAAATCGCAAGCATCCGCAAGCAAGTGCGGATGCGGTGCGATTTTCACGCACGGTTGCTAGGAGACGATCGGGATGGAGACCCGATCATTATTATTTCCCCTTATAACCATGTTATAAGGGAAAATAATAGAATTCTGAATACAGAATGCATAGTAAAATAGCGCTGGAGGGGTTAAAAAAAATAAAAAAAATAATTTAACTCATCTTAGTCCACTTGCTCGCGCAGCCCGGCATCTCCTTCTGTCTCCTTTGCTGAACAGGACCTGTGGTGACGTCACTCCGGTCATCACATCATCCATCACATGATCTTTTTTTTTTTGTTTTAAACAATTTTATTTATTTTAAACAATAAAACAGTTTCCAAAGTATGAGGTTACAGTAAAATGAAATATAGTATGAATTAACAATTCAGTTCACAGTTACACCTCATTCAGATATCAACAGCGGTGTAAACAGAAAATAAAGAGAGAGAGTACAGTGTATGCTTGGCTGTGTAAATGACAATACAGTCATGGTTCAAGGCCACACATTCAGGTGTGATATTAGACAATGCAAATACCTCAAAGGGGGGAAGGTATATAAAGAGGGAGGGGGGGTACATGAGAGATCTGAGGAGTTAGGCTACTTTCACACCTGCGTTCGGGTGTCCACTTGTGAGCTCCGTTTGAAGGGGCTCACAAGCGGCCCCGAACGCATCCGTCCAGCCCTAATGCATTCTGAGTGGACGCGGATCCGCTCAGAATGCATCAGTCTGGCAGCGTTCAGCCTCCGCTCCGCTCAGCAAGCGGACACCTGAACGCTGCTTGCAGCGTTCGGGTGTCCGCCTGGCCGTGCGGAGGCAAGCGGATCCGTCCAGACTTACAATGTAAGTCAATGGGGACGGATCCGTTTGAAGATGACACAATATGGCTCAATCTTCAAACGGATCCGTCCCCCATTCAGGGACGGACTGACCGGTCGGGTACTTCGGGCATGGTCCGAGGGCCCGGGCGGGATGGGGGCCCGCCGCAGAATAATATTATTTATTATCAGCAGCGCAGTGGAAAGGTCTCTCCCTCCTCCCTGTGCTGCTGCTGCCGCGGCCAATAAGAAGAGGGACAGGGGGAGGGGCTGTGGCCAATGAAGATAACTGAGCTGTTAATACAAATGCAGGAGGCGGGTGCCGGAATCAAATAGCGGCACCCGACCTCTATGACAGGGAGCTGCACCGGAGGGGTTAACTGCCGCTGATCGCAGCTCCCTGTCATAGAGGTCGGGTGCCGCTATTTGATTCTGGCACCCGCCTCCTGCATTTGTATTAACAGCTCAGTTATCTTCATTGGTGGCGCCCCCCCCCCCCCCAGTATAATAAACATTGAGTGCGGCCCCCCCCCCCCAGTATAATAAACATTGAGTTCGCCCCCCCACAGTATAATAAACATTGAGTGCGCCCCCCAGTATAATTAACATTGGTGGCGCAGTGGGAAGTGCCAATGAGGGTTAAAATATAGAAATAAAAATTAACTCACCTCCTCCAATTGGTCGCGTAGCTGCCGGTCTCCTGTTTTCTTCAGGACCTGTGGTGACGTCACTGAGCTCCATCACATGGTCCATTACCATGGTGATGGATCATGTGATGTATCATGTGATGATCACAGTGATGTCACCACAGGTCCTGCGTCCTGAAGAAAGTACAGAAGACCGGCTGCTACGCGATCAATTGGAGGAGGTGAGTTAATTTTTATTTATTTTTTTAACCCTCATTGTCACTGCCCACCAATGTTTATATATTTATTATACTAGGGAGGGGGCGCACTGCCCACCAATGTTTATATATTTATTATACTAGGGAGGGGGGGGTGCACTGCCCACCAATGTTTATATATTTATTATACTAGGGAGGGGGGGGGCACACTGCCCACCAATGTTTATATGTTTATTATACTGGGGTGTTGGGGGGGGCGCACTGCGCCACCAATGTTTATATGTTTATTATACTAGGGAGGGGGGGCGCACTGCGCCACCAATGTTTATTATGTTGGGGGGGGGACGCACTGCGCCACCAATGTTTATTATGTTGGGGGGGACGCACTGCGCCACCAATGTTTATTATACTGGGGTGTTGGGGGGGGGCGCACTGCGCCACCAATGTTTATATGTTTATTATACTAGGGAGGTGGGGGGGCGCACTTCTCCACCAATGTTTATATGTTTATTATACTAGGGAGGGGGGGCGCACTGTGCCACCAATGTTTATATGTTTATTATACTAGGGAGGGGGGGCGCACTGCGCCACCAATGTTTATTATTTTGGGGGGGGACGCACTGCGCCACCAATGTTTATTATACTGGGGTGTTGGGGGGGGCGCACTGCGCCACCAATGTTTATATGTTTATTATACTAGGGAGGGGGGGGCGCACTGCGCCACCAATGTTTATTATGTTGGGGGGAAACGCACTGCGCCACCAATGTTTATATGTTTATTATACTAGGGAGGGGGGACGCCCTGCGCCACCAATGTTTATATGTTTATTATACTAGGGAGGGGGGGCGCACTGCGCCACCAATGTTTATTATATTGACCTTCTACTACGCATTCTGCATTAAAGAATGCTATTATTTTCCCTTATAACCATGTTGTTATAAGGGAAAGTAATACAGTGAATAGACTTTCATCCTAGCAACCATGCGTGAAAATCGCACGGTTCAACCGGAAGGATGGATCCGGCATTCAGGCAAATCTTCAGTTTTTTTCGCCAGAGATAAAACCGTAGCATGCTGCGGTTTTATCTTTTGCCTGATCAGTCAAAAAGACTGACCTGAAGACATCTTTTCCGGTATAGAGCCCCTGTGACGGAACTCTATGCCGGAAATGAAAAACGCTAGTGTGAAAGTACCCTAAAATATTAAGTTTAAATCCCCCCCTTTCCCAATTTTACATATAAAATATATAAACAATAAATAAACATATTACATAGCGCTGGGTCCGAAAAGTCCAAACTATTAAATTATTAAAAAATATCTCCTATGCGGTGAGCATTCGCCATTTTTAGTCACCTTGTCACCCCAAAAAATAGGATAGGACTGTTCTATTATGAGCCGAACGTTTCATAAAATGCGAAATGCACACAGCTTTTTTTGGTGTTTTTTTTTGCACGGTATTGAGTATCGCAATACTTTTTTATGGTGACGAAAGCGAATCAAAACTTTGGTATCGAAACAACCCTACGCCAATCTGATCGGCGTAGCGTTGTCACGATACCAAAATTTTGATTCAGTTTTGATTTGGCGACTAAAAATGTAATTTGGCTCCTAAATTTTTCAGTTCAGGAGCCAATGGCTACTAGGTATTTTTTTTAGTCTGGAGCACTGTGCCCAGCACCCCGATTCCGAATGTTATGCTGGCCTGGTAATGGCAGAGGGGCCCGGTGCAGTCACTGTATTCTATTACACCGGGCCCCGCTCACTGTAATACTAATATTCATATGTGAACAACTTGAAATCCTCTGCGATCCTCTCCCTCTCTGTACTCACAAACTCAGTAGGAGGCAGACCGGGCGGCAGCGCAACTCACTGACGTCACACGCCTGCTCCTCCCACTTTATGAATGAAGCAGGAGGAGCAGGCGCATGACGTCAGTGAGTTGCGCTGCCGCCCGGCCTGCTACTGAGTTTGTGAGTACAGAGAGCTCAGAGGGACAGGATCGCAGAGGATTTCAAGTTGTTCACATATGAATATTAGTATTACAGTGAGCGGGGCCCGGTGTAATAGAATACAGTGACTGCACCGGGCCCAGCTGCCATTACAGCACCAGATGCCGGCCCCCAGACCCTGTATTGGGGATCATTCACTCACAGGGACACTGTTATGGGGGGATCTGTGGATGACACATATATAGCATAAGGTGCTATATATGTGTCACCCACAGATCCCCCCCCACAACAGTGCCACCCACAGAGCCCCCACAACAGTGCCACCCACAGAGCCCCCACAACAGTGCCACCCACAACAGTGCCATCCACAACAGTGCCACCCACAGAGCCCCCACAACAGTGCCACCCACAGAGCCCCCACAACAGTGCCATCCACAGAGCCCCCACAACAGTGCCACCCACAGAGCCCCCACAACAGTGCCACCCACAACAGTGCCATCCACAACAGTGCCACCCACAGAGCCCCCACAACAGTGCCATCCACAGAGCCCCCACAACAGTGCCACCCACAGAGCCCCCACAACAGTGCCACCCACAACAGTGCCACCCACAACAGTGCCACCCACAGAGCCCCCACAACAGTGCCACCCACAGAGCCCCCACAACAGTGCCACCCACAGAGCCCCCATAACAGTGCCACCCACAGAGCCCCCATAACACCTTTTGGTTCAAAATATTTTTAAATTTGGCTATTCTCCACCCTTCTTGTAATTGTTCCGCTACTTGTGGGCTGCACGGGAATGAGTTCAGTCACTTCGGTGCGCAATCCGGTCCTGCAGCGCGTGATCCCGCAAGACCTGCCGCTGTAGGTCACGGGTCTCGTGGGATCACGCGCCGCAGGATGGGATTGCGCACCGAAGTGACTGACATTGAATCAATGCTTTCCTATAGGGGAAAAATCTGACCCTGGAGGTCATCATGCAGAGTGTGAGGACGTCCAGCGTCAGATACCGGACCAAAGGTCTGTTTTACTCCAGGAAGCCCTCAGGTGGCTGCCAGCTACTAGAGGCCGATTTATTGCTGGGACGTAAACAATGCAGCTTCTCTAGAACATTGCAGCTCGATTTGCAAAAGGGACACTGTACCCAGACCACGTCAATGAGCTGAAGTGGTCTGGGTGCCTTTTGTGTCGCTTTAACTTTGAAATCTTATTAAAGATTGTGTAGGGTGTGGCTGGAGGTGGGGCATGGAGGCGGGACAAGGGTGGGGCTTGCAGCAGAACATGGGTGGGGCCTGTAAGGGGGCCCTTGATTTATTTTGCCCGGGGGCCCTGAGGGTTCTCAGTCCGCCCCTGCCCCCATTGACTTTCAATGTAAAGTCTGGACGGATCCGTTCAGGCTACTTTCACACTTAGAAATTTTTCTAAGTTATAATGCAGACGGATCCGTTCTGAACGGATACAAACGTCTGCATTATAGGAGCGGATCTGTCTGAGCAGACATCAGACGGACCCGCTCTAAACGCTAGTGTGAAAGTAGCCTTAAGAAAAGTTTCTATATTTTCTCCATGCTGACCAGATCGAAAGAAATTTCTTTCTAGTTCTCATTTCCCAATTAGAAAGCTCCTCTAGGCGGTAAATTTGGTCTATTTTATTTTTCCAGTGATCGATTGAGGGAGTTTCTGAGGAGCGCCACCTTGCAGGGATTAACAGACGAGCTGCTGATAGCATAAAGGATAAGAGAGGGGTGTTTTGGCTGTTTGAAGCGGATAGGCTAAGGGATAGGAGAGCAATTTCTGGTAAGCATGGAAAATCAGATTTGCATATATTATTGCTAATTTGGAAGATTTGCTTCCACCAGGTCTGTAGAGGGGGGCAAGACCACCAGATATGCATAAAAGTGCCTACATCTGAGTTACATCTCCAACATGTATTGGGAACGTCGGGGTACAGGAGAGCTACTGTCACGGATGGTGTACAGGAAACAAGATGATACAATACAAACAATGACTCACTGGATCCACAACTAAGGAACAAAAGGGAGACCCCTGCAATTGACCTGCCGCTCTCCCTTATTGCTCAGCCTATGCGACCACCCCAAAGGTGGATGGGCGCATATCCACGTACCTCGGCTATCTTAGACCTGAAGGCCCTACAATAGTGAGGGGACACGACCACCGGCTCCCTACACAGACACGGAGGGAGTCAGGGTCACCTGGATCCAGACAACAGAAAATCATCAATACATAAACAGAACTTATCTTGCAGACGACTGTGGACAGGGAACTGGGAGCTGGGAGCAGCATGCACACACACTCCAGGAAGTTGTATCAGCCGCACCCAACTGCCTTATGGGGAGGAATATAAAGGGAAGTGATCAGTCCGACTGCATGACAGCTGAGATAGACTAACGAGGTGAGGAACAGAAATCAAAACAAAGAAACTCAAGGAGGAGGATCTGGACGGCTCCTGTCAGAGCTTCTCAGCTGTCTGATTGTGACAGTACCCCTCCCTCTAGGAGTGGACTCCGGACACTCAGGGCCCACCTTCTCAGGATGGGAACTATGGAAAGCCCTGATGAGACGAGAGGCCTTAATGTCCGTCACTGGGACCCACATCCTCTCCTCAGGACCATAACCCTCCCAATGAACGAGGTACTGGAGGGAACCGCGGACAAGACGAGAATCCACAATCCTAGAGACCTGAAATTCAAGATTTCCATCAACAATAATCGGAGGAGGAGGCAAAGGCGAGGGTACAATAGGTTGAACATAAGGTTTCAATAAGGACTTATGGAGATCAAGACGGTAGGCAACAGGATTGATGACAGACAGGATCTTGTAAGGCCCAATAAACCTAGGACCCAACTTCCAGGAGGGAACCTTCAATTTGATGGAAAGCAGAAGAGAATGACAAGCGAACCCCCAAGCGAGAACAGAAAGCCTTCCAGAATCTGGAAACAAACTGCGTGCCCCTATCAGAGACTATGTCTGAAGGAATCCCATGCAATTTGACAATGTGGTCAACAAATGCCTGCGCCAGCGTCTTAGCATTGGGCAAACCAGGAAAAGGGATAAAATGCACCATTTTGCTAAAACGGTCCACCACCACCAGAATCACAGACTTCCCCGAGGAACGAGGCAAGTCCGTTATGAAGTCCATGGACAGATGTGTCCAAGGACGGGAAGGAATGGGCAAGGGAAGGAGAGGACCTGATGGCCGTGAATGAGGGACCTTGGCACGAGCGCAAGTCTCGCAAGCTGCCACAAAACCCTCAACCGACTTACGAAGCGCAGGCCACCAGAATCTCCGAGCAATGAGATCCAGTGTGGCTCTTGTCCCCGGGTGCCCAGCAAGGACCGTATCGTGGTGTTCTTTAAAAATCTTGTGTCTCAAAGCGAGAGGCACAAACAACCTCCCAGGAGGACAAAGATCAGGAGCTTCTGACTGGGCTGCCTGCACCTCTGCCTCCAATTCAGGAAAAAGAGCAGAGACCACCACACCTTCAGCCAAAATGGGACCCGGGTCTTCAAAATTCCCACCTCCCGGGAAACAACGTGATAGGGCATCTGCCTTCACATTCTTAACCCCAGGGCGGAACGTAACAACAAAATTAAACCTTGAAAAGAACAAAGACCATCTGGCCTGTCTCGGGTTCAGACGCTTGGCTGACTCCAAGTAGGCCAGATTTTTATGGTCAGTAAACACGGTAATAGGGTGTCTGGCTCCCTCTAGCCAATGGCGCCATTCCTCAAAAGCCAACTTGATGGCCAACAATTCCCTATCTCCCACATCATAATTTCTCTCTGCGGAGGAGAGCTTCTTTGAGAAAAAGGCACACGGTTGCCATTTGGCAGGAGAGGAACCCTGAGACAAGACCGCACCCACCCCTACCTCAGAAGCATCAACCTCAACTATGAAGGGTAACGAAACATCAGGTTGTACTAGGATGGGAGCGGAAGCAAAACTCTCTTTGATATTAGAAAAGGCCTTACGCGCCTCTACCGACCAGGAAGAAAAATCTACCCCCTTTCTGGTCATATCAGTGAGTGGTTTAACAACAGAGGAATAATTCAAAATAAATTTCCTGTAATAATTAGCAAAGCCCAAAAAACGCATCAGCGCCTTCTGATTCTCAGGAAGCTCCCACTCAAGCACAGCGCGAACCTTCTCGGGGTCCATGCGAAAACCAGAAGCGGAGACAAGAAACCCCAGAAATTGGATCTCTGGAACCGCAAACACACATTTTTCCAGTTTCGCGTATAATTTATTCTCCCGTAGGATGAGCAAGACCTGACGTAAGTGTTCCTTATGAGTCTTGAAATCAGGAGAAAAAATCAAAATGTCATCCAAATACACTAATACAAATTTTCCCATTAAATGATAAAAAATGCTGTTGACGAAATGCTGAAAAACGGCTGGGGCATTCATCAAACCAAAAGGCATAACTAAATTCTCAAAATGGCCCTCAGGGGTATTGAAAGCCGTCTTCCATTCGTGTCCTTCTCTGACCCTAACCAGGTTGTATGCCCTTCTTAGGTCTAATTTGGAAAAGACTTTCGCCCCAACAACCTGGTTAAACAAGTCAGAGGAAGCGGATAAGGATCACGAATAGTGATACTGTTCAGCTCCCTGAAATCCAGACAAGGTCTTAAAGAACCATCTTTTTTCTTAACAAAGAAAAAACCAGCGGCAACAGGTGACTTCGAGGGTCGTATGTGTCCTTTTCTCAGACTCTCAGAGATATAAGTACGCATAGCGACCCTCTCAGGTTGGGAAAGATTGTATAAACGAGATTTAGGCAGTTTGGCGCCTGGGATGAGATCAATAGGGCAATCATACTCCCTGTGCGGAGGTAAACCCTGAACTCCACTCTCAGAGAAGACATCCAAAAATTCAGAGAGGAAAGATGGTACAGTTTTAGTAGAAACCTCAGAAATAGATGTTATGAGGCAATTCTCTCTGCAAAAGTTACTCCAACCATTTATTTGCCTCACTTGCCAATCAATGGTGGGGTTATGTTTAGTGAGCCAGGGTAGCCCCAACACTAGAGGAGTAGGCAAACCGCTAAGGACGAAACATGACACATCCTCAACATGAGCATCATTCACAATTAAACGGATATTGTGAACTATGCCCTTTAATGATTTCTGAGAAAGTGGAGCTGAATCAATAGCAAAAACAGGAATATCTTTTCCCAAAGTGCATACCTGGAAACCATGAGTTATTGCAAATTGATTATCAATGAGGTTGACAGCTGCTCCACTATCCACAAAAATCTCACAAAAAATGCTCTTGCTCTCTAGCGCCACCCTAGCAGGCAGGACAAAACGGGAACTACAAGCAAAAGGAAAACCTTCAATTTCCGCCTCAACCCTGCCAATAGTAACAGACGGAACATTCTTAAAAGATTTCTTCCTTTTTGTCTCTTTATTACTCCCAGAGAACTGCCTGAATCTCCTAGAGGGACAAACATTTGCCAGATGATTTATACCTCCACAACAAAAGCAAACCCTCCCCTGCGGGCTGAATCTTCTATTGTCAGAAGCAATCAACCCCAGCTGCATGGGCTCCTGCTCAGAAGGGGCTGACAGCGACTGGGACCCCTGTGCACAGAATGACACCGCTGCACTGTCCCGGGACTGAGTATGACAGGAAGGAGAGATCTCTCCTCTCTCTCTAAGACGCCTGTCAATACGAACAGCCTGAGACATAGCAGAATTCAAGGAGGTAGGTCTTTCATGAAAGGCAAATGCATCTCTCAATCCCTCTGTAAGACCATAGCAAAATTGACTTCGGAGTGCAGCATCATTCCAACCCGTATCTGCTGCCCATCTCCGAAATTCTGAGCAGTATATCTCTGCGGATTGTTTACCCTGGCATAACAGACGTAGTCTAGACTCAGCCAGAGCAATACGATCCGGATCATCATATATCTGACCCAGGGCTAAAAAGAATTCATCCACTGAACGGAGGGGCCGTGCCCCCTCCGGCAGTGAAAAGGCCCAGGACTGAGCATTACCCCTGAGCAGCGATATAATGATGCCCACCCTTCGTTCTTCATCACCAGAAGAATGGGGAAGAAGGCGAAAATGGAGTTTGCAAGCCTCTCTAAAACGTACAAAATTCTCACTACCCCCGGAAAACGTATCCGGGAGCGAAATCTTAGGCTCAGCACAAACTCCATGAACGCAAGCTGAACCGGTCACTTGAAACTGAGAAAAAGTCTTACGGAGATCAGCTACCTCCAAAGCAAGACCCTGAAAGCGTTCAGCCAAAAGTGAAACCGGATCCATGCTTGAGACGGTTTAGGCGGCTGATAATGTCACGGATGGTGTACAGGAAACAAGATGATACAATACAAACAATGACTCACTGGATCCACAACTAAGGAACAAAAGGGAGACCCCTGCAATCGAGCTGCCGCTCTCCCTTATTGCTCAGCCTATGCGACCACCCCAAAGGTGGATGGGCGCATATCCACGTACCTCGGCTATCTTAGACCTGAAGGCCCTACAATAGTGAGGGGACACGACCACCGGCTCCCTACACAGACACGGAGGGAGTCAGGGTCACCTGGATCCAGACAACAGAAAATCATCAATACATAAACAGAACTTGTCTTGCAGACGACTGTGGACAGGGAACTGGGAGCTGGGAGCAGCATGCACACACACTCCAGGAAGTTGTATCAGCCGCACCCAACTGCCTTATAGGGAGGAATATAAAGGGAAGCGATCAGTCCGACTGCATGACAGCTGAGATAGACTAACGAGGTGAGGAACAGAAATCAAAACAAAGAAACTCAAGGAGGAGGATCTGGACGGCTCCTGTCAGAGCTTCTCAGCTGTCTGGTTGTGACAGCTACTTTATCTGGAGTTCTGTACCATCTAGACAAAATTTTATATCCGTTCTCCTGTACCCGAACGCACCTAGAGAGTTTATGTGGGACAATGAGTAAGTGTTTGATTTCTCTAATGGAGAATTGTTTATTTAGGTCCTTCTCCCATAAACCTAAGAATGCGGGTTTGGTTTCGATAAGGGGCAATTTCAGTTTTTTTATAAATGAAGAAAATCAATTTGGGGGGGTAGCAAGTACCAGATATCAGAGGTACAAACCAATTAGGAGAGTATTCCTGAGGCATGGATTTGCTTCGCAAATTCAGTTTCTTTCTCAGGAATTTAAGAGTGAGGAAGTTAGAGGCAAGAATATTAAGAGAAGCGGCTGTCACGACTGTGACTGATCCAGACAGGTCTGGGAGGAGAAGGTCGCAGCGACTTGCTACTCGCGATAGCTTGTGGGTTTGCTCCGTGGTTCAGGTTATGTCATCCAGGTTTTGCCTTGTGAACCTTTTTGTCCTGACTGGGAGTTTGTAGGCATCCTTCTCAGGTGAGTCCTGTCTGCCACTCCCAGATACTATATTAGTTTCAGTTTCACTTGCAGTCATTGCCAGATATAGTCCTTACTTCCAGTGCTACTCTGACCTTTGAAGGAGATCGTTTGATTGTGTTGCTGTGGAGCTCTTGTCCGGCGTGGACTGTCGTGATTGGGATCGCCTTCTCTGCTCGTGACTGGATAAGTCTATCTCTGATATAGTTTGTTTGTTGCTGTCTTCCCCTGTTGTTTTCCTAGACATGAGTGATGGTGACTAGCGCTCCCATCGGCCTTTCCCCAGTCCAGTCTTGTTAGGGCGACTGAGGGTTTAGGCATCCTGCTCGCCACACGGGTTCACACCCCGTCTAGGGTATCAGGGCAGACAGGTGCCAGCTTAGGGTTAGTCAGGGGTGGCCATTCTATTTCCCATCCTTAGATAAGGGTCCCCCTTCCCCTCCGTCTGGTGCGACACGACTGCTGCTGGGATAGCGGTCGTGACAGTATATCTGGCCTTTTAAAAAAAAAAAAAAAAAATGACATTTCTTTTTATTTATTTTTTTTTTTTTTTGCTTGCTGTTTTGCTTTGTATTTTGTCTGTTCCACTATGGATCCGGTTTCGGTTTTGGCGAAACAATTACAGGGGTTATCCCTTGAAGTGGCAGGATTAAAAGCAACAGTGCTGCAGCAGCAATCCTTGGGTTCCACCGTTGCTACGGGAAACCAAGGTACTCCTGAGCCAAAAGTGGCTTTACCTGATAGGTTCTCAAGAGGGAGAGACCAATTTGTAACCTTCAGAGAAGCTTGCAAATTGTTCTTCAGGTTACGCCCTAAATCCTCCGGCGGTGAGGAACAACGGGTGGGCATTGTAATTTCTCTCCTGCAAGGAGATCCGCAGGCTTGGGCTTTCTCCCTACCATCAGACTCTCCGGCCTTACGATCAGTGGAGGAGTTTTTTGAAGCCCTGGGTCTCGTATATGATGACCCGGACAGGGTCTCACTGGCTGAGTCTAAGCTACGTAGACTTCGGCAAGAGAACCGGTCTGCTGAACTATATTGTTCCGAATTCCGTAGGTGGGCTACTGATACGTTATGGAACGACTCGGCCCTTAGGAGTCAGTTCTGCCAGGGGTTGTCTGAAAAATTAAAAGACGCGCTGGCGGTATACGAGGTCCCTGGGTCTCTTGAGGCTGCTATGTCTCTGTCCATAAGAATCGACAGACGACTCAGGGAGAGACTATTAAATTTTACGGAGGCCTCTATAGGGCAGGGATCGGTCTGTTATGGTCCAGTCGAACCAATGCAAATAGGGCGCGCCACTAGACGGGTGAATCCTCCTAAGTTCCGCCGTAGGTCAGAGGTTTGTTTTCGTTGTGGGGGGAGGGGTCATTTTGTAAAGGTTTGTCCCTCAGAACCCAAGAGACCACAAACAAAGGAGCCGCCAGAAAACTAGAGTCCCCAGATTGTGCGGAGGAGAACAGTCTGGGCGTATTCGTTTCCTCCATACGCATGTCTCAGTTTTTGTTGTCCGCTACCGTTGAGGCGGGCAATAAAACTGAGATCTGTTCCGTCTTTTTGGACAGTGGGGCGGGGGTCAACTTGGTGGATTCACGGTTTGCTCAGGCTCTGGGTTTTACTCCGGAACCGGTATGCAGAACTATTCCTGTTTTTGCTATCGACTCCTCCCCTCTTACTCAAAGAGAGTTAACTCAGATCATCCATAATATCCATCTGCAGGTAGGGGACCTCCATAAAGAGCATATCTCTTGTTATGTCCTGGACGGTCTTCCGGCTCCTATGGTATTGGGGCTTCCCTGGCTGGTGACTCACAATCCAGTGGTGGATTGGCAGGCCGGGGAGATTGTGGAGTGGAGTGAACATTGTAAGGACAACTGCTTGAGTAGTAGGTGCTCTACACTCTCTGTAACATCTTTACCTGCCTTTCTGTCAGATTTTATGCATGTGTTCTCTGAGAAGGGTTGTCAGGGGTTACCACCTCATCGTCCATATGATTGCCCGATTAATCTATTACCTGGGGCAAAACTACCTAAAACCCGGTTATACAATCTTTCCGGCCCGGAGAGGAAGGCTATGCAAGATTATATTTCGGAGAGTTTGGCTAAAGGACACATCAGACCCTCTTCTTCACCCGTGGCTGCAGGGTTCTTTTTCGTTAAAAAGAAAGATGGGGGCCTGCGTCCTTGCCTGGATTTCCGGGAATTAAACCGGATAACTATCCGAGATCCCTATCCTCTTCCTCTCATTCCCGACCTCTTTAATCAGGTTGCTGGTGCTAAATGGTTCTCCAAAATGGATCTCAGAGGAGCCTATAACCTGGTTCGCATCAAAGAGGGGGATGAGTGGAAGACGGCTTTTAATACTCCGGAAGGGCATTATGAAAATCTGGTCATGCCATTTGGTCTTACTAATGCGCCTGCGGTGTTCCAACATTTTGTAAACAATATTTTTAGTCACCTTATCGGGAGATCTGTTGTGATATATCTTGATGACATCCTGGTCTATTCCCCGGATCTGGATACACATAAGATCCATGTGAGACAAGTGCTGCAGATATTAAGGGCCAACAAATTGTTTGCTAAATTAGAGAAGTGTGTGTTCGCCGTAAAAGAACTGCCATTTCTGGGGTATGTGTTGTCAGATTCAGGTTTCCGCATGGATCCAGAGAAAGTCCGGGCGATTATGGACTGGGATCTGCCTGAGAACCTGAAGGCATTGCAACGCTTTCTGGGGTTTGCCAATTTTTATAGAAAGTTTATAAAGAACTATTCCTTGGTGGTCAAACCACTGACGGACATGACCCGAAAGGGATCCGATTTTTCCAAATGGTCACATGCAGCCAAAACTGCCTTTACATCTCTGAAGGAGAGATTCATCTCGGCCCCTATTCTCGTACAGCCAGATGTCTCGCTTCCTTTTATTGTAGAGGTTGACGCATCAGAGGTGGGGGTGGGAGCGGTACTATCTCAGGGCCCGTCGCCTGGTGAATGGCGTCCGTGTGCTTTCTTTTCGAAGAAATTGTCTTCTGCAGAAAGGAACTATGATATTGGCAACAGGGAACTTTTGGCTATTAAGTTGGCCTTTGAGGAGTGGCGTCATTTTTTGGAGGGGGCGGTTCATCCCGTCACGGTGATTACTGATCACAAAAACTTATTATATCTGGAGTCTGCTAAACGTCTCACCCCTAGACAGGCTCGGTGGTCAATTTTCTTTACTAGGTTTAATTTTGTAATAACCTATCGCCCGGGGACAAAAAATACTAAGGCGGATGCATTGTCCCGAAGTTTTTCTGGAGGGGGTGATGTTGATGTACCAGAGCCCATTTTGCAAAAGGGGGTGGTGGTCTCTGCATTACACTCAGGTTTGGAGGGGAGGGTGTTGGAAGCTCAGGGGGACGCCCCGGCCTCCTGCCCCTCAGGTAAACTGTTTGTGCCAGAAAATTTACGACTGGAGATACTAAAAGAACACCATAACTCCACACTGGCAGGACACCCAGGTAGTAGGGCAACCTCTGAGTTAGTGTCTCGTCGGTTCTGGTGGCCTAAATGGCGCCAGGAGGTGTTGAATTTTGTGTCTGCATGTGCTACCTGTGCTCGTTCTAAGGTAGATCATACTCGTCCGGCAGGGCGTCTTTTACCTCTGGCCCAACAGGCCTTGGACGCACCTATCAATGGATTTCATTACGGATCTACCAGTATCAGCGGGGAAGACTGTTATTCTTGTAGTTGTTGACAGATTCAGTAAAATGGTGCACTTTATTGCTCTTGCCGCATTGCCTAATGCTAACACACTGGCTCAGGTTTTTATTGACCACATCGTGAAGCTTCACGGGGTCCCTTCCGATATTGTTTCGGATCGTGGTACCCAATTTGTTTCTAAATTTTGGAAAGCTTTTTGTTCTCGTTTAGGGGTTCATCTGTCGTTTTCTTCATATTTCCATCCACAGTCCAACGGTCAGACTGAACGTACTAATCAAAACCTAGAGACATATTTGAGATGCTTTGTTTCCGAAAATCAGGAGGAATGGTCATCTTATTTACCGTTAGCCGAGTTTGCCATTAATAATCGTCGTCAGGAATCTACCGATAAGTCATCATTTTTTGGTGCGTATGGTTTCCATCCTCAGTTTTGTACGTTTAGTGAGGGGGGGCCGTCTGGGATTCCGGAGGAGGAACGATTTGCGTCTTCACTTTCTTCAGTGTGGCAGAGTGTGCAAGAAATTTTGAAGAGAAAGGGGGGGAAGATACAAACGTGTGGCTGATAGGAAGCGCTATGAAGGTCCGGACCTTGGGGTGAATGACTTGGTGTGGTTGTCTACCAGAAATATCAAGTTGAAGGTTCCCTCGTGGAAATTAGGTCCGAGATTTATTGGTCCTTATAGGGTAATTAAGATCATTAACCCGGTGGCTTTTCGTCTGGAGCTACCTCAGACTCTAAGGATCCATAATGTCTTCCACAGGTCTCTGCTTAAGAGATATGTAGAACCTCCCGAACCATTGCCGCTACCGCCTCCACCGGTGGTTGTTGATGGCAGTCTTGAGTTTCAGGTAGAAAAGATTGTTGATTCACGATATGTTCGCCGCTCTCTTCAGTACCTGGTGCACTGGAAAGATTATGGTTCCGAAGAGAGAATGTGAGTTCCAGCATCAGAGATAAAAGCGGACAGACTCATTCGGGCTTTTCATAGCTCCCATCCGGAGACGCCTGGTCTTGAGGGTCCGGGGGCCCCTCGTAGAAAGGGGGGTACTGTCACGACTGTGACTGATCCAGACAGGTCTGGGAGGAGAAGGTCGCAGCGACTTGCTACTCGCGATAGCTTGTGAGTTTGCTCCGTGGTTCAGGGTATGTCATACAGGTTTTGCCTTGTGAACCTTTTTTTCCTGACTGGGAGTTTGTAGGCATCCTTCTCAGGTGAGTCCTGTCTGCCACTCCCAGATACTATATTAGTTTCAGTTTCACTTGCAGTCATTGCCAGATATAGTCCTTACTTCCAGTGCTACTCTGACCTTTGAAGGAGATCGTTTGATGGTGTTGCTGTGGAGCTCTTGTCCGGCGTGGACTGTCGTGTTTAGGATCGCCTTCTCTGCTCGTGACTGGATAAGTCTATCTCTGCTATAGATTGTTTGTTTGTTGCTGTCTTCCCCTGTTGTTTTCCTAGACGTGAGTGATGGTGACTAGCGCTCCCATCGGCCTTTCCCCAGTCCAGTCTTGTTAGGGCGACTGAGGGTTTAGGCATACTGCTCGCCGCACGGGTTCACACCCCGTCTAGGGTATCAGGGCAGACAGGTGCCAGCTTAGGGTTAGTCAGGGGTGGCCATTCTATTTCCCATCCGTAGATAAGGGTCCCCCTTCCCCTCCGTCTGGTGCGGCACGACTGCTGCTGGGATAGCGGTCGTGACAGCGGCTATTTCTGGCTCTGATAGTACATTACCATCTTTGTCAAGAAGGTCTGTTATTAAGGTGGGTGAGGATCTAACTTGTATAGGGGCTGTAGAACTGACTTCTACAGGAGCTAGAGATAGTAGATATTTAACCTGCAGAAAGGGGGGGGGGAGTGATAAGGGGACCTTGTAGATAGAAGAAAACCAGTTCCACACTCTAATGGTGGAGCGTATCAATGGGTTGGTACCGGAGGGCAAATCTAATGCATTTTCAATTGAGAGCCAGAGCTTATGAGAGGGACAGCGTATCCAATCAATTACTCTACATAGATGGATGGACTTCATATATATTTCGGGATCTGGGAGGCCAATGCCACCTAGGTGTTTAGGTTTGGTAAGAGTGGCGAAGGAGATTCTGGATTTCTTCCCCTGCCATAAAAACTGTCTGGTAAGTGAATTCAATTGTTTGAAAAAAGAGCGCGGAATCGCAATAGGTAGCACCTGGAGAAGGTAGGTAAGTTTAGGGATGATCAAGGACATCAAAATATTTTTCCTGCCAAACCAGGAAAGATGGTGTCCTTCTAATGAGTCCAATTGAGCGACGATGGCTTTTAATAAGGGGGTGTAGTTTAATCGAAACAGATCAGGAAGGTGGGAGTTCATTTTAATGCCTAAATAAGTTAGTCTTTGTTCAGTCCAATTAAAGGGAGAAGACATTTGGAGAGTTTTAATGCAGGAAGGGGATAGGCCCATATGTAAGACCTGTGATTTTTGAGGGTTTATTTTGAAATTTGACAGAAGGCTAAATTGGTTAAGTAAAGAGAGTATTTTGGGCATGGAGGTACGGGGATTAATGGATAGGATTAAGAGGTCATCAGCAAATGCAGCCAGTTTGAATTCTTGAGTCCCAATTTTCAAACCCTGGATGGAGCTCTGCTGTCTTAGGGCCTGCATAAGGGTCTCCATAACTAGGACAAAGATAAGAGGGGAGAGGGGACAGCCCTGGCGTGTGCCGTTGCTAATCTGAAAAGTAGTTGAGTTAAGATTTTTCACTAGGACCGAGGCGGAAGCGTTTTTGTACATTGCAAAGATGGCTTGTATATATGGTTTCGGGAAATTGAATTTAAGTAACGTGAGTTTTATGTAGGACCAGTCTATGCGGTCAAAAGCTTTTTCCGCGTCGGTACCTAGGAGAACTAAAGGTAGTTTTTTATGGGCTGAGTAGAAGAGGGCATCTAATATTTTAGTTGTGTTGTCTTTACCCTCACGGCCTTTGACAAAGCCTACTTGATCTGGATGTATAAGAGCAGGGAGAAGGGATTGGATTCTTGTTGCTAGCATTTTTGCTAATAATTTCAGATCGATGTTTAGGAGGGAGATAGGGCGGTAATGGGCACACAAATTGGGATCTTTACCATCTTTAGGTATAATTGTAATCATGGCATTAGTCATACTAGTGGAAAGTGGGTGATTTTGGAGGGTCAAATTACATACTCGTAGCAGGTGAGGGAGGGAGGGAGGGAGGATGAAAGAATAAGGATGAATAGGATAGGGATAGCAGAGGGAAGGAAGGCAGAAGCTTTGTATAGATGGTAAAGCAAGGTGTTTACTCTAATATGGTCAGACTCTATGGAGTTAACTGTGTGATCTTCCGCTTAAACTTCTGCGCTTTTGGGGTGCGCGGCAATTCAAAGGGGGAAATCTTTGGGAGTTCTGGCAGCTCTGTGAGATCTTGGTATAGTTCCCAGTTTTCAATTTCTAGAGGAGGTATTTGAAGATGATCATAAGCTCCAATCAGATCATTGAATGTGGAAATGGTGAGGCGATGACCCGCATGGAAGAAAGATATTCCAAATGGAAAGGTCCATCTGTATACGATCTTGTTGGTTCTGAGCCAATCTGTAAGAGGCTTCATGTTTCTCCTCTTCTTCAATGTCGATGGAGCCAGGTCTTGATATATTGTGATGGCAGCCTCCTCATATGACAGATCACCATGGTTTCTAGCAGCCTCCAGGACATCCGCTTTAACTTGGAAGTTAAGAAATCTGCATATTATTTCTCTGGGGGGCTCTGAGACTTTGGGCTTAGGGCTCTTTCACACCTGCGTTATTGTCTTCCGGCATAGAGTTCCGTCGTCGGGGCTCTATGCCGGAAGAATCCTGATCAGGATTATCCTAATGCATTCTGAATGGAGAGTAATCCGTTCAGGATGCATCAGGATGTCTTCAGTTCCGGTACGGAACGTTTGTTGGCCGGAGAAAATACCGCAGCATGCTGCGCTTTTTGCTCCGGCCAAAAATCCGGAACACTTGCCGCAAGGCCGGATCCGGAATTAATGCCCATTGGAAGGCATTGATCCGGATCCGGCCTTAAGCTAAACGTCGTTTCGGCGCATTGCCGGAGCCGACATTTAGCTTTTTCAGAGTGGTTACCATGGCTGCCGGGACGCTAAAGTCCTGACAGCCATGGTAAGTGTAGTGGGGAGCGGGGGAGCAGTGTACTTACCGTCCGTGCGGCTCCCCGGGCGCTCCAGAGTGACGTCAGGGCGCCCCAAGTGCATGGATCACGTGATCCATGTGATCACGTCATCCATGCGCATGGGGCGCTCTGACGTCATTCTGGAGCGCCCGGGGAGCCGCACGGACGGTAAGTATACTGCTCCCCCGCTCCCCGCTCCTACTATGGCAACCAGGACTTTAATAGCGTCCTGGGTGCCATAGTAACACTGAAAGCATTTGGAAGACGGTTCCGTCTTCAAATGCTTTCAGTACACTTGCGTTTTTCCGGATCCGGCAGGCACCTCCGGCAACGGAAGTGCATGCCGGATCCCAACAACGCAAGTGTGAAAGAGGCCTTAGGCCTCAGTGCTCTATGAGCACGTTCAATGATAATTTCAGAATGGTATTCTGGACCCAGGAGAGAGCAGCAGATTGTGGATATTGCTCCAGGGATGTCAGTCGCAGCAACAGATACCGGTATCCCTCTAAATCGCAGTTTGTTCCTGCGGCCCCTGTTTTCTTGATCTTCTACCGCATCATGGAGCTCATTTAGGTAAGTGCAGCATCTCTGTAAGGAGGTTGAGGTCGCGTTTTGATGATCCAATACTGCGGCCTGGCGGGTTTCTATGGATACTACTCGGTCCCCTATATGATGCATGTCATGACGAAGGGCCGTAATCTCACTCAGTAACGGCTCCATGGCTTTGGTGAGTGAGTGCTTTAAGAAGCGGCGTGTGATCGGAAGCGGCGTTTTACCCTGGGAGTCTTCAGCATTGCTTTCTCCTTCAGAGAAGTCAGCTGAGCGTTCGCTCACCTTCTGTGGCGGGTTCGGCACCATCTTGGGCTCTCGGGACACCAGCGCGGCAGCGGCCTTTTTGATGAATTTATCCATGTCCCCGCTGTTGTTAGCCGCTCTGCTAGTAGATGAGGGTTCCACGGATCTAGCTTGACCTATTTTGACCATTTTGTCGACTGTTTGCTAGCTTATATAAATAATGGGAGTGGGGCACACTGTTTGCTAGCTTATGCTAGTGCTGAAGGGGATCTATCACAGAGAGCTCCTGACTATGCGGCCATCACAGTCCGGTGCTAGCTCCGCCCCCATCACATGATCTTTTACCACGGTGATGGATGATGTGATGGATCATGTGATGGCCGGAGTGACGTCACCACAGGTCCTGTTCAGCAAAGGAGAGAGAAGGAGACAGAAGGAGATGCCGGGCTGCGCGAGCAAGTGGACTAAGGTGAGTTAATTTTTTTTTTTTTTTTTTAACCCCTCTAGCGCTATTTTACTATGCATTCTGTATTCAGAATGCTATTATTTTCCCTTATAACCATGTTATAAGGGAAAATAATACAATCTACACAACCCCGATCCCAAGCCTGAACTTCTGAGAAGAAGTTCGGGTTTGGGTACCAAACATGCGCGATTTTTCTCACGCGAGTGCAAAACGCATTACAATCTTTTGCACTCGCGCGGAAAAATCGCGGGTGTTCCCGTAACGCACCCGCACCTTTTCCCGCAACGCCCGTCTGAAAGAGACCTAACGGTAATGCACGTGTATGGCTTTGGACTTTATTGTATGTATTGGGTTTAATTGCCACACTGCTTAGACGGACCGGCCATCCATTTTAGGACTGCACCCCGCAGTTGGGCACTGCAGATAAATTTAGAAAAGACTTAGGCTGGGTTCACACGAGCGTGTCCGGATTAGGTCTGGATGCGTCCCGGTGTATTGCGGCAAACCCGCGCGAGTAGGAACTCAATTGCAGTCAGTTTTGACTGCGATTGCGTTCCGACGTTCACAGAAGTTCAGGTTTGGGTTAGTTGTAGTGTAGATTGTATTATTTTCCCTTATAACATGGTTATAAGGGAAAATAATAGCATTCTGAAAACAGAATGCTTAGTAGGTGATCAATTGAGGGTTAAAAAAAAAATAATAATTAACTCACCTTCTCCTCTTGATCGCGTAGTTGCCGGTCTCTTACTTACTTCTTTAATGATGTGCTGTGGGCTAAAGGACCTGTGGTGATGTCAGATCACATGCTCCAATCACATGGTCCATAACTTTGAGGTTTACTGGTTCTCAGTCAGATGAGAGCTGGTTTGGAATATCTCATAGTGCACAAAGCTGCCATTGTAAGGTATGCTGGCTGTTATCTGTCTCATGGATAGATTGATGGCTTGCACATACCTGGCTTTTGGCATATAGCCTTTGTGTGGTTTTCTATTGTATGTTGTACATAATAGGAGTCTAAGATCATCCAGCTATCCTCTTAATGCTGTTTCCAAACCATTGTTATGGGTTTTCCATCAATTTCTAACCTTTATTTGTGAACCAGACACCCTCTTTTCTTTAGAGCAGGGGGTGCCTGGTTTGATGCTCGGGTCTCCCATTGACTTTTATTGTATTAAATTGTACTCTAGCACCCGAAGTATTCGGCCGAGCACTCGGATCTGCAGAGCATAGCGATGCTCGAGCCGAACAGCATGTTCGCTCAACACTACATATGACATCACGCAGGCCATCTGTGCACCATAACGTGTGACCTCTTGAGCTTTTTGGCACTTTCCCGAAGTGCTGAGAAAAAGGGGCGTGGCTTTGCGCCGCCCGCCGCATTTACAATTACTATAGCCTTCGCCAGAAAGTGGCGGAGGTTATGTGTCACGGCCTTTGGTTTGCGCTGTGACACTGTTGCCACACTTGCGGTGTCTCAGCCTTCTGTGTGATTGCCGTGACATGGTTGCGACGCATGCTGTTGCCGGTGGTAACGTGTGGCTTAGTTTGCTTGTGTGTGCACTTCCCCTTTAAGTGGCTTCCTTCCTCTGTCTGGTGTTGGAAGGGTTAACTCCCTTTCTAGTGTTTTGTTAACTTTGGGCTTATGTGTGTGTGGGTGTGGCTGCTTGGGCTATTTAGCCTCTGCTGGATACCTGAAGCTGGGGGGTACTCCAGCCATGGTGTATGCTGGAGCTATCCTCCTGGTCTTCATATTCCATCTGTCCAGTGAAGGCCACCCTTGTGGTCATAGATGTTTGATGTTCTTATGGTGTCTCACGTTTTATGCAGCTATGGGTGTCCTGGGTTCCTGTGTGGTTGTGGTGTGTGCTGTGTCCTTATAATGTTGGTGTGGACACCAGCACTTTGTGCACGGGTTCCAGTCAGTGTGTCTGTGGCAGGTAAGTGTGTTACTAGTCTCGCTTAGCTGCCATCTCTATAGCTGTATGTGTTCCTCTCTCCTTGCAGCCTGGCCTCAGATAGAGACTCCTGTTCCTCCATTATTGGGATGAACAGGTTGTCTCTCCCCTGCTCCTTGGTGAGGGATTACCAGGGCGACTTAGGGTCTTTAGGTATCCTGAGTATGAGTCATCCTACCATCGGGGTCCGCTCATACAGTGAGGAGTCAGGGAGAGGATTAGGGACGCGGTAGTAGGTGATCTGCTCCCGTATTCAGGGCCGATCCTACACGGGGTGCAGTGGGTGCCCCGCACCCCAGCGCTGTCACCCGAAAGGCGCCGAGCGCAGGGCCGGACTGGCCTGCCGGGATAGCGGGAAATTTCCCGGTGGGCCGGCAAGCCTGAGTGCCGCAAGGCCGCGGCCCTGGTGACAAGTGGGGGCGGCCGCGGCCGGCGGCAGGGCAGAGCAGGAGATGAGCGCCTCCATTGCGGAAGCGCTCATCTCCATAGTCATCTGTATTGCCGTCCTCAGGACGGCAATACAGATGCCTGTGCTGCGGCAGAGGAGGGAGAGGTGTGTCCCCTCCTGTTCCTCTGATAGGCTGCCGGCTTAGTGCTGGCAGCCTATCAGAGGCCGGTGCAGGCGGCGCGATGACGTCATCGCGTCGCCTGAGCCGTATAGCGAGGGACACAGACGGAAGAGGCGGCCTGCATCGCATCGCATTGCTGGAGGTAAGTATAAGTGTATTATTTTTTTTTTTTTTTTTTTATATAGGTACAATACTGGGCTGGCACATGATAAGGGGGGCTACTGGGCTGGCACATAAGGGGGGCTACTGGGCTGGCACATAAGGGGGGACTACTGGGCTGGCACATGATAAGGGGGGCTACTGGGCTGGCACATGATAAGGGGGGACTACTGGGCTGGCACATGATAAGGGGGGACTACTGGGCTGGCACATGATAAGGGGGGCTACTGGCACATGATATGGGGGGCTACTGGCACATGATATGGGGGCACTCTGGCTACTGGCACATGATATGGGGGCACTCTGGCTACTGGCACATGATATGGGGGCACTCTGGCTACAGGCACATGATAATGGGGGGGATCTGGCTACTGGCACATGATATGGGATGGGGGCTCTGGCTACTGGCACATGATAAGGGGGGGGGCTCTGGCTACTGGCACATGATAAGGGGGGGCACTCTGGCTACTGGCACATGATATGGGGGCACTCTGGCTACTGGCACATGATAATGGGGGGGATCTGGCTACTGGCACATGATATGGGGGGGGGGCTCTGGCTACTGGCACATGATAAGGGGGGGGGGCTCTGGCTACTGGCACATGATATGGGGGGCTACTGGCACATGATAAGGGGGGCTACTGGCACATGATAAGGGGGCTACTGGCACATGATAAGGGGGTCTACTGGCACATGATAAGGGGGGCTACTGGCACATAAGGGGGGCTACTGGCACATAAGGGGGGCTACTGGCACATGATATGGGGGGCTCTGGCTACTGGCACATGATATGGGGGGGCTCTGGCTACTGGCACATGACATTTATTTTGACTTGTCAAAGCCGTTGACTAAGTTATTGTCAAAGCAAATTGGTGGGGCTGAAGTTGGGGGCTGAAGTTGTTGCCATAGAAACATTGTAAAGGGGAGGAGTTAGTAAGATAACCACGCCCATGTGGGGGCGCCAGAAATATTTCTGCACCCAGGCGCCTGTGACCCTAGGATCGGCCCTGCCCGTATTACTCCTTTTGACCAGGCTGATCCCCTTTACCCTTTGACACCGCACGGTGGGGGGTTTCCCCCACTCCCCGCTGTGACATTATGGCTGAAGTCGACTCCAGCCTATAACTGGCGTAGACTTCACTTTCTGATGCACAGCAGGGCAGAGATTCACCTGATTTACTAAGAGTCTTCTGCCTCTTTTAGGGTTTCTGTCACCAGAATTAACGCTATTAAACTAGCTGACGGTTCTTCTTACGCTCGGGGCGTGGCCTGGCTGCTGACCGAGATGGCTGCATGAAAGAGGAGCTCCTGCACCGCAGTGACATTTACACAGCAGGCCCAGCTCCAAAACTTCCTGGTGGAGGATTTAACTGCCTCCTGCCTTCTCTAATGTCCCCAGCTACTATGGGGAAGTCCAAAAGGTCTCTGCCCAGGCTGCAATACGGGCCTGCGGACTCCTTCTTCACCAGAGGCAGAGGGAAAGATGGCGCCGGCCTCACAACTGAATCCCCGCCGCCCTCTCCTATCAGCACTCCATCGCCTACGCCTGGAGCCCGCTCTCCGTCCCCACCGGATCAACTGGGACTCGCTTACCTTCTCCAGGGACCTCAGCCGTCCCTCCCTCCGACTCCTGCCGACGTAGCAGAGCCTGCACATGCGGTCCAAGATGGCGCCCGATCTCCCACAGGCAGCGCTGACCTCCTTGCATGGCCGCATTTCAGTGACTCTCACCGATCAACCCAGGATCCCTCTGGCTCTACCGGAAAGCAGGTCAGTGATTCACTCAGCAAAACATCCACTGCTGGTCAGCCTGAGGACCCGTTCCACAAGCTACCTACCTCTGATAAAATAGTCACTGAAGACTCTCTAAAAGCAATGCTGCTGGCACTGAAATTCTCCCTTAATGCAGATATGGAGAAACTGATTAACCCTATCACTGTGAGGATCCAGGCAGCAGAAGGCAAAATTAGCCATATTGAAACAAAGATGGGTGAATTTGCGTCATCTCAAAATGAGATCATAGACGCACACAATGACATGGCTGACCAGCTTGAGACCATTAAACTGAAGTTGGCCGACATGGAAGATCGCTCCAGGCGAAATAATATAAAGTTTAGAGGCATCCCTGAGGAGGTGGTCCCTGAGGAACTGCAACCATACTTGAAAGGCCTCATGAAAGTACTGCTGCCGCAGATCCCAGTACCTGACATGATTATTGACCGGGCCCACAGAATACCAAAACCTCCTCACTTAGGGCCGCACATCCCGCGCGACACCCTGGCGCGGATCCATTTCTTTCATACCAAGGAAGCCATGATGTCAGCCGCCCATAAGAAGCAACCGCTTCCTGCACCATATCAGAAGATCAAGCTCTTCACTGACTTATCAAGATACACGCTTCGTCGGCGCAGAGAGCTAGTACCTATAACTGCAGCCCTCCAAGATAGAGATGTCCCTTATAAGTGGGGCTACCCCCTGAAATTGCTCATCCGTAGAAATGGACAAGTTCATGCAATCAAAAATATTGATGAAGGAAAGCAACTCCTCCAACTCTGGGGTATCCCTCTTTCCTCAAAATCTACTGGGAATGATTCCCCGGCCTTGCACGCATCTCACCCACCCTCTTCAGAAACCTAAAGATGAATATTTTCCTGTCTTTAACATTTCTACACGGAACAGACTTTCTAGATCAATGTCCTCCACCTGATGGCAGAACTACTAAAGTTAAGACTCTCACTACTGGGCCATTTTTCTGCAGCCCTCATGGGACCGGTGCAATCTCCTGCCTTCTTCTACTTGTTCTTCTACCTCGTTGGCACTGGCGTTGGACTTTCGCCCTTAATCCATTTGGGTGACGTGATTTGTTGCCTTAAAAATCCTCTCTATTGCAATTGTCCCCTTTATCTTTATCTCTCTATTACAACTGTCCCCTTTATCTTTATCTTTACCTCATAACCTCAACCTTACCTCCCCCATTGTCCCTGTGTTTGTGATATCTGTCCAGAAACTCTGGGTATAGCCTGCTTGATATTATATATTTGTGGTATATTGATATAACGTAGTATCTCCATTGTTCTCCTGACCTGTAGGTTGTTTCCTGTGTACAGCGATGGGTCTCAAGATTATGAGCCTTAATGTCAAAGGCCTCAACTGTCCCCAAAAGCGAGCATATCTTTGGTCCGAAGCACTAGCCTCTCATGCGGATGTGTTGTGTGTGCAGGAATCCCATCTACTCCAGGCCGATGCTTTTCGTATCCACCACCGCCTCTTTTCGAATATATTTCATTCACACTTCTCCGGGAAAAAACGAGGTACTTTCATAGCAGTTAAAAACACAGTTGCATTTACCCCAATTACCTCCAAAATGGCCCCTTCTGGCCGTTATGTCATACTAGTCTGCTCCATAAATAATGTAGTGTATACTCTAGTCAATGTATACGCCCCTAATTCACATCAGCTAACATTTCTACATAAAGTAATGCGCCAGGTTTATTCACTTAAGCAAGGTAAATTGATTATTTGTGGAGACTTTAATTCCGTCCTCCAAACTGCCCTTGACTCTACCTCCTCTTCCCGTAGAGTGGACACTGGAATAACCTCCTTTTTACAGTCAGAGGGATTGACTGACATATGGAGAGCCCAACATAGCATGGAGAGAGACTATACTTTCTTCTCCGCCTCACACCTCTCATACTCCCGGATAGATTTATTCCTAGTTGACCACACCTCACTACTTCACACACTCTCCTCAGATATAGGTCTAATAAAATGGTCGGACCATGCCCCCATCACGATCACTCTGGATGAACAATTTCAGTCTAATAGGGCTCCAGTGTGGAGAAATAATACTTTTCTCTTTAATAATCATAAACATACTGCAGAATTATCTGCACACCTTCGTGAATTCTTTCAGTTTAATGTTGGCTCCGTCTCAAATAATTTTATATTGTGGCAAGCCCATAAAGCTTTTATGAGAGGTTCCCTGATAAAATTAAACATTAATTTAAAGAAGCAGAGAGAGAGGGAAATAAAACTAACTTTGAAAGAGATTGCTGATCTAGAGAGTATTAACAAAATCTCCCCTACATCACAGGGCTCCAATTCCCTTCGAACAGCGCGGAATAAACTAAGTGCTCTGCTCCTTCAAAATTATAACAAATCTCTTCTTAGAATGAAATCCAAATTCTACTCCCAAGGAAATAAAGCGGGTCGTCTCCTAGCTCAGCAGCTAAAAAAGCAACAATCCAAATCAAAAATTCCGTACTTGCTTCACCCGGTTACTAAAGCAAAACTACTAGACCCAAGAGACATAGCAAATCAATTTAAATTATATTACCAATCCCTATATAACTTAAAAGATCATACCCCACTTCCACAAAACTATTTAGCTTTAATAGATGAATTTCTTTCCAAAGCTTCCCTGCCTGTCCTTACTGATTCACAGCTTCAGTCCCTTAATGCCCCTATCTCCGCTCAGGAACTGACTAAAGTAGTCTCGTCTCTGCCGCTGGGTAAGTCTCCAGGCCCTGACGGCTTGTCCAATGAATATTTTCGTCACTTCCTACCAGATCTCCTCCCTCATTTATTGGAACTTTTCAACCGTGTCATGGAGGGTGATTCCTTCCCTCCAGATATGCTTGAAGCATTAGTAGTTACTATACCCAAGCCTGGTAAAACACCTGATATACCCCAAAATTTTAGGCCAATCTCATTGTTAAACTCCGATATCAAACTTTTCGCTAAGCTCATTGCAAGCAGACTCTCCCCTTTGCTTCCCTCCCTGATCCACTCGAACCAGACCGGCTTTGTGGCAGGTAGACAAGCTTCTGACAACACCAGACGCATAATAGACTTGGTCAATTTTGCGGAAGTACATACCCTCCCTATGCTTGTAGTGACCTTGGACGCTGAAAAGGCGTTTGACCGTTTGCACTGGGAATACGCTTTTTCAACTCTTAAATGGATGGGCTTTTCAGGGCAGATAACTAATGCTATTAACAGCTTATATTCCCATCCATCGGCGAAAGTATGGATCAACGGAATCCTCTCAGACCCCTTCACTATAACAAATGGATCAAGGCAGGGATGTCCCCTGTCCCCGCTCCTATTTATCCTTGCGTTAGAACCATTGGCACAACATATTAGAACTTTACCTACCGTTTCTGGAGTTGAGATTGGTAACAGATCCCATACTATTTCCCTATACGCAGACGATATCATACTTACTTTGACAAATCCCTCACAATCCTTACCAGCTGCATTCAATGTAATTTCCCACTATGGATCCCTTTCATATTATAAGATTAATGGTTCAAAATCACAGGCCCTTCCTATAAACATTTCGCCCACTGATCAAGCCACTTTAAAAGCCACTTTTGACCTCGACTGGCAATCCTCGGAGATATCTTACTTGGGAGTTAAGATCACTTCGCCCTGCTCTCTACTCTACACCCGTAATTATGTTCCTATTCTAGCTACCATGTCCACGGACTTCGCGAGCTTCTCTATGCAAATGGTTTCCTGGGTGGGTAGGATAGCATCTTTCCAGATGATGACCCTACCAAAAATTATTTACATCTTTCGAGCCCTCCCAATTCCGATCCCTGCTACATTCTTTCAAAAAGCTCAAGCTTTGCTGGGTAAATATATTTGGGGAAACTCTAAACCTAGGGTGGCTCGAGAACTTTTAACTAGGAGGAAGCGTGCGGGTGGGGCGGGTCTTCCCGACATTAAAGATTATTTTGTGGCAATAGGCCTTTCATTTACTAGGGAATGGTGGGCGTCTAAAAACGAAAAAGCGTGGCAGCAGATTGAACTTCATGCACTGAAACATGTTCATATTAGAGATTATCTCATTCATCAGTTGTGGAGCCCTGCCTCCCCTGCACATCCTTTTCTTACAATATCACATGCTGGTGCTCTTTGGACTAAAGTTCATAATACATCAAAGGATACATCGACACAATTCTTTAAAATTGCCTCAACTCACGCGATTGAATTGTCTATACAAGACATTAGTCTAGCATCATGGCGGGATAGAGGAATTGACACTGTCTCCCAAATGATAGAAGATCAATCCCTTCTTCCCTTCGCTACTCTTCAAAGCGCCTTCGCCCTACCCCATTCTGAATTATATACATATTTGAGAATCCGACATTTCTTATCAAAGATTCTACAATCCCCCCCGCAAATTGACCTGTCCATCTGGCGACTATTCCAATTTCCTTCTTTATTTAAGCGACATTCCACGAGACACCTATATGATTTACTGGGAGATAAAGCTACCTTCACTAAATCCTCTCCCATCCATAGATGGGAAAAAGAACTAAAGAAGTCCTTTCCTGATGAATCCTGGACAGCTGCCATAGGATTCATCGTGTCAAACTTTAAATGTGTAACCCACTATGAAGCAGGTTTAAAAACCATTCTTCATTGGTACTTTACACCCCAGAGACTTCATATAATTTACCCCTCCACTTCCCCTTACTGCTGGAGGAATTGTGGCGGAGCTGGTTCATTGCTCCATATTCTTTGGTCCTGCCCTATCCTCACTGAGTACTGGAAAAACATCTTTCGACTTGTTTCTAACCTAATAAACCACAGGGTGGACCCTTGTCCAGAGTTGGCCTTGCTGTTCTTGGGGATTAATGAGATTCCCTCTCCCCACAGACAGATTACAGGTCATATTCTACTCAGCGCTAAACTGGTTATTACCAGACATTGGAAAAATCCAACTCCTCCTTCTGTTTCTGAAGTTATACAGGAGATAAATCAGACCTGTAGATACGAACACTCCTTACCCTCATCAATTATTCCTATTAAATTTAGGCAAGCGGCCTGGAGTGGATGGACCTGTAGTGCTCTCTATTCTTCCTAATATAGGTTGCCCTGATTGTCTGTTGAGATGACAAGATTGCGACCAGAAGCCCCCAAGTCTTTCCCTCTTGTTCTTTCCCCTCCCCCTTTTCCTTTCATCTGCTCTCACCCCTCTCCTCTCAGGTCTCATTGTACCTATTTGCTCTGTGGCCTTCCACACCTTCAAGTTATGATTTGTTTTGTTGGCGGTCACCAAATTAGTGACGGTGATGCCCTGTTTTATTGTTCAAAGCACTTCATGATGGCGCTGAATAAACAGACATTATGAAGATACTTCAGTGCTACATCTGCCTTATAATTAGAATGTATTATTACTATATCCAACTCGTTTACTATACCACTAGCGCATGTTATTACCAAGAATTGTGGCTGCGTCCACTAACTGCTAACATGTCTATATACTTCATATAAGTCATGTGGCTGCGTCCACACCCATTGCTTTTACATCCTTTGTTTTATAGTGCTGATAAAATAAAAAACTATTGAAACTAAACTAGCTGACATTAGCGATGTGCTAATGTCAGCTGAACCTAATTAGCCTATTCCTACTTTTATCTATGCCCCTGTTACTGCAGAAATATAACTTTTATAATATGCTAATTAGCCTCTAGGAGCAGAGGAGGACGTTGCCACTGCTCCTAGAGGCTCCATTTTCCCACCTCTGGCCATGCCCTGCTACACTAGATTGACAAGGCCAGGCAGCGTTTGTCTCCTGTCTGCCGTGTAAATCTCGCGCCTGCGCTGTCCCGTTCAGTATTTGGCAAGGCGCAGTGAGTGAAGGGCGCTCGCCAGCTGCCACTTCCTCACTGCGCCTGCGCCAAATACTGAACGGCGCAAGATTTCCCCAGTGCACAGGGCCGGCAGTTGGAGGTCGCCCTGTCCATTTAGTGTAGCAGGGCGTGGCCAGAGGTGGGAGAACGGAGCCTCTAGGATCAGCCTAGCGGCTAATTAGCATATTATAAAAAACAAAAAATTCTGGAGTAACGGGGGCATAGATAAAAGTAGGAATAGGCTAGTTAGGTTCAGCTGACATTAGCACATCACTAATGTCAGCCAGTTTAATAGGGTTAATTCTGGTGACAGAAACCCTTTAACAAATCAGACGCATCTCATGCCAGTGCAAGGATGGATCCGCCAGTCTTCATATATCTCCCCCAATGTCTTCAATCAAGATGGCTCAAATGGATAAGGTAAGAATTATTAACTTATTTATTTTTTAATGGATTTACCCTTGAAAGTCCTCACTATTATTCTCAGATGCCGCGATCAGCGATGAATGCGGCACTGAGGGGTACTTGCAAAGAAATGTGCTTCATGATTAATTTATTTGTGAAATTTGACAAAGCAGCCCAATTAATATTTTTCTAAGCAATGAGAGCACATATGAACATGGGATCTACCCAGATGCCTTCAGCTGCCAAGCACACACGTAACAGATCAGCCAATATCATACGTACAAATCTGCTGACAGATGCCCTTTAAGATATTTTATATGCAATACACAATAGGGCAGATTGACTAACCCAAAAACAGCGTAAACATAGGGGGTAATATATTAACAAGCAACTTTTTGATCTCATTCAAAATAGGTTGCACTTGTTTTTGTGACAAATTTACAAAATGTTGCATGTCTTTGTTAAATTTGAATGAAATGTATGGATTTTTCAGTCTAAAGTTTAGTCATATTTACTGTATAACAAAGGTCAGATAATTTTGTATGCCTCCAGGGGACTGGAGTACACCTGCAACTTTTTTTTGTAACTTTTGACAAAAAATGCTGCTCTGTCTACAAAACATCTGTCTGCCCTTTGGAAAATGTAAACTGCTGGGAATGGTGCAAACACTTCATTATTTAGGCACAAATGCCTACTTCACAAACTAAACAGGCAAAAAAACTTCACTTTTCTGGTTTAGGCCACTCCAAAACCACTCCAAATTTCCTGGAGATCAGCTGTTAATCCCAGGGGAACTGCTGCTGGCCATAAATGAAAGACCACCCCATATGTTCATATTCCTTGTTAGGATCTATTGCCTGCCATCTTTCTCTTTCTGGTAGCCTAGACCTGAAGTGGCATTTATCAGTAGTTAAAAGTATTTCACATTTTCATTTCCATATTAAAGCATTTGTAGAAAAGTTACTTGAATGGGAATGTTCTTACTTACTGTATGTTTAGTAATAGAGACAAAGCAGACACACTTAAAGCACAATGTACTTGCTCATTCAAAGAAATCTTGAGTAGGCAATAAGTAGTTGTCAAGAAAAATCCAATGTACTTATGATCCAGCATAATTTAATGATATGCTAATTGGAGCTGTAATTTATATCATACTTAAAAATATTGGCACCTTAAATTATAATTCAGGATACTATCATAAAAAGGCATTAGTAGATCACAAGCTCAAAGATAAATGGTCTTCCTTGCAAATTACACCTAATATTTATAGTATAACTAGCGATTAGCATAACAATTGTAAAAAAAATCTAATTAAACCCAAATTTTGTAACAATTTGAGTTGTATACAAATTCGAATTTTGGGTTTTTAGAATCAGGTGAATTTTGGAGAGAGAGAGAGATAGAGGTACAAAGTGAGACAAGGTCAGACATGCTGTGACCTGTGAGTGCCTGTTGGAGAATGTCCACATTGTGTGCTACATGAAAGCATCACTGCTGCCTAGAGGAATCTCCAGCTAGAGTGTAGATACCAGGGTAGCTGGGTGTACCATAAGTTAAGAAAGAGAATAATCTGTTGTCTGTTAAATAAATGATGCCTCTGCTACAACTGATAAAACTATGCCTTCACTGAAATATTCTGTATTCATTTGCTAATTGCCTCTTAAGAGATTGTAACTGTAAAGTCTGTAGGCTGTAGCCTTTTTTAAGACTTGTTGCCCAACATGAGACCAGTTAACACGGTAACCTACTGTTGTTATCCAGCTACTTTCCTTCTGCCATCCTAGATATGGGTGAGACATGTATGCAACTCAAGGGCTAAAGAAAAACTATCTGTAAAATGTGATTCCTATTACATCCAGTAAACCAAAACCGTGGGCATATATCTAAAACTCATATGCCACGACATAATAGACAACTCCTATAAACAAAGGCACTCCACGCTACTTAGATACAAATCAGTAGCCATGTTACTAAATAACACAATTAAAATACAAATACTAATACTGTACATAAAGTATGAATCCATAGTAGAGCAAAGAATAATAGTATACTGGTTCCATACATGGTACGAGCAATATACAGACTATAGTGGCTGTCACCATCCCAATGTGTTTTGCTGTTGGTTTCTTATGGGGCGCTAACTCCTCAATATGCTTCCAGTCTTTTATATCCCCCAATGATCCAATCATGTAAAAAAAAAAAAAAAACACCCGCATTCAATTCACTTAATTGGTAGCACATACACTGAACAAAAATATAAATGCAACACTTTCGGTTTTGCTCCCATTTTGCATGAGCTGAACTCAAAGATCTGAAACATTTTCTACATACACAAAAGACCCATTACTCTCAAATATTGTTCACAAATCTGTCTAAATCTGTGTTAGTGAGCACTTCTCCTATGCCGAGATAATCCATCCCACCTCACAGGGGTGGCATGTCAAGGTGCTGATTAGACAGCATGAATATTGCACAGATGTGCCTTAGACTGCCCACAATAAAAGGACACTCTGAAATGTGCACAAATTTGCTTTACTGGGGAAGGGGTGTCAGAAAGCCAGTCAGTATTTGGTGCGACCACCATTTGCCTTAAGCAGTGCAACACATCTCCGTCGCATAGAGTTGATCAGGTTGTTGATTGTGGCCTGTGGAATGTTGGTCCACTCCTCTTCATTAGCTGTGCGAAGTTGCAGAATATTGGCAGGAACTGGAACAGGCTGTCGTATACGCCGATCCAGAGCATCCCAAACATGCTCAATGGGTGACATGTCCGGTGAGTATGTTGACCATGCAAGAACTGGGATGTTTTCAGCTTCCAGGAATTGTGTACAGATCCTTGCAATATGGGGCCATGCATTATCATGCTGCAACATGAGGTGATGGTCGTGGATGAATGGTACAACAATGGGCCTCAGGATCTCATTATGGTATCTCTGTGCATTCAAAAGGCAATCAACAAAATGCACCTGTGTCATTGTCCACAACATACGCCTGCCTATACCATAACCCCACCGCCACCCTGGGCTACTCGATCCACAACATTGACGTCAGCAAACCGCTCACCCACACAACACCACACACACTGTCTGCCATCTGCCCTAAACAGTGAAAACCGGAACTCATCAGTGAACAGAACACCTCTCCAACCTGCCAGACACTATTGAATATGGCTAAAGTCATAAAGTTATGACGACGAACTGCAGTAAGGTCCAGAGCCCGATGAGCTTCCCTGAGACGGTTTCTGACAGTTTGTGAAGAAATTCTTTGGATATGCAAACCGATTGTTGCTGCAGCTGTCCGGGTGGCTGGTCTCAGACGATCATGGAGGTGAACATGCTGGATGTGGAGGTCCTGGGCTGGTGTGGTTACATGTGGTCTGCGGTTGTGAGGTCGGTTGGATGTACAGTACTGCCAAATTCTCTGAAACGCCTTTGGAGATGGTTTATGATAGAGAAATAAACATTCATTGCACGGGCAACAGCTCTGGTAGACATTCCTGCAGTCAGCATGCCAATTGCACGCTTCCTCAAACGTTGCTACATCTGTGCAATATTCATGCTATCTAATCAGCACCTTGATAAATATGCCACACCTGTGAGGTGGGATGGATTATCTCGGCAAAGGAGAAATGCTCACTAACACAAATTGAGACAGATTTTTGAACAATATTTGAGATTAATGGGTCTTTTGTGTATGTAGAAAATGTTTCAGATAGTTCAGCTCATGCAAAATGGGAGCAAAACCGAAAGTGTTGCGTTTATATTTTTGTTTATACATACTCACATGCTATGGCTGAAAAGGAAGAACACCCATGTCGGGTGTTCATGGGAAATTACATCATACTAAGGGAACAGGGGCCACTGTTTTTCTGAATTGTACCTTTGAAAGAGCCCAGGTACATTCCACCTATTTCATTATTCAAAAAAACTAAAAATCACCAGTAGCATCAGACATCATGATTACAGTGAGAATTTGCACACAAATATGTTTACTTTCTTTTTACTGAAATTTTTGGAGCAGCCCCATTTTGGGGTAAAGAGGCCACAGCGCAAACTAGTGCTGTCAGACCCCACTGATGGCATGTCTGGCAATATTTCATCACTTTCTGGATTTAAAAAACTCCTTTAGTGCCTGTATGAACAAAGCCTTAGAAAAAATTACAATTAGTAATACTGTAGGTTATTACTTCCATGGAATATGTTATAAATATGAAGAATATGCTTTGTGTAGCAAAATAACTAATAATAAAATATTTCTATGTATTGGATTGTTGGGTATATGGGTTTCTTAAAAAAATATATAAAATTATATGCATAGTAATTTACAATACATATCATTTTATATCTTTTGTTAAGAAGCTCATAAATAATGTACTGCTTGGAACTAATGAAGTTGGTATACACTCACCTAAAGAATTATTAGGAACACCATACTAATACGGTGTTGGACCCCCTTTTGCCTTCAGAACTGCCTTAATTCTACGTGGCATTGATTCAACAAGGTGCTGATAGCATTCTTTAGAAATGTTGGCCCATATTGATAGGATAGCATCTTGCAGTTGATGGAGATTTGAGGGATGCACATCCAGGGCACGAAGCTCCCATTCCACCACATCCCAAAGAGGCTCTATTGGGTTGAGATCTGGTGACTGTGGGGGCCATTATAGTACAGTGAACTCATTGTCATGTTCAAGAAACCAATTTGAAATGTTTCGAGCTTCGTGACATGGTGCATTATCCTGCTGGAAGTAGCCATCAGAGGATGGATACATGTTCTCATTCTGTTTACACCAAATTCGGACTCTACCATTTTAATGTCTCAACAGAAATCGAGACTCATCAGACCAGGCAACATTTTTCCAGTCTTCAACAGTCCAATTTTGGTGAGCTCGTGCAAATTGTAGCCTCTTTTTCCTATTTGTAGTGGAGATGAGTGGTACCCGGTGGGGTCTTCTGCTGTTGTATCCCATCCGCCTCAAGGTTGTGCGTGTTATGGCCAGGGCCGTCTTTAATATCGATTGGACCCTGGGCAAGAATTTACTTGGGCCCCCTGGATCCCGCCCCCCCCCCCCCCCCCCCCGCAGTTTGCTGTACTTGCTATACAGCAGGACACACCTGTCACGTCCAGGGCCTCCAGGTGACGTCTCCTCTCTGTCATCATCTTCTCTGTAGATCTTCTCTCTCATCATCTTCTCCACTCGGTCTGGACAACTTCTCTCAGCCGCCTCGTCTCTGCAGAGTGTGACACACAGACATCTTAGCTTCCTCACATTCTATCATTATCCCCCAACTGGAGTCCCCACAGTGTTATCCTGCTGCTTGCTGAGCCCCCCCCCCAGGGGTGTAGCTATAGGGGGTGCAGAGGTAGCAGTCGCTACCGGGCCCAGGAGCATGAAGGGGCCCAAAGACACTTGTGCCGCATAAGAAGACACACAAAGCACTGAGGGAAGGGGGGCCCAAGCTGAACTCTTGCACCGGAGCCCATGAGCCTTTAGTTACGCCCCTGCCCCCCCCCCAATACCCCCAAATACTATCCTGGAGAAACATTACTGCCCCCCATAGTAATAGTGCTCCACCAATAGTAATTCCCTTCTAGAATGCCCTCATTAGTAACACTGCCCCAACCGTGATAATGCTCCTCAATAATGCCCCCATTATTAGAAGAGCCCTCCCATATTAATAATACCCTCACAGAGTCCCCAGTAGAAATAAGGCCCCCTATTGTTCCCCCAGTGGTAATAAAGCTCCCTACAGACCCCTCAGTAGTAATAAGGCCCCCATAGTGCGCTTAGTAGAAAAAAGGCGGATCTATAAGACCCTCCTATAGAGCCCCCAGTAGTAATAAGACCACCTATAATGTCCCCTGGATCTGCAGTGCCCCCTGCAGTTATAATCCTCCCTCCACCATACAGTCCCATGTAAATAACATCACCTCCTCCCCAGCCGCCTCCAACGCACAATCCCATGTAAACATCACCCCCTAAGGCTTCTTTCACACTTGCGTTCGGGCGGATCTGTCCTGTACTTGTACAGGACAGATCCGCACTGATAATACAAACAAATGCATCCGTTCAGGACCGATTCGTTTGTATTAGATTTGAATTTCTAAGTCCCAATACGGATCCATCCTGACTTACATTGAAAGTCAATGGGGGACGGATCAGTTTACAATTGCACCATTTTGAGTCAATGCAAAGGGATCCGTCCCCATTTACTTACATTATAAGTCAGGGCGGATCCGTTTGGCTCCGCAAGGCCATGCAGACATGGGGTCCGCCTCCAAAACGGAACGGGAGGCTGTATGGAGCCAAACAAATGCATTCTGAATGGATCTGCATCCATTCAGAATGCATTGGGGTTAAACTGATGCATTTGGGGCTGCTTGTGAGAGCCTTGAAACGGATCTCACAAGCGGATCCCCAAACCCAAGTGTGAACGTAGCCTAAACATTAAGTCCCATGTACATAAACATCATTCCCCCCCACCATCCACTTTCAACATACAGTCCCATGTAAATAACATCACTCCCTCCCCCAGGCACCTCAAGCACACAGTTCCATGTCAATAACATCCCTCCCTTCAGTCCTAACATACATCCTAGTTAAATAACTACAACTCCCAGCATTGCTCTGCCTCTCACTTCACTTACCTCTCCAGTCCTCATATACAGACATCAGCATTAGGCTCCTCCTCCTCTTCACTCCGGTCCAATCCTGCACTGGTCACATGATGGTGACATCATCCAGGTCATCCTATCACAGCCTGCTTTGCTGATCACATGACCTGTGATGTCACCACAGGTCCTTCACCTCTACACCCAGTGTATTAGATTCAATTGTATTGCCGTTCTGTGTACGGCAATACAGTTGTATCTAGCAGGCAGGCAGGACATTCGGGGCCTGGGACAAAACATCAGGGGCCCAGGCCCCGAATGTTTTAACCTAGCGACGCACTCACTAATGAATGTTAGTCGGGAAACAGAGCTCCCTTGGGCCCCCAGGAGCAGCTGGGCCCGGGGCAGCTGCCCCTTTTGCCCTGCGGCAAAGACAGCCCTGGTTGTGGCTTCACAAATGCTTTGCTGCATACCTCGGTTGTAACGAGTGGTTATTTCAGTCAACGTTGCTCTTCTATCAGCTTGAATCAGTCGGCCCATTCTCCTCTGACCTCTAGCATCCACAAGGCATTTTTGCCCACAGGACTGCCGCGTACTGGATGTTTTTCCCTTTTCACACCATACTTTGTAAACCCTAGAAATGACTGTGCGTGAAAATCCCAGTAACTGAGCAGATTGTGAAATACTCAGACCGGCCCATCTGGCACCAACAACCATGCCACGCTCAAAATTGCTTAAATCACCTTTCTTTCCCATTCTGACATTCAGTTTGAAGTTCAGGAGATTGTCTTGACCAGGAGCACCCCCCTAAATGCATTGAAGCAACTGCCATGTGATTGGTTGACTAGATAATTGCATTAATGAGAAATAGAACAGGTGTTCCTAATAATTCTTTAGGTGAGTGTATATGAAGTCATAACTTATATTTTTATTTTTGTTCTTTATCATTTTATGAGACAAATATTAAAGCAATTACTATTTAGTATTAAAAAGCAAAAATAAATAAATAAATAAATAAATCACCTGTATGTTTTGACCCTATTCTGTGAAGTTTCCTAATACTATTTGTGGCAGGGGTTGATGTGTACATTGGCGTAGAGTCGGGAGCGATGCCTATCACCCTCCATGATCTATCTGGCTGAACTGTGCCCGGAGCCAGTGCGGGGTAGGCCTGAATAAGTGGGCCACCCAAGAGAGTGGGATGAAAGAAAGAAGGGTCGGAAGGGTGGGGCCTGAAGCGACCGGCCACAGGGTGAGGTCGCGTGACAAGATATAGTCAGCAGCCCCACCCACAAATACAGGCTGTAACCAGCCTTAATACTTGTGGCAGGGGCTGAGGTGTACATTGGCGTAGAGTCGGGAGGGATGCCTATCACCCTCCATGATCTATCTGGCTGAACTGTGCCCGGAGCCAGTGCGGGGTAGGCCTGAATAAGTGGGCAAAAAGACTACCCGCGCTGTAGGAGGGAAATAGTTAATTGAACTGAACGACACGGGAGGCATCAAGGGCCTGAGTGATTCAGGCAGGAGCTGGGCTGTTAAATGACCTGAGCGCTTCGGGAAGGCACTGGGTATTTAATGAAGTGACGGTCCAGGATGACAGTGGAAGCGCAGGCTTGGGTGATCCAGGATGAGAGAGGCAACGTGGGCCTGGGCGATCTAGGATGAGAGAGGCAACGTGGGCCTGGGCGATCCAGGATGACTGAGGTAGAGCGAGCCTGGGCGATCCAGAATGACGGAGGCAGAGCGAGCCTGGGCGATCCAGAATGACAGAGACAGAGCGAGCCTGGGCAATCTAGAATAACCAAAACGGAGTGAGCCTGGGTGATCCAGGATGACCGAGGTAGGCGAGCCTGGGAGATCTTGGATGAGGGAGACAGAGCGAGCCTGGGCGAACCAGGATAACAGGAGCAGAGCGAGCCTGGGCGATCCAGGATGACAGGAGCAGAGCGAGCCTGGGCGATCCAGGATGACAGGAGCAGAGAGAGCCTGGGCGATCCAGGATGACAGGAGCAGAGCGAGCCTGGGCGATCCAGGATGACAGGAGCAGAGCAAGCCTGGGCGATCCAGGATGACAGGAGCAGAGCGAGCCTGGCCGATCCAGGATGACAGGAGCAGAGCGAGCCTGGCCGATCCAGGATGACAGGAGCAGAGCGAGCCTGGGCGATCCAGGATGACAGGAGCAGAGCGAGCCTGGGCGATCCAGGATGACAGGAGCAGAGCGAGCCTGGGCGATCCAGGATGACAGGAGCAGAGCAAGCCTGGCCGATCCAGGATGACAGGAGCAGAGCGAGCCTGGCCGATCCAGGATGACAGGAGCAGAGCGAGCCTGGCCGATCCAGAATGACAGGAGCAGAGCGAGCCTGGCCGATCCAGGATGACAGGAGCAGGGCGAGCCTGGGCGATCCAGGACGACAGGCGCAGAGCGAGCCTGGGCGATCCAGGACAACAGAACGAGCCAGGGCGATCCTGGATGACAGGGGTAGAGCGAGCCTGGGTTAACCAGGATGATAGAGACAGAGCGAGCCTGGGCCAGCCAGGAAACCGAGACAGAGAGAGCCTGGGCGATCCAGGAAGACAGAGGCAGAGCGAACCTGGGCGATCCAGGACGACCGAGGCAGTGCGAGCCTGGATGATCCTGGATGGCAGAGGCAGAGCGAGCCTGGGCGAACCAGGATGACAGAGACCGGACGAGCCAGGGGACCTCAGATGACGTGAGAGTATGTCAAGAAGCAGGGAAGACAGACAGAAGACATATGCATGATACCTGAAGAATTCGGGAAGCTGATGAGCAGCTACTTGGCCGATCGGGAGGACTGAATGTCAGACAGTGCCGCAGCCCTGTTTTGATTAAGAAAAGATGCCCAAAATGGTACATTAGGAACCGGGAAATAGCATGGCAACAAAACCCCACTACTAAGACACTATTCATGGAGTTAGCTACACTAGAGGGGATAACTTGTGCTACATCTGGTAGCAGCAGTGGAAGATGCAGTTTCTGGCCCCAGTCGAAGAGGCATAGAGCGATTGTGCATCAATTGTTTGGCACTGTGGGTATAGGGGTCCACTGGAGGTTCCAACTTAACTTAACCTGGGCTAGTGGTAGTATAAGTGATGGAAACCCCGCAGCAGTGTCCGCAAGGCAGTACCGCTGCATTCACAAAGCTTTTTTTTTTTTTATCTCATTTTCTGTTCCCAGGGATAGAAGCTCTGGCATACGCTCCCTTCCCTCTCTGTCTCCATACTTGAACTCCCCCTCTAGCAGAAGCAGGACCAGCCCACTCCCACCGGAATGGAGAAACAGGCCGGCCGGCCCTGTGCCTGCCAACTGATGCCAACCATGGCTTCTCGGCTGGAATGTACTGCAAAATAAATAAAAGTAGAAAACAATACATGCAATTATACCTAATTACAGTTGAAGATACCCCCAGGTCCGGTGTACTGAAGAAGTACTTGTACCAATTAGATTTTATTATTTTAATAAACACCGCTTTAGGAGAGCCGGGAAGAGAAGGAAGATGAGGGAACGGAGGACCGTGGACGGGGAGCAAGGAAAGATGACAGAGGCAGAACGGGCCTGGGCGATCCAGGATGACAGAGGCAGAACGGGCCTGGGCGATCCAGGATGAAAGAGGCAGAACGGGCCTGGGCGATCCAGGATGACAGAGGCAGAACGGGCCTGGGCGATCCAGGATGACAGAGGCAGAACGGGCCTGGGCGATCCAGGAAGACAGAGGCAGAACGGGTCTGGGCGATCCAGGAAGACAGAGGCAGAATGGGCCTGGGCGATCCCGGATGACAGAGGCAGAACGAGCCTGGGTGATCCAGGATGACAGAGACAGCGTATACCTGGGGGATCCAGGATGACAGAGACGGAACGAGCCTGGGCGATCCCGGATGACAGAGGCAGAACGAGCCTGGGTGATCCAGGATGACAGAGACAGCGTATACCTGGGGGATCCAGGATGACAGAGACGGAACGAGCCTGGGCGATCCCGGATGACAGAGACAGCGTGTACCTGAGGGATCCAGGATGACAGAGATGGAACGAGCCCGGGCAATCCATGGAGACTGGCTGAACGGGAAGACTGGATATCCGGCGGTACTGCAGCCCTGTTCATTTTGGAAAATTTATCGGCACCCGGAAGTGACGTGGCAGCAAAACCGGAAGTGACGGAACGGGCCGAGGAAAGCCTGCCTGAAGCGACCGTTCACAGGGTGAGGTCGCGTGACAAGATATTGTAACCAGCCTTAATACTCATCTGTATAACACTATATAAGAGGTTCTAGTATAATTCTATTATTTTATGCAAAGACCGAAATGGGCACCCATTATGGTGCTACCCAGGAAGGAATGTTTGGTTATTTGCATCACCCTCCCTTTCCTTTGGACAGTTCCCCACTACCTTATTCCCCATTCTAGAAAAGTGTAATTCCTTTGGAGATAAGAGCTGTACAGGTAAAGGGTATCCAATAGCAGTGGATGGGAAGAATATGCCCCCACTCTCTTTTAGGCCCTCATGGCAGCCACATGGTCTGCCTCCATGGTGTGCTGGTCCTTCAGCGGAAACACTTCATAAAATATTTAGATACTATAAAAGTTTTGTATACATTGACAATTACTGCAGATTGTTGTCAGCTTGCTGCACAAATTGCACATTGTAACTCAGAAGATTATTACAATACTGTGTTTCCAGTAAAATCGATCTTAATTATGACCTTCACAGATGTAATAAAAAGTCACTTTAGATAATGCGTTGTGGAACTGGAAATCCATATTATGCTATGGAGAGTAGACTAATGATTTTATGTCCCATATACGGGATGCAAATATGTCAACTTTTATACAATGCTTAGTTGAATTCCTGAGGGACCTAGATAGGAAAATAGAAAAGAATAGTTCTCTTTATCCAATGTTATTATGCTTTATTTCTATGTATATAGATGATGAATAGTTGATTTTTTTTTCCATTTACAATATTTATCTATTTATCTATCAACCCCATTATTGTCATAATTGTTTCTTGTAACTCACAACATTTTGTTCCCCCCTAGTTGCATGGATTTGATCATTGATCGAAGCTGTGCTACTGCACTTACTGTAGTAAGTTTGGGTTCAATGTGCTAAAGGGGTTATCTCATGACTAATGTTAAAAATGAAAATATATAGTACATGACAATCTCTTTCTAACAAAGCTAGAACCAGCCCTGTACCTCACATGGATCCAGAGATCTCCCCATGCATTGCTCTGCTAGATTTATATCAAGCTGGCAGCTCAAGGGGAGTGTCTTTCCTGCTGCAGCTATGGGGGTGTGTCCATGCTCACCCTATCACAGCTCAGGAGGCAGTTGAAGGATGAAACTGAGCATGTGCGGCCATCTCAGTGAGAAGGTCAAAGAAATAAGAAAAGGTGTTGCAATATAGATATATTTTTTCGAATAGCTCAGTGGCTATAATCAATTTTTAATTACATGCATAACAAAAGTATTCAGATCCAGGGGCTGATTTGAAAACTGTAGAATATTGTGTAGGACAAGAACTTTAGTGTAACCCTGTGAAGTGACACAGGCTGCATTATCTGAAATGCCCAGTAGATGGACTCAGTATGCTGTTAATAAAACATTGAGTATTGATCACATGACCTGCTGAAATCAGTCACATGGATTGTGACATCATCGCAGGTCCTGAAAGGCCACTTCCTGCACAGCTCGGAGGAGGGAGGTCCTGGAAGATTTCTAGAAGTTACGACTTGCTCAGCCAGAGAGAGGACATGTGTCTGGCATTGAGAGACTGCAGCACAGAGATAGAACCTGCTGAGAGAACTTGCTTCACCCAAGATCACACCTGCTGAGAGAGGGACCGCTGGCAAAGACAAGCATTGAGTCCAGACGTCTGGTGAATCCAGTGAAAGGAGACTGCTGCTGACTGACCTGGTTAATGGTGTTGTGAGGGTAAGTCAAACCTCTCCCTGCATCACCACAGGGCACCTGTCTCCTCACTCACAGTAAAGACTCTGAGGTCCAGTGACGGACATTACACAGCTCAGGCTGCTTCAGTGACCCTGCGAAGCAGGACTTATAAGGGCTCCAACTCACCTATGTGCACCAACGGCCACTAGGGCGAAGACAAGGGGGTGGGACGCAGGTGTGCTGGTGGGTGGGTGAGGAAGAATCCACATTACCCTGTTATTTGTGTTACGCTATTGTATTTTCCTATGTATGTTGGTTCATTTGCTACGTGCTATATAAAGTTAATTCCAGTTAGGCTGTGTCAGTCTCATTGCACCAAGTATGTTCCCAGTGGGACCCCACATCCCTACCCCGGATGCTCCACTGGGTGGAGGCACTGCCGCAGACATGTACCCCAACTCCCAGATAGCGGAGGCTCAGGATCCGCCTGTCAGGCATAGTGAGTTAACTAGGTTTAGGGACCCAAAAGACACTAGGGGGCGCCCTCAAACCCCCTTTACATTAGCATAAACCCACCTGTAGAGCCTGTAGAGCCGATTTCCTTTACCACACACTAAAATGATGGGAAAGGTTTATCATTCACTTTTCTTGAAGGGGGTGTGGCAAGGGCAGGAAGGGGGAGTGGTCAGCCACAGAGACAAATTTATCTTCATATTACGTCAGATTTCTTGCGTAAATGAAGCCAGAAATCTATGGAACCTCTGAGCTGGCGCACAGACTGCAGGAGGATAATTTATGATGAGGAGAATATAAAGACAGGCGCAAAAAGCGCCAGTCTTGATAAATCTCCCCAATTTTCTCATCTTCAGTGTGCAGGTCTATATGGGGTCTGGTTCATAGGAAAACCTGAAGAGGGGAAGGTGTCTGGTTCATAGGAAAAGGTCAGAAATTGATGGAAACACCACTGAAATGGTTCGGGAACAGCATGGGGAGGATGTCTGGATGCATCTCGGACTCTCAGGTCGCTGCTGGGAACAATGTTGTCCGAGTAGTATGCCACTTTTACAGACTGACAAAAATACGCACAAAACCGAAGATAGAAATCGATTTTAGAGGGAAATTTGTTAGGAAACATTGTTTTATGTATATTTACTTGTATATAAAGTGCAAGTGCTGCCAAAAATTACAAGTAAGAGGCACTCCGATACAACCTGTATATCACATAAAGGAGGGCCTCATACACATTGTGGTACAATTGTTCAGGTAGTGGGACTCCTACACTCATAAAGCCTATGCACTAAGTGAAAGGGCTGCCAAAAATTACAAGGAACCAGCACTCCAATGCACCCTATATTACACATAAAGGAGGGCATCATACACCTTGAAATATTATGATTGATGGCCTGCTGGTGACCCTCAAAAACATTAGGCGCAAGGGCTTGCTGGTGACCCTTTAAAACCTTAGGGGCGAGGGCCTGCTGCTGATCTGACCATCTCAAACATTAGGGGCGAGGGCCTGCTGCTGATCTGACCATCTAAAACATTAGTGGTGAGGGTCTGCTGCTGAGCTGACCATCTAAAACATTAGGTGTGAGGGCCTGCTGCCGAGCTAACCATCTAAACATATTTGTGGGTGAGGGCCTGCTAACGAGCTGAACTTCAAAGAATGTTTGTGGGCAAGGGCCTGCTGCCGAGCTGACCATCTAAAAAATGTTGTGGGCGAGGGCCTGCTGCCGAACTGACCATCTAAAAATTTAGGAATGAGGGTTTACTGCTGAGCTGACCCTCTAAAACATTATGGTTGGGGACCTGCTAGTGACCGTCAAAAACATTATGGGTCAGGGCCTGCTGGTGACCCTCAAATACATTATGGGTGAGGGCCTGCAGGTGACCCTCTAAAACATTATGTGTGAGGGCCCGCTGCTGAGCTGACCCTCTAAAATATTAGGAGTGAGGGCAGCCTAATAAGCATGTTGATATGATGGAGGAGGAGGAGGACGAGAAAAGGGAGATTGAACCATATACCCTTTTTAGTGGTGGAAGGGGTGCATGGGAATACAGTGTATTCAATAAACCATAAAAGCCACATTTAGAGTGCCTTTATGTTCAGCCGCTTTCCTCTGGTGGTGTAGAGAAGTCAGGGGCAATCCAGGCCTTGTTCATTTTGATAAGAGTCAACCTGTCAGCATTTTCAGTTGACAAGCAGATGCGCTTAACAGTTATTATGCCCCCAGCAGCACTAAATACCCGCTCTGACAAAACGCTGGCGGCAGGGCAGGCCAGCACCTCCAAGGCGTAAAGTTTGTGCCACATGTCCAGTTTGGACATCCAATAGTTGTAAGGCACTGAGGGATCATTGATGATGCTGACACGGTCTACTACGTACTCCACCATCTTCCAAAACTTTTCCCTTCTTGTGACACTAGGCCGCACATCAGGGTGAGGGTCAGTGGCGTAGCTAGAAATGACTGGGCCCCACAGCAAATTTTTGAATGGGGCCCCCCTCCCCCAGTAATTTTTTCACAACCCCTTCTTTTCATGCTGCCCTCATTCCTGTGGCTAGTAAAGATCGCTCTCTCAGACCAGGCCCGGCAGCTGTTCCATCTATTTCCTACACTGTCTATACTGCCACTGTATATCATTTCATTGTGTAATACTGTTGAGGGGACCCTGACAAAATCTTGTAGTCCTCCTCCTCCTGGATGGGCCATTTCTGGGTCAGGGCCCCAAAGCAGCCGCTTCCCCTGCTTCCCCTATAGTTACGCCCCTGGTGAGGGTGCTGGCAGGGTGTCATGAAACTGTCCCAGGCCTTGGAGAGTGTTACCCTGCCTCTGTTGGAACTGCAGTGTGTCCCCCTTGTCTCCACTCCTTGGTGCCCAAGGAACTACGTACTCTGCCGCCATCATTGTCAGCTGGAAATTTTTCAATCAATTTTTCCACAAGGACAAGAAGATATAGCGCAGGTAATTTAACTGCCTGCAGCGGACACAGTCTATGGAAAAAGTACACTGGATGTCGCTGATATTTTTAGGCTGCGCACACGTTACACAGGAGATGTAGCGCAGATAATGTCGCTGTCTGCAGCGGCCAAACAATTGCAAGCTATTTAGCGCAGGTTGCACTAAAAATATATATTGCTGCCAGACATAATAGTCCTTAAAATGACTTTTCGGTCTCTAACAAGTTTTAGCAATTTAGCGTAGGTTGCGCTAAAAATATATATTGCTGCCACACACAATAGTCCTTAAAAGAACTTTTGGGTCTATAAAAAGTATTTCACTCCCTACACTATCTCTATGCTCTCCAGCTCTCCCTGACTAAGACTGAGCAGAACATGTGTCATCGGGTGCTATATAGCACCCGATGGCACGTTCCGGCCAGCTAATCACTGTAATGCCAGCAGCCAACATGGCTACAGAATTACAGTGAATGGCAGTATTTACCTGCACGTTTATTGGCTGCGTAGCATCGCACTCGAGCACATGTGGTATTCGGCCGAACACGTCGATGTGCCGAGCCCAACACTAGTCATCTATCCTCCATTACATCGGGATCATTGTAGTAAAATATAGACATCACTTATAATGAGGTTAACCTTTCAATACTGTGTGTACACTGTGGGGGTCATTTATCAAACTGGTGTAAAGTAGAACTGGCTTAGTTGCCCATAGCAACCGATCAGATTCCACCTTTCATTTTCAACAGCTCCTTTGAAAAATGAAAGGAGGAATCTGGTTGGTTGCTATGGTAACATTGTTCATCCCATATTACACTTGCCTTCCTGATGCATAGTATTTCTGTGGTAGAAGTAATTCAATAGCACTGCATGTTCACTTAAAGGGATACTTCCACCAGAAAGGGGCTAAACACAATATTCATATTGTTTTTTTTTAATTTATGGTTTATTATTATTATTATTTATTATTAAAGCGCCATTCATTCCATAGCGCTGTACATATGAGAAGAGGTATACATACATAATACAGACAATTGCACTAATCATAAACAAGACGAGTTACAAACTGGTACAGAAAGAGAGAGTGCCCTGCCCGTGAGGGCTTACAATCTACATGGTATGGGAGAAGGACACAGTAGGTGTGGGTGAAATTGGTCATAGCGGTATGGAGGCAGCAGGGTCACTGGTTGTAGGCCTGTCTGAAGAGTTGGGTTTTCAGGTTTCTTTTGAAGGATTCCACTGTAGGTGAGAGTCTGATATGTTGGGGTAGCGAGTTCCAGAGTATGGGGGTTGCACGGGAGAAATCTTGGAGGCAATTGTGGGAAGAGGCGATAAGAGGAGAGGAGAGAAGAAGGTCTTGTGAGGATCGGAGAATGCGTGTGGGGGTGTATTGGGAAAGTAGCTCGGAGATGTAGGGAGGGCACAGGTTATGGACTGCCTTGTATGTATTTGTTAGTACTTTGAAGTGAATTCGCTGGGCAATGGGGAGCCAGTGAAGAGCTTGGCAGAGGGGAGAGGCAGAGGAGTAATGGGGTGAGAGGTGGATTAGTCGGGCAGCAGAGTTGAGGATAGATTGGAGGGGTGCGAGAGTGCTAGATGGAAGGCCACAGAGGAGAGTGTTGCAGTAGTCTAGGCGGGAGATTCATGAGGGCATGTACAAGCATTTTCGCAGATTCAAAGTTAAGGAAAGCACGGATGCGGGAGATGTTTTTGAGTTGGAGGCGGCAGGTGGTGGAAAGTGCTTGGATGTGCGGTCTGAAGGAGAGGGCAGAATCCAAGGTCACTCCAAGGCAGCGGACTTGGTTGACCGGGGAGAGTGTGCAGCCATTGATCGTGATAGATAGGTCTGTTGGGGGGGGGTTGAGCAGGATGGGGGAAAGAGGATGAATTCTGTTTTATCCATGTTAAGTTTTAGAAAGCGAGAGGAGAAGAAGGATGATATAGAAGAGAGACATTGTGGGATTCTGGATAGTAAGGTGGTGATGTCTGGACCAGAGAGGTAGATTTGTGATGGTTATTTTTCTTTTACTGGTACTACGGCATTGAAAATCAAATACAAAATATTTCCTTCTGTAGCAGTTAGGACAAATAATAGGAGCTCCTATATAGACAGGTAATCTATTGTCAGTTTATTGCTGTTGCGAGTGTGAGATGTTATGTGCAGAGTAATCCTCATGATAACAGTAGATATTGAATTGGATGGCTCTATGGTTCTCTTGATTGGCTTAAATGAAGATGCAAAACAACGAAGAGTGAGGAGAGATTATCGATACCTCCCCTACGTATTCCCAAGTATATCCAAAATTAAAAAGACCCCAGGAATGGGGTATAGGGAATTAAAACTTAAGTACGCCTGGCTGAGACAGCATGTAGCACACTACCCAAAATGAATGCGACCAAATAAAACAATGTAAGGGGAAAAAAAAGAAAAGGAACAATCTCACCAATCCAGATATGATGGATAGTTGGGAGTATGTGGATCGTTCACAGACCCCAAACTGAATCTGGTACCCCGCTGTGCTCTCTTGGATACGTAGTCTGTATACAGCTGGGCGAATTAGACGTTCTTCATTGTAACACAGGTAGACGGATAGGTGATTCCTGTTGACTTTCAACAAAGTGGTAGCAGGAACAACTGGCCCTATATTACCCTGAAAAGATGGAGAGGGGGCTAGAAATGCCCTACCTATCTATACAGAGCACCCGCCCCAAAAGCGGTGACCCCGTCCAGATACCTGTCCCTAGACCCAGGCAGAATCCCTAATGTAAGATGTTCCCGACAGTCCACGTTTCATTGGAATAACTCATTAGGGGAAACAGGCAATCTAAGGGTATGCTGAGTATAAGCTAAATACACAAAAAAGAATGTTGGGTAGGCAAAATTACTGGGTACAACAAGATACTGAGTACAAAATACTGCTAAGTGCAAAAATCTGCTGAGTACATAGTTATGCTGAATAAAAACGTGTGCTGAGTACATAGGTTATACTGAGTACATCAAACATAAACGAGGGGGCCCGAAAGTAGGGAAAACAAAGAAATCAAAAAACAAGACTCATCCCATGGTTCAGTGGAATCATAAAGGACACAAGATCCTCAAAGAAGTTGCCCTGTAATGAACAGGGACTAGTGATAAACAATGATAATGACGACCTGCATGACTTAGCGCCAAGTGTGGCGCATGGTGCGGTAAATTTAAATGCCGCTTGGCTCCCTTTTTTTCCCCCCGGAACTGCCTGAGGGGATCATGTGATCCCATCACATGACTTGCCAGCCACGCCCACAGGCGTTAGTTATAAATCTAAGACTTTTATACATTTGGCCTTGTGCTTTTTTTCTCCCCCATCATCAGTGTTAGGCCTCATGCACACGACAGTTTTTTTTTTCCATTTATGGGTCGTTTTTTGTGTTCCGTATACGGTCCGTATACGGAACCATTCATTTTGTTTCCGTATTTCCATTTTTCTGTTCCGTTGAAAGATAGAACATGTCCTATTATTGCCCGCAAATCACGTTCCGTGGCTCCATTCAAGTCAAGGGGTCCGCAAAAAAAAATGGAGCACATACGAAAATGGATCCATATGTCTTCCGTATCCGTTCCGTTTTTGCGGAACCATCTATTGAAAATGCTATGCCCAGCCCAATTACTGTATACTGTATATGCCATACGGAAAAACAGAACGGAAAAACGGAACAGATCCGTGCCATTTTTTGCGGAACGGGCGGCACATTGTAGAAATGCCTATTCTTGTCCGCAAAATGGACAAGAATAAGACATGCTATATTTTTTTTGAAGGGCCACGGAATTATTGCCCGCAAATCACGTTCCGTGGCTCCATTCAAGTCAAAGGGTCCGCAAAAAAAATGGAACACATACGAAAATGCATCCATATGTCTTCCGTATGCGTTCTGTTTTTGCGGAACCATCTATTGAAAATGTTATGCCCAGCCCAATAACTGTATACTGTATATGCCATATGGAAAAACAGAACGGAAAAACGGAACAGATCCGTGCTGTTTTTTGCGGAACGGGCGGCACATTGTAGAAATGCCTATTCTTGTCCGCAAAATGGACAAGAATAAGACATGCTATATTTTTTTGAAGGGCCACAGAATGGTGCAACGGATGTGGACAGCACACGGAGTGCTGTCCACATCTTTTGTGGCCCCATTGAGGTGAATGGGTCTGCACCCAAGCTGCAAAAAATGCGGCTCGGATGCAGACCACAAAAACGGTCATGTGCATGAGGCCTTAGGGTCCATTCACACGTCCATAAGTGTTCTGCGGATCCGCAAATTGCGGATTCGCAAAACACGGATACTGGCATTGTGCATTCCGCAATTTACAGACCACACATTGCCGGCACTATAATAGAAAATGCCTAATCTTGTCCACAATTGCGGACAAGAATAGGACATCTTATATTTTTTTGCGGAAACGGAAGCACGGATGCCAAAGTGCGGATCCGAAAATGCTGATGCGGATCCGCAAATGCGGACAGCTCATTCCGGCCCTATTAAAAATTAATGGGTCTGCACCCGTTTCGCAAAATTGCGGAACGGATGCGGACCCATTTTGCGGATGTGTGAATGGACCCTTAATCTACTGTTATGCAGGGAAGTTTAAGATCACATTTTCACATGATCAATAGGGATTCCAGTCTGTATGGCATGGAAATAATAGTACAAAAAACTTTGTGCGCAATTATAAGTGATAGACTACAGAAGAGCAGTTGTGATAATTCACAGTTCTGCTGCTTTGTCTATGAACAGAAAATATTTCATGTCTTGCAAATATAACAAAGTCATAGTTACAAGCCTTGCAGCTTTCCACTATAATATTTGAAATGAATCCTGTTGTGAGCTAAGTTTCATTTAATGATTTATGAAAACTTGCTGCAAAATATGGGCATTTTTTAAATTAACAATATTTATTACAAGTTATTTATACCCTTGAGTATAACAAATATTTACTCCTAGCAATTGCTGTTGTAGGATTTGTATGCATTCCTAAAATATTCTAATTTTCTCATAACCTAGAAGTTTAATAAAAAAAATAATAATAAAGCTGTTGTCCTAATGACAGAAGCTAAACACAATTTTTGGTGTATTTTTGTGTGAAATGTTTGTTATTGTAATATCTATCTATCTATCTATCTATGATTCGATGGACCCACCAATGGATTGTCCAGTGGGCTCAGGGTCTGTCAACAGTGGGCCCCACACCTTGACAAAATAATTTGAATCTCATTTGCAGACATACACTTGTTCTAGAAACAATTTTTACAGAATCAATTCACGAACATGTTCAAATGTATTAATCTCTTGATACAGCCATTTTCTTTTTTTTTTTTTGTTTTGTTTTAGTTTTTTTTTACTCCCTTCCTTTCTTTTTTGTTAATATACTCATACAAAGGCTTGTATTTTATTGTAAGTTGTACTTTCTAATGGCACCATTTAAAGTTCCATAAAATATATGGGAGACTTTCACTTGTCTGGTAAAATAATATGTTTGTTCTATATATATTGCAGGTCAGTACAATTACAGGGATACCACTATTTATATAATTTTTTGTTTTAATGTTTTAAAAAATAAAACTATAAAAAAACATTTTCTTTCAATTATATTCTAACACATATTTTTTTGAATTTCCATTTACAGTGCTCAGTAATGGTATTTTTTTGGTGGAGTGATCTGTATTTCATTCATACTGTTTTAGTGAATGTATGACTTTTTTAGCACTTTTTAATCCATTTTTGGGGAGGTATAGAAACCGAAAAAGGAAAATTCAGTGCTTTTCATTTTTTTTTCTGTTATACCATTCACCATAAACACTTTAAAATTATAATAATTTTGGCCTTTTTTGACAATGCAATACCAAAAATTACTATTTTGTTGATTTTTAGTTGGGGTGATTTCAATTTTAATTTTTTAAATATATTTTTGAAAACATTTTTTGAATATGTGATTAGTAAATCGTTTACACCATTGACTTCAATGGTTTACCATTGTATTTTCAGCCTGCTCACTTCTTGCAGTATACCATCCAACTGGCAGATAGACCCACATGTGCTAATCAATCCTGGTTATCTGAGTACTAACTATATTGAAAAACGATGAACAATATATAAGGGCCATGGTGCATGGCACTAGAGTAACAGCAATCTCCATTTGCTTACTTTATAGATCCATCAGCAGGTAGCCAATAAATGCTGTAAATGCTCCTTTTACATAGGTGATGCATTAATTTGTTATCAGCCTTGTCTTGAGGACCAAGGTGGATAATGGAGTGTGTAACCTAGCCTACTCTTCTTAAAACTCCAGGTTCTTTAACGGATTTTCCAAAAAAACGGAACTTTGGAAAGTGTGAGATTTACAATACTGAGCAAACATTACTTGGAGCATAAAGGCCTCTATACACATCAGTGCATTGTTGGCCCAACCTGCTGAGAACACTTATTTGTATGGGGAGCTCCCTTCTCTCCCCCAACAGAAATGAATATTTTTGACGGATCCTTTTGTTTTCCTGGGAGATGAGCCACCACTAGAGGTGTCTGGCAGTGGCTTTCTCTGCTCTCCCCATAGAATACAAAAATACATTCATCCAAGCTGAATGTGCATGTGTATTGGGAAGCCAGGAGAGATATGCAGTGAGCCCCTGAGGTGTCAGTGCTGAGGATAGTGGCCCTGATGAGATGAGGTGTTATGCTGTACTCCCTCAGGCCGTTGGTCCTTGTGTTAGGTGCAGTAAAGAGGTTGTATAAGGAATTATGTCAGAAGAAGTGCAAAATAGAAGTTCTAGTACATCCAGCAGTAGTTTGTACACAGTGCAATATATGCTATTGTGCTGATGTCTCTTTCCAGAACTTATGGCTTACAGATGAAAGCTGGCACTTGTGACTTTAGGTATCCACTGTATAATGCAGACTTTTTTGAGTTGGCTTAGTCTGGATGTGGTCTAAGGTGATGGGTGTCTGAACCATAGTCCCACATGCAGCAAACCTGGAAATGTATGATTGTTGGTCACTCTCCTGACTGTAATTCCGTAGCCTTTCAGAATATATGAAGTCTCTTGAAGCAGGAGCAATAGGACATGCTTACTCAATACCCACTGTCCTAGTTAGCACTTCCCTTCCCTGGCAAGAAATAGGACCAGCCAACTTTTTCCAGGAGGGAAGGAATGGAGTGGTTATCCCCATTCCTGATGCCAACCATACTGAACCAAACATTTGCAGATGCCCCTTTACTGGGGAAGTGCAGATATCTGTTGGCCGAATAATTGTTATTGAGCCAACTATTAAATGTGTATTCCCAGTTTGAGTCACATATCATAGAATTCTAGTGCTGTATACATGTTTTAAATAAGGTGCAATAAAAAAAAGAGAAAACATGGATTGCACATCCACATGCTATGTATTAATATATTGTTTATAGCACAACTCACATTGCTTCTAAGCATAATTCATAGTATACAATTCCATAATCTACTAACTGTACACAAGGCCATTTGTATATGTTTTGATCCAAATCCATAAGCCTTCTCACCACATAAAGGTTGACTCTTTTGGTTGGATACCTACTCTGCAGCACAGTGCCAGCAGGCAGCATCATCCAGCAGTCCAAGAGTACCCCTGCTGTCAAACTAATCCCCCTAGACACTGGGTCTTCCAACACACAGGTACAGCACCACAGCAACCATACAGTATAGCACCATGTGAACAGATGTCAAAAGATTACCCTTCCTTGTGGTCTCAGGAAATACACTGAGACCATAGTAATATAACATAGTATATAAGGCCGAAAAAAGACATCTGTCCATCCAGTTCGGCCTGTTATCCTGCAAGTTGATCCAGAGGAAGGCAAAAAAAATAACTGTGAGGTAGAAGCCAATTTTCCCCACTTAAGGGTAAAAAAATTCCTTCCCAAATCCAATCAGGCAATCAGATAACTCCCTGGATCAACGACCCCTCTCTAGTGGCTATAGCCTGTAATATTATTACGCTCCAGAAATACATCCAGACCCTTCTTGAACTCTTTTAGTGAACTCACCATCACCACCTCCTCAGATAGAGAGTTCCATCGTCTCACTGCTCTTACCGTAAAGAATGCTTTTCTATGTTTGTGTACAAACCTTCTTTCATCCAGACGCAGAGGATGCCCCCTTGTCACAGTCACAGTCCTGGGGATAAATAGATGACGGGATAGATCTCTGTACTGACCCCTGATATATTTATACATATTAATTAGATCTCCCTGTCTTTTTTCTAAAGTAAATAACCCCGATTTTGATAATCTTTCAGGATACTATAGTTGCCCCATTCCAGTAATTACTTTAGTTGCCCTCCTCTGAACCCTCTCCAGCCCTGCTATGTCTGCCTTGCTCACAGGAGCCCAGAACTGTACTCCTCCTATTCTCCCCAGGTGTTTGTGATTAGCAGGAGACTGCATAATGGTTAATAAATGCCTACATACTAGTCTCAATTATAATTCCTGAAAGCACATGGACAGGCACATTTCTGACATCTGTTCAGATGGTACGGTACTGCGTGGTTGCTGTTGCTTCTATGGCCATGATATTGTGGGGGCCAGTGCCAAGGGGGCTTAGTCTGACACCAGAGGTGCTGATGGACTGCTGGGTCATGCCTCCTGTGGGTGCTGTGTTGCAGCAGAGGTAGTCACCGTTTAGTACTGTCCCAAATTAGAGTAGGTACCCAATCAAGAGGCATGTATTTTGATCAAAACATATTAAAAAGTCTTGTGTACAGTTTATTAATTATGGTGTTATATACTATTTATTATGCTGAGAGGCAATATATCAATCCATAGCATGTGGCTGTGCGATCCATGTTTTCTATTTTCTTTTTTTTTTTTTTAACGGTGAAAAAAAGACTAAGAAAACGGTATTGTATAAAACACTTGTATGTGCTGAGGTTTTAAGTTCTGTAGAAGGAAGCCTTATGGATATATTTACCAAGACTGGTGTTTCATGCCCATGTCCATTAACGTAGCATACTCTTTTGCATCTTGGGCTTTCAATTTACAGCAGCTATGGGTTGGAGTAGATTTCAGCTATCATTTATGCCAATTTTTGTTGTAAATTATACTCTCCCCTCCAATGTACCCTGCCTACTTTTTTAAATAGTGATGTGATCAACAGAAAAAAGGTGCAACTTTTTGCATAAAATTATATTTGCACAATAATCAGTCACTTTTGTATGCCACAGAACTGGCGTACACCATTGATAAATTCCCCCAGTTGTGTTCCACTCCAGATATAAGGTTCACCTCACTTCAATCGGAGCTGAGGTGCAGTAACCCAGCCTGGCCACTACCATGGCCACTTGGAACTGAGTTATGCTTCCTGTTGCAATCAAAATACTCGTTCCAGCACTGGAGGCTGCAGAGAATAGATGATCGGTGGGGGTTCAGGGTGTTGGACCCTCACCAATTTGACACGAGCCTGAAAAATTATTTTAAAGTTTGACATTCTATCAGTATTTTACTTTCGGTGAGTAATTATTTTTTATTGTTTTCATCATGATGAGAAGTGCTATAGCTACAGTATAACCATGAATTACAATAAACTGGCCCCATATTATGAGAACAATGGTAGTCATACCATTTGCACTGGTACAGTATTGTAACCACAACAGTAAATTACATCAGATTTTGAGTAGAAATAAAAACGGTTCCAAATTGTTATTTCTCAGACAGAGAAAGTCTGTAATTCTGCTTGTTTTACCAGCATGTAAAATTAACATGTCACACATGGATGATTTTTACTGAGACTGCCACTTTTCGCTCAACAATTTCTTTGCCTTACACCAAGCCTAAGTAAAGCCTTCAAAATTAATTTGCTGTCATGGAAAGACCTTCAAGTTTAAGCTGCCTTTTTATTCTTGCTTTCAGAGACTGCAGCAATATACAGCCAAAATACAGCAAATGTTCCAGATTAATGCCAAGAAAGCGATTATTGGATGTGCTGTAAACAACATAAGCATATGTATAAATGTTAAAAATATATTTCTTACTGTGAGAGATACATGAAATGATACTACAATGGATTTCTCCTAAAGATAAATCTGAAAATGTTTTTGAATTTGCATGGAAATTTAGAAGATTTGATTAAACTCTTCTATGTTCTCCAATATAGTCAATTTGAATGTTGCCCATATTGTAATCCTGAACAGAGATAACATTTCTGAATACAATATGAAAATGAACCTCTAGCAACATGATAGGCTTGTGGTACAATTTGTGAACTATTATACTGTACTTTTATACATCTTCCTATACCCATAGTTTGGATTAATGAAATTGTCACCTAAAAGAAGATAAATGGGATTCTTGTTCTTCACCATTCAATTGATCATAACCAAATTAAAGATGAGCAAATAGATTCTGAACAAACCTAATTCATCCAATTTTTTTTGTGATTGTTTTTTGGATAAATGAGAGCTAGAGCGAAAAAGTATTCATACCCCTTGAACTTTTTCACATTACACCTACAAAATGATACATGGTTTTCAATTTTTTTTATTTAAGTGTGGCATGCATTTCTATTCAGACCCCTGTACTCTGATACCCCTAACAAAAATCCAGTGTGAGCAATGGCCTTCAGAAGTCACCTAATTAGTAAATAGAGTCCAACTATGTATAATTTGTTCTCAGTATAACTATAGCTGTTCCGTGAAGGCTTCAAAGGTTTCTTAGTGAACATTAGTGATAAAAAAGCATCATGAAAACAATGACACATCAGGCAGGTCAGTGAACAAATTGTGAAGAAGTAGCAGGTTAGATTATAAAAAAATATCCAAAGCTCTGGACCTATCACAGAGCACTGTTCAATCCATCATCCAAAAATGGAGAGAGTATGGCATAACTGGAAACCTACCAAGACGTGGCCGTCCACCTAAACTGACAACCCATTTAAGTAAAGCACTAGAGAAGCAACCAAGATACCCATAGTCACTCTGGAGGAGCTGCAGAGGTGTATAGCTCAGGTGGGAGAATCTTTCCACAGGACAACTATTAGCTGTGTACTCCACAAATCTGGGCTTTATGGAAGTGACACAAAGAAAGCCATTTTTGAATGAAAGAAATACATTAGAAGTTCAGTTTGCAGTTTGCCACAAGCCATGTAGGGGACACAGCAAACATGTGGAAGAATGTGCTCTGATCAGTGTGAGGAATATGGATTATTATTTTATGTCAGCCATGTTCCCACAACAAAGGAGAGAAACAAAACGAGCGGCACTCACCGATTTGTAGAAAGGTATGCTTTAATCCAAAGCAGGAGTGGGGTACATGGAGTGCAAACACAGCATCAAGCAACAGCCGTTTCGCGCATGTATGCGCTTCTTCTGGCTTTCCACCATTGACAGGGGTCACGGCACCTATAAGTGTGCACAGGAAGCTGCATCATCGCAGTAATTACTTACTTAGTCAACACCTGAGGTTCAACAACGAACGACAGGGATTGTTAATCGAAGGCGGGACCCCTTCACTGGTGTAGTAAAGTGCATGTGAAAATACATAACCAATAAAAACAATATAAGTACGTAAATACAATTAATACAAGAATGCTTCATTACAGAAATACACTCATATCTATTTTTTCATTTAATCCCAAAGGACCCATTGCGTCTGTGCGTAGGATCCACCTCGTTTCTCTTCTCAGAAGCTCCCTCTCCCTATCACCACCTCTCTCAGTGCGATTAACTATTTCAAGACCGGCAAAGGTTAATACGCTGGGATTTCCGTTATGTGCCCTGTTCACATGATCTATTAACCGCGGGACCCCCTTCCTTGTTTTTAGGGAATTTAGGTGTTCGCGGAATCTTTCATATAAACAGCGGATGGTTTTTCCGATGTAGAAGCGTCCGCATCTACATAAAATAATATAAACCACAAATTTGCTGCGGCAGGTAATAAGTGGAAAAACTTTATGTACTATCCCTGCAACAGAGATCACTTGCAATTGGGAATTAAAGCTGCAGAAGGAACAACTTCTGCAACTCCTATTCCCTTTTGGTCTCTGTTCAGACAGCCATGTGAGGCGTTTTTTTCTGTAATGACTGGTTACTACTTGATCGCGTATTGTAGGACACCTTCTAAACGCTATCACTGGTTTTGTATCTTTAAATTGTTTTAGTGATTCATCCCTCACTAGGGTGTTCCAGTTTTTTCCTATGACCTGTTTTATTTTCTCGGCCATGGGGCTGAATTTAAAGGAGAAAGCAAAGGGTGGGGGGGGGGAAGGTGTCCTACAATATGCGATCAAGTAGTAACCAGTCATTACAGAAAAAAACGCCTCACATGGCTGTCTGAACAGAGACCAAAAGGGAATAGGAGTTGCAGAAGTTGTTCCTTCTGCAGCTTTAATTCCCAATTGCAAGTGATCTCTGTTGCAGGGATAGTACATAAAGTTTTTCCACTTATTACCTGCCGCAGCAAATTTGTGGTTTATATTATTTTATGTAGATGCGGACGCTTCTACATCGGAAAAACCATCCGCTGTTTATATGAAAGATTCCGCAAACACCTAAATTCCCTAAAAACAGGGAAGGGGGTCCCGCGGTTAATAGTTCATGTGAACAGGGCACATAACGGAAATCCCAGAGTATTAACCTTTGCTGGTCTTGAAATAGTTAATCGCACTGAGAGAGGTGGTGATAGGGAGAGGAAGCTTCTGAGAAGAGAAACGAGGTGGATACTACGCACAGACGCAATGGGTCCTTTGGGATTAAATGAAAAAATAGATATGAGTGTATTTCTGTAATGAAGCATTCTTGTATTAATTGTATTTACGTACTTATATTGTTTTTATTGGTTATGTATTTGCACATGCACTTTACACCAGTGAAGAGGTCCCGCCTTCAATTAACAATCCCTGTCGTTCATTGTTGAACCTCAGGTGTTGACTAAGTAAGTAATTACTGCGATGATGCGGCTTCCTGTGCACACTTATAGGTGCCGTGACCCCTGTCAATTGTGGAAAGCCAGAAGAAGCGCATACACACGCGAAACGGCTGTTGCTTGATGCTGTGTTTGCACTCCATGCACCCCCCTCCTGCTTTGGATTAAAGCATACCTTTCTACAAATCGGTGAGTGCCGCTCGTTTTGTTTCTCTCCTTTGAAGATTATTTTGCATACGCACTGCTGCTACAGGCTGAGCACCACCGCAAGGCATCACTCCTTGGTAATTATTTCCCAAAGAACATAGGTTTGGTGTAGTGCCACTGATTTATCTTTTCTACAGTTTCACATGTTCCCACAACAGCCATCAGCTGTCAGATAGCAGAGGTAGTGAACTCCACAGGAGGGCCCTGCTTCAAAGCCCAGCGATCTGGCAGAGAACTTCTTGCAGGCCACCTTTGTTTACAATTTTTCACCTCCATTCAGCCAGCCAGGAACCCAGCTAATGGAACAGGAAAGACCTCTATGAAGGGGGTCTATAGGCCAGTGCCCAGTTCAGTCACCATTATCAGACATATTGGAGCCGGCAGTTCATATGGAATTATGAATCGCCAGTTCATCACAGGCATAAACCCGATATATATTTGTGTCCCTGTAGCCACAATGAACAGGCCCGTGGTCGTAGTTTGGTGGTGGGAGGCCAGCGAAGGGAGATATATTTATCACCCCACAGAAACCACATAACGGTACCATGCTTGGACTCTACTGGTAGCCAGAACCCAGGCGGATCCATTGGTCCCAGAACCCCCTCCCTGCGACATTCTGGTCTGGAGCCATGAGCCCTAATCGGTTTTGTGTCTCATGTACTGCCAGCCCAGCAGAGGGCGGGTGGACCCCTCCCAGAGGCCGGGAAGGGAGGGGCGGCTACAGGTTAAAAAGCTTGTGCCAGCAAGCGGGCGTGTCTTTTCTCTGAAGGAGGGTCACATCGTGCCACGTTTTTAAAGGGATCTGCAACCTGCTGGAATCAGTGCCCTCCATGTGACTACAGCAATGAACTCATCACCACCCAAAGGACTCCTATACTTGTAAACTGACTTTTGTTCTGTTTAATCCTGTTTGTACCAAGCCATCTGTATTTGTAACCTCAGACCACTGTATATATTCTTTGTGTGTATAGTGTTATTTCTGGTGAGCCCCTAAGGCGATTAAATATATAATTTAATCTTGCGCTGTCTTGTATCTCGATCACAAATCGCCACGTCCGTGTTTCGGTCTAGTTATACACTACTGCGGGTTGGTTTCTTACCCTATATAATCCCGTTAGCGGACTGGGCTTATATCAAACAAGTAACTGGTGGCAGTCTTTCTGGGCTGAGAATGCCCTGTTTCACTGGGGCAGTGAAAAGGCTCTATCAGCTTGTTGCTAGAGTTGAGCGGACACCTGGATGTTCAGGTTTGGCAGGTTCGGCCGACCCCGAACCCCATTGAAGTCAATAGGGACCCGAACTTTTGGGCAATAAAATGGCTCTAAATTAGTCCTGGAAAGAACTAGAGGGCTGCAAAAGGCATCAAATGTGCTTAAGAGCATGGCAACTGTTTTGCCAACAAATGTGGATAGGGAAATGACTTAAAATAACATAAAATACAGAAAAATTTAAAATAACAATCTGGATCTAGGAGTAGGAGGTTGAGGAGGCGGTGGATGGGTGGATGTGGCGGTGTAGGTTCACGTGGCAGTGTAGGTAGAAGCGGCGGTGAAGGAGGAATAGGTAGCCAACACTGATTTGTGTTATTTTTTATTTTTACATTGGGGTATCCCCCAAAATAATGGGACATATAACAAAATAAAACTAAGAATAAGTGCACTTGAGTACAAGAATGGATGGTTAAGGCTGGTATAAATGTCTATTCTGCACAAGGTACGGACAAGTCCTGTGGGATCCATGCCTGGTTCATTTTAATAAACATAAGCTTGTCCACATTGGCTGTGGCCTGTGATAATGCTCTCTGCTGTACTAAACACACGTTCACACTATACACTGGCTGCAGGGCAGATCAGCACCTCCAAAGCTGACAAAGCTTTTCCACATTTGGGCCATGCTAACCCTGCCTTCTCAGGTGCTGGCGGTGCCCCAGCTGCATGGCGACCTCTTCCTCCTCCTCTGCCTTCGCCTTGTGCTTCCACTGTGCCCCGCTTCAGGTGGGAATGCTATCATCAGCGTGCGCTTGTAGTCGTGCATCTTCCGATCAGTAACAGATGTTTTCACAAAATTTAGTTCCCTGTCACCCAGACACAGCAGGGGTTCATTCACGGCAAAAGGGGGTTCATGTCACCCAGCAATACAACAGAGGATTTTGAGAGATTTACTGTCACCCAGGCACAGCAGGGGTTCATTCACGGCAAAAGAGGGTTCATGCCACCCAGCAATACAACAGAGGATTTTGACAGATTTAGGCCCCTGTCACCCAGGCACAGCAGGGGTTCATTCACGGAAAAAGGGGGTACATGTCACCCAGCAATAGAACAGAGGATTTTGATAGATTTAGGCCCCTGTCAGCAATGCAGAGCAGGGGTTCATTCCCAGCAAAAGGGGGTTCATGTCACCCAGCAATACAACAGAGGATTTTGAGAGATTTAGGCCTCTGTCACCCAGGCACAGCAGGGGTTCATTCACGGCAAAAGAGGGTTCATGCCACCCAGCAATACAACAGAGGATTTTGAGAGATTTAGGCCCCTGTCAGCAATGCAGAGCAGGGGTTCATTCACGGCAAAAGGGGGTACATGTCACCCAGCAATAGAACAGAGGATTTTGATAGATTTAGGCCCCTGTCACCCAGGCACAGCAGGGGTTCATTCACGGCAAAAGGGGGTACATGTCACCCAGCAATAGAACAGAGGATTTTGAGAGATTTAGGTCCCTGTCAGCAATGCAGAACAGGGGTTCATTCACAGCAAAAGGGGGTACAAGTCACCCAGCAATAGAACAGAGGATTTTGAGAGATTTAGGCCCCTGTCACCCAGGCACAGCAGGGGTTCATTCACGGCAAAAGGGGGTATATGTCACCCAGCAATAGAACAGAGGATTTTGAGAGATTTAGGCCCCTGTCACCCAGGCACAGCAGGGGTTTATTCACAGCAAAAGTGGGTACATGTCACCCAGCAATAGAACAGAGGATTTTGAGAGATTTAGGCCCCTGTCACCCAGGCACAGCAGGGGTTCATTCACGGCAAAAGGGGGAATCATGTCACCCAGCAATACAACAGAGGATTTTGAGAGATTTAGGCCTCTGTCAGCAATGCAGAGCAGGGGTTCATTCACGGCAAAAGGGGGTACATGTCACCCAGCTATAGAACAGAGGATTTTGAAAGATTTAGGCCACTGTCACCCAGGCACAGCAGGGGTTAATTCACGGCAAAAGGGGGTTCATGTCACCCAGCAATACAACAGAAGATTTTGAGAGATTTAGGCCCGTGTCAGCAATGCAGAGCAGGGGTTCATTCCCAGCAAAAGGGGGTTCATGTCACCCAGCAATAGAACAGAAGATTTTGAGAGATTTAGGCCTCTGTCACCCAGGCACAGCAGGGGTTCATTCATGGCAAAAGGGGGTACATCTCACCCAGCAATAGAACAGAGGATTTTGAGAGATTTAGGCCCCTGTCACCCAGGCACAGCAGGGGTTCATTCACGGCAAAAGGGGGTTCATGTCACCCAGCAATAAAACAGAGGATTTTAAGAGATTTAGGCCGCTGTCACCCAGGCACAGCAGGGGTTCATTCTCGGCAAAAGGGGGGTTCATGTCACCCAGCAATAGAACAGAGGATTTTGAGAGATTTAGGCTCCTGTCACCCAGGCACAGCAGGGGTTTGTATACGCCAAAAATGGTAAAATGTCACCCGACAATTGAAAATAAGAATTTTTTCAATTTAGGGCACTAGAATTGCCACCTTTTTTTTTATTAAAATGGCTCTAAAATAGTCCTTGAAAAGGCTAGAGGGATGTAAAAGGCAGTAAAATGTGCTTAAGAGCATGGCAACTGCTCTGCAAACAAATGTGGATAGGGAAATAACTTAAAATGAAATAAAATAACTAAAAAATAACAAATTATTAACCTGCAACTCAGAGAAGGAGGTGGATATGGAGTCGAAGGTTGAGGAGACGGTGAATGTGGTGTTGTAGGTGGAGGCAGCAATGAAGGAGGAACAGGTAGCCACCAATGTTTTTTTATTTTTTTTATTGGGGTAGGTAGCCCCCAAAATATTGGGACAAATAAAAAAAAGAAAACAAAGAATCATTGCACTTGACTTGAGTACAAGAATGTATGTTTGATGGTGGTATAAATGTCTATTCTGCACAAGGTACAGACAAGTCTTGTGGGATCCAAGCCTGGTTTATTTTAATGAACGTGAGCTTGTCCACGTTGGCTGTGGACAGGCGGCTGCGTCTGTCTGTAATTACGCCTCCTGCTGTGCTAAATACATGTTCAGAGAGTACACTGGCTGCAGGGCAGGGCAGCACCTCCAAGGCATACAGGGCAAGCTCTGGCCATGTGGACAATTTGGAGACCCAGAAGTTGAATGGGGCAGAACTATCAGTCAGTACGTGTAGTCGTGTGCACAGGTACTGTTCCACCATGTTGATCAAATGCTGCCTCCTGCTAACACGCTCCATGTCAGCAGTTGGGGCCGGTTGTTGCGGCGAGGTGACAAAGCTTTTCCACATGTCGGCCATGCTAACCCTGCCCTCTGAGGTGCTGGCACTGACACATCTGCATTGGCGACCTCTTCCTCCTGCCCTGCCTTCGCCTTGTGCTTCCACTTGTCCCCCGGCGTCAGTCGGGAATGCTCTCAGGAGCGCGTCTACCAGCGTGCGCCTGTAGTCGCGCATCTTCCGATCACGCTCCAGTGAGGGAATTAAAGACGGCACATTGTCTTTGTAATGGGGATCCAGCAGGGTGGCCACCCAGTAGTTAGCACACGTTAAAATGTGGGCAACTCTGCAGTCGTTGCGCAGGCACTGCAGCATGTAGTCGCTCATGTGTGCCAGGCTGCCCAGAGGTAAGGACAAGCTGTCCTCTGTGGGAGGCGTATAGTCTGCGTCCTCCGTATCCCCCCAGCCACGCACCAGTGATGGGCCCGAGCTGCGTTGGGTGCCACCCAGCTGTGAACATGCTTCTTCCCCATCCTCCTCCTCCTCATCATCCTCCTTGTCCTCCAGTAGTGGGTCCTCGCTGGCCAAATTTGTACCTGGCCTCTGCTGTTGCAAAAATCCTCAGTCACTTCTAAAAGACTGGCCTGAAAGTGTTAGAGATGCCCCTTCTTCCTCCTCCTCGTCCTGGGCCACATCCTCTTCCATCATCGCCCTAAGTGTTTTCTCAAGGAGACATAGAAGTGGTATTGTAACACTGATAACGGCGTCATCGCCACTGGCCATGTTGGTGGAGTACTCGAAACAGCCCAACAGGGCACACAGGTCTCGCATGGAGGCCCAGTCATTGGTGGTGAAGTGGTGCTGTTCCGCAGTGCGACTCACCCAGGCGTGCTGCAGCTGAAACTCCACTATGGCCTGCTGCTGCTCGCACAGTCTCTCCAGCATGTGCAAGGTGGAGTTCCACCTGGTGGGCGGGAAGGCCGAAGTTACGCTGCAGCGCTGACAGGCAAGCAGCAGCAGGGTGAGAACGCCAAAAGCGCTCACAGACGGCCCGCACTTTATGCAGCAGCTCAGACATGTCGGGGTAATTGTGAATAAATATCTGCATTACCAAATTCAGCACATGCGCCAGGCAAGGGATGTGCGTCAAACCGGCTAGTCCCAGAGCTGCAACGAGATTTCGCCCATTATCGCACACCACCAGGCCGGGCTTGAGGCCCACTGGCAGCAACCACTCATCAGTCTGTTATTCTATACCCCGCCACAACTCCTGCGCAGTGTGGGGCCTGTCCCCCAAACACATCTGTTTCAGAACGACCTGCTGACGTTTACCCCTGGCTGTGCTGAAGTTGGTGGTGAAGGTCTGTCGCTGACCGGATGAGGAGGTGGAAGAAGAGGAGGAGAAAGCCGAGTAGGAAGAGGAGGCAACAGGAGGCAAAAAATGATGACCTGCGATCCTTGGCGGCAGAAGGACGTGCGCCACACAGCTCTCCGCCTGGGGCCCAGCCGCCACTACATTTACCCAGTGTGCAGTTGGGAGATATAGCATCCCTGGCCGTGCTTACTGGTCCACGTATCTGTGGTTAGCTGGACCTTGCCACAGATGGCGTTGCGCAGTGCACACTTGATTTTATCCGATATTTGGTTGTGCAGGGAGGGCACGGCACTCCTGGAGAAGTAGTGGCGGCTAGGAACGATGTACTGTCAGACAGCAAGCGACATGAGCTGTTTGAAGCTGTCCGTCTCCACCAGCCTGAATGACAGCATTTCAAAGGCCAGCAGTTTAGAAATGCTGGCATTCAAGGCCAAGGATCGAGGGTGGCTAGGTGGGAATTTATGCTTTCTCTCAAAGGTTTGTAAGATGGAGAGCTGAACGCTTCCGTGTGACATGGTGGAGATGCTTGGTAACGGAGGTGGTGTTGTTGGTCGCACATCCTCTGTTTGCTGGGTGGCAGGTGCCAACGTTCCTCCAGAGGCGGAGGAAGAGGCCGAGGCAGCAGCAGAAGAGGGAGCAGAAGGGGCCTGAGCCCTTTCTTGGTTTTGAAGGTGCTTACTCCACTGCAGCCCGTGTCTCGCATGTAGATGCCTGGTCATGCAAGGTGCTAAGGTTCAGAACGTTCAGAACGTTAATGCCTCGCTTCAGGCTCTGATGGCACAGCGTGGAAACCACTCGCGTCTTGTCGTCAGCACATTGTGTGAAGAAGTGCCATGCCAGGGAACTCCTTGAAGCTGCCTTTGGTGTGCTCGGTCCCTGGTGACGGTGGCCAGTAGCAGGCAAACTGTTTTGGCGATGGCTGCTCTGCTTTTGCACCCTGCTCCCGCTTTTGCTACGCTGTTAGCTCGGTCTCACCACTGCCTCTTCCTCCGAACTCTGAAAGTCAGTGGCACGACCTTCATTCCATGTGGGGTCTAGGACCTCCTCGTCCCCTGCATCGTCTTCCACCCAGTCTTCCTCCCTGACCTCCTTTTCGGTCTGCACACTGCAGAAAGACGCAGCAGATGGCACCTGTGTTTCATCATCATCAGAGACGTGCTGAGGTGGTATTCCCATGTCCTCATCAGGAAACATAAGTGGTTGTGCGTCAGTGCATTCTATGTCTTCCACCCCTGGGGAAGGGCTAGGTGGATGCCCTTGGGAAACCCTGCCAGCAGAGTCTTCAAACAGCATAAGAGACTGCTGCATGACTTGAGGCTCAGACAGGTTCCCCGATATGCAAGGAGGTGATGTGACAGACTGATGGCATGGGTTTCAGGCGCCACCTGTGCGCTTTCTGCAGAAGACTGGGTGGGAGATAATGTGAACGTGCTGGGTCCACTGTCGGCCACCTAATTGACTAGCGCCTGTACTTGCTCAGGCCTTACCATCCTTAGAACAGCATTAGGCCCGACCAAATATCGCTGTAGATTCTGGCGGCTACTGGGACCTGAGGTAGTAGGTTCAGTAAGACGTGTAGCTATGGCAGAACGGCCACGTCCTCTCCCTGCACCAAAGGCTCCACCAACACCACCACCACGACCATGACCGCGTCCCTTATTAGATGTTTGCCTCATAGTTAGCGTTCACAAAGCAAAGTAAAAAGTGGTTAAGTCTGTTAAAAAAATGAACTGCCAATAAAAACCCTGATGTAGGGTATTGCATTCAATTTTTTTTTTTTAAAACTCTATATGACAGCGGTATTTGTGACCTAAATGTGACACTCATTTATGCACGTCTTATCCCAGATGTGCAGTATATCAGAGGCTTTTTCCACCCCAGTAAGAAAAAAGCTGTATTTCTGGCCTTAATGTGACAATCACTTATGCACGTGTAATCACAGATGTGCAGTATATCAGAGGGTTTTTTCACCCCTGTAAGAAAAAAGCTGTATTTCTGGCCTTAATGTGACAATCACTTATGCACGTGTAATCACAGATGTGTAGTATATCAGAGTTTTTTTTTCACCCCAGTAAGAAAAAAGCTGTATTTCTGTTCTAAATGTTACAATCACTTATGCACGTTTAATCATCGATGTGCAGTATATCAGAGGGTTTTTTCACCCTAACCAAAAAGCTGTATTTCTGTCCTAAATGTGACAGTGACTTATGCATGTGTAATCACAGATGTGCAGTATATTAGAGGCTTTCTTCACCCCAGTAACCAAAAAGCTGTATTTCTTTCCTAAATGTGACAGTGACTTATGCATGTGTAATCACAGATGTGCAGTATATCAGAGGGTTTTTTCACCCCAGTAAGAAAAAAGCTGTATTTCTGTCCTAAATGTGACAGTGACTTATGCATGTGTAATCACAGATGTGCAGTATATTAGAGGCTTTTTTCACCCCAGTAACCAAAAAGCTGTATTTCTTTCCTAAATGTGATAGTGACTTATGCATGTGTAATCACAGATGTGCAGTATATTAGAGGATTTTTTCACCCTAACCAAAAAGCTGTATTTCTGTCCTAAATGTGACAGTCACATATGCTTGTCTAATCCCAGATGTGCAGTATATTAGAGGGTTTTTTCACCCCAGTAAGAAAAAAGCTGTGTTTATGGCCTTAATGTGACAATCACTTATGCACATGTAATCACAGATGTGCAGTATATCAGAGGGTTTTTTCACCCCAGTAAACCTAAGCAGGATTTCTGGCCTTAATGTGACAATCACTTATGCATGTGTAATCACAGATGTGCAGTATATCAGAGGTTTTTTTTCACCCCAGTAAGAAAAAAGCTGTATTTCTGGCCTTAATGTGACAATCACTTATGCACATGTAATCACATATGTGCAGTATATCAGAGGGTTTTTTCACCCCAGTAAGAAAAAAGCTGTATTTCTGTCCCTAATGTGACAATCACTTATGCACGTGTAATCACAGATGTGCAGTATATCAGAGGGTTTTTTCACCCCAGTATGCCAAAGCAGGATTTCTGTCACAGTCATTACCTCTGGCTGTGACCTTCCGTCCTTGCTCGTTCGGCGCTCCTCGCTGAAGTTCTGTTTCTGTGTGTCATTTGTGGTTCTTTATGGGTTAACTCCCCTGTGTGCCTATTAGGAGTTAATCCTCTGTCTGCTCCATGGGTGTGGTCTCTCTGCTGCCCCCATGGAACCTGTATATAAGGCTGAGGTTTCCTCAGTTCTGGGTCAGCTCTCCTGGTGTGTGTTGTCTGTCCTGTTCCTGGTTTGTACTCTCTCCCATGCTGCTGACCCATGGGATCTGTGTCTGTCTGTCTGTGCTCTGTGAGTTTCCCTACTTGTTCATTTGCGTCCTTTTTCCTGTCCTTTTCTGTCTTTCTGTTCTGCCAGTTATGTTTTAGTTACTTTGTGTTTATTCTGATGTCTGTGTTCAGCAAGCCTTTGCAGTAGAGTGGCATGACAAGGCCATGCAGTTTACTACTGGTGGAGCAAGTCCTTCTCTGCTCATTGCCACTCCTGTTCCCTTGCGTGAACTCCTGTTTGTATTATTAGTTGCCCTGTTTTGTATTCATATGTCTGTGTTCAGCAAGCCTTTGCAGCAGAGTGGCATGACAAGGCCATGCAGTTTACTACTGGTGGAGCAAGTCCTTCTCTGCTCATTGCCACTCCTGCTCCCTTGCATGAACTCCTGCTTGTGTTATTATTTGCCCTGTTTTGTATTTACCTGTCTGTTATGTTTGTCTATGTGCCATCGGTACCTTCTGGTACCTGTTGTCCATTCGCTCCTGCTGTCACTGTCTAGGTCACGCTCCAGAGTGGACCCTGGCAACTTCCTGCGGCTAAGTCTAACCCTACCATCTAGGGCTCTAGTGAAAACCAGGAGTTGCTTAGCTACGCCCCTCTGGAGTATTACTAGACAGTGGCGCAGTGGGGGTTTTCTCCCACTGTGCTGACGGTTCATAGAGCTCATGTTTTATCTGTGCTGCTTTCCATGTTTCTGTTTGTGCAATAAACTCTGATGTGTCTGTACCTGATTTCTGTTTATTGCTTGACGACGCGGTGGTCTCTCCTGGGACCTCCAACTCGTGACAATTTCTGTCCTTAATGTGACAATCACTTATGCACGTGTAATCACAGATGTGCAGTATATCAGAGGGTTTTTTCACCCTAACTAAAAAGCTGTATTTCTGTCCTAAATGTGACAGTGACTTATGCATGTGTAATAACAGATGTGCAGTATATCAGAGGGTTTTTTCACCCCAGTAAGAAAAAAGCTGTATTTCTGTCCTAAATGTGACAGCGACATATGCACGTGTAATCACAGATGTGCAGTATATCAGAGGGTTTTTTCACCCTAACCAAAAAGCTGTATTTCTGTCCTAAATGTGACAGTGACTTATGCACATGTAATCACAGATGTGTAGTATATCAGAGGGTTTTTTCACCCCAGTGATAAAAAAGCTGTATTTCTGGCCTTAATGTGATAATCACTTATGCACGTGTAGTCACAGATGTGCAGTATATCAGAGGTTTTTTTTTCACCCCAGTAAGAAAAAAGCTGTATTTCTGGCCTTAATGTGACATTCATTTATGCACGTGTAATCACAGATGTGTAGTATATCAGAGGGTTTTTTCACCCCAGTAAGAAAAAAGCTGTATTTCTGGCCTTAATGTGACAATCACTTATGCACGTGTAATCAGAGATGTGCAGTATGACAGAGGGTTTTTTCACCCCAGTATGCCAAAGCAGGATTTCTGGCCTTAATGTGACAATCACTTATGCACGTTTAATCACAGATGTGCAGTATATCAGAGGGTTTTTTCATCCTAACCTAAAAGCTGTATTTCTGTCCTAAATGTGACAGTGACTTATGCACGTGTAATAACAGATGTGCAGTATATTAGAGGCTTTTTTCACCCCAGTATGCCAAAGCAGGATTTCTGGCCTTAATGTGACAATCACTTATGCTCGTGTAATCACAGATGTGCAGTATATCAGAGGGTTTTTTCACCCCAATAAGAAAAAAGCTGTATTTCTGGCCTTAATGTGACAATCATTTATGCACGTGTAATCACAGATGTGTAGTATATCAGAGGGTTTTTTCACCCCAGTAATCAAAAGCTGTATTTCTGTCCTAAATGTGACAGTGACTTATGCACGTGTAATCACAGATGTGCAGTATATTAGTGGATTTTTTCACCCTAACCAAAAAGCTGTATTTCTGTCCTAAATGTGACAGTGACTTATGCACGTGTAATCCCAGATGTGCAGTATATTAGAGGGTTTTTTCACCCCAGTATGCCAAAGCTGTATTTCTGGACTTGCAGATAGCCTATGCTGGTGCACTATCGTTGCATAAAATGGCTGCCGATCAGGTATTGATATTGATGAAATAAAGAAAAAAAATTCGTTTTCAGCAGTAGTTGGCTCAGGGCAGGCTTAAAAAAATTGTGCACTGCACCCACAAAACACTTTTTCTGTAGATCGCTGAGTACATAAACCAGTTCTTGATAAGATCGCTCCCTGATCTCTTCCTCACAGCAGCTGCAGCCTCTCCCTACACTAATCCGAGCAGAGTGACGGGCGGCGCTAAGTGACTCCAGCTTAAATTGAGGCTGGGTCACATGCTGCAGTTGGCCAATCACAGCCATGCCAATAGTAGGCATGGCTGTGATGGCCTTTTGGGGCAAGTAGTATGACGCTTGTTGATTGGCTGCTTTGCAGCCTTTCAAAAAGCGCCATAAAAATCGCCGAACACCGAACCCGAACTTTTACATAAATGTTCGGGTCCGGGTGCTGAAAAACCTAAAGTTTGGTACGAACCTGAACTTTACAGTTCGGGTTCGCTCAACTTTACTTGTTGCCTCTCTGTGCCCGTGTGGACAGGAGGAATCTGTGAAAACTGTACCAAGACTGACCTTACCCACTACCCCAGGAGGGTGTAATGTCACGCCTTGGTAACCAGTGACCCCATACCGTATCTTGTGAGCTCGACGTAGTTGACGTCTGACATCAGTCAGGGTGCAGTATTTATCACAGTCAAATAAGACCAAAATTAAACTTTTTGTCTTAAAGGCAAAACACTATGTGTGATGGAAAGCTAACACTGCACATCACCTTGAACACACCATCCCCCACCGTGAAACATGTTAGTGGCAGCATCATGATATGCAGATGATTTTCTTCAGAAGGGCAGGGAAGCTGATTAGAGTTGATAAAATGATGGATGGAGCTAAATATAGGGGAATCCTGTAGGAAACACTTTTATAGGCTGCAAGAGACTTGATACTGGCCGGGACGTTTATCTTCCAGCAGTACAATGACCCTAAACATACAGCCAGAGCTATAATGTAATGGTTTAGATCAAAGCATATTCATGTGTTAGAATGGCCCAGTCAAAGTCCAGACCTAAATCCCATTGAGAATCTGTGACAAGACTTGAAAATTGATGTTTACAGACTGTCTATCTAATCTACTGTATATTCAAATTAGCTTTCACATGCCTATCTGATTCCAACAGATATAATTAGCAGATGTGCTAATTTACATATATTTTCCCATAAACCTAGAGGAATGCTGACTGGCTTACGATACTCCTCATGCATACTCAGTTACCTCCATAAGAAGAGATTTTACCACAAACGAGGCCTCTCAGGCAACCAAACAAGGTTAGCTCTGTTAAAGGGTTGTTAACCAGAAAAAGCTGGATTCCTGGTATGAGACAGTTTTTCATTCCTTTTAGAAAGGACACTAGCTTGCATGTCTCTTTTCTAGAGAAGCAGTATGTGGAGATGCAAAATAGATAAAAATCTTACTGTGGAAAAAGAACTGATTGAACAGTCTGAGACAACCCCCAAAACTTAGTATATAAAATTAGGGAAAACGAAACGCATAAGGAGACATGTATAAATATACATACTATAGATGAACAAATCAATTCTATCAATATAGAATTCATCCTGAACTTTTCTCCCCAAAAATTGGATTTTAACAAACCCAAGTATATGGCAATTCAGCTTTTTTTCCCTCCAAAAGGATTAACAACAGCATAACATTCCAGTCATTGCTCACCCTTTTAAACTAAATCTTGAAAAGTTCGCTTATCTCTGGATAGGGAATGCTGCTTCATTAGCTGCAAGTACTACCTTTAAGTACTACATTAAGTACAGTGTAGAGATATTGCAGGAGATAGTCAGGAGGTAGGCTGGAAGGTGGAAACAATACAAAAAAAAGGTAAGATTTGTTTGATTTAAATAAAAAAAAAAAAAAAATTCTCCTCTTTAAAATGGCAGACTTGGTTCAGTGCAGGAATTGTTGTGCATTTATTTCATGTTCCACTCTTTGGAGATTCGGATGCTGTCAGATCTGTAGACAGTTCTCCTTACTGCAGCAGGAAATATCATTTTTGAAATCTGAGATATTTAAATTATCTGTTAAACAAACTCCAGCTAGGACTGCTGCAATGCCACTGCCACAGAGGACCCCCAGAAATGGCAGATGGGTTACTGTAGGTTCTGAAAGACTTAGAGTGGTGGATAGAAGACATGTCCCACAGTCGGTGGTTCTCCATAATTCATTTGCAGCACTCTCAGAATGTAAGGACAACATGGATATGGACTCAAGCACAGAGGGTGAGAAACCATCAACTCCTATGTCTAATGTATGCAAGACTGCAGCCAAGGACAAAAAAGATAAAGTGAAGTCTCAAAGGAAGCAGCTGTTGCTGGGTGATTCAATCATAAGAAGTGTGGAGCTTAAAGAAAATGGTTTTGTGAGATGTCTCCCTGGGGCTACTGCTAGAAGAGATAGAAGTATTATTAATATTGTTAAGCAAGCAAAGCAGGAAGGGGACGTGGATGTTCTTGTCCATCTAGGGACAAATGACCTGGCTTGCAATGAACTGTCAGAGGTGAAAAAATCTTTTATCACACTTGGTAATGTCGTACAGGATTTTGCATCCACCATTTCATTTTCTGAAGTTCTGCCTGTGCATAATGTTCAGAATGATAGGCAGAGGCGCATAAAGGAGTTCAACATATGGCTTGGTAAATGGTGTCAAGAGCAAGGATTTGGCTTTGTTTCTCATGATAGCTCTACTTGGAATAGAAAGGAACTGTACAAAAAAGATGGTTTGCATCTTTCTCTCAAAGGAACAAATGTACTTAGTGAACAACTCCAAGAATTTGCGGAAGAGTATTTAAACTAGGAAGGGGGGGCAAAAGAGTGAAAATAAAAGAGTCCAATTGCCCCCCGAAACAATGCCAGTACAGGTCAGAAGCACAGAGGTTAAGAAATTATAAGCTCAGAGTCCTGTCTACAAATGCTCGCAGTTTAGGTAAAAAAATCAATGAACTTGGGTCAATAATGGCATCTGAGAATGTAGATTTAGTGGCTGTTACAGAGACATGGTTTAATGAAAGAAATGACTGGGACATAACCATACCAGGGTACTCTTTATACAGAAGAGACAGAGAAGGCAAGAAATGAGGAGGAGTGGCCCTGTATGTGAAAGATAGCATTAAATCTAACCTAATACAAGTTGGTGAGGCCAACATAGAGTCAGTTTGGGTTACGTTGCAGTTTGCTAACCATGCAGTAACTCGTGTAGGTGTGATATATAGACCACCTGGTCAAGTTAAAGAACTAGATGATCTACTAGTTGAAGAAATAGCTAAAATGACAATGAAAGGAGAAGTTATCATTATGGGAGATTTCAATCTTCCAGATATAAACTGGAAAACCAAAATAGCAAGTTCTACCAGGAGTACAGATATTCTAAATTCCCTACTGGGATTATCTCTACAACAAGTGGTTGAGGAGCCAACCCGGAGGGAGGCCATTTTGGATTTGGTATTCACAAATGGGGATTCGGTATATGATGTCATTGTAGGTGAAACCTTGGGATCTAGTGATCACCAGTCAGTGTGGTTTAATATAAGAACTGTGAAAGAGTCCCACCACACAAAAACAAAAGTTTTAGATTTTAGAAAAACAGACTTTTCAAAAATGAAATTAGTCATAAATGAGTCCTTATCAGACTGGAACGGATTACATGGAGTCCAGGAGAAATGGGACTACTTAAAAGGTGCATTATTGAAGGCAACAGAAAATTGCATTAGACTTGTCAGTAAAAGCAAAAAAAGGAAGAGACCACTGTGGTACTCAGCAGAAGTGGCCCAAATCATTAAAAATAAAAAGCTAGCATTTTGTAATTATAAAAAAAACCAGAGCAATGAAGATAAGGAAATCTACAAGATTAGGCAGAAAGAGGCCAAGCAAGTTATAAGAACTTCTAAAGCGCAGGCAGAAGAAAAACTAGCTCAGTCTATGAAAAAAGGGGATAAGACATTCTTCAGATATATAAATGAAAAAAGGAAATTAAAACAAGGAATAACTAAATTAAAAACAAAGGACGGAAGGTATGTAGAAGAGAATAAAGGGCTAGCCGACTGCCTTAATGAATACTTCTGTTCAGTTTTTACAAAAGAAAAAGAAGGAGAAGGACCTCCACTAGAAAGGATGACTAATAAATCGTTTGATGCATGTGTCTTTACAGAGGAAGATGTTCTAAGTTTGCTGTCTAAAGTGAAGACAAATAAGTCACAGGGGCCTGATGAGATACACCCAAAATTATTAAAAGAGCTTAGTGGTGAGCTGGCAAAACCGTTAACAGATTTATTTAACCAATCATTAGTAACAGGAGTCGTCCCGGAAGATTGGAAATTGGCAAATGTCGTGACCATTCACAAGAAAGGTAGTAGGGAGGAATCGAGCAACTATAGACCAGTGAGTCTGACATCACTAGCAGGCAAATTATTGGAAACCCTATTAAAGGATAGGATTGTGGAACATCTAAAATTCCATGGATTGCAAGAGGAAAAACAACATGGGTTTACTTCAGGGAGATCATGTCAAACAAATCTTAGAGATTTTTTTGACTGGGTGACTAAAATAATAGACGGTGGAGGTGCAGTAGACATCGCATATCTAGATTTTAGTAAGGCTTTTGACACTGTCCCACATAGAAAACTTATCAATAAACTGCAGTCATTGAGCATGGACTCCCATATTGTTGAGTGGATTAGGCAGTGGCTGAGTGACAGACAGCAGAGGGTTGTAGTCAATAAAGAACATTCAAAACAAGGTCATGTTACCAGTGGGGTTCCACAGGGATCTGTACTGGGACCAATTTTGTTTAATATCTTCATAAGTGATATTGCAAAAGGCCTCGATGGTAAGGTTTGTCTTTTTGCTGATGACACAAAGATATGTAACAGGGTTGATGTTCCTGGAGGGAAACACCAAATGGAAAAGGATTTAGGAAAACTAGAAGAATGGTCAGAACTCTGGCAACTGAAATTTAATGTGGATAAGTGCAAGATAATGCACCTGGGGCGTAAAAACCCAAGGGCAGAATATAGAATGTTTGACACAGTCCTGACCTCAGTATCTGAGAAAAGGGATTTAGGAGTAATTATTTCAGAAGACTTAAAGGTGGGAAGACAATGTAATAGGGCAGCACGAAATGCCAGCAGAATGCTTGGATGTATAGGGAGAGGTATAAGCAGTAGAAAGAGTGAAGTGCTTATGCCGCTGTACAGGAACACTGGTGAGACCTCACTTGGAGTATTGTGCGCAGTACTGGAGGCCATATCTCCAGAAGGATATAGATACTCTAGAGAGAGTTCAGAGAAGAGCTACTAAACTAGTACATGGATTGCAGGATAAAACTTACCAGGAAAGGTTAAAGGACCTTAATATGTATAGCTTGGAAGAAAGAAGAGACAGAGGGGATATGATAGAAACTTTTAAATACATAAAGGGAATCAACTCGGTAAAGGAGGAGAGCATATTTAAAAGAAGAAAAACTACCACAAGAGGACACAGTTTTAAATTAGAGGGGCATAGGTTTAAAAGTAATATAAGGAAGTATTACTTTACTGAGAGAGTAGTGGATGCATGGAATAGCCTTCCTGCAGAAGTGGTAGCTGCAAATACAGTGAAGGAGTTTAAGCATGCATGGGATAGGCATAAGGCTATCCTTCATATAAGATAGGGCCAGGGACTATTAATAGGATTCAGATATATTGGGCAGACTAGATGGGCCAAATGGTTCTTATCTGCCGACACATTCTATGTTTCTATGTTTCTTAACCAAATCACCAATTTCCAAACAACCACTTCGCCATTTAAACTTTTGCCTCCTTTCTTATTACCCAGGCCTTGTGGAGTCAAGTACATTTTGTTTTTTAGTATTATACCCAATATATAGTTGTAACATTTTTTAACGCTATTTTGTATGTCAGTTTGTGGAGTCAAGTACATTTTGTTTTTTAGTATTATACCCAATATATAGTTGTAACATTTTTTAACGCTATTTTGTATGTCAGTTTGTGTATCTTTTGTTTGCGTCACTCTTTCATATTATGTCTATTTCTTTGTACTTCTAATGATCTTTGAAAGCATACCTAAGAATTCTTATATCTCATGAAATTTTCACTCAGGAAGGACCTTCCTAGAAGGTGATGTCAGTTTTTGAGGTTCACTTCGGAAGAATCCAGTAAAACAGCAAGCAACATAATCTTAGACAATATACATAGTCACAAGTAAACATATATTCTAGTGTAACAGGGACAGTCTAGGGGAAGAATAGAAATAAATAACTGAGAGTCTTTGATCAGGGAAAGCAGTTTTAGGGAGTGAGGGGCTGAAGGGCTGACACACAGTGCTTAATAATACAGCTGCTGTGGAACCACATCCTTTGCAAGACAAAAAATTCCCTGTTCTAATTTGAACAGAGACACCTGTTTTTTCCACAATCTTGAGTTTCTATATATTATTATTGCCGCACAGTATCCCAATAACATTCTGCTGCAGAGCAATTGCAATTTTTTTCCAGTGCATTATATCTGTCTAGTGTTATTCAACACATTGCATTATACCACAAGTATTTTATAACAATTATACAATTTTTAGATCAGTGAAATCAAATGCAAATTACACATTAGACACATATATTACTGCCTTTCCTGCATTGTCATAATGTTTGTGTTTGGGGAAAATAATCAGTTTGCAACATGTATTTTACAGTAAAGTCCTTTCACAAAACTCCTTTTTTTAATGCAAATAAGTAGTCAAATCTTACACCAGACTTTCCTGCATCTAATGTGTTGGTGTTGTCGGTCTGGGAGAATAATCACATTACAGGGGGAGGAAATAATCGCAATACAAGTTTGTAATGTGTGTTTTACAGTAGAGAAAGGTCTTTTCTGAAATTGCAGTAGGCAGTAATCTTAACAGTGCCAATATTGTATTTTTTCCAAAGTAAATAATCAATAGCAATATTCATTGTGTTAGTAAAAAAGGGAAGGACATTTAATTGTGCCTATGTCTTTAAGTTACAGAAAACATGCTTGCAATTCTACTAATAGTTTTTTGTGACTGTGTACTGCTCCATCCTAGTGGGGCACCTTCTTTTATCTTAAGAAGACGCAACAAAAGCCCACCATGCACTACAGCCAGAACCTCTCAAAAAACTGCTAGGGCCAGATCTCCTTTGGGAAGTCACTGCTTTGGCTCTCACTGGGCTTGCTACACTAAGTGGCTTGTGATTAAGTGGAGTTAAAGACCCAGAGTTTACAACAAGGAGTTAAAGACAATGCCCAAAGAACCTATAAGTAATCTACTTTTTTCATCTTCATTGTTTTTTTTTTTATAACTGGGATAATGACTAGCAACATTGGAGGTTTCCTTAAGTGCACGGTCTGCCATATGTATGCACGACTGGAGCAGGTGTTCCAGGGTGAATATCGCTGTGAAAGGTGTGAGCATGTTGCCCATCTGGAAGCTCGTGTTAGAAATCTGGTAGAGCAAAAATGCAACACTGAGGGCGATTGACAATCTTGAGAGGAGTATGCTGCTCACTGAGCAAGCAGTTAGTGGGGTAGATATAGAAGTTGGAGATCAGGTGATGGATCAGCAGGAACAGGCAAGTAGATGAGTTAATGTAGTTAGAGGGAGTAGAAAGGGATCCCAGAATCGGAAGGCTAATCCTGTTTATGTGCAAGCAAAATTGCCAAGTTGGACGATGATGCAAAGGTGTCAATTTCAGAAATGTTAGCCCTAGCAGATAATTTTGTCCCTAAACAGCCTGGAGAACAGCTCAGCTAGTAGTCACCCGACTAGTGCAGGTAGGCCTAGTCAGTTAGTGGTTATAAGGCAGGCAGCGGAGGAGCCAGCAAGTCAGTAGCGTGGCCAGAAATCATCAGGGTGGCAGCAGTGGGAGGTCGGGAGCCAAACTTGCGCGGGGTAGACCACCTGCTTCGCAGGAGCCTACCAGCCCCGAAAGTAGTGGTGCAGGGGTTCACGGAGGCAGTGGTGGTAGCAGTCAGTCAGTGCGGAATGTTGGGGGTAAAATCACCTACTGGGCAGTGTGTCAGTTTTTTGTTAAGCCGCCGGGGGAGGTGAACATGGCCATTTGTCGATCTGTGGGCAGAAGATAAAACGTGGCCAGGGTGCCAATGTTGGCACCACAGCCCTGCATCAACATATGTAGTGTCACCATAAAGTGGACTGGCTACAATGTGGTTGTCCAGCCTGCTGCATCACCCAGTGGCACACACCCGATTTCAGGCAGTCAAGACTCCACCACCTCAGCCGAAAGACACTGTTTGTCCTTCCCATCATCTGCTGGCCCTGATGCTCATTCTCCTCCTACTCCTAGTCAGTCATTCCACCAGCAATCGATCACTGAAGTGATTGCCAAGAGACAACAGTATGCGTGCACTCATCCAACGAAGCAGAAGCTGAACGTGCTCCTGGCCAAGTTGCTGGTACTGCAGTCCTTCCCTTTCCAAGTGGTGAACTCTGCACCTTTCAGAGAACTGATGGCTTGTGCTGCGCAAGGGTGGAGAGTCCCAAGCTGTCATTTCTTTGCCAAAAAGGCAGTACCAGCCCTGCACATGTATGTAGAACAGAAGGTGGGCCGCCTCCTTGTTCTCACGCCGTTGGTCCTGTGACAATGTCCTCCTCTGCCTCCTCATCCTCCACCTTGTCCTTAGTCTTCACTGCAGGGACAATTCACAGTGCCCCACCAGCATACCACATGTGCAGGGCACGGCGGTGTCTTGCTATTCTGCACCTAGTTTGCCTGGGCGAACAGAGTCACACAGGGGATGAACTGCTCCATGTCCTTCATAAAAAAATCTAATCCTGACTTTCTCTGCGAACCATGGTGACCGACAACAGGAAGAACATAGTGTCAGTGCTGCGTCAAGGAGGGCTGAGCCATGCGCCCTTCATGAAGCACGTGTTCAATCTGGTTGTCAAGCGTTTCCTGAAGTCTTCCACAAATCTGCAAGACATCCTTAAAATGACGAGGAAACTTTGCATGCACTTCAGTCACTCGTATACCGGCAAGAATACCGACCTAGAGCTACAGCGGCAGAACGGCATCCCCCAACATAGGCTGATAAGTGACGTTTCCACCCATTGGAATTCCACCCTCCATATGTTTGACCAACAGTACGAAAAGAGAAAGGCCATAAACAATTTCTTGATGATACCGGCGGACAGAGTTACTCCCCTGTGTAACTTCGATGTTATCCAGTTTAGCTCATGCGTTACACCTGCCATTCGCTCATGTCCTTTGAGGAGGACACTTTATTTGGCAGTCGCCAGGTCTACGTAATCAACAACATCATTCCACTGATTCATTTCCTGGTCCAATCAATCGTAGGATTGTGTAATTAGAGCCACAGCATCCCCAATACCACCTCGACAGGTAAGTTCTCCAGGACTAACAGGGAACATTTCTCTAAGTGGCACACTCCCACAGCTAAGGAAATCTCTGAGGTACATGACCTCACAGTACCCCCTACCAGGGGAGAGGAGTCGATGGCCATGATATGGATGGGCGTAGGTAAAACAAAAATTGGAATACCCTGTCTAGTAGCATTCCCATGGTCAATAAAGATGGCCGCTGAGCCCGAATCTATAAAGGCCTGACCCGACCACTTATTAGAAACCAGAGAAATGGTTATAGGAACTAAAAGCTTACTCTTAGTAATAACAGGGAGTACCTGGTCCCTTGGTGGTCTTGTCTTGGAAGCCTTATCAGAAAGGATCCTCTTTGGACACTGTTTGATCCAATGGTCAGGATCTCCGCAGTAGAAACAGATCCCATGTCTGCGGCGCTGATCTCCTCTGGTCATGCCAATTTGCATAGGTTCTTCTGAGGAGACCTCAACACCACTACTGGTACAAACCTCAGACTGGACCAGCACCTGAGAAGAGAACTGTCGTTCCTGTCGTCTTTCTCTCACACGTCGGTCGAGTCGGACTGCTAGGGTCATAGTCTCCTCAAGAGTCTCTGGGAGCTGATAACTCACTAGTAGGTCTTTTAGATTATCAGATAGGCCTGACCTGAATTGACACTTAAGAGCTGGCCTCGTTCCACCCTGAGGGAACATACCACCTTCTAAATTGGGTGCAATACTCCTCCGCAGAGAGGTTGCCTTGAACCAATGCTTTCAGCGCGGTTTTGGCTACCAGGGCCCTGTCTGGTTCATCATACAGGGTACCCAGAGCCTGAAGAAAACCCTCTACTGTGGTTAAACAACTAGCATCAGGGGTAAAGAAAAGGCCCACTCCTGGGGTTCCCTCTGTAAGTGGGAAATAACAATGCCCACCCGTTGGCTTTCTGACCCCGAAGACAAGGGGCATAAACTAATACAATTTACAGCTCTCCTTAAAGGAGTGAAACTTCCTCCGATCTCGAGAGAAGGGTTCTGGAAGCTTGATCGGTGGCTCCATATGAGGGCTCAAGTTCGGACCAGAGGCCTGAGGAGCAGCGGCGTCTTGTCCAATTTCTAGGGAATGAATCTTCTCCCCTAGCTCCTGCACCATCTGCGTCAGGTTTGACACATGCTCAGTCAGGGTCACTATAGGATTCATGGTACAGTGGTTTCAGTAGGCCTGTTATTCTGTAACGATCGCGTACACGCACACAGGGGGGAGGGAAGTGACCACTGCGCTCCACCCTCACCCCTGGCCCTGCCTACTTGCCTCGGCAATCCCTAGCTTCGAATAAGTGCAGGGAGGACAGACCAGACAAACAACAGAATGTGAACGGACCGAGTCTATACCAGGAAAGCTACAAAGTACAAATGGAGCAAGCAGAGAATAGTGTCACAGTCGTTACCTTTGACTGTGACCTTCCGTTCTTGCTCATTCGGCGCTCCTCGCTGAAGTTCTGTTCCTGTGTCATTTGTGGTTCTTTATGGGTTAACTCCCCTGTGTGCCTATTAGGAGTTAATCCTCTGTCTGCTCCATGGGTGTGGCCCCTTTCTGCTGCACCCATGGAACCTGTATATAAGGCTGAGCTTTCCTCAGTTCTGGGTCAGCTCTCCTGGTGTGTGTTGTCTTGTCCTGCTTTGCTCCTGGTTTGTACTCTCTCCCATGCTGCTGACCCATGGGATCTGTGTCTGTCTGTCTGTGCTCTGTGAGTTTCCCTACTTGTTCATTTGCGTCCTCTTTCCTGTCTTTCTGTTCTGCCAGTTATGTTTTAGTTACTTTGTGTTTATTCTGATGTCTGTGTTCAGCAAGCCTTTGCAGCAGAGTGGCATGACAAGGCCATGCAGTTTACTACTGGTGGAGCAAGTCCTTCTCTGCTCATTGCCACTCCTGCTCCCTTGCATGAACTCCTGCTTGTGTTATTATTTGCCCTGTTTTGTATTTACCTGTATGTTATGTATGCCTATGTGCCGTCGGTACCTTCTGGTACCTGTTGTCCATTCGCTCCTGCTGTCACTGTCTAGGTCACGCTCCAGAGTGGACCCTGGCAACTTCCTGTGGCTAAGTCTAACCCTACCATCTAGGGCTCTAGTGAAAACCAGGAGTTGCTTAGTTACACCCCTCTGGAGTATTACTATACAGTTGGCGCAGTGGGGGTTTTCTCCCACTGTGCTGACGGTACATAGAGCTCATGTTTTATCTGTGCTGCTTTCCATGTTTCTGTTTGTGCAATAAACTCTTATGTGTCTGTACCTGATTTCCGTTTATTGCTTGACGACGCGGTGGTCTCTCCTGGGACCTCCAACTCGTGACAGAATGAACAAGTAGGGAAACTCACAGAGCACAGACAGACAGACACAGATCCCATGGGTCAGCAGCATGGGAGAGAGTACAAACCAGGAGCAAAGCAGGACAAGACAACACACACCAGGAGAGCTGACCCAGAACTGAGGAAAGCTCAGCCTTATATACAGGTTCCATGGGTGCAGCAGAAAGGGGCCACACCCATGGAGCAGACAGAGGATTAACTCCTAATAGGCACACAGGGGAGTTAACCCATAAAGAACCACAAGTGACACAGGAACAGAACTTCAGCGAGGAGCGCCGAATGAGCAAGAACGGAAGGTCACAGTCAAAGGTAACAACTGTGACAAATAGTCAGGAGAAGCCCGGGTCAGACTCATAAATACCAGGAGAGTCGTGAAGTACCAAAGGAGTCAGCAGAGGATCGTCAAGAGGAAGCCGGGGTCAGAATACCAGGAGAGCAGCAAAGCACACAAGGAGCAGGCAGAGGATCGTCAGGAATTCAGCAGGAGGTCAGTACGCCAGCAAAAAGGAGGAGCGTCACATGACTCCAGACAGACTACACAGCCACGGCTCGGCGCTCAGCCCTAAAACCATTCTCATGAATATGCATAGACGCGCGGGGGGCGTGCATAGTATTATCAGGAGCGTGGGCGACGCTGGACGCGCTGATGATGCGTGCGCGCTTCGGACGTGCCTGCCTCCTAGACCACGCCGTGACACCGTGCCCAGGAGAAGGGGGAGAGAGGGAGAATGGAGGGCCAGCGTGTCAAACAGAGAGCAATGTAAAAAATAGTGTAAAAAATAGGTGAAGGGAACACCACTTGTGTGGTCACATTAACAGTGTGCACGTACACTTGTGATCTGTCGACCACTGTGCGGTCCTTTAACCAACAGAAATTAGGACAAGATATCTCGTGCATTGGAGAAATAATCATAACAATCATGTGTACTACTCATGTCACTAGGGGGGGTTTGGCGTAAGATAACCTCAAGACAATTGACGCCAAAAGACCCCCCTTGCCGAGTTCGCCTGTAGTATGGTAGTCTCCTCGTGTTATCAGATAAGGATGACCCGCTGGACTGCTCATATAATACGGTAAGACTTTAATATATATATATATATAATCTCAACGCGTTTCGGGATATTGACAGTGACATTTCGTCAGAAGCAACTACTTTCCAACTACACGGGGTTAACGGCCAATGTGGACACTCTGAGAAGCGAGGAACCCTTTGACTATTGGGTGTTCAGGCTTGACCTGTGGCTAGAGCTGGCACAATTTTCCATGGAACTCTTGGCTTGCGCCTCGTTGAGTGTCCTGTCCGCAAGGACGTTCAGCGCAGCAGGGGGGATCGTGACCGTTAAGCGCACTCGCCTATCTCACGACAGTGTGGACTACCTTACATTTTTAAAAATGAATGAGGCATGGATCTTGGATGAATTCAACACCTATGATGACCACGTGTAATTGAATTTCCTCATGCCAGCCCACACATATCCGCCACCAGCCAGAACAAAGAATGGTCCTTGCCTTATGTTTATACAGCGGCATAAAATGCCTGTACTGGCTGACAGTTACATATTTATCCTGTGACCGCCTAATGTACCTCCAGCCACAGAATCCAAAGTTCTTTGCTGTCGGATGAATGCCTATTGCATAATTTTTAGGCCTGTACTGGCCGACAGTTACATTTTTATCCAGTAGTAATGGTCACATGTGCCCTCTTCACATTAATAATGCTCACATGTGCCCCCTTTACAGTAGTAATGCTCACATGTGCCCCCTTCACAGTAGTAATGCCCACATGTGCACCCTTCACAGTAATAATGCTCACATGTGCCCCCTTTACAGTAGTAATGCTCACATGTGCCCCCTTCATGGTAAAAATGCCCAGATGTGCCCCCTTTACAGTAGTAATGCTCACATGTGCCCCCTTCACAGTAGTAATGTCCACATGTGCACCCTTCACAGTAATAATGCTCCCTTGTGCCCCCTTTACAGTAGTAATGCTCACATGTGCCCCCTTCACAGTAGTAATGCTCACATATGCCCCCTTCACAGTAGTAATGCTCACATGTGCCCCCTTCATGGTAAAAATGCCCAGATGTGTCCCCTTCTCAGTAGTAATGCTCACATGTGCCCCCTTCACAGTAGTAATGCTCACATGTGCCGCCTTCATGGTAAAAATGCCCAGATGCACCCCGTTCACAGAAAAAATGTCCAGATATTTGCCCCTTCACAGTAGTAATGCACACACGTGCCCCCCTCACAGTGTTTGCATTTCCTTCTGGCAAAGCTACCTGGTTCTGGCTCGTGAAATTTATACCATGTCTAGTGCGGCCCTCAGACGAAAAATGGTTGGGCACCACTGATCTAGCATAATTACTGTGAGGGGCAAATAATCTGGCATAACTACTGTGGTGGGCACGTATCTGGGCATAACTACTGTGAGGGGCACATATCTGGCCATAATTACTGTGAGAGGGCAGATATCTGGCATAACTACTGCGAGGGGGTACATATCTGTCCATAGCTACTGTGAAGGGGGCTCAATGTGGATATTACTACTGTGTGCTGGCACAAAGGGGCAAAAATTACTATGTAGGAGCATTAAGGGGACATTAATACGCACCACAGTATCTGAAGGGTCTCCACTATCTTTGATGCCCCTGATCACCCCTTCTTCTCCCTGTAGGATTGGGGGAAGATGACAAATTGGGGTCCCTTCTGCTGCCACACCTCATTGTATTAATCTTTACCTATGGCCTATGTTTATTTCTATATGTGTGGTTGGGGGGGCCCAGGCACATTCTTTGCACAGGGGCCCTCTGCTGCCTGCGTCCGCCCCTGGAGAGTCCCAAGCCTTTAGTGACTTATTTCGGCAGCAAAAAAATAATGTATTCAGCGTTTAACGCTGCAGTTATATGTGGTAAAACCTTTTGTGACGTATTTCGGTCGAAAAGAAAATTCTATTCAGCGTTCAGCGCTACAGTTATATGTGGCAAAATGTTTATTGACGTATTTTAGTTGAAAGACAAATATTATTCAGCATTCAGCGCTGCAGTTATATGTGGTAAAGTCTTTATTGATGTATTTCGGTCGAAAAACTAAATTTATTCAGCGTTCAGTGCTGCAGTCATATGTGGTAAAACCTTTTGGGATGTGTTTCGGTCGAAAAACTAATTTTATTCAGCGTTCAGCACTGCAGTTATATGTGGTAAAACTTTTTGGGATGTATTTTGGTTGAAAAACTAATTTTATTCAGCGTTCAGCGCTGTAGTTATATGCGGTAAAATCTTTAGTGAAGTATTTAGGTCGAAAAACTAAATATTTTCAGCGTTCAGCGCTGTAGTTTTATGCGGTAAAATCTCCATGATGTCTCCATGAAAAATCAGCAGCGTTCGGGCCCGAGTGACTTCTACACACTTTCAAAATAATGCTTCAGCAGAGCAAATAGATGCCTGATGACCGGGACGCTCCATGGCCTTCCCAGGAGCTGCTGTCAGGAGCAACGGTTCATATATGAGACGTCCGTATAGTGAGGGGGGAATCCGAAGACCCTCTCCATCTCCCTGCACCACAGAATGTCCTCATTCCCATCCATGATGACTGGGAACTCGTGAGGTTTTCCCTGACGAAGAGACCAGGAGCTGGTAGTTATGATTTCAATCTTGATAAACTTTGCGACTCTTCCGGGCTCAAAGCTATCTTGAAGCTTTGTATTCTCTTTGTCTGTAGCTACTAGAAGCCTGTCCATGCCAGACAGATTTTCCCAGAAGTATTTGGCTCGATGAGCAGCCGATACCGCACTTACATCAATCTTGAAAGGATTCGTCTCCAGGTGGAGAGAGATTGTTTTTTGGAATGCTTTCTACATCACAACCACATCGTCGAATAAACAGAAGACTGGCGTATTCTCTCCTGTCTTAGCCAGCACTTAATTTTTATTATTAAATTTATTAAATATTTATTATTAAATTGAACCAATACTTGATTAAAATTTGAATTCGCCAATATATTATCCAAATTTTCAATGGAACTTCACGGACAATCAATTTGCCAAGCCTTTTGTGCCGGAGAAGGTGTATTATTAAATCGTCTTTTAAGCAGCATGTTATAAAGTTGAGAAATTTTAACCTTCTGTTCTGTCCCATATTCACTATAAATGAACAGACGAAGCGGCCACTCTGTGGCCTCCTAATGCTGCTGCCACCTCCGCAATCTCTGATCGTCGTGCCACTCTGTGGCCTCCTCATGCTCCTGCTTCCTCTGCAATCTCTCGTCGTCGTGCCACTCTATCACCTTGCCACTCTGTGACCTCCTGATACTGCCGCCACCTCCACACTATGTCACCTTACCACTCTGTGGTCTCCTGATGCTGCCGCCTACCTCCACACTCGGTCATTGTGCCACCCTGTGGCCTCCTACAGATGCTGCTGCCGCCACCTCCAGACTCAGTTTTTGTGCCACTCGGTGGCCTTCTCCTGATGCTGCTACTGCTGCTGCCGCCACCTCCAGACTCTGTCATTGTGCTACTTGGTGGCTTCCTCATACTGCTGCCACCTCCAGACTCATTTTGCAACTCTGTGGCCTCCTCCTGATGCTGCTGCTGATGCCACCTCCAGACTCTGTCATTGTGCCACTCTGTGGCCTCCTTATGCTGCCGCCACCTCCAGGCTCTGTCATTGTGCCACTCTGTGACCTCCTCATGCTGCCGCCACCTCCAGACTCTGTCATTGTGTCACTTGGTGGCCTTCTCCTGCTGCTGATGCTGTTGCTGCCGCAACCTCCAGACTCTGTCATTGTGCCACTCGATGGCCTTCTCCTGATGCTGCTACTGCTGCTGCTGCCACCTCCAGACTCTGTCATTGTGCCACTCGGTGGCTTCCTCATATTGCTGCCACCTTAGAACTCTGTCATTGTGCACTCTGTGACCTTCTCCTGATGCTGCCACCTCCACACTCGGTCATTGTGCCACTCGGGGGCCTCCTCATACTGCTGCCAACTCCATACTCTGTCATTGTGCCACTCGGTGGCCTCCTCATACTGCTGCCACCTCCATACTCTGTCATTGTGCCACTCTGTGGCCTTCTCATGATGCTACTACTGCTGCTGCCACCACCTCCAGACTCTGTCATTATGCTACTCTGTGGCCTCCTAATGATGCTGCCACCTCCAGACTCTGTCATTGTGCACTCTGTGACCTTCTCCTGATGCTGCTACTGCTTCTGCTGCCACCTCCAGACTCTGTCCATGTGCCACTCTGTGGACTCCTGATGCTTCTGCCACCTCCACACTGTCATTGTGCCACTCTGTGGTCTCCTCATGTTGCCACCACCTCCAGACCCTGTCATTGGGCCACTCTGTGGTCTCCTCATGCTGTTCCCACCCTCCTCACTTCATGACTGGGCCACTATTTTGCCTTTTGGCCTGGCTGACATCATCATTTGTTTGACCCTTCTTCTGATCTGTCAGAAAGGAAGGAAAAATGTGACGCACAACGGATCCTGTCTGTGTAGCGGCTGTAAGGCCTGTATGGTCCCATCAGAATTGGCTTATGATTTGGTAGCCAAAAGCAGGAGTGGGTACAAAACACAGACTACATGCAAATATTCCATTCACGTGGCATCTCTGTTTTAGATTCACTCCTGTTTTTTTGGGGCATTAGCAATACTGATGCATTATTGAGCAAATGCTGACCGAGTGAAGGCGTATTCTCCACAGACAGGATCCATTTTTTGTGGGTTATTGTTCTGATGGATCAGAGGAAGGGCAAATCAGTGATGTCAACACAAACTTACTGCTGACACCCCCTCCACTCTGTCAGGGGGCTCTACTTGTATAAGTGTTTAATAGAACAGGTTCTGTTTACATCTATGTGGAATCAGCTGGCGACGGTGTAAAAGGAGTGCGCTTCTTCTTGACGATAACATCGACCTGTAAGCCTGAGTTCATACTTGAGATATTTTGTCAGTTTTGGCCCTGTGACTGCCCAAATAATGAAGTGTGCAGTGATTCTAAGAGCGACACCTGTCATCTGCATGTCATACTGACTCACAGTATTATTTCACTACCACAGCACACTCCCTATACGTGTTACTGCAAGGCACAGTGTTTTCTAACGTGATTCGCCGGAAAATTTGGTGAACTGGCCGAATCAAATTTTTGAGAAATTAACTGGCTGACTGTAGAAATGGTCCTTAATATGGTAAAAAAAAGTTAAAGTTAACAAGGCCCCTGGTCCAGAATGATTACACCCTAGAGTTCTAAAGGAGCTCAGTTCAGTGATTGTTTTTTCTTTTCTTCCTAATATTTACAGATTCTTTAATGACAGGCATTGTACCAAGGGATTGGTGCAAGGCAAATTTGGTGCCAATTTTCAATATATCACGTATATCACCTTCATTAGTCTCATGGCCACATCCCTGACTGCTCACAACACTTGCTTCCACCCGACTGTCATTATTGCTAGTATCACGTAAAGAAGAATGTAGTGGACCTCTCCTCCAAGTCTGTGCTGGCCTGTAGCTGCTGACTGTCTTTTCTCAGCTCATTCTCACTCAAACGCGGAGAAGAACCCGCAGCATTTGTTACTTTCTGAGCAGAAGTAGCAGCAAAAGAAAGAAGCAGCTATAGGAAAGGTGAGGGCACAGAGGTTGTTCCTGGACCATGTCAACTAAGTGTGGTGTCAAAGGAACCCACCAGTTCCTGGCTGTGTGTGTGTATGACTTCACTTGAGATGATGTTGAAGAGCAAGTCAACCATTTCTGTACATCTGGATTGTTGGTGAAAACATGACCGCTGGATGACAGTGGTAGCTCTGGCCTGTTGCTGTGGCTGCTGCTACCACCAACCATTCTTCTATTGCTAATTGTGCTGGCTACAGCAACATTTTTGCCACTGTGAATTTCTTTTGAGGGCCCAGGCAACGGTCTGTTAGCCATAGTATATAGTCACTGAATAAGTAATGTAACTATGTAACTAAGTATGAATGATCAGGCAGTTGAACTAAATAAATGAGGGTATATATTAAACTGCCTGTTGACACAGAGTCTGATGAACAGTAAGTCTTTGTGTAACAGAACAGATTAGGAATGAATGGTGCCGCAGGTGAACCAAATAAAACCATCTATATATTAGACTGCCTATTGACACTGAGTCTGATGCACCCTAAGTCTATGTATAACAGAACAGATTAAATATAAATGGTGCAGCAGGTGAACCAGATAAACGCGCCTATATATCAGACTGCCTGTTGACACTGAGTCTGATGTACAGTAAGTCTATGCATAACAGAAAAGATTAAGAATGAATGGCATAGCAGTTGAAAAAGATGCACAGGGTGATTACACTGAGCCAGCATTGTCCCTGTGGTTTCCCTATGCTCTCCGTATAGCATCTATAAACTCTCCCTACCATCTCCCTACATTGTCCCTGCACTCTCCCTGCACTCTCCCTACCCAATATTCTACAAGTTAAAGCTTTCTAAAACACTGTCCCTAGCACTTGCCACATCTCTCCTTATGCTCAGTTCACAGTAAAATAGCGGAGACAAGGCAGGGAAAGGCTTTTATAGGGCTTTAGCATCACAGGGGATTGCTATCTGCTGATTGACTGGCTACACGGCGTTATGGGTCATATGTCATTCCCAGGCTTTTTACTTTCACTTTGCAAAATGTATGCCACCTTTTTAGGAAAAGAAAAAATTATTTGTTACCACAAAGAGCAAGGAAATTCAGATTTGTGAAGAATCTAATTTTTCCTATAATTCAGATCGAATTCCATTTTGTTAACTTTGATTCGCTCAACACTACCCATGACCTATGTTTTCTCACAGATGCATCCTATTAGGACTGAATTCAACTAAACACAGTGGCAAGAACACACAAGCTTTTCTCCATCTTCCTTCCAGAAGAATCTCAATAGACAAGATAGAAACTTGCTCCAGCCACAGTAGTATATGCCCAAGGCATATTTACTACATAGTGCAGCTTTTCTTATCCAGTAAAGGCAACAGTGCAAAAACAGTTCAAACACTAGAGAATTCTCCTGAAAATTTAGAAATTTGTTAAGACATATTACACAGCACAAACCATTAACCATGTATCCACTAATAGTGTCGTAATGGGACACTACATCTACATCTTAGTTACAGATCAGCACTCAAGAAATGTCTGCACATGCCTGCGCAGACAATCACTGACTAATTCAGGTTACTCAACAAGCAACTCCAGACATTTCCTATGCTAAGTCAGAATGAGGAAGCGGAGAATAGATTGGATCCAGTTGGAACAGCAATGGTGGTGGATCAGGTGAGTATTGCTTCTTTTTCTTTAGGCTACATGCACATGACCGTATGTGTTTTGCTGTCTGCAAATTATCCGCAAAAAAAACTGATGACATCCTTATGCCATCGGTTTTTTTTTTTTTTGGCGGATCCATTGTAAAAATGCCTAAAACGGACAAGAATAGGACATGTTCTATTTTTTTGGTGGGGCTACGGATCGGACATGCTGATGCGGAGTGCACACAGTGTGCTGTCCGCATTTTTTGCGGACCCATTGAAATGAATGGGTCCACTTCCTATCCACAAAAAACACGGAACGGACACGGAAACAAACAACGTTCATGTGCATGTAGCCTGTTGAGGAAGGGTTGAGACGTATGCATATATACCCATGCATGCATGCAAACACGTGCATGCATGTATGGTATATATGCATACATTGACCACCATATCCTGGGATGATGTGCGCAGATGTGCCCAGCATCTGTGCACGTCTGCCCATGGGTGCCCACAGGGACTCATGGTGGCCCCTGTGGGAAATAGGTGCCCCTTTTAGACTGTGCCCCCTTAGAATATACGGCTGTATATACACTGCTCAAAAAAATAAAGGGAACACTTAAACAGTGTAGGGTCCCGGGCTACTTGAGAAACCTTGTCGCGGTGTCCGGGCTTAGACATGTTCTACACCGTAGGACATGTTGACTAATCTCTCAATTTTAAAATCAGTTTGAGGATTTAGTGATACTGCAGAGTGCACCTGTGTTTGTTATTGTTTTGTTATATTGTTATATTAATTATTACATCCGCACTTGTTACCTTGTGTAGGATGTCTATTGTGGTACTTGTGGTTCGCCGCGGGCATCCTCCATTGTATGCATTTTGCTGGGGATTGCCATTAGCAACGGGCCACAAGTGCAGGATTTGCTCCCCTATATATATGCACAACTGCATGTGGGTTTGAATCACCTCCTGCTAATGCCAACCTGTCTTCTTAGTTTGTATATATAGATTCCTGGAGGTGTATAAACTCCTATTTAAATGTGCCTGTTTTCCATCTACAGGTCACATTTAGGTGCACCTGTGAGGCCTGGGACATATCAGCAAGTCTTGAGTGGGACTCACAGACTCCTCCCTCCTCCCATTGCAAGCATGGCCACATGCTGGAGGTAGCTGGTGAGTTGTTTGTGAGTCGGCCTTATGCTCCTGTAATTTGCCCACTGGCTTTTGGTATCGCCCATACGGCTCAGGTAGGAGAGTGTAGGGTCCCGGGCTACTTGAGAAACCTTGTCGCGGTGTCCGGGATTAGACATGTTCTACACCGTAGGACTTGTTGACTAATCTCTCAATTTTAAAATCAGTTTGAGGATTTAGTGATACTGCAGAGTGCACCTGTGTTTGTTATTGTTTTGTTATATTGTTATATTAATTATTACATCCGCACTTGTTACCTTGTGTAGGATGTCTATTGTGGTACTTGTGGTTCGCCGCGGGCATCCTCCATTGTATGCATTTTGCTGGGGATTGCCATTAGCAACGGGCCACAAGTGCAGGATTTGCTCCCATATATATATATGCACAACTGCATGTGGGTTTGAAGCACCTCCTGCTAATGCCAACCTGTCTTCTTAGTTTGTATATATAGATTCCTGGAGGTGTATAAACTCCTATTTAAATGTGCCTGTTTTCCATCTACAGGTCACATTTAGGTGCACCTGTGAGGCCTGGGACATATCAGCAAGTCTTGAGTGGGACTCACAGACTCCTCGCTCCTCCCATTGCAAGCATGGCCACATGCTGGAGGTAACTGGTGAGTTGTTTGTGAGTCGGCCTTATGCTCCTGTAATTTGCCCACTGGCTCCTGGTATCGCCCATACGGCTCAGGTAGGAGAGTGTAGGGTCCCGGGCTACTTGAGAAACCTTGTCGCGGTGTCCGGGCTTAGACATGTTCTACACCGTAGGACATGTTGACTAATCTCTCAATTTTAAAATCAGTTTGAGGATTTAGTGATACTGCAGAGTGCACCTGTGTTTGTTATTGTTTTGTTATATTGTTATAACACTTAAACAACACAATGTAACTCCAAGTCAATCACACTTCTGTGAAATCAAACTGTCCACTTACGAAGCAACACTGAGTGACAATCAATTTCACATGCTGTTGTGCAAATGGGATAGACAACAGGTGGAAATTATAGGCAATTAGCAAGACACCCCCAATAAAGGAGTGGTTCTGCAGGTGGCAACCACAGATCACTTCTCAGTTCCTATGCTTCCTGGCTGATGTTTTGGTCACTTTTGAATGCTGGCGGTGCTTTTACTCTAGTGGTAGCATGAGACGGAGTCTACAACCCACACAAGTTGCTCAGGTAGTGCAGCTTATCCAGGATGGCACATCAATGCGAGCTGTGGCAAGAAGGTTTGCTGTGTCTGTCAGCGTAGTGTCCAGAGCATGGAGGCGCTACCAGGAGACAGGCCAGTACATCGGGAGACGTGGAGGAGGCCGTAGGAGGGCAACAACCCAGCAGCAGGACCGCTACCTCCGCCTTTGTGCAAGGAAGAACCGGAGGAGCACTGCCAGAGCCCTGAAAAATGACCTCCAGCAGGCCACAAATTTGCATGTGTCTGCTCAAACGGTCAGAAACAGACTCCATGAGGGTGATATGAGGGCCCGACGTCCACAGGTGGGGGTTGTGCTTACAGCCCAACACCATACAGGACGTTTGGCATTTGCCAGAGAACACCAAGATTGGCAAATTCGCCACTGGCGCCCTGTGCTCTTCACAGATGAAAGCAGGTTCACACTGAGCACATGTGACAGACGTGGCAGAGTCTGGAGATGCCGTGGAGAATGTTCTGCTGCCTGCAACATCCTCCAGCATGACCGATTTGGCATTGGGTCATTAATGGTGTGGGGTGGCATTTCTTTGGAGGGCCGCACAGCCCCCCATGTGCTCGCCAGAGGTAGCCTGACTGCCATTAGGTACCGAGATGAGATCCTCAGACCCCTTGTGAGACCATATGCTGGTGCGGTTGGCCCTGGGTTCCTCCTAATGCAAGACAATGCTAGACCTCATGTGGCTGGAGTGTGTCAGCAGTTCCTGCAAGACGAAGGCATTGATGCTATGGACTTGCCCGCCCGTTCCCCAGACCTGAATCCAATTGAGCACATCTGGGACATCATGTCTCGCTCTATCCACCAACGTCACGTTGCACCACAGACTGTCCAGGAGTTGGCAGATGCTTTAGTCCAGGTCTGGGAGGAGATCCCTCAGGAGACCGTCCGCCACCTCATCAGGAGCATGCACAGGCATTGTAGGGAGGTCATACAGGCACGTGGAGGTCACACACACTACTGAGCCTCATTTTGACTTGTTTTAAGGACATTACATCAAAGTTGGATCAGCCTGTAGTGTGTTTTTCCACTTTAATTTTGAGTGTGACTCCAAATCCAGACCTCCATGGGTTGAAAAATTTGATTTCCATTTTTTCTTTGTGTGATTTTGTTGTCAGCACCTTCAACTATGTAAAGAACAAAGTATTTCAGAAGAATATTTAATTAATTCTTATCTAGGATGTGTTATTTTTGTGTTCCCTTTATTTTTTTGAGCAGTGTATATATATATATATAGATATATCTATCTATCTATCTATATATCTATAATCCCCCTTAGAATATAGGTGTAGCTATGGCCCCTTACATCTGTGTCCCCTTAGACCCCTTCTATGATATGGATGTAATATACATATATATGTATAAGATATCTATTCCCCCCCTCCCTATACCTAAAACCAGGTGCATCGGTGTGAATGTGCCCCAAGCATTCGCAAAGATGCAATCTGGTTGATTGCATCAGAATGACCGGACTATGGTCCGGTCATCCTGATAACTACAAAGGACTCGGATTCAACAGAATCTGACCCCTTTGCTGTAATTATCCCCAGCGCTGCTCGAGATAATTATACATGATAGAAGGAAGGGAGAAGCCTCCCCTCCTTCTATTATGCGCATTCCGGCAGCGAAATTAACATCTCACTGGCCGGAATGCAGAGTGCCACAGGCGGGAGATCAAAGGCTTCTCCCGCCTGTTGGCATGTAAGCGCGGCCCCGATGCGCTCGTTCAGGAGACACACGGGCTGGTGCAGTGACATCATCTCACTGCGCCTGCCCACGTGTCTCCAATGGTGACGCGCGCGTGCGCCACCCTGTGGGCGGTGCGGCAATGCGGGCCGCCGGAGATAAATATCCGGCGGACCCGGCACTAAGGAGAGTAGCCGAGCCGCCCCCCACCTGAAGAGGATCAACTTCTGGATAACGAGCATCCCCCTAGACGAACGAGCAACTAAGCGCTAAGTATCATCCCCTATTAACCCTTATACCACGACTTCTCCCCTTTATCATATTACCACCAACGACTTCTACCCTCATATTAACCCTTATACCACCAATGACTTATCCCCTTTATGTACCCTTATATACCCTTAACCCTTATACCACCAACTACTATACCCTTGTATTAACCCTCACCACCCCTGAGTCCCCTGGTTTACCCCTGCATACCCATATCCCTATTCCCCTGGCTCCCCTGATTAGTCCCTCACCTTTACAACCCTCACCACCCCTGAGTCCCCTTGTTAACCCCCGTATACCCATCTCCCTATTCCCCTGGCTCCCCTGATCTTTACTACCCTCACCTACCCTGTCCCACCAACGATCTATAAACCCCCTATCTGTACACTTGCAGGGTATTACCCTTGCATTGCGTGTAACCCTGTTTTGTGCCTGTGGCCTGCATACACCCCTGCAAGGCCACCGTTAACCCTCGTCGTACCCCATAGGGACAGTAAGTAGAATCAGGTGGGTGGGCTGCTAATATTTGTGCATGTGTATTGTATAGTTAGTCTGTGGGTGAAAACTGGGATTGTGTAGTGTAGTTGAGTACTGTATATTTACCACTGTAGTAGTGTATTGTGTGCTTAGTGTACTAGGTGTTAATAAATATCTTGTTTTACTAGTAACTATCTGTGTAACGTGTAGTCATTGGCGATAGGTAGTTCAGTAAGGCGCATGCAGTTAGTTAGTGATTAGCGTAAGGTAAAGACAAGGTATTGTATTCTTATTATATAAAGGTATAAATATGCGGAGTCATCAATAGACGGCTCCTCCTATTTATGAATATTAATTATTGATATTTGCATAAATATTGGTGATTAATATTCCCCCTTTACATAGCCTTAGCCTGTAATTAAGCAAACTTTCTGGTTCCCTTCAAAAATCCTAGATCCAGAAGTCTAAAATGAATTTCTGAATGGTTGCATTTCTGTGACGTGTGCCAGATTTCTCACATGGTGTGTAATTTGTTAAGTGCTTTTATCACAGCATGAAATTGTACATAATTGGCAATATACAGTAAAGTAACTGACTGCATATTAAACTGTAAATTGTGCGCCTTTATTTTCTTGGATAATTTAAATTACAGATTTGAATGACATTGTGTCTGCATTTGATTGTATTAGTATTTGCTGTGTGTGACCATAACAATTATAGACAGATTCAGGTTTTTTATTTTATTATAGACCAGGAACTTATTGACTTTGTAAATGCATTTTATTTAACATATATGGTATTGAACTATTTTTGCTAGTTTTCTTTAGAAAAGTTAAACAGTACAGGTCTTAGGAAATATCACAAAGATTTGAAGGAAAAACATGTAAAAAAAAATCTTACTGCAGTCAATTCTCTAGGCCAGCAGCAAATGAGATAAACTCATTCTAATCAAGGACAGAATTAGTGGGAAAAGGGAAGGGGGAAAGCAGAAAGAGACATCTGATTGGCTCTGATTCCTCTGATCTCTAAAAAGTGCATTTAGAAAAACTAACACAAGCACAGAAAAGCCAGAAATGATACAGTTTCTGTGATATTTCTTGCCACACTACATCTAATATAGCCTGCTAGAGTAAGGGTGTGGCCACAAGGCCAGGCTTCTGATGCAGTTTTGAAAGCCAACGCCAGAAATTAATTAAAAAAAGAACAGAAGTTATATCTGTCCTTTATACTTTCTCTCTTTTTATGATCCACTTCTGATTTTGGCTTCCAAATCTACATGCAGTAACCTTACCATATGGCCATACCCTAATTGTGATTCTGTGGAGGGAGGGTTATAACAATATACTTTAAAACCATAATCTCTTTTCCTTGTTTTTTTCTTCTTTGCCTATTCCATGATACTCAAAAACCCATTAAAATGTATAAAAACCACACTGAGTTTTGCAAGTACAGTAGTCGTGTCACCACTAGTGTGGTAAATTCAGAGGGCTCAATACAGTATTACCTGAACATAAAAATGTTTTGAAATTTATCCTAAAAAAAGAAAAAAGACATATTTCTACATTTTCATCTTGGTAGATTATTCTAAGTCTTTTTAGGAAATGCATAGAGATCGCGTTGTGTGGCAGAATTGTGGCATGTAAAAGTTACACATTTTTATGCAGGAATTTAAAAGAAAAGATTAAAAAAAAATTATGTCTAAGGCTTCTTTCTCACAGCCTGCCAGAGCTCCTTGGGATGCCTGCTGGCCCCATTGACTATAATCGGGTCTGGCGGAGATCCGGCCACTACCGGGATTCAGACAGACAAAAAACACTGCACTGCAATGCCAGATCCAGAAAGCTCTGAGATTCTGTTCTCTGCTGTAACAGCCTGCCGGAACTACTGATGGCAGTGTGAATCTAGCTTTACATTTTTCTCACTACTTTTGAAAAAGTTAGCTAGGGCTTAGCTTCCCACAGTCCGACAAATTTATTATAATTTTAGTCAGAAACTTTTCTAAATTATACAGCAAATCTAAGCCACCTTAAAGATATGCCTATTTGACAAATGGGCTGCCAGAAGATTTTCCAAAGTTTTTTTAGAGAATTGATCATATATTGGTCTTACTACATTTCTCCAATTATTTTATTTTTACATTTATCTTCCTCCCTAAGCTTTAAATGCAGCCTCTGGTATATAGGTGACAATTATCTAAGGAATATATATATATATAAATATATAAATATATACAGTACAGACCAAAAGTTTGGACACACCTTCTTGTAACGGATCCCGTTCCGTTAATGGACGCTTCCTAGCTTGCGCCGAGGACCACAAGCACCGCACTGGACACCACAAGCACCGCAGACTCCACAACCGCCGTAGCTTAACTGGAGCCGTGCCGTCTTCCTTCCACCCTGAATGAACCTCCAGCATTCAGGACCATGTGGGAAAGATCTCTCCTCCAGGGAATATGCAGAGCATAGCAGTCCCCAGCATGATACAGCAATTCCCTCCAATAACGAGACAAGGCTGCGTTTTGAAGGGTTAGAAAAACAGGAACTGAACTGAACTCTTTATTGAGGGCTACCCGCCTGTATTTATGCAGGTCCCCACAATGCATCATGGTTTCCTCCTCTCTGCCCTGGAGACACCCGAAGTGCAATTCAATTATCTCCCAGGACAAAGGGAGATCACCAATACACACATGGGAACAACAGGAGAGGAATTTCCACCCAAATACACAAAATCCTCCCTTGTGTCTGGGATATAATTATGGATTAACATAACTATCACAGACAGTAAAAATACAGTTTTTAAACATACACTGTAACTTTAAAACCATACATTCCCTCTCCATAACAATTACATATTTAAACTCAGCTTACATCAAACATAAACACTTCCAAAAATCACACAAATCCCTCCAGCGGATCAAAAGTTTAGTGGAAGTCCTTTATGACCGACCGCAAGCACAATTTCCTGCCCAAAACAGTTCCATAGATTTGGGCTGTGCGGTCGGTCAATTTCATGCAGAAAAACGACTAAGTCCCATCTTCGAACGGGACTTAGTCTCTGGAGCTGAAAGTTCAGTATGGAAGAAGGTAATATGTCCCGGGGCCATAGTCGTAGGGCAGGAGGCTAGCCATAAGTCCTCTACAATGCCCAGTGGCAAATGGCAGTTTGTCACACTTCTCATTCAAAGAGTTTTCTTTATTTTCATGACTATGAAGGCATCAAAACGACGAATTAACACATGTGGAATTATATACATAACAAACAAGTGTAAAACAACTGAAAATATGTCATATTCTAGGTTCTTCAAAGTAGCCACCTTTTGCTTTGATTACTGCTTTGCACACTCTTGGCATTCTCTTGATGAGCTTCAAGAGGTAGTCCCCTGAAATGGTCTTCTAACAGTCTTGAAGGAGTTCCCAGAGATGCTTAGCACTTGTTGGCCCTTTTGCCTTCACTCTGCGGTCCAGCTCACCCCAAACCATCTCGATTGGGTTCAGGTCCGGTGACTGTGGAGGCCAGGTCATCTGGCGCAGCACCCCATCACTCTCCTTCACGGTCAAATAGCCCTTACTTTCAAAGTTTTCCCAATTTTTCGGCTGACTGACTGACCTTCATTTTTTTAAGATAATGATGGCCCCTCGTTTTTCTTTACTTAGCTGCTTTTTTCTTGCCATAATACAAATTCTAACAGTCTATTCAGTAGGACTATCAGCTGTGTATCCACCTGACTTCTCCTCAACGCCACTGATGATCCCAACCCCATTTATAAGGCAAGAAATCCCACTTATTAAACCTGACAGGGGACACCTGTGAAGTGAAAACCATTTCAGGGGACTACCTCTTGAAGCTCATCAAGAGAATGCCAAGAGTGTGCAAAGCAGTAATCAAAGCAAAAGGTGGCTACTTTGAAGAACCTAGAATATGACATATTTTTAGTTGTTTCACACTTGTTTGTTATGTATATAATTCCACATGTGTTAATTCATAGTTTTGATGCCTTCGGTGTGAATCTACAATTTTCATAGTTATGAAAATAAAGAAAACTCTTTGAATGAGAAGGTGTGTCCAAACTTTTGGTCTGTACTGTGTGTATATATATATATATATATATATATATATATAATTTTTATTTTATTTTTTGTGAATGCATAAAAGCATAGAACAGGTGTACACAGACCCATGCAGTTGAGCCACATACTGCATCTTCTCTGCATGCCTATGAGCCTCCTCTGCACAGAAAGTATGTTTGACTTCAATAATACTGTCACATGGGTTCATAGCAGCATCCCAAGCAGTAGCAGTGGTGGTTTTGTTTTGCTTTTGGAATACAGTGCTCAACCTGAGAACTACATTAAGGTGTTTTAGTGAAAAAGAACTGATTATTTCAGTTCTAAGTCATAGGTCAGCCATAGCACAGTGCCATACAAAAGAGCCTATAACTTAAGAGGCTTCTAGCATGGGGAAAGTTCCATTAACATGTTAATTTATGTGGGGTGTTTGGGAAAGGACTATAGGACCACTAAACATATGTAAAAAATTGAAAAATTGCAAAATATAGAAATGCTTTCCCTTTCATTCAAATTGGTGTAACTGTACGTCTAGATGTGGTCTTTAAACATGACACCCAAACATCAGCTGAGTGGGCGTCATTGCCTCTGGGTGCCTGCTGTTTTACCCATGTTATAAATACAAATAAATAAACAATAAAAGAGAAAAAGATCATAGGCATAGCCATGTCCAAAATTGCCTGTACTATTAAAATATAATTGTATTTATCTCATATGGTAAACATTATAATTAGTATTGAACAAATGGAAGCATCCAAAACAGAATTCGATCCAAAGTTTAGGAAAAAGTCGGATTTCCTCACACTTCCTGGTAGCGAATCAAGAGCAGATGTAGGTGTGAAATGCAGATAAGGTATAATGATGCAGTTATCTAGCTATTGTGAGACAGGGATATTTACAGCAAACCGACCATGTTGATCAAAGAGCCTATACTATGTGGGACACGCTGAGAACAAGCGTTCTATCTTTACATCAAGAGGCCAGACTATGTGAGTGCGTTGGTGAGAGAGAGAGACACTACACTCCACTCTGGCCTGAAGGATTACTGCATTGTTATACCACCTGCATTTTGCACCTGCATCTGCTCTCAATATATTGTTTTTACAACCTGGACCACAGGGGGAGGTGGTAAGATGCTCTGCAGGGTGATTTATTTGAACTGGCATAATTTGAGCTTATTTTATGATTGAATATCCTATGAGCTCACCAGTAACTGATGTATACTAAATAGAGACACACATTTGGATTCACCAACAACTAATTATCGATCTACTGCCAACATTGGATCAGCCTCTTGGTACAAGTGAAACTTTAAAAATTAGAATATTGTGCAAAAGTTCATTTATTTCAGTAATGCAACTTAAAAGGTGAAACTAATATATGAGATAGACTCATTACATGCAAAGCGAAATATTTAAAGCCTTTATTTGTTATAATTTGGATGATTATGCTTACAGCTTATGAAAACCCCAAATTCACAATCTCAGGTACCCTTTGCTCAGGGGGTATGGATTAATTAGCTGACTAGAGTGTGACACTTTGAGCCTAGAATATTAAACCTTTTCACAATATTCTAATTTTAAGTTGCATTACTGAAATAAATGAACTTTGGCACAATATTAAAATTTTTCGAATTTCACCTGTATATTTATTATGACAACAGGGTTACTATAAAGGATCACAAGATTTGTGTCTATTTTATATCATTTATATTTTTAGGATACAACATATTTTATAGATATTAAAGCCCCTGTTATAGTATATGGTTCCTTGTATAGTATATTGAACCCATTTAATATTAGTGTATATGTATTTTGTTATTTTATTCTTCAATGAATAATTGATTTTATAATTCATTTGTGATAATGAGAATATTTTCCAGATTTGGGTGTGCCTACTATATTAAAAAATGTTATTATGCATAATCTAACATGAAAATGGAATACTACACCATGGGATAGCCCTTTCATAAATTTTGCCACTTTAGAATTGGCACCAAGATGTATGTATAGCCTCACTTCCAAACGCTAAGAGTTTATTCTAGCACCTTGAAATATGCATCCAGATTACTTAGAATAACATAACAAAATGATTTTTTGATAAAAGTAAAAACAAAAACTGTACTTAATTTTTTTTTCTCACAACAGTTGGTTTATGTAAATTGTTTCCTTTTTGTGCAGTGAATGTCAGCATGCAATGTCTTCACAGGAACTGAACTGTAAGTGACAACTGAAGATTTCTACTGAATATTTCTGCTCGGGAAAATGGGTCTTAATAGCCAGCTGTTAAAATTCCTTACATTGAATGGGGGGGTGGAGCTAGCGCCTGTAGTGGATGGCTGCCTGAGAGAGCTGCTCCGTACATAAAATCACCCTAACATCTTGTATATTCCGCCTGGAGATCCAGCCATGGTGAAAATCGGTGGTTCCAAGTCCGGTGACACAACAGAACAGCACAAGTCATCGGTGTGCAAAGGCGACATGGATAAATTTGTTTAAAAAGCTGCCTCCGCTTACGTGGCTCGAGATAACAAGATGGCGCCAGTCTCACCACGCGCCTCAGGCCGCATGCAGAGAGAGCCGTCGGAATCAACACAGGAGGGTGAGGAAGAGAAAGATAGTCTTCCTATCTCAAGATCTTACCTTAAAGACACCCTAACCTCCTCTCTGACCGCAGCACTAGAGCCCTTAAGCACCGATCTATCAGCGATCAAACAGGACGTCCGACAAATCGGAAGAAGAGTTGAGTCCCTGGAAGAATCGCAATCGGTCCTGGTGAGACACCAAATGGGGGTTGAAAACTACATAATCTCTATACAGAGTAATCTAAACTCTCTCTATTGTGCCATTGAGGACCAGGAAAATCGCGGGAGGCGTAAAAACCTGCGCTTCCGCGGTGTGCCAGAATCGATAGCCGCAAGCGATATCCCGCACACAATAACTCAAATCTGCCTTTCTATATTGGGCCCTGACTCAGCTCACGAAGTGATCCTTGAAAGGACACATAGGGCCCTAAGGCCTAAACCAGCGACATAAGCCCCACCAAGGGACATTATATGCAAATTTCTGAGCTTCCCGGTTAAAGAAGGCATTTTAACTAAAGCTCGCTCAGTAAAGCGATATCATACGACGGATACAGCATATCTATCTTCCAAGATCTTGCTCAAACTACCTTGAAAAAAAAAGAAGAACCCTGAAACCTCTGACAGATTGGCTCAGATCACACAACACGCCATACAGATGGTCTTTTCCTTTTGGTCTATCATTTTTCTATGAAGGTCATAGGATGAATGTCTCTACGTTTGCAGATCTGGACCAGGTTTACGATCACTTAAACATCAGCCCACTGGATATACAGAACTGGGACATGGTCCAGGACTTGTCATCTCTTCCGGATCTACCCGCTCCTAACCTATGGGAAAAGCAACATACCCCAAGAACATCCAAGAACAGGAGAGTTGCCTCACATTCAAAGGCCAAGAAGACTACCCTTAGGAGAGTGAGATTTACTTTCGCCTCTATCTTTTACTATGGGATTCATTCAATCCCTCTCCAGACATCCTAGTATGTCCTAACCATTTAACTATATCTCCTCTCACTTAACTCCCTTCTCCCTTAACCCTATCATACCTACCTCCCTCTGTTCTATCAGATCTTTTATTGACCTTACCTGGATCTATATCCTGTCTCAGGGTGATAACTATATGTTAGAGAAATTCCCCTACTACTCACTTACCTGATTTTTTGCGCACTAGCACATCTGTTTTTTCATACATTTTTATTTTCTCACTGTTTTAGTTTATTTTTTACAACTTTGTTATATAGATGCCTCTCTAATTGCTCTAGCACTCCCTCTCAGTCACATAACTCTTTAATTGCATGTACTTTTAAACCAATTCTAACCCCATTCCAATACTGCTCTCACATCCAAGATGCTGATGGAAGGTACATTATGTTAAAAGGTTATATAGCCAATCACATGTACACTTTTATCCACATATACGCTCCTAATGTCACCCCGGCTCTTTGGTTCAAAGACGTCTTTCCAATTATAGAATCCTTCCAGGAAGGTATTGTCATCATGAGAGGTGACTTTAATGTTACTCTGAACCCAATATTAGATACCTCAACACAAAAATCTGCTTTATCACAGAGAACTCTCAATTCCCTATGTAATAATCTCCACAACGTTTGGAGATTCTCTAACCCTCTGAAAGAGACTACACCTTTTTCTCAAACGCTCATAGTTCCTACCAGAGATTGGATTACCTGCTACTCTCCAAAAAACATCTCCAATTATGCTCTAATACACACATAGATTCTATCCACCTATCAGATCACTCTCCGATATTTATAACTATTTCCACCGCTCAGCTCTCCCCTAAAGTATCTAAATGGAGACTCAACGAACAGCTGATCTCCTCAAACAAAAACAGAGCCATAGTCCAAAAAGCCCTCAACGATTTCTTTTCTTTAAACGCTCTCCTTGACACCTTCCCCAACATCCTCTGGGATACACATAAGGCATTCATACGCGGTCAACTCATTAGTTTAGGATCCCACCTAAATAACAAATAATGGCCCGAATTGACACTCTCCTTTTTTGAAATACGAAAATTAGAATCCATACATAAATAGTCCCTTTCAGAACAATTCCTTTCTAAGCTTAATTCACTACGTGCTGAATTAAAAAACCTCTTGAACTCAATGTCGGCCAAATTTGTCCTTAACTCACAATTCAAATACTTTGCCCATGGCGACAAAGCATCTAAATTTATAATGAATAGAATATAATAAAGAAAATCACATAACCACATCTGCAAAATTCATAAAGAAAATGGAGAAATTGCTACCCAATTTCAGGCTTTCTATCATTCAGCTCTACAATCTACCCCAAACAGCTCCACCAGTCGATATACCTTCTAATACGGAGGCCATTAACAGGTTCCTCAACACAATCTTACTCCCCAAACTTACCCCTTCCCAAAAGAAGATCCTAGAGACCCCTTCTCACCTGATGAACTGAAATCTGCCATCAAACAACTTCCAAAAAATAAAGTTCCAGTCCCGGATGGCCTCCCAGCCTTTTTTTTTTAGCACATTCAGTGAAAACCTCATCCCCCATTTACTAACTATTTGCAACCAATCTCTTAAAGGTGTTCCTCTCACACTAGACATGACGAGAGCCCATATCTCCATTATCCCCAAAGAGGGTAAGGACCCACTTTATTATGTGAATTACTGCCCCATTTCTTTACTGAACCTTGACCTAAAACTCCTGGCCAAAATATTAGCCAAACGTCTTTCCCCTATATTACCTTCACTGATTCATGGAGACCAGACAGGATTTGTGGTTGGCAGGGAGGGCAAGGATAACTCAGCCAGAATACTCAATGCCATACATCATGCAAAAAAATTCTCCCATCCTCTAGCTCTTCTTAGCACCGACGCCGAAAAGGCCTTTGACAGAATCATTTGGGACTTCTTACGCCTTACACTTATGAAATTTGGCCTACCTATGCCTTATGTTGAGGCAGTGTTCTCCATGTATACTAATGCCTCGGCGTCGGTGCTAGTGAATGAGACTGTCTCCCCTTCCTTTCCTATTAGGAATGGAACGTGACAAGGTTGCCCACTCTCCCCTCTGGTCTTTGTGATGACTATGGAACCACTCCTTCAATCTATCCGACAAAAAACAACTAAATTGAAGGCATTAAATTAGGAAATCATGAACATAAGGCCGCGGCTTTTGCCGATGACCTCCTACTCCTCACCTCCAACCCAAAAGTCTCTTTACCACTCATATACGACATATTCAAAAAATATAGCCCACTTTCCAATTTTAAAATAAATATGAAAAAATCACACATATTGAGCATAGGATTGAGTACCCAAACCAAAGCTGACCTTGCTGCCCGCTCCCCCTTTACTTGGGACACCCCATACATAACCTACCTTGGAGTTAAAATTGGTACTGACATCTCTAAATTATTTCACCTCAACTATGTCCCTTTATTGCAGTCCATGCAAAACCAACTAAATATCCTCCACCTCCAGACACTCTCTTTGTTTGGTCGCAAAAATATATTCACGTCTTTAGTCCAACCAAGACTAAACTACCTACAAGTCTTTCCCCTTTCTATTCCCAACTCCTATTTTCAATCCCTCACTAGGGAAATACGCTCTTTTATTTGGAACCGCAAGAAAGCTCGAATATGCCTCTCAATCCTACAAAAACCAAAACCCTTTGGGGTATTAACCTTTTGAACCCCCCACTCTACAACACAGCCACCCTATTAACCAGAGTTATAGACTGGTTTAGAGAGACCCAACACAAGTCCTGGATTAGTATGGAAACCTCCCTAGCTCATTCCTCTTTTAGAGTTATTTTGGTTCATTCCCAAGGGAACCAAGTGAACAATAAATATATTAGCCCAAGTATTAAAGCTACACTGGAAGCTTGGGAAAAATAAAAAAAAATCTGATAGGGGCATCCCACTGCCCTCCCCCTTGTTCAGGTGAGAAACTTAATTGATCTAGCCCCACCAGAACTGAAACAAAGTATCCCTCCATCTATCCGATACTCTAAAGTCCCGGCACTCTCCCTATTTGGAGAAGAGGGTAGGATGGGATGCAGGGAATTCTTTGTCTCCCTATTCCCTGAAGCCAAACCCTTTCCATCTCTCTACTCATTCTCCAATCCAGCATATCTAAATATGTACCTTATCAAGCCCTACTGAGACCCCTAACTTGGTTTGAAAGCCTAATCGGCTCTCAACCCACTCGAAAAAATAAATATCTCAGTTATATAAAAGTCTTAGCTCCCCGATCTGTACTCCTAAATTAGCCTTCATTGGAGCTTGGGAGAAGGACTTTGAAGTTTCATTCTCCAGAGAAGACCTACTCCGACTATACAGGGAACCCCATACCTCTTCCAGATGTGTTAGAATACAAGAAAACGGATATAAAATCCTCACCAAATGGTATAAACCCCTGAAATCACCTGTAGGTTCAGTGAAACGGGGTCTGATGCCTGTTGGAGGTGTGGAGAGAGGGGAGGCAAATTTTTTTCATATCTGGTGGTCCTGCCCACTAATCTACAAATGGTGGAGTGAGATCTTTAGACAATGTAACCAAATTTGTAAAACAAAGACCTTATTGTCGCCTCAGCTTGCCCTTTTAGGGCTCTCCCCCTCCCACGCAACTGCCAGGGTCACACCACTGTTTAAAAAATTGCTTATGGCAGCACGCCTACTAGTTCCTCGGTATTGGCTATCCACAGATCTCCCATCACTAGACCATTATTTAAATAAGGTGGACACCTTTTACAGATTCGAAGAAATAGCGGCCTGGGAGAATCGCTCTCATAATAAATTCTGCGCCCTTTGGAAACACTGGGAAGATTTTAGACAGTTTAACAGTGACCATTAACTGAGATGTGATTCCTCTGTTAGAGATATCAGATGCAATAAATAACGAATATACTTTGTGACCAGAGATGACATCTATCTTGTTACTATACTTACTGTAACTGTTGTTATGCAACATACTATTGCATACTGCCAGTGGAACATCAGAATGCAGCATCTCTTGCAGCAAGGCCTGGAAATGCTACATTCTGTCAGCCCTTTGTGATGCTGGTAACATGTCTGCCATTTTGTGTTTGTACCGGGGTCTAAGTACGTTGCCACCCAGTACAGGTCCTTGACCTTTATGCTTTTTATATGGGTTTCCTCTTCAAAACACTGGAGCATGAAGGCCCCCATTTGCACTACATTGGAAGCCGTGGAGTGCCATGGCTCCTGCTCATCGCCCAGGAGAATGTCGTCCTTGTTCTCCTCCCCCCATCCACGAACAACACCAGGGATCCCAGAAAATTTTAGGGCTGCTCTTCTTGCTCCTCCTCCTCCCTCCAGGCACCATCCTCCTTTGACTTCTCTTCAGACTCCTGCTGACTTTTCTCAGATGAAGTAGCCCCCCCTGGGAATTCATTCAGCATTGAGACTTCCTTATTTTCCTGCTACTGCTCCTCGACGGCTTGATCAATGATACGACGCAATGCACACTCCAGAAAGAAGGCATAAGGTACGATGTCACTGATGGTGCCCTAGCTGCGACTGACCAGTTTGGTGATCTCATCAAATGGCCGCAGAAGTCTTCATGTGTCACGCATGCATGAGCAGCCACTGGCACGGTGAAAAGAAACCAAGCTCCTAGTCGTTAGCGGCACGTTTCTGCTGGAGCAGCCTATCAAGCATTTACAAGGTGGAGTTTTAGTGCGTCTGGCAGTCACAACTCAGGTGTCTGATGGGCAAGTGTCGCCGCTGAACGTCAGAAAGGCGAGCCATGACCGTGTAAGATCTTCTAAAATGGCCAGAGATTTTCGAGGCTTGCCGCAAGACGTCCTGGATCCCGAGGTATTTGGCAACGAATTGCTGCACGACTAACTTTAGGACGTGTGCCATGCACGGCACGTGTGTCATTTTGCCCTGTTTCAGCGCGCTCAGCAGATTGACACCGTTGTCGCACACCATTTTATCAACTGTCTAATTGAGCGGGGTTAGCCACTGATCAGTCTGTGACCGCAGAGCTGAAAGGAGTGCCGGTGTGGCTCTTGGCTTCCAGGCACAACAGCCACAGCACAGCATGGCAACATCTCACCTGGCACGTCAAATAGGTTCTGGGGAGCTTGGGGGGTGTAGTGGAAGAGGCAGTAGCAGTGGAAAAGGAGGAGTCAGCCGAGGAGGAGACGGAGGATGGAGTAGAAGGAGGAGAAGAAGAGGCCGGCCTGCATGCAATCCGTGGTGATAGCACCAAATCCACACAGGTGCCACGGGTTACATGCTTGATGGCAATCAGAAGGTTCACCCAATGGGCAGTAAAAGTTATGTACCTTTGCTGCCTGTTTTTGCTAGTCCACGTGTATGTGATCAGATGTATCTTGGCACCAACACTGTGTGCCATAGACATATTAACTTGCCGCTGAACGTGGCCATACAGTTCAGGAAAGCCCTTCTGGGAGAAATATTTACTTGCGGGGACCTTTCATTGCCGTGTGCCAATGGCCACAAATTTTCTAAAGGCCTCCGAGTCCACCAATTTATATGGCAGTAGTTGGCAGGCTAGTAGTTCTGACAAGCCACTGGTCAGGCGTTGGGCAAGAGGATTATCCAGCGTCATAATTTTTTGTGCTCGAACATTTGGGCAACTGAAGCCTGCCTTGTGCCAGATGAACGCAACAACGACACGGTGGAAGGTGGAGTGGAGGACAAATAGGAGGAGAGAGGAGAAGGAGAAGAGGCAGGACTTTGAGCACCGGGAGTGTGGCTTTGTGGGTTCTGACGGCATTGCTCCCACTGGGCTCGGTGATGGGAGGCCAGGTGCCTTCTTAAGGCCATCGTCCCTAGGTAAGTGTTGGGATTACCGCGATTTATGCATTGACAGCACAGGCTGCAGATTGCAACACTATTGTGAGTAGCTAACACGTTAAAAAATGCCCATGCTGCGGAGCCATGTGCTGGCGTCCTGGGAGCGCAAGATGTGACCGTGCATGATGGATGGCTCGCTCCAGATACATTTGCAGTCTGCTTTTTGCCTCCTGTGCACTGCGAGTTCTGCCTGATTCTCCTCCTTCTCCTCCAAATCTGCTGCTCCGTCTATCCCTCTGAATCCTCTCCTCTACCTCTCTTGTGGGCACCCACGTGACGTCCATTGACACGTCCTCATCGTCACCTTCACCACCACTGACATTAGAGATCTTGGAGTAGGCAGCAACAGCCGGGACCACCCTCCTTTGGCTAATCTGGCTACTGTTGTCAGACCGCTGGGTGGCGGCCGTTGCTACCTCCTCTTCCTCATCCGATGCCAAGAATGGCTGCGCATCGGTAAGGTCATGGAATGGATGGGAAAATAATTCCTTTGACTTAAGTGGAGGGGATATGGTGGTGGTGGTGTCTTTGGGGGTGCACACAGCAGAGAGTGAGGAGGGTGCAGATACAGAGGATGAGGAGCAGAGGATGAGGAGAATGCAGAAGTGGAAGACCAACCGATCAACCAACTGTGGTGCATCATTTAACATAATCGCACGCACCTTCTCCAACTTCCCACTTGGGCTCCTGCCTGGTTCACCTGCCCGACCCCTACCACCCATGTGGAACAGCCTGCCTCTTTCTCTGCCTGTCATTTTCAAAATGACCCTGTGCCAAAGTCCCTTGAGAAGAGCAGTATTTGTGGAAGCTGATATATGGAGGCCTCAATCAGTTGTTAGTTGAGGCTGGTATATTACTGTCAAGCAGTAATTTTATGGACGCAGGTATAAGGAAAACCTCTATCACTATTTTGTGGAAGCTGATATATGGCAGGCCTTAATCAGTTGTTAGTTGAAGCAGGTATATCAAAACCCACAATCTGTATTTTGTGGAAGCAGGTATGTGGAAAACCTCTATCACTATTTTGTGGAAACTGATATATGGCAGGCCTCAATAAGTTGTTAGTTGAAGATGGTATATCACCCTCAAGCAGTAATTTTGTGGACGCAGGTATATGGAAAACCTCTATCACTATTTTGTGGAAGCTGATATATGGCAGGCCTCAATCAGTTGTTAGTTGAAGCTGGTATATCACCCTCACGCAGTAATTTTGTGGACACAGGTATGTGGAAAACCTCTATCACTATTTTGTGGAAGCTGATATATGGCAGACCTCAATAAGTTGTTAGTTGAAGCTGGTATATCACCCTCAAGCAGTAATTTCGTGGACACAGGTATATGGAAAACCTCTATCACTATTTTGTGGAAGCTGATATATGGCAGACCTCAATCAGTTGTTAGTTGAAGCTGGTATATCACCCTCACGCAGTAATTTTGTGGACGCAGGTATATGAAAAACCTCAATCACTATATTGTCGAAGCTGATAGATCGCAGCCCTCAATCAGTATATTCAGGAAGCATACAAATGCACTATAATATTCTTTCCATGTTAGAAAGTACAGTATATTATAAGTATATCACACCCCTCTGTTAATCACACCTATCAATAGAACAATTTTACCAGTCCTTAAAATGACTTTTGTGGCCCTATTAGCTAGCGTTTGGTGTCCCTAAGTTCCTAACAGCCTGTCCCTGCTCCAAAATGCAACCTCTCCCTACACTGGCAAAACAAATAATGTAAAATGGCTGCCAGATCTGGTTCTGTTATAGGGTTGGGGATGTGTCCATGTGCTGAAATGTCTCAATTGACTGTCCTGTCCCACCTGATGGATGTGTCATGGGTCAAATTTTGGCGCAATGCAAAATAATATGGCGAACATGGACATCGCCATATGTTTGTATGTTCGGCGGATCGTGAATGCGCAAAGTTCGCCGTGAACCGACCATCGGACGAACCGCAAGGCCATCACTAAACATAAGAAACCCCAGGTGATCAGCTAGAGAAGTACGAGCTAACCATATAAGCAGCATTACATTACTAGCAACTTAAATTAAATATGTGCTATAATACTAGACATGGATGGGTTGGGTTAACCACAACAAAAACTGGCTCATCACTATGTCATAGAGGGGAGTGACATCCATACACCATAAGAGTGCATCCAGACAACTGTTTTTGCGGAACGGGTATACAGGTGAAACTCGAAAAATTTGAATATCGTGCAAAGTTCATTCATTTCAGTAATCCAACTTAAAAGGTGAAACTAACATGCAAAGCGAGATATTTCAAGCCTTTATTTGTTATAATTTGGATGATTATGGCTTATAGCTTATGGAACCCCAAAGTCACAATTTTGAGGTGCCCTTTTGCTCAGGGGGTATGGATTAATTAGCTGACTAGAGTGTGACACTTTGAGCCTAGAATATTGAACCTTTTCACAAAATTCTAATTTTAAGCTGCATTAATGGAATTCCTTTAATTTGCCTTAATGAAATAAATGGACTTTTGAACGATATTCGAATTTTTTGAGTTTCACCTGTAGACCCATTCATGAAAAAAATATAGAGCATGTCCTATTCTTGTCCTTGATAGGCATGTCTATCATAGGGCTGGCCCTGTGCGTTCCACGGTATCTGTGTTTTGTGGATCCACAATTTGCAGACTGCAAAACACTTATGGTTGTCTGAATGTAGCCTAACAGAGCTTATGGATGGGGTGGTCTTCATTTAAACACTTACTTGGAATATACAATTTGCTCAAGATTAGAGTATCTTAATCTGGGGCCAAAGGATCAGTTAGGGTAGGTTCAGCCAAAAATAAGCCGCATTCCCTAAAATCCACAGTTTTTTTCCATCATGTGAAAAAAAAATTGCTTTTATTGAGTTGTAATTTGTTGCACAGCAATGGTGCCTTATCTGCATTGAAAATCACCAACATCTACCATGGTGGACCATACCATTAGAGCCCTTTTACATAGGCCAACAATCAGGTAAATTAATGTGTTGGTTAGGTGCTAGTTTGTTGGCAGCACATCGCCCTGTGTAAATAGCAGGTGTACTGCCAAGAATATATAAACTTAATAGGGGATGAACCAGTTGTTGCTGAAATATTAAATGACATGTGCAGTTATACTCAACATTACTTCATATTTATGTAATGGGTATAAAACAGGGTCTGTAGGTTTCACCAGATGGTTCTGTGGTACAAAAAAAAAAAAATAGGATTGAATTCCCAGTAAAATTTCCCAATATAATGTAGAAAAATAGCACTGCCTTAAAAACAAAAAGAAACCGAAGCAATTTGCCCCAAACAAAAACATTGTTTTGCATGATTGCCTTACTACAGATAATTGTTGAAATTATTGTCTATTGTTATTTTATTATATTGATTTTAAGAAAGTATAAGAAATTGCAGGTATGAATTCCCAGAAAGCTGAGCTTAAAGCAAACAGAGATGGATGATTTAAATGACAAAGAAGTTTGCAGAACCTTTTCATAATGAAGAATTTTTAACAGAGGCATTTTGAATACTAATTGACAAAGGGCTCTAGAAGGATACGGAAAGTTTTGTAAATAGTGCCATATGGTGCCATTTTGCAGATGGTATTTCTCATTGGCATCTCCCTGAGCAAGGATGAATTTCGAAGCCTCCAATCAATACAATATGACTAACCAGGAAGTATTGGTTCTCTGCTTAAATACACTTAATTCTACACCTTCTGCATATGTTTGGCATGGGGAAGATGATAAATGTGCACTTGCTACATTGTGCTATAACAATGGTCATTATAGCATTTACCTAATGGAAGCAGCTGCTCAGTTACAAAGCGCCTCTCTAATATTGAGATTCAATTAGGGAGCACGGGAAATGACCTCTACGACATAACTGCGTTAACAAGAAATGCCTTTGTAGCCTGAATTAGTATATGATTTTACTGAAAATCTGCACAAAGAAAAAAAAAATCTAAGATCCTCTGTTTTTAGATTTAGCAGTACTATAAGAATAATTGAATATGTTTTTACTGAAGAAAAAAGTGAGCGTGCAAAACAAACTGCATTCGATTTAATTATTATAATCAGTATGTTAATCAATTGCAATATAGCAGTGTCATTTTAACTTAAAGAAAAACAATCAGTCAAACAGCTGTATGATCCATTAATTAACCTAAGATACACTGGTAAATGAAATTAATATCTATAATAAAACAAAATAGACTTCTATTATCCCTTAGGATATAGCCACGCATTCACATTTTTTGATGCAGTTTTGGAAGCCAAAACCAGAAGTGAATTTAAATAGGAGAAGTTGTGTTTATCCTTAGTCCATTCAGCCCCAGGCAGTTTTACCTTTGAGTTTCCATTTTTTACTCCTGGCCATATATTTTTATTTTATTTTTCAGTTCACATAGTCATATGGGGATTGTTGTTTTTCAGGACAATTTGTACTTTCCAATGAAACCAATGGGACTCTATTAGCAGTCCCAGGCTGAAGGTGTAGATTGAGAAGAGCAGGGGCCCTAGGAAAGAGCCTTGAAGGACACCAACAAAATGGGGACGAGATGAGGAGATATGCAAGTGGAAACAATGGAGAGATTTATCATCTCTCTTAACCCAGAAAAGTGACTTTGAAATGCCGCAAGGTACGTTTGTGAGGTTTTAAATGCGACTTTTGGTGAAAAAAAAGTCTCAAATGCCTCTTTTTACACCATCCTCAACACTTTTCCAAAAGGGGGCATGGCAAGGGTGGGGAAGAGGCAACTGAAGAGATAAATTTATCTTCAATTACACAAGTTTTTTTGATGCAAATGATTTGTCTTTAGGTGCATGGATGGCCAGATGCTGCACCTAATTTATGATAAGGTCTGCGCCTCGTCATAAATGACGAGGCGCAGACCTAGAATTTTATTTGCCATGAAGCCAAACTTCCTCGTGCTTCCTGCTAGCGAAACAATTTAACCTGCAATAGTGTAAAAAAAAAATAAAAAAATCATACTTACCTGATCCAGTTGCTCGCCGACCGCTGCCATCTTGCTTGAAGATCTAGCACAAAATCCCGACATCATCATGAGCTGCATGAGATGTTGCACTAGATCTTTAAGCAAGATGGAGGTCGCCGGCCCGTCACAAGAAAAATGGATCAGGTAAGTATGATTTTTTTTATTTGAAGCTTTGTTATTTATATCAGATGCCGCAATTATGCATGAATGTGGCATCTGAGGGGTACAATGACAGGAAGCGGTGCAATCTCTGCTCCCTTCCATTGCACCCACTACTTACAAAGAAATGTGTTTAATAACAAAGTAATTAGTCACAAAGCAAATTTTCTGGTAAAATTCAGCGATGCAGCCAAATCAAGCTTTTGAATAATTCTCTCATCACTGATAATGAGTACAAGGTGCATTACATTAACAAATTACAAACAGTACAAATCAATTACAGATACTTCCTGTTGTATTTGGGTACCGCATATCTATCACTTGAAACTTCTGAACACAAGTCACAAGTGACTTCTACACAAATATCTTTCCACTATAAAAATTTTACTTTTAATCAATCTTCTTAAAATATATCGAAAAATCAGTCACTCATGTAAATGTAGGTACTCTGTTTGTGCAGATGTTTAGTAGATTCAGATACTGGGACATAAAATCCTTACTGTCCCTGTTCTGTACCTCTATTTACCCCTGCCTACAGGCAGGGCACCCGCCCCGAAAGGGGCGACCCCACCTCTCGGTGGCTAAGCCCTTTACTGGTGTCTGTATATACCCTGGTCTCTATACAGTCTTTATCCCAGAGAGGCAAAAATTGATGTAACACGTGATGACTCGAACACAGGAAACTTAGGAAAAATTCCAAAAATCGATGCTTGCTACAAGAAGTGCATCCCTTCTCATATGTCCCGACGCGGCATTTCCCCAACTTCACAGCTGGTTTATCAGGGGACAGTAGATATACCAGTAAGTGATATAAGTCCTCCAGATAATTGGAAAGAAGATAAAGTCTCATTCAATTCTGATGATGGAGCAAACATATGATAAGGGTTCTCCAGGAGACCTAAGTTCATAGTTGTGGATTCTTTGATGCAGGCATCTGCAACCTATGGCAACCTATTTTATTCAACACTTGTAATGAATGTAGGTCATTTTATTTTTACCTGAACATTGCTCTAATCACACATTGCAGTTAAACAATAGAAAAGTATCAAGGATCCAATCATGGCTATGGCTAAAAGAAAATACCACCAAAACTGTACCCTGGGAACAAGGTCTAAAAGAACATGTTGTGTTGATATATTAAAGACCAAATAAATTCACTTGGATAAAAACCAGAAGGTCACAAGGGGGAAATACTTACTTTTTTAAAAGCACTGCATATTGTTCATTAAAGTAAAAACTGTAGCACTGATTTTTGATGGCACAAGTGTGTGATCCTATTCCAAAAGATAGTATCCTGCTGGCTGCTAGAGAAGTTTAAGGTTTCATAAATGATCAAGGCTTAGTGTGATAAAAGTCTATATACAGTATCTTATGCACACATTTCATTTAAATGTATGAAAATACATTTTTTTTTACATTTTATTTTTGACGTGTTCATCTTCTCCAGGAATTTTAATGAGGTCACAAAGCATATTTGCTCTCTTTAATGTAAACATAAGATTTAGTTGGTTCTATGAGAATACAAAAATTGTGTGACCTTTTTAGCACTGAAGTCAGTCTCAACAGGGTTGTAGAAAACCTCTTGTGTGACTCTTGAAATGTATCCTCTGATACACATTGACAGCACACAGCAAAGGCCTCTTTTAAAAATACTTTCTGAATAGATCAATGGAGTACCATTTGTTACTGGAGGCCCCATGATATCACTTGCAGGTCATAAATGACACAGTTCTTGCACATCTAACAAAACAAAAAACTTGTCAAACTTAGATTGTTTCATTTATGGATAAACTAAAATGTTCATACAGATACTTAACATGCAATAAAGGACCTTAAATTTGCACAACAAATTTTAATAATTACATATCTTTACCATCGCCCAATAGTGCATGCAGAAAGTTGGTGAGGATTTATTAAGAGCCATAACATTTATTTTAAAATGTTCTCTTTATATCAAGATTTTTAAATGGAAATTGTTGCTGAATATCAGACTCTCACCTAGAGTGGAATCCTTCAAAAGAAACCTAAAAGCCCACCTCTTCAAACAAGCCTACAACCAGTGACCCTGCTGCCTCTATACCACCATGACCAACTTAATCCTCTCCTACTGTGTCCTTCTCCCATACCATGTAGATTGTAAGCCCTCACGGCTTATCTTGTTTATGATTAGTGCAATTGTCTGTATTATGTATGTATACCCTTTTCATATGTACTGCGCTATGGAATGAATGGCGCTTTAATAATAAATAAGATTTTTTTTCTTTGATGTCTATACTGTGCTGTTCGTGTGTTCTTTCTCCTGAAAAAGTATTAAAGATGTTATCTGTAGAGTAAAAATTCATTTCATTTAACAGCACTATTAGATTTTCTCAGACTTACATGTTTAATTGCATCTTCTTAAACCCCTCTTGGGCAGCTATAGCACAGGAAATTGCATCACTTCTTTGTATTTTATTTTTTAATTGCCAATTTCTATTGTTTTATCAAGAAAATAAATTATAAATAGCCATACATTACATAGTATCAGATAAGAAAATCAAGTTGATAATCACATATACAGGCAAAAGATACATTTCACAATCGGTGTAAGCCGAAGAGTATAGACAAGGAACCTTATGTATGCAATAACATAACAATAACAACAGTTAGACATGGGTTTATCTGGAGTAATTACTATGGTGAGTGTACAACTTGTAGTAAAGAACATTTCTTGTACCTTAGGAGAAGTAAAGTGGAGTATAAAAAAAGGTCATGGGAAGTTCCTGTAACTCTTCCAGGGTGACCATATTTGGAGGAAGGTAGGCCTTGTCCTTTGCTCCCAGTGGGAGATTTATTTGAATCTATATATCTGGTCAACCTTATTCACCCAGTGGTCTAATTTTGGGGTTTCGGGGGAGAGCCAGTGAGAGGGCAAGAGCAATCTGGCCGCTGCCAATAGTAAAGAGAAGAGAGAAGCCTTGTGTAGGTTTGTTCCCTTCATCCCCAGAGTAATCAAAACCAGCTCTGGGGTGCATGGAAAGGAGGTTTTGCAGATTTGATTACTAAGTTTAACTATTTCAGACCACCAAGCTTTGATAGGTTCACAGGACCACCAAATATGAAAGTAAGTCCCCCTTTCCTTGAGGCATCTCCAGCAAAGATCTGGAGATCCTGGTTTGTAAAGGCAGGTCTTGTCGGGGGTTCTGTACCATCGTAGGAGAATTTTTATAACTGTTTTCTTGGATACAAATGCATCTAGAGATCTAGTGTGGTGTGAGCAGAAGTTTTGCGGTTTCGGAGGTCGAAAAGGTCTTCCCCAAATCTCTCTCCCAAAGGACCAATGCAGCTGGTTTTGGACATGGGGGGGATGTCTTAAGAGAAGGGGAAGGGGCAGCGAGTGACTTAACAGCCTCTCAAACCAGCTAACATTTCCCGGGGAGGAGTATTTTTTATGAGAAGTAGTGTTTTCGACCTAAGAAAACGAGTAGGAGTATAATTTTTGGAGGTCAGTCCCAGTTTCTCGTGGAGCTCATATTCAGTAGGCAAATAGCCCTCTGAATCTAGAATGTTGGATAGGGGGAGCCTGGAGCACCTTAAAGAAGTAGGGCAACTTTCCCTTAATTCTTTAGGAGCAAGGGGTAAAACATCTTTAACTTGTAAGAGAGGAGAGGGGAGCGCCAAAGCCCCGCTACTCACCGAGAACCACCTCCAGACCTTTAATGTATTCCAGATCATGGAGTTGGGTATCAGGCTAGGTGCTGGAGGTGGTCTGTCAGCCAGCAGGAGGGCTCGGGCAGGGGTGTTGAGAAAAGTGCTCTCTAAAACAATCCATGTTTTATGAGGGGGGTTTCTAATCCAGTCAACTGCCCTGGAGAGTTGGATGGCCTTCATATAGACTTCAGGATCCGGCAAACCATTACCTCCGTGGGCTCTAGGTTTGGTTAGTGTGTCAAAAGATATACGTGGGCTTTTCCCCTGCCATATATAATTGTGAATCTTCTTATTTAAGGTGATAAAATAGGTTTTCGGGATCTCAATAGGGAGTACTTGCATCAGGTAGGTCAATCTAGGGATTACTAGAGACATAAGGATGTTCTTTCTTCCTAACCAGGACAGCTAAGGGAGATCCAAAGAGTCCAGCTGGGCAGCCATAGAAAGCAGAAGGGGTTTATAGTTTATTTTGAATAAATCAGGTAAGCAGGGGGTGAGCTTCACCCCTAGGTATGTTAGTTGTTGGGTGTGCCAGTTAAATGGGGAGTTTTTCTGGAGGGATGAGAGAACAGGAGGTGAGAGGCCAACATGAAGCACCTGGGATTTGGAGGGGTTCACTTTAAAGTTAGATAGGGAGCCAAAGTGGCTAAGAGTCTAGAGGATGATGTTCATAGCTTTACAGGGGTTAGTTGTAAGAATTAGTAGATCGTCTGCGAAGGCAGCAAGTTTAAACTCACATCCTTCCACTGATAGGCCTCTAATTTTATTTTCTTGTCTGAGGGCTTGTAAGAGAGTCTCCATCACTAGGACAAAGAGGAGGGGGAAAATGGGCATCCCTGTCTCATTCCGTTCCTGATTGGGAATGGAGAAGATAAGATTCCATTGACCGACATGGATGCCGAAGAGTGAGTGTACATAGAGAACACAGCATTGATATAGGGTTCAGGGATCGTAAATCTAGACAAGGTCAATTTGATGTAGGACCAGTCTACCCTGTCGAAAGCTCTTTCAGCGTCCGTGCCGATCAAGACTAGTGGGATGGATTTGTGGGTAGCGTAATATAGGGCATTTAAGACTTTTGTGGTGTTGTCTTTTCCCTCGCGGCCCTTGACAAAGCCCACCTGATCAGGGTGAATCAAGCTGGGAAGAAGAATCTGTAGCCTAGTGGCAAGCATTTTGGCGAACAGTTTAAGATTAGAGATGTCGGGAACATAACATTTTCATAAATCACCTAACATTCCTAAATAGTTTGGAATAACGTGCTTTAAAACATCCAGTGTGTGTATACGATCAGGTAGTGCAAGGGTTACGCCCGCTTCACAGTGACAGACCAAACTCTGACAGACCAAACTCCCCGTTTAACGCACCGCGTACAACCGCAAACAGTCCATTTGCACAACCGCAAACTCCCCATTTGGATACCAAGCTAGCCATGTCCCGTTCCTTGTCCTCACTGACGTCATGTCTGACCCAGGAAGAAGTACATCAGCGACTTAAAAAGATTAAAATAGACAAATCGCCAGGACCGGATGACATACACCCCCGTATCCTAAAGGAATTAAGTAATGTCATAGCCAGACCCTTATTTCTGATATTTGCAGACTCTATACTGACAGGGAATGTCCCACAGGATTGGCGCGTGGCATATGTGGTGCCAATATTCAAAAAGGGGCCAAAAACAGAGCCTGGAAACTATAGGCCGGTAAGTTTAACATCTGTTGTGGGTAAACTGTTTGAAGGTTTTCTGAGAGATGCTATATTAGAGCATCTCAACGGAAATAAGCAAATAACGCCATATCAGCATGGCTTCGTGAGGGATCGGTCATGTCAGACCAATTTAATCAGTTTCTATGACTAGGTAAGTTCTAGACTTGACAGCGGCGAATCAATGGATGTCGTATATCTGGACTTCTCCAAAGCATTTGACACTGTACCACATAAAAGGTTAGTATATAAAATGAGAATGCTCGGACTGGGAGAAAACATCTGTATGTGGGTAAGTAACTGGCTGAGTGATAGAAAACAGAGGGTGGTTATTAACGGTACACACTCAGATTGGGTCACTGTCACTAGTGGAGTACCTCAGGGGTCAGTCTTGGGCCCTATTCTCTTCAATATATTTATTAATGATCTTGTAGAAGGCTTGCATAGTAAAGTATCAATTTTCGCAGATGACACTAAACTGTGTAAAGTAATTTACACTGATGAGGACAGTATACTACTACAGAGGGATCTGGATAGATTGGAGGCTTGGGCAGATAAGTGGCAGATGAGGTTTAACACTGATAAATGTAAAGTTATGCACATGGGAAGGAAAAATGCAAGTCACCCGTACATACTAAATGGTAAAACACTCGGTAACACTGACATGGAAAAGGATCTAGGAATTTTAATAAACAGCAAACTAAGCAGCAAAAACCAGTGTCAGGCAGCTGCTGCCAAGGCCAACAAGATAATGGGTTGCATCAGAAGGGGCATAGATTCCCGTGATAGGAACATAGTCCTACCACTTTACAAATCGCTAGTCAGACCACACATGGAGTACTGTGTACAGTTCTGGGCTCCTGTAAACAAGGCAGACATAGCAGAGCTGGAGAGGGTTCAGAGGAGGGCAACTAAAGTAATAACTGGAATGGGGCAACTACAGTACCCTGAAAGATTATCAAAATTAGGGTTATTCACTTTAGAAAAAAGACGACTGAGGGGAGATCTAATTAATATGTATAAATATATCAGGGGTCAGTACAGAGATCTATCCCATCAGCTATTTATCCCCAGGACTGTGACTGTGACGAGGGGACATCCTCTGCGTCTGGAGGAAAGAAGGTTTGTACACAAACATAGAAGAGGATTCTTTACGGTAAGAGCAGTGAGACTATGGAACTCTCTGCCTGAGGAGGTGGTGATGGTGAGTACAATAAAGGAATTCAAGAGGGGCCTGGACGTATTTCTGGAGCTTAATAATATTACAGGCTATAGCTACTAGAGAGGGGTCGTTGATCCAGGGAGTTATTCTGATTGCCTGATTGGAGTCGGGAAGGAATTTTTTATTCCCCTAAAGTGGAGAAAATTGGCTTCTACCTCACAGGGTTTTTGGCCTTCCTCTGGATCAACTTGCAGGATAACAGGCCGAACTGGATGGACAAATGTCTTTTTTCGGCCTTATGTACTATGTTACTATGTTACTATGTCATTGAAGGTCTCTTCCTCCACCCAGCCAGGTACAACACCAAGGGTCCCCAAAAGGTGACAACAAGCCCCCTGGGACGCCTGCTGTGGTTGGTCTTCCACCTCCACAAAGCCACCTTCCTCCTCTGACTCCTCTTCTTCAGACTCCTCTCTTTGTGTTGCCGCAGGTCCAGCAATTGACAACGACAAGGCTGCTTCTGGTGGTAATGGTGACCACAAGTCTTCCTCTTCATGCTCATCTATGGCCTGATCCAGCACTCTTCTCAGGGCACGCTCCAGAAAAAATGCATATGGGATGAGGTCGATGATGTTGCCTTGGGTTTGACTGACCAGGTTTGTCACCTCCGCAAAAGGACGCATGAGCCTACAGCCATTGTGCATGAGCGTTCAGTAACGCGGCCAAAAAATACCCAGCTCCGCAGAGGCTGTCCTCTTTTTTTTTTATTAAAAAAATCTGTTCTTAACAGTTTAATCTCTGTTTTGTCCACTATCAGGGGCCGGAGTATGGAATAGATTTTAGGAACCGGGAGATGGAAAAAGATGCTTGGTCGGTCCTCTTACTTCCAATTTGGGGCACTGGGCGTACGGCTTGCAATGTACTGTGCCACCAGATATGAGTGGTGTGTTTTAAGTAGTACTATTACTATCAGTTTAATCCCTGTTACGTCCCCTATCAGGGGACGTGTATGGAATAGATTTTAGGAACCGGGAGATGGAAAAAGATGCTTGGTTGGTCCTCTTACTCCCAATTTGGGGCACTGCGCGTGCGCCGTGTAATGTACTGTGCAATCCCAATATGAGTGGTGTGTTAAGTAGTACTATTCCTATCAGTTTAATCCCTGTTACGTCCCCTATCAGGGGACATGTATGGAATAGATTTTAGGAACCGGGAGATGGAAAAAAAAGCTTGGTTGGTCATGCTACTTCCAATTTGGGGCACTGCGCGTATGCCTTGCAATGTACTGTGCCACCAGATATGAGTGGTGTATTAAGTAGTACTATTCCTATCAGTTTAATCCCTGTTACATTCCCTATCAGGGGCCGGTCTATGGAATAGATTTTAGGAACCGGGAGATGGAAAAAGATGCTTGGTTTGTCCTCCTACTTCAAATTTGGGGCACTGCGCGTGCGCCGTGCAATGTACTGTGCCACCAGATATGAGTGGTGTGTTAAGTAGTACTATTCCTATCAGTTTAATCCCTGTTACGTCCCCTATCAGGGACCGGTCTATGGAATAGATTTTAGGAACCGGGAGATGGAAAAAGATGCTTGGTTGGTCCTCCTACTTCCAATTTGGGGCACTGCGTGAGCGCCGTGCAATGTACTGTGCCACCAGATATGAGTGGTGTGTTAAGTAGTACTATTCCTATCAGTTTAATCCCTGTTACGTCCCCTATCAGGGGACGTGTATGGAATAGATTTTAGACAACCGCAAAGAGTTGTCAATAGTTGACACACTCATGACATAAATTTTATTCCTCTATGCGTCAATCTTGGTGTAGTGATGACTGTGCTCGTGCGCACGTTTGGGAGATTTCAGGCGATGGGGGTTTTTCAAAGCCTATGGTCGTGCTGAGGTAGTTCAGTGACAGTTAAGTGACCCAGAAAACAATGATACTGCAGTGTGGGCCCATTGTTGGCCTAGTAGGCTTTAATGATCACCTTAAATGATCACAAAGAAAATTAATGTTTTTTCTATGCAAAATTATCCAGCCGTTCACTTTTGGTCTGTTCACAATGAAGCAACGACCAACCACAGCAGGCGTCCCAGGGGGCTTGTTGTCACCTTTCGGGGACCCTTGGTGTTGTACCTGGCTGGGTGGAGGAAGAGACCTTCAATGACGTCAGTGAGGACAAGGAATGGGACATGGCTAGCTTGGTATCCAAATGGGGAGTTTGCGGTTGTGCAAATGGACTGTTTGCGGTTGTACGAAAAATTGATGTTTTCCAGGCAGAAAGTGCACTAAAACATTGCGGCTTGAACCCTAGTTGGTTGCGCATAAGTCATGCAAGTCATCCGGCATGCAGAGATAAAATACAGCAGCGTGTGGACCATTTTTAGCCCAATGCAGGTCATCTCATCAGGCCTTTTTTAGTCAAATGTATTGCCCACTGTCAGTCCCTTCGGGATCCATGCCTCATTCATCTTAATAAAGGTGAGGTAATCTAGACTTTTTTGACCTAGACGACTTCTCTTCTCAGTGACAATACCTCCTGCTGCACTGAAGGTCCTTTCTGACAGGACACTTTAAGAGGGGCAGGCCAGAAGTCCTATCGCAAATTGGGATAGTTCAGGCCACAGGTCAAGCCTGCACATCTAGTAGTCAAGGGGTTCTTCGATCCTCAGAGTGTCGATATCTGCAGTTAAGGCGAGGTAGTCTGCTACCTGTCGGTCGAGTCGTTCTCTGAGGGTGGACTCCGAAGGGCTGTGGCGATGCGTAGGACTTAAAAAGCTCTGCATGTCCTCCATCAACAACACGTTTGTAAAGGGTCCTGTCCTTGCAGGCGTAGTCGTGGGAGGAGGAGGATTACTTTCACCTCTTCCCCTGTTAGATTCCCATTGTGCTGTGACATTACCCTTATACGCTGTTTAATGCATACTTTTTAATTTATTTTGGAACTGCTGCATCCTTTCCGACTTACGGTAATTCGGTAACATTTCAGGCACTTTCTGCTTATACCGGGGGTCTAGTAGCGTGGCCACCCAGTACAGGTCGTTCTCCATCAGCCTTTTTATACGAGGGTCCCTCAACAGGCACGACAGCATGAAAGACCCCATTTGCACAAGGTTGGATGCCGAGCTACTCATGTCCCGTTTCTCGTCCTCACTGATCTCACTGAAGGTCTGTTCTTCCCCCCAGCCACGTACAACACCACTGGTACCAGATAGGTGACAACGAGCACCCTGGGATGCACGCTGTGGTTGGTCTTCCTCCTCCTCCTCAAAGCCACATTCCTCCTCTGACTCCTCTTCCTCAGGCTCCTCTTCCAGCGTTGCCGCAGGTCCAGCAAGCGATGCTGATACGGCTGTTTCTGGTGGTAACATAGTAACATAGTACATAAGGCCGAAAAAAGACATTTGTCCATCCAGTTCGGCCTGTCATCCTGCAAGTTGATCCAGAGGAAGGCAAAAAAAAAACCCTGTGAGGTAGAAGCCAATTTTCCCCACTTTAGGGGAATAAAAAATTCCTTCCCGACTCCAAACAGGCAATCAGAATAACTCCCTGGATCAACGACCCCTCTCTAGTAGCTATAGCCTGTAATGGTGACCACAACTCTTCCTCTTCCTCTTCACGCTCATCTATGGCCTGATCCAGCACTCTTTGCAGGGCACGCTCCAGGAAGAAAACAAATGGGATGATGACGCTGATGGTGCCTTCCGTGCGACTGACTAGGTTTGTCACCTCCTCAAAAGGACACATGAGCCTACAGGCATTGCGCATGAGCGTCCAGTAACGTGGCAAAAAAATTCCCAGCTCCGCAGAGGCTGTCCTAGCACCCTGGTCATACAAATACTCGTTGACGGCTTTTTCTTGTTGGAGCAGGCGGTCGAACATTAGGAGTGTTGAATTCCAACGTGTCGGGCTGTCGCAAATCAAGCGCCTCACTGGCATGTTGTTTCGGCGCTGAATGTCTGAAAAGTGCGCCATGGCCGTGTAGGAACGCCTGAAATGGCCACACACCTTCCTGGCCTGCTTAAGGACGTCCTGTAAGCCTGGGTACTCATGCAAAAAGCGTTGTACAATCAGATTCAACACATGTGCCATGCACGGCACATGTCTCAACTTGCCCAAATTCAATGCCGCAAACAAATTGCTTCCGTTGTCACACACCACTTTGCCGATCTCCAGTTGGTGCGGAGTCAGCCACTGATCCACCTGTGCGTTCAGGGCGGACAGGAGTGCTGGTCCGCTGTGTCTCTCTGCTTTCAGGCAAGTCAGGCAAGTCAACCCCAAGACGGCGTGACACTGTCGTATCCGGGATGTGGAATAGCCCCTGGGGAGCTGGGGGGGTGCAGTTGATGTGGAGCAAGACGCAGCAGCAGAAGAGGACTCAGTCGAGGAGGTTAGCAAAGAGGATGGAGTAGGAGGAGTAGAGGAGGTGGCAGCAGGCCTTCCTGCAAGTCGTGGCGGTGTCACCAACTCCTCTGCAGAGCCACGCATTACATGATTGGCAGCTGTCAGCAGGTTTACCCAGTGTAGGTGATATACCTGCCCTGACCGTGCTTTGCAGACCAGGTATCAGTGGTCAGATGGACCCTTGCCCCAACACTGTGTGCCAGACATGCCATGACTTCCTTTTGCACAATAGAGTACAGGTTGGGGATTGCCTTTTGTGAAAAGAAATTTGAAGGCCTCAGACTCCACCAGCTTGTATGGTAAAAGCTGGCGGGCTAAGAGTTCAGACAAGCCAGCTGTCAGACGCCGGGCAAGGGGGTGACTCTGTGACATTGGCTTCTTACGCTCAAACATGTCCTTGACAGACACCTGACTGTGGGCAGATGAGCAGGAACTGCTCAAGGCGAGAGACGGAGTGGCGGATGGTTGAGAGGGGGCAAGGAGGACAGCAGTGTTTGAAGATGCTGGACCAGGAGGAGGATGGCGGCTTTGTGTTTGTGTGCTGCTTGTACTCATGTGTTGATCCCATAGGCGTTTGTGAATTGAGATCATGTGCCTTCGCAAAGCAGTTGTACCTAGGTGGGTGTTGGACTTCCCACGACTCAGTTTCTTTTGGCACAGGTTGCAAATGGCATCGCTGTTGTCAGAGGCAGACACACAAAAAAAATGCCACACTGCTGAGCTTTGCAATGATGGCATTCTGGTGGTGGCAATAGCATGCGTTGATTGGCGTGCTGTCTGGCTGACCCCGGGTGCCGATGCATGCTGTCTGACTGTGCCACTAGCTCCTTGCGACGACCTCCCCCTGCTTCCAACTTGTCTCCTCCTCCTCTCTGTCTCCCCATCTGAACTTTCCCCCTGTTCTTCTTCTCTTCAAGCGAGCACCCACGTAACATCCACGGACACATCGTCATCATCAACCGCTTCACTTGTATCTGACAACTCAGCAAAGGAAGCAGCAGCGGGTACAACATCATCATCATCACACCGTACGTCCATGTGTGTAATGCTGCCTGACTGAGACATATCCCTGTTATCTACATCCTCTGACAATAATGGTTGCACATCACTCATTTCTTCCAACTGATGTGTAAATTACTCCTCTGACAGATCAAGTGAAGCAGCTGTGGTGCTAGTGTTGGTGGTGGCGGCAGACGGGCGAGTGGTAACTTGAGAGGTGCGCGAAGCTGAGCTGGAGGAGGATGGTGCGTCAAGGTTCCGAGCGGAAGCTGTAGAAGATTGGGTGTCCTGTGTTAGCCAGTCAACTATGTCCTCAGAACTTTTCGAGTTCAGGGTACGTGGCCTCTGATCACTGGGCATTATTCTAGGGCCAAAGGGAATCACAGCACCACGACCACGACGGCCCCTGCGGGGTGGCCTGCCTCTGCCTGTCATTTTTTTTAGATTAGTTTAGTTGTACTATGCGTGCAAGCTACTGTGACACCAGATATGAGTGGCACTGTGCACTGGCAGAAGTTGGCAGAGTAGACGCTGTAGGCCTGAAAACACGCTTGCAGACAACTAACTGCTATTATTTTACAGTCAAAATAGTTTTTTTTTTCCAAAATATAATCTACTGTGACACCAGATATGAGTTGCGCTGGTGACACTGTGCACTTGCAGGGCCTGAAACAGACACGCATGCAGGCAACTGACTGCTATTATTTTACAGTCAATTTTTATTTATTTTTTTTATATGTAATCTACTGTGACCCCAGATATGAGTTGCACTGGTGACACTGTGCACTTGCAGGGCCTGAAACACACACGCATGCAGGCAACTGACTGCTATTACTTTACAGTCAAAATGTATTTTTATTTTTTTATGTAATCCACTGTGACACCAGATATGAGTTGCACTGGTGACACTGTGCACTTGCAGGGCCTGAAACACACACGCGTGCAGGCAACTGACTGCTAATATTTTACAGTCAAAAAAGTTTTTTTTTTCCAAAATATAATCTACTGTGACACCAGATATGAGTTGCGCTGGTGACACTGTGCACTTGCAGGGCCTGAAACAGACACGCATGCAGGCAACTGACTGCTATTATTTTACAGTCAATTTTATTTTATTTTTTTATATGTAATCTACTGTGACCCCAGATATGAGTTGCACTGGTGACACTGTGCACTTGCAGGGCCTGAAACACACACGCATGCAGGCAACTGACTGCTATTACTTTACAGTCAAAATGTATTTTTATTTTTTTATGTAATCCACTGTGACACCAGATATGAGTTGCACTGGTGACACTGTGCACTTGCAGGGCCTGAAACACACACGCGTGCAGGCAACTGACTGCTAATATTTTACAGTCAAAATTGTTTTTTTTTTTAAATGTAATCTACTGTGACACCAGATATGAGTTGCGCTGGTGACACTGTGCACTTGCAGGGCCTGAAACACACACGCGTGCAGGCAACTGACTGCTATTATTTTACAGTCAAAATTGTTGTTGTTTTTTTAAATGTAATCTACTGTGACACCAGATATGAGTTGCACTGGTGACACTGTGCACTTGCAGGGTGTAAAGAGGGAATAATAATCACCAATATTTATGCAAATATCCATAATTAATATTCATAAATGGGAGGAGCCGTCTATTGATAACTCCGCCTATTTATGCCTTCATATAACAACAATACTTTCGCTATGCTTTACACTAATCACTACGCTAGCTGCATGTGCCTTACTAACTCACTACCGCTAACAAGTACACGCTACACCAAGGGTACAAATATTACGGTATTTATTATCGCCTGACGCACACGATATGCAGTAAATACACAGCACTACACATATAAAATCCTAAACTACACTACACATTCCCAATATCACCCATTAACTAACTATACAGTTCACACATACAAGTAATATTAACAACCCACCCATCTAGTCCTATACTATCCCTATGGGGTATGCCGAGGGTTAACGGTGGCCTTACAGGGGTGTAAGCCTGCAGGCCAAGGAACACAAGGTAAAAGGGATTGTTTGCAGAGCAGAAGCATGCTCTACAGAGAACCAGGGTAACCACCAGGGGTTAATCAGGGCCACCAGGGTAGGGGTAACCCAGGGGAATAGGGCTAGGGTTACCAGGGGTGTATAGGGTTACAGGGTTAACCAGGGATCAGGGTTATATGCCTGGCCTGGTAGGGGTTGAGGGGTATGGTCCTGGCAGGGAAAGGGTTAACCAGGGGGATGCAGGGGTAGGGGTAACCCAGGGGTTAATAAGGGGAGGTGGTGTAGGATCGTTGGTGGGAAAGGGGTTTGGGCTCAGGGGTGTAAGGGTTAGGGGATCAGGGATATTGTTGGTGGGGTTGGGGTAGATATAAGGGGGTGATACTTAGGGTTCTGCTCGTTCGTCCAGGGGGGGGTCCCGATCCTTTCTCCTCCTGGGGAGGGCAGCCTTGAGCGCCGATCGCGCTCTCCTATCTGAAGGGGGGGTCCGGTCGGGCGCTCTGCTCTGAGCGCAGGACGCGCTCTCCTCCACGTGGGGGCGGCAGGGGGGGTCACGCACCGCTCTTTCTTCCAGAGCGCAGGACGCGCCCCTCTTCAAGGTGGGGGCCCAGAACCTAACTAGTGAGTGCAGGGGCCGCCGGATATTTATCCCCGGCGGCCCACACTCCCGCGCCGTGCACTAGGGGGCGCGCTCGCGCGCCCATCATCCACGTGGGCCGGCGCAGTGATATGATGTCACTGCGCCGGCCCGCACATCGGGGACGCGCTGCACACCAGGCGGGAGAAGCCTTTGATCTCCCGCCTGTGGCACTCTGCATTCCGGCCAGCGAGATGTTAATTTCGCTGCCGGAATGCGCATAATAGAAGGAGGGGAGGCTTCTCCCCTTCTCCTATCATGTATAATTGTCTCCAGCGGCGCTGGCGACAATTATATCAAAGGGCTCAGATTCTATTGAATATGAGCTCTTTGTATCCATCAGGATGACCGGACCCTAGTCTGGTCATTCTGATGCAATTAGCCAGATTGCATCGGTGTGAATGCTTGGGGCCCATTCACACCGATGCACCTGGTTACAGCCTATGGAGATAAGGGGGCACAAGCTTCCAGGGGGCACATATTTCCCACAGGGGCCACCATGAGCCCCTGGGGACCACCATGGGCAGACGTGCGCAGATGCTGGGCACATCTGCGCACATCACCCCATGATGCGGTGGTTAATGTATGCATATATATACCATACATGCCCGCACGTGTTTGCAGGCATGCATGGATATATGCGTACGTCTCAACCGTTCCTCAACAATCCCCCTGTTGTCGGACTATATAATACGACAATATAATGGGGGAACGGGTTGAGATATATTTGCCCCCCTTCAACCCCATCTTTGGTGGAAGTTCAGGAAGAACTGTAGTGCACACTGATCTTTAGGTACTTAGACATCCCTAATCCAGCTTCCACCGACCTGCCCTTCACCGTAACCTACTCCCCCGTCCACAGGATACACCGTCTACTTCTTGACATCTTTAGGATACCACACACCCACAGTCTCTCGGTTAACTGGTCTTTCTTTAACAGTCTTTTAGTGTCGGCCACCCCCACTTTGGAGTGACCACACCCCCACAGTCTCTCGGTAATACTGCCGATCTTCAGGTATCTTCATCCCCCCCAATTCTGGAGCGGGTTCACCCTTACAGTCTTTAACTGGCCTTTCTTTAACAGTCTCTTGGTGTCGGCCACCCCCACTTTGGAGTGACCACACCCCCACAGTCTCTCGGTAGTTCTGCCGATCTTAGGGTATGGCCCGCCTCCAAGGCATCTGGAGCGGGTTCACCCTCACAACCTCAGTCCCAACTTTCTTCTTTCCAACGTCTGTTTCCATCTTAATGGGTGCGGTTCTCCCGTGGACAGATTAATAGGTCTTTACAAGGCAGGTCAAACTCTTAAGCGGTGATGTCATAGTACCTAAATTCTACTGTGGAGAACACCTCCGCCACACTACACATCCAGCCCTTCCCTTAAGAACTTCACCGTTCCAGGGTTCAAGGTGGCAAATGAATGATGCCTGTCCCTATCGTGACCTAACCTTATCCCCATTCACACAAAATACAGGTCACATCCCTCCCAACACCACCAAAATCATTATATGTGTGTGTACCCATAGAGACTCATGCAACCTGGCATATCTCTACACCTCCAAAGACACAGGTAGGTCGCAGACCCCGGTGTCAATGGGAAACGACTATAGGATGCAAATGTGTACAGCCAAATAATAACTCACCACAGTTTCCCTGGGTATAGGCTGTCACACATTTGTACCTAGAGTGTCTATGGGTACACAATCAACCAACAAACATAATCAATATATATACAATACAATGTGCTATGGGGTTTCAGGGTAGTACAAGTTATACGTCCCGAACCCTCATAGGAAACAAAGTGTGTCCATACAATATTTGGCTACAGGAACAATGTTTGAGTTATGTCCTGAGCCTCCTCCTCTGGATAGTTCTGTAAAGTTCTGTCTGGTTCTGGTGTATTTGGTCAATAAGTCCCTTGACCCTCCGATTACGATGACCAGAACCAGAAGAAGTTTCACTGGGTGAAACAAGTGATAATAAGTTCTTCCACCTAAACGTCTCCCAAGTCTTCCTCCAGAGCCTTAAATAACGCTCCCGCTGGATTGTGGCACAGTCTTCCATCTCTAGAACACCTCTAGGCAGAGGTCGCTTAGTTGCCAAAATCCAGTGGGATCCTCTGGAGCCTCACAAGAGTGTCAGGGGGAATAGCTGGCCTCTTCTGTGGCATCTCCTGGGTTTTTCTTCCACTCCATATAAAATCACACCTATAGCGGAAGAAAACACCAGGCGCTCCCGGGGGAATTTCTCCCCTAACAGTGCAATTAAATGTGAAAATTTCCAGCACCAATACCTTTGACCCATGGGTAGAGAAAGGTATTGGGGTGCCCTTTATCTCACATGACCCCTCGTTATCCCAACACTGGTGTCTGAACACCCTACCTTCAGAGGATAGCGTCCTCTGCTGCACATCCCTCTGCACCAACAGATAAGGATGGCCACCCTACTAGGTTAGGATAACTGGAGTTCTGTGGACAAAGCACCATCTTGTTATTGATGGCACCGTATCCCTGTCCACCCATGTGTACCCAGGCTGATTTCTCCCTGTGATCCCATCTTGTGGAGGCCCGCAGAACCAATGGCATAGGCATGCCCTGGCTCCCCAGGACCCCACAAGACAAGAACACAGTCCACACTCTGCTGCCAAACACTCTGCGTCCAATCCCTATCAGAGCTGTGCTACCTGCTCGGACTAGAATTAAGTGCGCAGCACAACATTACACCAATGTTGTCTGTCCGCCCCAGTCCCCAGCGCAACACAGCTCTACCGAAAACCTGGAGCACAACAGCGCTATCTGTATCGATCTGAGACCCTGGTTGCCCAGAATAATATCACATCATCCTTTGAGTGCTGCATGGAGAAGGTCCTTATGCCTTCTCCCGACCAGCAGGATTTCCCGTGTGATATTATCTGCTCGCGAACCTATATGTTCTCGATCCACAGTATAACACTGTTCCACTCCAAGGGGACACAGAATGAAACAGAGACAGCAGACGGGACTTACAACACTACATAAATCAGCATGGTAGAACACATCCGTAGACAAGGACTACCACCATCAACATCAAGAAAAACTTACAAACAGATAACAAAAACACACAACATGGACATACACAGGGAACAAACGGTGTAACAAATAGTACAGGGGTGTCAAATGTTGCCTAGCCTAGCTTGGCCACTCTGACCCCTCAACAGCTGGTGATGCTGCCGAGAGGTAACCCCGTTATGGCCAGGCTGACTAGACCCCACTGCACAATTTGTTACCTGACATATACTGTTGGACACATTGCAATTACTTGCACAAGGGCAATTCCTTGCAATGTGTCCTTTGTTCCCACACCTGAAACACGTGACTTGGTTTCCTGTCCTGTGTGTTATGTTCCTATCTGTTTTGCGGTGTCTCGCTATGTGACCTAGGCCACCACATGCAAAACATCTGATGTTTGCTGTGCATGGCCCAGGGCCATCTACACTGCAGCCGTGCTCCCTTCTCCTGAATTGTTCCATCCTCAGGGACGCACTCTTCACGACAGTTCTTTTTCCCAAAGTCAGGGAAAAATCTCTGTTAGTCTGGACCGGCTTGACCTGATGATTAGACCGGTCACAGACTACTCTCCCCCCTTGTGGCCCTGCACAGGGCAACGTTTTGGGAGATTCCGACCCTGGCTTTATGGAAAAAGAAAGGGCCGGCACCAACTTGGTGATGACCTGTTGCATGCCAGACATTAGCTGGGACCTTACAGCAACCTCAACCTTCAATTTGGCTACCATCACGTCAGTAGAGGCAGTCTGCTCCTTGAAGGCCTTGACCTCAGTATAAGACTGAGTCAACTTAGCCTCAATTTCCTGCTTCTGCCTCTGCAGCTCTACCAACTGTGACTCTATCCTAGCCACCTGCGCATCTCGGTCAACAGGAGACTGCACATTCTCCGCCAGCTGTGCCCGCAATGCCGAAACCTGGTCCGAATTACTGGTACAGCACTGGCAGTGAATGGCCGGAGGAATTGTCTCCGTTGACTGAGACACCAGCGCCACTTCCTTTGGCTTACAGATGCTAGCCTCAAACGTATGAACGAGTTTGGCTAGCATCCAGTGGCGTTGCAAGGGGGGTGCGGGCCGCAATGGGTGACACCAGTCTGATGGGGTGTCACCCGGCCGCCGGAGGCCCGGACTGACTTACTGCCGAAGTGCAATTTCAATGTGTTACATCATTTCATTAATCACCTTGGTAGGTCTGGCTGCCATGGGTGTCAAACATGCGGCCCGCAATGAATATCTTTGCGGCCCGGCAGTCTAGTATCTCTGAACATGAGCGTGCTGCTATCGGCGCGCTCATGTTCTCTCAGCAGCACGGGGAGAAGGAAGCTGTCCTCCCTCCCCCTGTGCTGCTGCCGCTGCCACCAATGAGAAGAGAGGGGGGGAGGAGGGGCCGCGCACTGAGCCACCAATGATAGGACTATTCCCATTTCCCACACAGAGCGGCGCCCAGCAATGTCTCAGCACTCACCATTAGTCCTGGGCGCCGCTCCGTTTGCCTGCAGTGCTCCATTACTGTCTCCTCTCCTGCTCCACATGCTGCTGATTACTATCGGAGCGATGGGAGGAGACATCAGCTTCACTAGTGGGCGTTCCTTCTCCCTGCGCTGCGATTGGACATCGCTACAGCCAGGAAGAAGGAACGCCCATTAGTGAAGCTGATGTCTCCTCCCATCGCTCTGATAGTAATTAGCAGCATGTGGAGCAGGAGAGGAGACAGTAATGGAGCACTGCAGGCGAACGGAGCGGCGCCCAGGACTAATGGTGAGTGCTGAGACATCGCTGGGCGCCGCTCTGTGTGGCCTGATAGTGAAAGTCAGTCTTTAACACAATACAGGAGGCGGGTGCCGGCAGCAGAATCGCATTGCCGGCACCCTGCCGCTGACAGGGAGCTGCGATCAGAGGCAGTTAACCCCTTAGGTGCCGCACCTGAGGGGTTAACCTCCTGTATAAAGGGGTAATTTATCATTGGTGGTGCAGTGTGCCCCCCCCCCTCAACCCCCCATCCCATTAAAATAATTGGTGGCACAGTGCGCCAGCCCCTCTCAACCCCCCCAGTATTAAAATCATTGGTGGCAGTGGCCACAGGGACCTCTCCCCTCCCCCTCATTGGTGGTGCAGTGGCAGCTTCTGATCGGAGCCCCAGCTGTGTAAGCCTGGGGCTCCGATCAGTTACCATGGCAGCCAGGACGCTACAGAAGCCCTGGTTGCCATGGTAACATCCCTGATGCTGTGTGCACAAGGCACAGAGCAGCAGGGACAGTGTGAAGTCCTATTCACCCTGATAGAGCTGAATAGGACAAGGGATGAAAGATCCCAGGTTCTCGCCCCTAAGGCTACTTTCACACTTGCGTTCAAAGCGGATCCGTCTGAGACGGATCCGCTCATATAATGCAGACGGTGGATCCGTTCAGAACGGATCCGTCTGCATTATATTGTAAATAAATTTTTATTTTTTTTTGATGCGGCCCACATAAACTAAAATTTTGTTTTTTTGGCCCATGTTAGCCTTTGAGTTTGACATGCTTGTGTAACACATTGAAATTGCACTTCGGCAGTAAGTCCGGGGGCCTTACATACTATTTAAATTTTACTTACAGTGCGGGCAGCGGCAGCGGGCCTGCGGCTGTCCAGCCTACATGTGTGCCGGCTCAGGCCAAAGGAGGCGTCACTGACTGTCAGTGGGGCCGCGGCGGAGGGAGGAGAGGAGGCGGAGCTGCTCTGCCTCTGTCTGCTGTGGCCTGTAAAAGCTGCCCCTCCAGGCTGGCAGCAGAAGAACACAGTGGCACGACTGTTGGAGAAGACACCTTAAGGCAGAGCCAGCTGAGATTGGAGCCAGGACCAGACCGACCCACTCCAGCCAGACCCCAGTGATATATCAGGTACTGACACTGTAAATGTATTGTAATTGTAACAGAGAGGGGGAGATGGGGGACAAAATGTACAAACATGTCTGTGCCATGGAGCCTGGAGGGGAAGAGAAGAAATGTCTGTGCCACCGACTCCAACATTGTCCCTCATCATGTCACCCCCCCTGATGGTGCAGACTCCAACATTGTCCCCCATTAGGGAGCATAATGGATGGGGGCTGACGGCTGTCATGGGGGGCATGATGGCTGACATGGGGGCTGATGGCTGACATGGGAGTAATGATGGATGGGTGCTGACGGCTGACATGGGCATGATGGATGGGGTGCTGACATGGGGGGCTGATGGCTGACTGCTGACATGGGGTGCTGACGGCTGACATAAGGTCATGATGGCTGACATGGGGGGCATGATGGATGGGGGCTGACGGCTGACATGGGCATGATGGATGGGGTGCTGACGGCTGACATGGGGGCATGATGGCTGACATGGGGGGCTGATGGCTGACAGCTGACATGGGGTGCTGACGGCTGACATAAGGTCATGATGGCTGACATGGGGGGTATGATGGATGGGGGCTGACGGCTGACATGGGCATGATGGATGGGGTGCTGACGGCTGACATGGGGGCATGATGGCTGACATGGGGGGCTGATGGCTGACATGGGGGGTAATGATGGATGGGGGCTGACATGGGCATGATGGGGTGCTGACGGCGGACATGAGGGCATGATGGCTGACATAGGGGCATGACGGCTGACATGGTGGGGCATGATGGATGGGGGCTGACGGCTGTCATGGGCATGATGGATGGGGTGCTGACGGCTGACATGGGGGCATGATGGCTGACATGGGGGGCTGATGGCTGACATGGGGGGTAATGATGGATGGGGGCTGACATAGGCATGATGGGGTGGTGACGGCTGACATGGGCATGATGGATGGGGTGCTGACGGCTGATATGGGGGTCTGACCTGAGGTATAATGGAAAATATTGTTTCTTATTATACTCCTCTAAAACCTATGTGCATCTTATAGGGCGAAAAGTACAGTCCTCAAACCAGATTGAAGCAGAGAGAAGATATCAGGACCACACAGAGGAGAAGACAGCTGCTGCAGACAGAACCAGGACCAGGTGAGCTGCGGTTGGCAGGTTGGGGTGACACCAGGTGAGCTGCGGGGCAGGTTGGGGTGACACCATTTTCTACCGCACCGGGTGACACCAGCCCTAGCAACGCCACTGCTAGCATCCAAAGCCGTTTGGTGGCCTTGTTCAACACCGTCCGTTTGTTAACACAAAGCTGGTCATAAGTACAAGCCTGTGCTAACAAATCGGACCACAGCATTTCTGCTGACTTGTATGTAGTGGGGAGGATGGGGTTAAATGTGCTGTGTCTGCTCAAGTGTTGCAGTGTGGGGAAGTCCATACTCACCGTTTGAGCGTCCATTTTCTCCTTGGGGCCGTACCTCTTCGTCCTCGCAGCTGCTTGGAAGAAGTCCATTTTCCCGGATCGCCTCTTCCCGACCAGCCTGACTTGTACGCTGCTCCCACGAAGATGGATCTCCTTCAGTGACGTGTCTTCTCCCTTGCAATCACTTGAGCGATGCAGTGACATTTTTCTGAGCCTCCATCTTCTTGTTGGTGCTGTACTTCTCCGTCCCTTGCAGCTGCTTGAAAGAAGTCCTTTTCTTCCGGATCGCTTCTTCCCGACCAGCTGGACTTCTATGTACCTCCAACGAAGATGGATCTCTTTCCGTGCCTTCTTCTCTTACCCCAGCGACGGTGACCGTGTAAAGCAAATACAAAAATATTAATACACAGATAGATTCTAGATTCTCTGCAAAACATTTTGTTCTATTTCTGGTACTCTAAGGGAAGTATCGCTTCTCCTGTACGAATTATCGGGTCCTAGACGCTCAGACACTCCGCTGACCGCGTCTCTCCTGCCCGCTAATTCACAGTACCAGCGACCCTCAGCCTTAAGACCAAAAACAAACGCAAAATCCACGCATTGGGCCTGGCTCGCTAATGTAAAGGGGGAATATTAATCACCAATATTTATGAAAATATCAATAATTAATATTCATAAATGGGAGGAGCCGTCTATTGATAACTCCGCCTATTTATGCCTTCATATAACAACAATACTTTCGCTATGCTTTACACTAATCAATACGCTAGCTGCATGCGCCTTACTAACTCACTACCGCTAACAAGTACACGCTACACCAAGGGTACAAATATTACGGTATTTATTATCGCCTGACGCACACGATATGCAGTAAATACACAGCACTACACATATACAATCCTAAACTACACTACACATTCCCAATTCCACCCATCAACTAACTATACAGTTCACACATACAAGTAATATTAACAACCCACCCATCTAGTCCTATACTATCCCTATGTGGTACGCCGAGGGTTAACGGTGGCCTTACAGGGATGTAAGCCTGCAGGCCAAGGAACACAGGGTAAAAGGGATTGTTTGCAGAGCAGAGGCATGCTCTACAGAGAGTCATAGTAACCACCAGGGGTTAATCAGGGCCACCAGGGAAGGGGTAACCCAGGGTAATAGGGCTAGGGTTACCAGGGGTGTATAGGGTTACAGGGTTAACCAGGGATCAGGGTTATATGCCTGGCCGGGTAGGGGTTGAGGGGTATGGTCCTGGCAGGGAAAGGGTTAACCAGGGGGATGCAGGGGTAGGAGTAACCCAGGGGTTAATAAGGGGAGGTGGTGTAGGATCGTTGGTGGGAAAGGGGTTTGGGCTCAGGGGTGTAAGGGTTAGGGGATCAGGGATATCGTTTGTGGGGTTGGGGTAGATATAAGGGGGTGATACTTAGGGTTCTGCTCGTTCATCCAGGGGGGGTCCCGATCCTTTCTCCTCCTGGGGAGGGCAGCCTTGACCGCCGATCGCGCTCTCCTATCTGAAGGGGGGGTCCGGTCGGGCGCTCTGCTCTGAGCGCAGGACGCGCTCTCCTCCACGTGGGGGCGGCAGGGGGGGGTCCCGCACCGCTCTTTCTTCCGGAGCGCAGGACGCGCCCCTCTTCAAGGTGGGGGCCCAGAACCTAACTAGTGAGTGCAGGGGCCGCCGGATATTTATCCCCGGCGGCCCGCACTCCCGCGCCGTGCACAGCCTTTGATCTCCCGCCTGTGGCACTCTGCATTCCGGCCAGCGAGATGTTAATTTCGCTGCCGGAATGCGCATAATAGAAGGAGGGGAGGCTTCTCCCCTTCTCCTATCATGTATAATTGTCTCCAGCGGCGCTGGCGACAATTATATCAAAGGGCTCAGATTCTGTTGAATCTGAGCTCTTTGTATCCATCAGGATGACCGGACCATGTCTGGTCATTCTGATGCAATTAGCCAGATTGCATCGGTGTGAATGCTTGGGGCCCATTCACACCGATGCACCTGGTTACAGCCCATGGAGATGGGGGGGTATAATATATATATATGATATACATGTGCATGAATGCTTGGGGCACATCCATACACATGTATACATTGATCATATAAATTATGAAGGGGGATGTAAGGGACATAGTTACATCCTATATGGGGGCACAGCCCCTATACTATAAGAGGGCAGAGCCTCTACACTATAAGGGAGCACAGCCCCTCTCTTATAAGGGGGCACAGATCTCCCACAGGGGCCACATGATTATATAAGGGGGCACAAGCCCCTACATTATAAGGGGGCACAAGCTTCCAGGGGGCACATATTTCCCACAGGGGCCACCATGAGCCCCTGGGGACCACCATGGGCAGACGTGCGCAGATGCTGGGCACATCTGCGCACATCACCCCATGATGCGGTGGTTAATGTATGCATATATATACCATACATGCCCGCACGTGTTTGCAGGCATGCATGGATATATGCGTACGTCTCAACCGTTCCTCAACACAGGGCCTGAAACACACACGCGTGCAGGCAACTGACTGCTATTATTTTACAGTCAAAATTGTTGTTGTTTTTAAAATGTAATCTATTGTGACACCAGATATGAGTTGCGCTGATGACACTGTGCACTTGCAGGGCCTGAAACACACACGCGTGCAGGCAACTGACTGCTATTATATTACAGTCAAAAAAGTTTTTTTTTTTTTTTTTAATGCAAGCTACTGTGACACCAGATATGAGTGGTGGCACTGGGCAAGTGGGCACAGTATACGCTGTGAGCCTGACACACACGCTGGCAGGCAACTGCAATTAGATTACACAGAAAGAAAAAAAAAAAAAGCAGACTGATGTATTAGCCCTAAAAAGGGCTTTTTGGGGAGCTGTCAGGACGCTGTCCTTACAGCAGAGAACAGATGAGTCTTTCAGGACTGGAGTGGACACTGAATACACTAGCCTAGCTATCGATTTCCCTATCAAATCAGCAGCAGCTACACTGTCCCTACTCTCACTAAGACTGCAGCTTCCGAATGAATCTAAAATGGATGCTGTCCAGGAGGTGGGAGGGTCTGGGAGGGAGGGTATGCTGCTGATTGACTGGAATGTGTCTGCTGACTGTGAGGTACAGTGTCAAAGTTTACTCAATGATGATGAATAGGGACGGACCGAACATCGCATATGTTCGCCCACCGCGGCGAACGTGAACAAGCTATGTTCGCCGGGAACTGTTCGCCGGCGAATAGTTTGGGACGTCTCTATTTAAGATTTACATTGAGTAATGAGATGGGGCGGTAGTTGGGGCACATTGATGGGTCCTTGCCCTCCTTTGGGATGATTGTAATAGTGGCTCTGGTCATATCAGTGGAGATGGAGTGATTCGCCATGGAGAGATTATATATGGGAAGAAGGTAGGGAAGGAGGGAATTTCTAAAAGCCGAATAGTATGACAAAGGGAGGCCGTCAGGGCCTGGGCATTTACCCTTGGGGGAGGAATTGACAGCCAGTGTCAGTTCAGAGATCGTGAATAGTTTTGTTAGGGAGTCTCGCTGGGATATTGTAAGGGTTGGGAGTCTGAGGGTCTCTAGGAATGAGTTGATATTTGCCTCTCTCCCCTGGGAGGGATCTGGAGGTCTAGAGGTAGGTAAATTGTACAGTGACTCATAATAAAGCTTTAATTGCTCAGCAATTTCTTCATCTTTAACTAAAAGATCTCCCTGGGGGGATTTGATGTTCTGGACGTGGCGGGACCCTCTTCTCTGTTTGATTCTCTGCATCATAAATTTTGATGGTTTGTTACTGTGGGCGAAGAACTTCTGTTGGGCAGACAGAAAATACTTAGCCGAACGTTCATTCAGAAGGTTCTTCAATTCTGTTCTGAGAGAAGAGAGTTCCGTCAGCTGATGAGCAAGTAATGATTGTTTATGTGCTTTTTCTAGAACGTGTATTTTTGACAACAAAGTTGTATATTTTTTTCAGATTCCCTTTTCAGGAAAGAGCAGAGGCCAATTAACCTACCTCTGATATAAGCTTTGTGGGCATCCCACAAAACCTGGGGGGAAATGTCTGGGGTGAGGTTGGCGGAGAAGAATTCGTCTAGGAAGGAGGAGATTTGGGATTTGTGATTGGGGTTACCCAGCAAGGACTCGTTGAACCTCCAATTGATGTTCTGACCCGACCCGGAAGCAGGATGCACATCACAGTATACTGGGGAGTGATCCGAAAGAGTCATATCACCAATCTTGGCTGAGGAACAGGATTGCAGATGTTCTCTTGAGATAAAGATGTAGTCCATCCTGCTATATGAATTATTTGCTGAGGAAAAAAAAGAGTAGTCTAGTGAGTTAGGATTAAGACATCGCAAAGTATCTAACACCCCTAAATTAAAAAGTTTGGTTTGTATTAATTTGAGAGCTCTTGAGGGGATAGAAGATCTCTTGGAGGAGGTGTCTATGAGGGGGTGGAGGGCCAGGTTAAAGTCGCCTGCTATAATCAATATCCCTTCTTTGTGGGTTTCTATAAGTGAAAAGAGGGAGGTGAGCCAAGTGACTTGGTCCTTATTTGGGGCATATACATTGACAAGTGTGAACAAGGTCTGTCCTATTAGGCCCTTTAGGAGAAGGAATCTACCTTCAGGGTCCTGAGTGTGGGATTTATATTGGAAAGCCAGCCCTTTATGAAAACCAATACTAACCCCTCTCGAGGTGGCACCCCCAGCCCCACAATAATACTAACAAGGAAATTTGGAATAGGAGAGATTCGGATAATTATCATGTTTAAAATTAGTTTCCTGTAAGAAAACTATTGAACACCTCTCCTTATTCAAAAGTGAGAGAATTTGGCATCTTTTTGATGGTGACCTCAGCCCTTTAACATTATATGAGACTATTCTAAGGTCATTCATGTTGTGTGGCGAGGGTTGAGAAAATAAATGCATAAGTTTGTCTGGCTGTGTTGGTGTAACCGGTTGGCTAGAGGGGGAGGAGGGAGCCGCCCCAAGGAGAGGAAGGACCCAGCGACCAAACAGGAAAGTGGTACCTCAATCTGTTTCCAGACCACCCATGTCTGAGAACCAAAGTAAGAACAAATAAATAGGAGCGCGCGCTGAACATAGTGTAGAGAGCAGCATAACTCCCAGTGGGGGTTAAACATTGTACAAAACATTGCTTTGATGTACTTTAAGAACAAGGGAGGTGGGAGGCAAGAGAACAGGAAAGGTAAGAAGAAAAGTAGTAGAAAGAGTATTGTAACGGATCACCTTCCGTTAATGGACGCTTCCTAGCTTGCGCCGAGGACCACAAGCACCGCACTGGACACCACAACCACCGCAGACTCCACAACCGCCGTAGCTTAACTGGAGCCGCGCCGTCTTCCTTCCACCCTGAATGAACCTCCAGTATTCAGGACCATGTGGGAAAGATCTCTCCTCCAGGGAATATGCAGAGCATAGCAATCCCCAGCGTGATACAGCAATTCCCTCCAATAACGAGACAAGGCTGCGTTTTGAAGGGTTAGAAAAACATGAACTGAACTGAACTCTTTATTGAGGGCTACCCGCCCGTATTTATGCAGGTCCCCACAATGCATTATGGTTTCCTCCTCTCTGCCCTGGAGACACCCGAAGAGCAATTCAATTATCTCTCAGGACAAAGGGAAATCACCAATACACATGTGGGAACAACAGGGCAGGAATTACCACCCAAATACACAAAATCCTCCCTTCTGTCTGGGATATAATTATGGATTAACATAACTATCCCAGACAGTAAAAATATAGTTTTTAAACATACACTGTAACTTTAAAACCATATATTCCATCTCCATACATATTTAAACTCAGCATACATCAAACAGAAACACTCCCAAAAATCACACAAATCCCTCCAGCGGTTCAAAAGTTAAGTGGAAGTCCTTTATGACCGACCGCAAGCACAATTTCCTGCCCAAAACAGTTCCATAGATTTGGGCTGTGCGGTCGGTCAATTTCATGCAGAAAAATGACTAAGTCCCATCTTCGAACGGGACTTAGTCTCTGGAGCTGAAAGTTCAGTATGGAAGAAGGTAAGGGTCAGCGGTGTTCGTGTATTTGCGCATCCGATTTTAGTTCCACAGAATCTTTAGTATACACCGCTGACCGCGTTCGGTCCTATTAACAGTCCAGACATGCGGCATAGTTCTGTTACACTGTTTCTTGAAGGGTAATATGTCCCGGTGCCATAGTCGTAAGGCAGGAGGCTAGCCATAAGTTTTCTATAATGCCCAGTGGCAAATGGCAGTTTGTCACAAGTATAAAGAGTATAAGTAGTATAAGGGCAGTTATACTATAACATGGTATATCACCCTTGTTTAAGATGAGGATCCAGCGAAGGATCAAAGGAAGATTATCTGAAGAGTGAGAAGAATAGAGGAGTGACAGGAGGAGGAGTAAGAGAAGGCAGCAGTTGGGCTTGGGATGATGTGGCCCCCATGGAGGAGTATTAAATCAGTGAGGAGGAGATCCTCTCATTCCCCCATTGTGAGCCTTCTGGGTGTTGATTTAGAATTTCCTCTTCTGCCCCTTTGAGGTTTAGGGGTCTGCTGTTTTTCCCAGAGCTCAAGAGGTGGGAGATTAGGCAGATTGTCCAAGTCCTGGACTGGGTCCCAGTTCTGTATTTCTAGCTATTTAATCCCCAGGTGCTCAAAAACTTGGTCCAAGTCATGAAACAAGGAGATATTTATTCTGTGGCTTTTGTGCATAAATGAAAGTCCAAAGGCTAAGGACCATCTGTATAGGACATTTTTTGATCTGGAGCCAATCTGTTAATGGCTTCAGGGCCCTTCTCTTCCTCAGTGTTGAATGGGCCAGATCTTGGAATATGAGGATGTCTTGCCCGTCCCATTTGACAGATTTAGCTTCTCTAGCCTCGGAGATGACAATTCGCGAAAATTTAGAATATAGTTATATATATCCGTAATTTCGAATATTCGATTTTTTTTTCTTTTTCGTTTATTTTTTTTTATCAGTACACATGATCCCTCACTGCTTCTAGCTTGTGGGCCAATAAGAAGGCTGCAATATACTTGACTTTAGGAGTAGTAGTGTTTGCGAATTTTGCTCTATATTAGTTTTTTTGGGAATATTCGCTATATTGCTATATATTCTTGTTTTAGAATATTCCGAATATTCGAAAAAACGAAGTTATAGCAATATAGAGAATATTCAAAAAAAATCGAATAGAGCAATTTAGCTAATATAGTGCTCTAATCTTCTTTGTCTAATAGTTGTAAGTTGAAAAATTCGCAATAAAAATTTGAATCCGAAAATTCGAATTCCGAAAATTCGCATATTACACAAAGATTACCTTTCCGATTTTTCGAGTAAAAAAAAATCGTGAATTTTCGAATTCTACAAAATATTCGCGAAATATCGCGAATTCGAATATGACCCCTGCCGCTCATCACTAATGACAGCTTCCTTTACAGGGAAGTGCAGAAACTTGCAAATTATATTCCTAGGAGGGGCTGTGGAGGCTGGCTTGGGCTTGAGGGTCCTGTGGGCTCTTTCCAGGAGCACTTCATGTGCGGAGTCTGGGCCCAGGAGGGAAAGGCATATTTGGACAATGGTGTTAGGTATGTCACCAGGGCCAGGGGTAACTGATTCTGGGATTCCCCTGAAGCGCAGATTGTTGCGCCTCGCTCTATTTTCTTGATCCTCCAAGGCATTATATAGGAAGTTCATATTAGTTTGAATCGCGTGGAGGTTTTGTTTTACCGCAGTTTGGTGCTGTAAAATAGCGGTTTGTGACTCCTCCAGTGATTCCACTCTGCGCCCTATATGACGGACGTCCTGCTTGATCAACAAGAGGTCGGAGCTCAGAGGTTCCAAAGCAGAAGCCAGGGCTGATGGGCAGAGTGTCCGCATCAATATCACCTCCATGAGCAGTGTCAGGAGCCTCCGACTGTTTGTGGCTTGCGGTGCGCGGCGAGGTCGGCGCCATCTTGGATTCTCTCGCGGCATAAGCGGAGGCCGCTTTTTTTATGAATTTGTCCATTTCCCCTTCAGTATTTGAGGTTCTGTATTGGCTGGATGAGTCACCAGCCTTAGAGCCTCCGATCTTCACCATCCTGGATCGAACAGGCTGAAAACCAAGCTGTGCGGGCGATTTAATTGACGGAGCTACTGCTGCATGCGACCAGTTAGTTCAGGCGCTAGCTCCGCCCCCTCACTTCTTTGTATTTAATGAATATATGATTGCATGGCACAAAGCCAGAAACTCCCCACCTGCTTGAGTTGGCTCATCAATGCAAAGTGCTGTTCCCTTTTGTCTGTGTGGGAAGAGATTACAGTGGCAATATCGAGGAAACAAGGAGGCAAGTCCTGCCTCCATCCTGGAAATTCTGTGGCAGCAGCCGTGGACTAATAGGGTACAGAACTTGTAGAAAAATGTGGCACATGTGGCTAGAACAGGTTCCCATTATAATTAACAGTGTATGGGACACTTTTACATTTTTTCTGCCTTCCCAAATAACCCTCTTAATAACTGGATGTTACCATTTCCCTTTTCTATGACAGTGCAGAGTGCTCAAAAAAAAACAGCACGGCAGCAACAAACAGCAGTCCTGCCATGGTAAGCTCCCTGCTGCACTGTGCATGAGGCACGGCACAGCAGGGACAGTATCAGAATCCTCTTCTCCCTAATAGATCTATATTAGGGTGAATAGGACAAGGGATCAAAAAGATACCAGGTTCTAGCCCCCCTAAATAGTTTAATTCACCTCCATTTCCCAATTTTACATACGGTATAAAGATATATAAACAATAAAAAATAAACAAATTATGTATCGTTGTGTATGATAATGTCTGTGCTATTAAAATAATTTAAAACTTCCTGTGCAGTGAACACCATAATGGAAAAATAAAGTGAAAAGCATGCGATTCAGCATTTTTTTGTCATATTATCCCCCCAAAAAATTAAATAACAGTGATCAAAAAGTCGTACATACCTCAAAAATGGTACCAATAAGAACTACAGCTTGTTATACAAAAATAAAGCCCACATACAGTTCTGTAGACTGAAATATAAAAAAGTTATAGCTGTCTGTCAGAAAATGGCAATAAAATAAAAAAATTATTTGGTTATTTTGAAGGTTTTTATTTTTAAAGTAATTAAACAAAATAAAAATGATACAAGTTTGGCATCACCATAATTGTATTAAGCTTCAGAATTAGGATGTCATGTCATTTTTGAATGCCGTGATGTCAAAACCCCAAATACAAGACAGGGTGAATTAAATGGTGCCATTAAAAATGCATCTTGTCCTGCAAAACATAATCCCTCATATGGCATATGTGAATGGAAAAATAAAAAAGTTATGGCTTTTGGAATGTGGACAGGAATAAATCAAAAATGCAAATATGAAAATAGGCCCAGTCTTTAACCTGTTACGGACACAGGGCGTACAGGTACGCGTGTCGGGCGGTGATCGGAACCTGGTGCCTGCTCAAATCATTGAGCAGGCCCCTTGGCTAAATGTGAGGGGGGGTCCTGTGACCCCCCCGTGTCGGCGATTGCTGATTGACCTGCGGTTTGTGGCTTTTCAATGGTGCGGCGGCTGGTGCATGTGCCATCTGGACCCCATGAGGCTGTAGGGGGGACCCGATGGCATGGAAGGCAGCGCAATGCCTTCCTTAGGTGTCTGCGCTGCCTTCCGGTGACGATCCTGTGAGATCCAGCCCCCTGGATCTCACAGGCCGGAAGCTGTATGAGTAATACACACAGTATTACTCATACAGCTAATGCATTCCAATACAGAAGTATTGGAATGCATTGTAAAAGGGATCAGACCCCCCCAAAGTGGGACAAAAAATAAAGTTAAAAAAAAAGTTGAAAAAATAAAGTTTCCCCCCCAAAAATTTAAATATAAACATATCACATAACCTAACCCCTCAGATGAACACCATAAAAAATAAAAACTGTGCTAAATAAACAATTTTTTTGTCACCTTACATCACAAAAAGTACAACAGTAAGCGATCAAAAAGGCGTATGCCCACCAAAATAGTACCAATCTAACTGTCACCTCATCCCGCAAAAAATGAGCCACTTCCTAAGACAATCGCCCAAAAAATTAAAAAAACTATGGCTCAGAATATGGAGACAAGGTATACATATTAGGTATCGACCGGCTCTATAAAAATATCACATGATCTAATCCCTCAGGTGAACACCGTAAAAAAATAAAATTAAAAACGGTGTAAAAAAAGCAATTTTTTTGGTCATCTTACATCACAAAAAGTGTAATAGCAAGCGATCAAAAAGTCATATGCACCCCAAAATAGTGCCAATCAAAATGTCATCTTATCCCGCAAAAAATGAGACCCTAGCTAAGATAATCGTCCAAAAACTGAAAAAAATATGGCTCTCAGACTATGGAAACACTAAAACATTATATTTTTTTTGTTTCAAAAATGAGATTATTGTGTAAAACTTACATAAATAAAAAAAAGTATACATATTAGGTATCGCCGCGTTCGTATCGATCGGCTCTAGAAAAATATCACATGACCTAACCCCTCAGGTGAACACCGTAAAAAAATAAAAATAAAAACGGTGTTAAAAAAAGCAATTTTTTGTCACCTTATATCACAAAAAGTGTAATAACAAGCGATCAAAAAGTCATATGCACCCCAAAATAGTGCCAATCAAACCGTCATCTCATCCTGCAAACAATGAGACCCTACCTAAGCTAATCGGCCAAAAACTGAAAAAACTATGGCTCTCAGACTATGGAGACACTAAAACATGATTTTTTTTGTTTCAAAAATGAAATCATTGTGTAAAACTTACATAAATAAAAAAAAAGTATACATATTAGGTATTGCCGCGTCCGTATCGACTGGCTCTATAAAAATTTCTATTGAACTAACCCCTCAGGTGAACACCGTAAAAAAATAAAAACGGTGGGAAAAAAAAGCCATTTTTTGTCACCTTACATCACAAAAAGTGTAATAGCAAGCAATCAAAAAGTCATATGCACCCCAAAATAGTGCCAATCAAACCGCCATCTCATCCCGCAAAAAATGAGACCCTACCTAAGATAATCGCCCAAAAACTGAAAAAAAATTGGCTCTCAGACTATGGAGACACTAAAACATGATTTTTTTTCGTTTCAAAAATGAAATCATTGTGTAAAATTGTATACATATTAGGTATCGCCGCGTCCGTGACAACCTGCTCTATAAAAATACCACATGATCTAACCTGTCAGATAATTGTTGTAAATAACAACAAAAAAAAAAAACGGTGCCAAAACAGCCATTTCTTGTTACCGTGCCTCACAAAAAGTGTAATATAGAGCAACCAAAAATCATATGTACCCTAAACTAGTAACAACAAAACTTCCACCCTATCCCGTAGTTTCTAAAATGGGGTCACTTTTTGGGAGTTTTTACTCTAGGGTTGCATCAGGGGGCTTCAAATCGGATATGGTGTCAAAAAAGCAGTCCAGCAAAATCTGCCTTCCAAAAACCGTATGGCATTCCTTTCCTTCTGCGCCCTGCCGTGTGCCCGTGCAGCAGTTTACGACCACATATGGGGTGTTTATGTAAACTAAAGAATCAGGGCCATAAATATTGAGTTTGGTTTGGCTGTTAACCCTTGCCTTGTAATTGGAAAAAAAAAATATTAAAATGGAAAATCTGCCAAAAAAGTGAAATTTTGAAATTGTATCTCTATTTTCCATTAATTCTTGTGGAACACCTAAAGGGTTAACAACGTTTGTAAAATCAGTTTTGAATACCTTGAGATGTGTAGTTTCTTAGATGGGGGTCACTTTTATGGTGTTTCTACTCTAGGGATGCATCAGGGGGTCTTCAAATAGGACATGGTGTCAAAAAAACTGTCCAGCAAAATCTGCCTTCCAAAAACCGTATGGCATTCCTTTTCTTCTGCGCCCTGCCGTGTGCCCGTACAGCAGTTTACGACCACATATGGGGTGTTTCTGTAAACTACAGAATCAGGACCATAAATATTGAGTTTTGTTTGGCTCGTAACCCTTGCTTTGTAACTTGAAAAAAAATATTAAAATGGAAAATCTGCCAAAAAAGTGAAATTTTAAAATTGTATCTCTATTTTCTATTAATTCTTGTGGTACACCTAAAGGGTTAGCAATGTTTGTAAAATCAGTTTTGAATACCTTGAGGGGTGTAGTTTCTAGAATGGGGTCATTTTTGGGTGGTTTCTATTATGTAAGCCTCACAAAGTGACTTCAGACCTGAACTGGTCCTTAAAAAGTTAGTTTTTAAAAATTTCAGAGAAATTTCAAGATTTACTTCTAAACTTCTAAGCCTTGTAACGTCCCCCAAAAATAAAATGTCATTCCCAAAATGATCCTAACATGAAAAAGACATATGGGAAATGTAAAGTAATAACTATTTTTGTAGGTATTAATATGTATTGTAGAAGTAGGGAAATTGAAACTTGGAAATTTGCTAATTTTTCCAGATTTTTGGCAAATTTTGTATTTTTTTATAAATAAAAATGAATTTTTTTGACTACATTTTACCAGTGATACCAGACCATGTGTGATGAAAAAACAATCTCAGAATGGCCTGGATAAGTCAAAGCGTTTTAAAGTTATCACCACTTAAAGTGACACTGGTCAGATTTGCAAAACATGGCCTGGTCCTTAAGGTGAAATAAGGCTGTGTCCTTAAGGAGTTAAAGGGTTAAGGAGATTCATCACTCGGCCTAAGCCGCATTCAGTGTATTGCACCCAGCCAACTCATGAGCCTACTCATGAGGGCCAAGCACCCTGAAACAGCTGTCTACAGATAGATATCTGGTTTGGCTGTATTCCCTTGGCTTTGATTCATAGGGAGCCACTTCCAAGAGGTGGTGCTCATGAGATCGTTCTTTTCCTTGGGAGATACCTCTTTTTTTATACTGTAGATTTGTCAAAATCAACTATAAAAAAAGCTCTGCCATGTTTAACCCCTTCCTGACCAGCACCATACATGTTGTCGCGGCAATCTTGATTGAAGAAACAGCGCAAAATCTTGTGTGGTAACGTGATGAAGTCATAACGCTCAGCGAGTGTGCTGACGTCGTCACTGATGATGTCCCCTCGTCTGGCCAGAACACTGACTGGTGACGTCACACATCATCATGCACATGATTTTGTGGTGTTTCTTCAATCAAGGTGGCTGAGACGGCCTCTCCATGAGCAAATGGATGAGGTGAGTATGTATTTTGTTTTGTTTTTACAGCCATTTCAGGAAAAATAGATTTGTTATAATGTTATAATGAAGCGTGAGGAAATTCCGCTTCATTGCGAATTGAATTTTTCCTGAAATTCAGATCAAAGTAAATTTATTTGACTTTGATTCGCTCAGCACTATTTATGACGCTGTTAAAATGTATTGTTTCCAGTGAGGCCAAATTAAGATGGCCACTGTAGCGCTGCCTTCAAAGATATACTTTATTATGAATCCTGGTTCGTTATGATTGGGGAGCTATTAAGACAGTCCCTTGGCCACTGTAAAGACAGTATGATGAACAAATCAAGCTTGTCTGTAGCAGGGCAAACAGATTCGTTCATCACTCATTATATACGTTTTTTTCTTGATGGGAATGAGCATGGTCACAGCCTTATAACAAACATGACACAGAGTTTCCGGGCCCCTCTTTATTCAATGCCAAACCAAAAGCTACCATTTATCCCAAGGACCACCTTCACTGGATATGTATGGAGCACACTTCATTAACACACTGCATGCTACACTCGTCACTTACATGCCATACAGCTGTCCCCAGTTAATGCCAGCCACAGTTCCCCAAAAAGTTGCCAATATTAGTACCCTTAAGCAGTGCCTTAAAATAGCAAGGCACAAACAGACTACCTCTGCAGGGAAAGAAATGAATAGCATTGCATCACTGTTTTATCAGCACAAAAATATATTTATGGACATATGTGTATATATATATACTGTATACATACTGAATAGTATATCAAATGTGCTGATAAAACAGGGATGTAGATATTCACCTTCCAAGTAATTCCTGTGACATGAAGAAAATAAGATAGGAGTGCCATTCCGTTACATTTTTTATGTCCGATATATAGAAAACATATTGGGCTCCTAAGGCAGGTGGTAATCTTGGAAACGTAATAAAGCCCGCTGTCATTTATCTGTTTTATCATCTGCAAATCACAATATAAACTGTCTTATCAATGCCAAGAGACAAAGATGTCAGTATTTCATCAAATATACTCACATCATACCGTAGTGATGTACTAGTAGAGCCTTTTACTAAATTTCCAGAGACGGCAAATGCACAAATGTCAATGTATATTCAATTCTTATGAATGTCTATTTAGAGTATTGATTTCTCACAAAAACCCAGAGCTGACAAAGTTGACAAGAAACAAAAAATGTGTTTCTTATTAATAAGCAAGTGGAGTAATTATTAAATGTTATTATCAGATTACAGGAAGAGCACATGAGGCACTTGCCCTGGGGCTTCTTCCACTTTGAGAACCTAGGACATTTCCACTACCACCCAGTTTCAATTTCCAAGCATTTTTAGCAGTGTGGAATGGCCAAATAGAAATATTTATACTGTATCCCTAGCCACATCCAGTATCCAGTATGACTCTACTGCACTGCAATCATAATTACAGGGAGCCAATGCATTGCCTTGGAAGCCGGGGGGTGAAACTATCACATTTGTTAATGAGAGTAATTAAGCCTATTGAGAAAAAAAGTAAAAAAATAAAAAATAAAATTTTCATAAAAATTTTTTATTTTGGAAAAATGGACAGACATGCATACATATATGGTATCGGCACATCATTCCATCACGTATAATAATAATAATATTTAAGGCTAAGTTCACACATCAGTTATTTCCATCAGTTATTGCGAGCCAAAACCAGGTGCAGATCAAAAACCCAGAACAGGTGCAGATCTTTCCATTATATCTTATGGCCTCACGCACACAAATGTATTTTCTTTCCGTGTCCGTTCGTTTTTGTTTTGCGGACCATATACGGAACCATTCATTTCAATGGGTCCGCAAAACAAAACTGAAGTTTCTGAATGTTCGTATTTCCGTTTCACAAAAAAATAGAACATGTCCTATTGTTGTCCACATTACAGACAAGTATTGTACTGTTCTATTATGGGCCAGCTGTTCAGTTCCGCAAAATAAAGAATGCACACGGGCGTCATCCATTTTTTTTGCGGATCCATTTTTTGCGGACCGAAAAATACATACGGTCGTGCGCATGAGGCCTATCTCTGAGTAGGCTTCACTGGTTTTGGCTCACAATAACTGATGGAAATAACTGATCAAGTAACTGACGTGTGAACTGAGTCCGGCCAGAGAAAACTGAAAACTATATCTTGTATTTTGTTCTGCCAAAAACAAGCCCATAAATGGCTGCATCAACAAAAATAAAATAAAAATTATGGATCTTGTAATGCAGCACATTAAAAACAGTTTTTTCTTTTTTGAGATGTGCTGATGCTGTGAAAATAGTAAAACCCAAATAAAATGATACATATTTGGTATTGCTGTAAACATACTGACCTATAGTATGCTAGCTTATGCTGCATGGCAAACGTCCAACAATTAAAGGGAATCTGTGAATCTGTGCGTCCTCCCAATTACATGCATAGCCACATAGCTGTGTTCACCTGATTGAAACACAGCTGTTCCTTTGTTGATATGAGACTCTGTCCCTGAGTTATGAAACTTTTTCTTAGGGCTCATTCACATGAGCGTGTGTGCCCCGTGCCCATGCTGCAGACTGCAAATAGCGGTCAATGAGCACCATCCTTATGCACATCGTTTGAGGATGCGGATCCCTTCACTTTAATGGGTCTGCGACCCACAAGAGACGTTCCACACCACAAAAAAAAAAAAAAAAACACGTGGAGGCACAAAGCGACATTCCACGGGAGAGCTTCGTAGTGCTTTCGTGGGTTTCTGATCTGTGCCTCTGCTCTGTATCTTGTGGATTGCGGACCCAATCAAGTCAATGAGTCCGCATCCGTGATAGGGAGTCCCTGTGCAAAAAGAGCAACAGGGACGCTTTCATTGCACCAAGTTCCTAGGTTGCATACTAAGTTTCCAAACCTGAGCACTGACCTCAGATCAACAACAGAAAAACTGTGTTTTCATCAGGTGAACTACAGCTATGTGTCTATGCAAATTGTTTGATGGGAAAGTCGAAAATACATTTTGTTCAGTATTAAAACATAAAAAAATGATATAAATATGGTATCATTGTAACCGTACTGACCCAGAGAATGAAGGGCATGGGTCAGTTTTACTGCATAGGAAACGCCGTAAAAACAAAACCCATAAAACTCTGGTGGAATTATGGTTATGCGCTATAAAGTTATGGCTCCGGGAAGGCAGCAAGTAAATCACAAAAAACGGAAAATTACAAGGTCCTTACCTCCAAGAGCTCAGACAGCTGCCTTGATCTGCAGGACCACTGGTTCTGTTTGCAATCGTGGCTGATGAAGGTTTTGCTTTGACACCCCATGTCATGCGACCCTTCCCCAGATGCGACCTTAATGTCAGCTGTATATTCAACTATTGGCTGACAAGAGCCCGTTGTTATGTTTAGTGTGCTTTTGAAATATTTACAGACAAGTGGACAGTATTCTTAGGAAACGCAAGAACTGACTATAATCTAGTATTTACTTTTGCAAAATATAAAATATAAATTTTTAATTCACTACACCACAAAATACAGGGTGGGCCATTTATATGGATACACCTTAATAAAATGGGAATGGTTGGTGATATTAACTTCCTGTTTGTGGCACATTAGTATATGTGAGGGGGGAAACTTTTCAAGATGGGTGGTGACAGTTTCCTGGAAAGTGGATTGGTCGTCGTGGGCTAGTTGAATGGCCCCCAAGGTCTCCCGATCTGACCCCCTTAGACTTTTATCTTTGGGGTCATCTGAAGGCAATTGTCTATGCTGTGAAGATACGAGATGTGCAGCACCTGAAACTACGGATACTGGAAGCCTGTGCTAGCATTTCTCCTGCGGTGTTGCTATCAGTGTGTGAAGAGTGGGAGAAGAGGGTTGCATTGACAATCCAACACAATGGGCAGCACATTGAACACATTTTATAAGTGGTCAGAAACTTGTAAATAACTCATGAAATAATAAAGTTACGTTACAACCAAGCACACCATTGTTTTTCCTGTGAAATTCCCAATAAGTTTGATGTGTCACATGACCCTCTTCCTATTGAAAAAACAAAAGTTGGATTCAAAATGGCCGACTTCAAAATGGCCGCCATAGTCACCACCCATCTTGAAAAGTTTCCCCCTTCATATATACTAATGTGCCATAAACAGGAAGTAATATCACTAACCATTCCCATTTTATTAAGGTGTATCCATATAAATGGCCCACCCTGTATACTATATGATGCTGTCCAAGGTACTATGAACAATGCCTTTCTCACGATTGTATATGTCTATGTATCATATACCTATGGCCAAGTACAATGTGATGGTGGTTCCAACATAATGATGTGTAATATTTGTAAAAAGCAATAAAGACAGTATTTTTCTGTAAACAGTATGTTTAATATACAAATCATTAACGTAAAAAAAAGCTTTTTTTTTGCCTTTGATAATAAATGAATAAATAAATAATAATAAGTACTTGTTAAGGGTACAGTTCCCTGGTTGTGATGGGCACTCATTTCCCCAGGGGGTAAAAAAGAAGTTGGAAGCCCACCCATGGCAGGACGACCATAATATTCTCTATTTTGTGAGAATAAAGTCTCCCTGCCTCTATAGTTGGGGGACATGACTTTGACCAATTTAAAGGGAACCATTGTAGTATGCATGATGTTTATAACTGATGTCACTACAGTAACAAAAGAGTTTGCTGGATAAAATTATGATGGCACATGATGAAATATTAGCACTTTACATGACAGTTGCTGGATGAACCATGCAGGAGCTAGCCTTCATAAGGACATGCTGATATTAACAATAGGAAATATAACTTTGTGGTAATGATATGGAATTAAGATGATAGCTTTACACTTTACAAATATCTGCTATAAAATCAGCTGTCTAATGTACTTTCTGCATTGGTTGGCTTACCAATACTTCCACTGCTGGTTTTCTTGCAGTCAGGGGTGCACCGCCAATGAGGCAAGGTGAGGAGATTTCCTCAGGCAGCACCAGGTAGGGGCAAGAGGGGGAAGCAGAAGAGCTATGGGCAATGAGTGCTTCCATTTTGGAAATGCTCATCTTTACATATTCGACTACACTGCCCGTCCCAAAAAAAAGTCACCAACAAAAATATTTAGTTAGACCGCCTTTAGCTTTGAATACGGCACGCATTCCTGTGGCATTGTTTCGATAAGCCTCTGCAATGTCACAAGTTTTATTTCCATCCAGTGTTGCATTAATTTTTCACTAAGATATTGCATTGATGATGGTAGAGTTTGACTGCTGCGTAAAACCTTCTCCAGCACATCCCAAAGGTTCTCAATGGGGTTAAGGTCTGGACTCTGTGGTGGCCAATCTATGTGTGAAAATGATGTCTCATGCTCCCTGAACCACTCTTTCACAATTTGAGCCCGATGAATCCTGGCATTGTCATCTTGGAATATGCCCGTGCCATCAGGGAAGAAAAAATCCATTTATGGAATAACCTGGTCATTCAGTATGTTCAGGTAGTCAGCTGACCTCATTCTTGTAGCACATACTGTTGCTGAACCTAGATCTGACCAACTGCAACAACCCCAGATCATAGCACTGCCCCCACAGGCTTGTACAGTAGGCACTAGGCATGATAGGTGCATCACTTCATCTGCCTCTCTTCTTACCCTGATGGGCCTATCACTCTGGAAAAGGATAAATCTGGACTCATCAGACCACATGACTTTCTTCCATTGCTCCAGAGTCCAATCTTTATGCTCCCTAGCAAATTGAAGCCTTTTTTCTGGTTTGCCTCACTGATTAGTGGTTTTCTTACGGCTACACAGCTGTTCAGTCCCAATCCCTTGAGTTCCCTTCGCATTGTGTGTGTGGAAATGCTCTTACTTTCACTATTAAACATAGCCCTGAGTTCTACTGTTGTTTTTCTTCGATTTGATTTCACCAAACGTTTAAGTGATAGCCTATCACGATCATTCAGGATTTTTTTACAGCCAAATTTCTTCCTCGAATACGATGGGTCCCCACTATACTTCCACTTTTTAATAATGCGTTGGACAGTCCTTAACCCAATTTTAGTAGTTTCTGCAATCTCCTTAGATTTTTTCTCATCTTGATGCATGCCAATGATTTGACCCTTCTCAAACAGACTAACATCTTTTCCACGACCATGAGATGTGTCTTTAGACATGGTTGTTTAAGAAATGAGAAGCAACTCATTGCACCATTTGGGGTTAAATAACTTGTTGCTAGCTGAAAGATAATCGCCCATGCACTAATTATCCAATAGGAGACTCATAACTTTTTGCTTATTTAAATCTAGGTGGCGACTTTTTATTTGGACAGGCAGTGTACATCGCTGTACTCAGGACTGCAATAAAGTTGAAGGCCGCAAGGGGGCACAGGAGAGATGTCTCTCTGGCCCACTGTTTCCTTTAATAGGCTTTAGTCCTAGTTCCTATACCCCTAACAAAGGCCGGTGTCATCATTATCGCATTGCCTGAGAGGTCTGTGTCTTGCACTGCATCGCTAACAGCAGAATGGAGGTAAGTTTTTGAGTATATTATTTTTATTTGGCAGCATGCTGTTTGGCTACAGTGGGGTGAGGGGGTCATTATTTTGTAACTGGAGAAAGCACTATGGGGACATTGCCGCTGTAAAAATATTATTTTTGTACTGACACACATTCTAAAGTGGCCACAATGGGAACATTTCTTCTACAGGGGGCACTAAATGGGTTTGTTTGTTTATTTATTTATTGTTTTGCACTGACACATGTTATAAGGGAGCATTTTTTGTATTGGCACACATTGCAAGGGGAAATTATTATTAAGGGGTCCATTTCTTAATTACACACATTATAAGGTGGTATTTTTTGTACAGGCACACATCATAAGGGGAATTATAACTACTGGGGGCACTATGGGGGCATTATTACTTCTGGAGGCAAAATTAGAGACGTTATTACTATTGGGTGCACTGTTACCACATGTGCACTCTGGCAGAGAATTATTACTATTGGTGGGACTTTTGGGAGGACTGTTACATTGGGAGGCACCCTTGCACAATATCAGCGTAGCACAATTATTTTTGGAGGACACTATGTTTATGGCACTATAAATTTCAGGGACAGTTATTTTTTAGAGCACTGTGTGCCAATAATTTTTGAAGGGGAATTATTTGTGTTGTACTAGTATGTTTGAGGGGATTATCTATTTCTGCAGTATAGTATTGGGAAGTTGGGAAGCCCAGCGGGCACAGTATTAGCGGTGGCAGGATGGGGTGTTCAGAAGATGGGGAGGAGGATGGAAAAGTAGGAAACTAAGATGTCTGAATGGAGAAGATAAAGAAAGAGAAGGTCTACATCAGAGGAGACTGGATGTAAGAGGTATGTGGTGCTGTATTGCCTGTATGTATTGTAGCGCTGTATGTAATAGTTTCTAAGTATGTCTTTAACAGTAGGGCTGCAGGGAATGGATTAGGTTAAGAAACAGGCATTGGGGGGGGGGTGCCATTTCAGTTTTTGCCTCAGGCAGCAGAAAGGGTAGGTACACCCCTGCTTGCAGCTCTCCCACTTAGCCACCTCCGGACCGCTGTACGCAGATTCGCGTTCCGGAGGTGGCAGCGCTGCGCACAATCACGCATATACGCGTCATCTCACGAGAACTTCTTCTTTGAATTTTGCCGGCCCGCGATGCGCATGCGCGGGCCGGCAAAATTCAAAGAAGAAGTTCGTCACCAGCCTGCCAGCAACGATCATTGGCTGGCAGGCTGGCGATTTTCAAAAAATCCAATCAAAAGTCATATAACAGATCATATTAGTAAATATGATCTGTTATATGGCTTCTCTGCTCCTCTGCTGGTCCTTTTCGTCGGTTGGATCCAGCAGAGAAGCAGACTGAACTGTGAGTATACCAAACACTTCACTGTAGCCCCTGATCACCCCCCTGCACCCCAATTAACCCTTTGATCACCCCTTTGATCGCCCCTGTCAATCACTAGTGAAAGGAAAAAAAGTGATCAGTGTAAACTGTCACTTTATTTTTTTTCACTGGTATTGGCTGTTAGGTTTTAGGGATAGTTTAGGCCCCTTGGTTAGGTAGTTAGCGTCAGTTAGCGCCCACCCCACCGCACCGCAGTCACTTTTATTCGCTGAATAGCGTATCGCTAATCAGCATTTGTACTTTTATAGTATCTGTAAGTGATCAAAACTGATCACGGTCAGATCTATAATAGTATTAGTGTCACTTTAGTTCGCCCTCCACCCAAAACGCAGTGTTTGCCCGATCAGGCCTGATCGGTCGCCCACACGTGCGTTCACCCACGCCCGCCCCACCGCAGTGACAAAAAATATATATTTTTTGATCACTGCACATTCATTTTACACGCACTGCGGCGATAAAAAAATCAGTTTTGATATTTTTTATCAACCGCAGCGGCCTCCGGTACTTCGCTAGCCTCCCCTTTGTAAGACAGGCTTGCTTTTTTTCTTGGGTAGTCTCAGGGAATACCCCTAAATTTAGTAGTCCAAAATGTCAAACAGGGGGTATTCTTCTGAAGAGGCCTACAGGATTCTGACCCAGTCGGATGAGGAGTGGGAACCCTCATCTGATGAATCTAGCGGGTCAGAATATGAACCTGTGGAAAGCAGTGGCTCTCTGACCCAAAGTTCGGACGAGGAGGTGGAGGTCCCTGGCAGCACCAGGCGTACCCGGCCCCGTGTCGCTAGACCACAGGTTATGCAGGATCCGCTTCAAGAGCAGCAGAGTGGGGCTGTCGCTGCCGGATCACGTGGTGAGGCATACACCAGCAGCGCAGCCCTCCCTGGACCTAGTACCAGCACTGCCGTACAACATGGTGACGTAGCGAGCACCAGAAGGGCAGTTGAAGCTGGTACGGTGGCACGTGCACTAGTTACCCCGTCGCAGCCACCGCACAGACAGGCCCGTAGAGCCCCTAGAATCCCTGAGGTGCTGGCAAACCCTGATTGGCAGTCACCAACTTCAGCCGCACCTGTAGTTCCCCCTTTCACCGCCCAGTCTGGAGTTCGGGTTGAGACGGCTCAAATCGGTTCGGCCCTGGGATTTTTTGAGCTGTTCTTGACTGCGGAGCTCTTGGACTTAGTCGTGGCAGAGACCAACCAGTATGCCACACAATTTATATCCGCCAACCCCGGAAGCTTTTATGCCCAGCCTTTCCGGTGGAAACCAGTCCAAGTTTCCGAACTTAAAATTTTTTTGGGCCTTCTCCTCAACATGGGCCTGACAAAAAAGCATGAATTGCGGTCATATTGGTCAACGCACCCGATTCATCACATGCCCATGTTCTCTGCTGCTATGTCCAGGGCACGATTTGAGGCCATCCTGCATTTTAGCGACAACACCACCTCCCGTCCCAGAGGCCACCCAGCTTTTGACCGGCTCCACAAAATTCGGCCCCTCATAGACCATTTCAACCAGAAATTTGCAGATTTGTATACCCCCGAGCAAAACATCTGCGTAGACGAGTCCATAATACATTTTACCGGGCGCCTTGGCTTCAAACAGTACATCCCAAGCAAGCGTGCCCGGTATGGGGTCAAATTGTATAAGCTCTGTGAAAGGGCCACAGGCTATACCCACAAATTTCGGATCTATGAGGGAAAAGATCAGACCCTGGAGCCGATCGGTTGCCCTGACTACCTGGGGAGCAGTGGGAAGACAGTCTGGGACTTGGTGTCACCCTTATTCGGCAAGGGGTACCATCTTTATGTGGACAATTTTTACACAAGTGTGGCCCTCTTTAGGCATTTGTTTCTAGAACGGATTTGCGCCTGTGGCACCGCGCGAACTAGTCACGTGGGCTTCCCCCAACGGCTTGTAACCACCCGTCTTGCAAGGGGGGAGAGGGCTGCCTTGTGTAACGAAGAACTGCTCGCGGTGAAATGGAGAGACAAGCGTGACGTTTACATGCTCTCCTCCATTCACGCAGACACGACAATCCAAATTGAGCGAGCAACCCGTGTCATTGAAAAGCCCCTCTGTGTCCACGACTATAATGCGCTCATGGGAGGGGTGGACTTCAATGACCAGATGTTGTCTCCGTATTTAGTTTCCCGCAGAACCAGACGCTGGTATAAGAAGGTGTCTGTATATTTAATTCAATTGGCGCTGTACAATAGTTTTGTTCTCTACAGTAAGGCTGGGAGAACACGATCTTTCCTCAAATTCCAGGAAGAGATCATCGAGAACCTCCTTTATTCAGGAGGTTCCGTGGCCCCATCCACCAGTGTAGTTAGCCGTCTACACGAGCGACATTTCCCCAGTGTCGTTCCTGGTACCTCAACCCAACCGTCACCCCGAAAAAGATGTCGTGTCTGTAGCAGGAGTGGAATAAGGCGTGACACCCGCTATTTCTGTCCTGACTGTCCTGACCACCCTGCCCTATGCTTTGGTGAGTGTTTCCGGAAGTACCACACACAGGTACACCTAGCATAGGGATTGCATCTCACAGGACAGGCACACAGGGCTATTAGGGCCCTTTTACTCTCAGCTGCTGCAAACCTCTCCTTTCACCTGGGATAAAGTGCATAACGTACTTCGCCACATCTTTGGGCAATTTGCGCTTTGCACATTGTCCCATGGGGAAGGAGAGGTTTGTTATATAAAGGTAAAAAAAACTAAACAAAAAAAAAATTACCGGTAAGTAAAAAAGTTAAAAAAGTTAAAAAAAAGTTAATATGTTCTGTTCTAAAGTTAATAAAGTTATTGCTTTGCGGCCTGGTTTTTTCTTTTTTGTTTTGTTTTTTTTACCTTCCAGGTGGACCAACCGATCGACCAGCTGCAGCACTGATGTGCATTCGGACAGAAGCATTGCGCTGCTGTCAGATTACACGCAAGTCGGTGTATGCGGCGCTGCAAGACGAGATTTCTCCTCTGCAGTAAAAGATATGTTTGCCGAGGCATATGAGCTGAGGAGGTGGCGGTGTTCATATACGTTGGCAAACACTTTGTATATATAAAAAAAAAAATCCCGGCAATGATTTATTCATCCACATCGATTGATGTGAATGGAGAAATCTGGTTTGCCAGGGCATACGAGCTGAAGTGGGTATGGATGTTGGGCGGAGCTCCTATGTCCTGGCAGACGCCTTTCCCCTCCTTTTTCTTTTTTTGGCAGAGATTTTTTCATCCACATTGATCGATGCGAATGAAGAAATCTGTGCCGTTCATTTTTTTCTTTCAGCCCAGAGGCTGAACGGAAAAAAAAAATCTCATTACCCGTATGCTCAATATAAGGAGAATAGCAGAAACTCCTAATGCTGGGCATACATGTAATGATTGCGGAGACCCTCAAATGCCAGGGCAGTACAAACACCCCACAAATAACACCATTTTGGAAAGAAGACACCCCAAGGTATTCGCTGAGGGGCATATTGAGTCCATGAAAGATTGAAATTTTTGTCCCAAGTTAGCGGAAAGGGAGACTTTGTGAGAACAAAATCAAAAAAATCAATTTCCGCTAACTTGTGCCAAAAATTTTTTTTTTCAATGAACTCGCCATGCCCCTCATTGAATACCTTGGGGTGTCTTCTTTCCAAAATGGGGTCACATGTGGGGTATTTATACTGCCCTGGCATTTTAGGGACCCCAAAGCGTGAGAAGAAGTCTGGTATCCAAATGTCTAAAAATGCCCTCCTAAAAGGAATTTGGGCCCCTTTGCCCACCTAGGCTGCAAAAAAGTGTCACACATCTGGTATCTCTGTATTCAGGAGAAGTTGAGGAATGTGTTTTGGGGTGTCTTTTTACATATACCCATGCTGGGTGAGATAAATATCTTGGTCAAATGCCAACTTTGTATAAAAAAATGGGAAAAGTTGTCTTTTGCCAAGATATTTCTCTCACCCAGCATGGGTATATGTAAAATGACACCACAAAACACATTCTCCACCTTCTCCTGAGTACGGAGATACCAGATGTGTGACACTTTTTTGCAGCCTAGGTGGCCAAAGAGCACCTTTCGGATTTCACAGGTCATTTACCTACTTACCACACATTAGGGCCCCTGGAAAATGCCAGGGCAGTATAACTACCCAACAAGTGACCCCATTTTGGAAAGAAGACACCCCAAGGTATTCTGTGAGGGGCATGGCGAGTTCCTAGAATTTTTTATTTTTTGTCACAAGTTAGTGGAAAATGATGATTTATTTATTTATTTTTTTCATACAAAGTCTCATATTCCACTAACTTGTGACAAAAAATAAAAACTTCCATGAACTCACTATGCCCATCAGCGAATACCTTGGGGTCTCTTCTTTCCAAAATGGGGTCACTTGTGGGGTAGTTATACTGCCCTGGCATTCTAGGGGCCCAAATGTGTGGTAAGGAGTTTGAAATCAAATTCTGTAAAAAATGACCTGTGAAATCCGAAAGGTGCTCTTTGGAATATGGGCCCCTTTGCCCACCTAGGCTGCAAAAAAGTGTCACACATCTGGTATCTCCGTACTCAGGAGAAGGTGGGGAATGTGTTTTGGGGTGTCATTTTATATATACCCATGCTGGGTGAGAGAAATATCTTGGCAAAAGACAACTTTTCCCATTTTTTTATACAAAGTTGGCATTTGACCAAGATATTTATCTCACCCAGCATGGGTATATGTAAAAAGACACCCCAAAACACATTCCTAAACTTCTCCTGAATACAGAGATACCAGATGTGTGACACTTTTTTGCAGCCTAGGTGGGCAAAGGGGCCCATATTCCAAAGAGCACCTTTCGAATTTCACAGGTCATTTTTTACTGAATTTGATTTCAAACTCCTTACCACACATTTGGGCCCCTAGAATGCCAGGGCAGTATAACTTTATACCCCCATTTTGAAAAGAAGAGACCCCAAGGTATTCGCTGATGGGCATAGTGAGTTCATAGAAGTTTTTATTTTTTGTCACAAGTTAGTGGAATATGAGACTTTGTATGAAAAAAAAAGAAAAAAAAATCATCATTTTCCACTAACTTGTGACAAAAAATAAAAAATTCTAGGAACTCGCTATGCCCCTCACGGAATACCTGTGAAATCCGAAAGGTGCTCTTTGGAATATGGGCCCCTTTGCCCACCTAGGCTGCAAAAAAGTGTCACACATCTGGTATCTCTGTATTCAGGAGAAGTTGAGGAATATGTTTTGGGGTGTCTTTTTACATATACCCATGCTGGGTGAGATAAATATCTTGGTCAAATGCCAACTTTGTATAAAAAAAATGGGAAAAGTTGTCTTTTGCCAAGATATTTCTCTCACCCAACATGGGTATATATAAAATGACACCCCAAAACACATTCCCCACCTTCTCCTGAGTACGGAGATACCAGATGTGTGACACTTTTTTGCAGCCTAGGTGGGCAAAGGGGCCCATATTCCAAAGAGCACCTTTCGGATTTCACAGGTCATTTTTTACAGAATTTGATTTCAAACTCCTTACCACACATTTGGGCCCCTAGAATGCCAGGGCAGTATAACTACCCCACAAGTGACCCCATTTTGGAAAGAAAAGACCCCAAGGTATTCGCTGATGGGCATAGTGAGTTCATAGAACTTTTTATTTTTTGTCACAAGTTAGTGGAATATGAGACTTTGTAAGAAAAAAAAAAAAAAAATCATCATTTTCCGCTAACTTGTGACAAAAAATAAAAAGTTCTATGAACTCACTATGCCCATCAGCGAATACCTTAGGGTGTGTACTTTCCGAAATGGGGTCATTTGTGGGGTGTTTGTACTGTCTGGGCATTGTAGAACCTCAGGAAACATGACAGGTGCTCAGAAAGTCAGAGCTGCTTTAAAAAGCGGAAATTCACATTTTTGTACCATAGTTTGTAAACGCTATAACTTTTACCCAAACCATTTTTTTTTTTTTACCCAAACATTTTTTTTTATCAAAGACATGTAGAACAATAAATTTAGAGCAAAATTTATATATGGATGTCGTTTTTTTTGCAAAATTTTACAACTGAAAGTGAAAAATGTCATTTTTTTGCAAAAAAATCGTTAAATTTCGATTAATAACAAAAAAATTAAAAATGTCAGCAGCAATGAAATACCACCAAATGAAAGCTCTATTAGTGAGAAGAAAAGGAGGTAAAATTCATTTGGGTGGTAAGTTGCATGACCGAGCAATAAACGGTGAAAGTAGTGTAGGTCAGAAGTGTAAAAAGTGGCCTGGTCTTTCAGGGTGTTTAAGCACTGGGGGCTGAGGTGGTTAGAGCAGAGGATGCTGCGTGACTCACCTCTACCCATGCGCGGTCTTTACATACACGGTCATGATACAGCTCTGACCAGTTGTCCCATAGTTCTGGACGTTCTTGGACGAGAGAAATAAGTACCTCTACCTCAAAACAAGACATCAATAATAGCTATAGCAAAGAATGTCAGACTGACAAATATAGCTATGGGTTAACAAACTGCAGGTTTAAAAACACCCTGTGCAGTCACATTTATTATGATTTTTTTTATATTACAGAGACCTTCAAAAAATTGTCCCTTATTGGGGACCATGTGTGTTTAAACACACATGGTCCTATCAAAAACAAACAAACAAAAAAAAAAGTGACTTGTTCGGAGAAAGTGTCCAAAAGCTATGTCTTATCGGGGGGACAAGCTTGCCCCTGTTTATATACACACACACACACACACGTGTTAATGTCAGAAAAAAATGTGACTTTTGCACAAGTGTCCGAAAATTACATATTAACGGGGGCAGAATGCCTACCCATATCTACACATTAGTATTAATTGTCAGGTACGATATGTAGGAGTAATAGTGACTGCAATAGGAGCACTAGCAGTAGCAACACATTATGGAACACACAATGCAGTAAGTACATATGTGGGCGGCTGTGTTGGAGTATAAAGTGGCAGTAGGGCATAAGCAACAGGGAATGGCCGCTGTAGCAGTGGCTGCAGCAGCAGCCATATGGTACAGAACATGATGATAGGCAGGCATACAGTGACAGCGGCGTGACTTGTCCCACAATAAATTGCCACAGTCAGCCATGTCTTATATATTCATCGGCGTCTGCCAGAGGAGTGAGAAAATCACCATGGATGCATGCCTTATTCATTTAGACAAAAGTGACGTTTTGTGTGTACACAAAGAAGACAACTTTGTCTGTTTGGGTGTGACAAATTCACCTGCCACACTGACAACCCTCTCAGAGATGACACGGGAGACTTGACAAGACAAAACAGGGAGAGCATACTGTTCCAATCTACCTACCAATAAGTTTATGGGGTCAGGGAACATGGCATGCACCAGAGAAAGTCCAGAGTCCAGGTAGAACTGAACCTAGTTAGTTGTTCAGATGGCATGTCTCCATTTGCTCATTTGTGTCAGCCTGGCATAGTATATGGAAAAACTAAAAAAACACCATCATATTCATAATACTAGACTGGCTGCTGCTGTTGTGGCTTCTGCTGCTTGTGGTAGCAAAGATGGCAGGAGGTATGTGACTTTACGGGGGCTATGATAGCTTTCAGTGAGGCTGAGTGCATGCCATCCATTTCCTAAAGGCAGCAAAATCCTGGTGGTACTGAAGTGACTGCACCACCATTAGGCCTCATTCACATGACCATATGTATTTTCCTTTCCGCAAAAAAAGGATCCGCTAAAAATACGGATGATGTTCGTGTGCATTCCGTATTTTGTGGAACGTAAAAGCTGGCCCCTAATAGAACAGTCCTATCCTTGTGCGTAATGCAGACAATAATAGGACATGTTCTATTTTTTGGTGGAACAGAAATACAGACATACGGAAACGGAATACACACGGAGTAACTTCCGTTTTTTTTTGCTGACCCATTAAAATTTATAGTTCCATATACGGTCCTCAAAAATGGAACGGTCTCGGAAAGAAAATACGTATAATACGTTATACGTATTAGCAAAATTGCAAGTGTTTTTTCTTTCTGTACTTTAAAGTCAAATGCACAATTAACTGCCCCCCCCCCCCCTTTTAACACTTTTGCACACTGATATTGACAGTTTATAATGGTAATATAATTTGTGAAATGAAACTGCTATATTAATGTAGTAGAAAGGATGAATGTCCAGCTTCCATATCTTAAAATTAAATGTAAAGTCAAATGCTATGACTAAAGCCTCATGCAGACGTCCAATGTCAATAGCAACCAATGACAATAGCAACCAATGACGCCGTGTGCTTCTGCCAGTCAGGTATCTCACGGACGTTTTCCATGGACGTCTGCATGAGGCTGAAGACTGCTGTTAGTCGAAACTCATAAGCTAACACTTTCTGCCCTGTCTACCACATTGTGTTCCCGACATGTCTGCGCACCTGATAGCAATTAGCAAGGAGAGCTGGTAATACATTTGTTGCTTGCTATATTAATGGTAATATTACAGTACAACACGTTCAGTAATAATGCATGGTATCTTGACATAATACTGTACAAAGTGTTGACGGTTAACTGGTATATAAATACTGATATTGTAGCATAATGCTTTCAGTAATAATGCAGGTTTCTTGACACATGTTAATTGTTAACTAGTATATAAATGCTGTTAGTGCAGCAAAAGTGTTCACTAATAATTAATGGTAATCTTGATGCATTACACAGTGTTAACAGTTAACTGTCAATATTGTTATTGTAGCATGGCATGGATTCACTAATACTGCAGGGTATGGTTTTTAGAAAAAATAGGGGGGCAATTGATCAGCATTTTCAGCTCTCCCCCCAAAAAATAAAATAAAATAAACACTATAAAATAACTGAGACAGTGACCAGTCCCTCACTCACTCTCTATGCTTTCCCTGATAAAATTCTAAAATCTACCCAATCACATCTCCATATTGTCTCCCTATTGTGCCCCTATAGCGTCCCTACTGTGTCCATAGTAACTGGCTTGTCTCTGTGATTATTCTTTATTGGACACAGCCACAAAACTTCCTATCACATGCATAGCTGAGAACTTTATGTCCTTTCTGCTATTTTCCCTGACAGTTTTTACAGTAAAATGGGCCAAAAGGAACCACAAAAACTTTGGATTCATTCAGCGGAAAAATATTTGTGAAATTCATAATGACTCCCTAAAATTCATAATGAAATTGATTATTTTAGAATCGGTTTGCTTATCTCTACATTTCACTGTTGCGGGTCCCCTAATATGAGTCAAGCCAAATCAGGGGTACTGAAGAACCTGTGCCAAGTGGTCAATAGTTTGACACCGGGACTAACCCTGAGGGTGTTATTCTGGTGCCTCCACTGTATTTACCCTTTAACCACTATTCAGGGGTGTGGACAGTACTGCAGGTTAGCGACCAGACTGCTACCTCCTGGGATAGTCCCAGTATACTTAGCAGCCTACCCTTGGACTCAGGAACTATGGAGTAAGCACCTGGAGACTCAGGAATCAGGAAATTCACCAAAACCACAGACACATACAGTCTGAACAGGCACCAAGACAAGAGTACAGTCTCTGGAACACCAGACTGGATGACAAGACATAAACAGACCTAAACTGAAACCAACAAGGAGGTTAACATGGACAGACTATGGCAGGAGCACAGGCAGGATCAAATCAGACACAACAATCGACGCAGATCAGATATACACACTGGCAAGCACTGCATAGGCAAACAGAACAACAGAAGCCGATACAGGAACTGTTGCTGTTGCTCAGCCAAGGGGCGGGATAGACAGACTGAACATATAGCTGAGATCAATAAACCAAAACATACGCAGGTGCACACAAACAGAAAGAGACATAGACCCCTACAAGGTACACAGAACACACAGCAAACAGGAGGCGATTAACCCCTGCCTTACTGAACAGAGAGAAGATACAAACACAATGGTCATGTTGACACCACAAGTATCCACGGCCAGTATGCACAAAATGGCAACCAGCCCACACAGTAAACAATGGTAAACCCACAAGTATCCATGGCCAGTTCACATGAGACAGAGGTGGATGTGCACTGCCACACCGACACATGGTCCTAGATACATACCCACAAGTATCCAGCAACCAACCCACACTGCATACAATGGAACACGTGAGCAAGTATCGTAACATTCACTATTTTGAATGTGACTAAAATGACTGTAGGTTTTTCAGATTCAGTACATTATTTTCCAGTGCATTGTGGAATAAAAGATAGAAATAAAAAAAACAGAAGGTAAATGTATCAAAACTAAAGCAATTGAAAAGCGGAGGAGTTGTCCATTAAGAAAATGTAATAATTTCAGCACAGCTTCTTTCTGGGTAAAATACAGAGGTTTATTCTAATCCCCTTAAAACCATATAAAGGCAGACACGTTTCAAAGCTCCTAGATTGCAATCAAGGAAAAGCACCTGAGCGGTAACCCTTGATTAAAACCATGAAAAACATAAGGTAATAATAAAATGGCCAAATAGACAAATATACATATAGGATATGGCATGCAACAATTACAGTGTTGTACATAAGCAGAAGAAAACTGCACACTTCTATTATGTTGGGTGATGAATAGAGTTGAGCGAACCCGAACTGTAAAGTTCGGGTTCGTACCGAACATTAGGTTTTTCGGCACCCGGACCCGAACCCGAACATTTACGTAAAAGTTCGGGTTCGGGTTCGGTGTTTGGCGCTTTCTTGGCACTTTTTGCACAGCAGCCAATCAACAAGCGTCATACTACTTGCCCCAAAAGGCCATCACAGCCATGCCTACTATTGGCATGGCTGTGATGGGCCAACTGCAGCATGGGACCCAGCCTCTATTTAAGCTGGAGTCACGTAGCGCCGCCCGTCACTCTGCTCGGATTAGTGTAAGGAGAGGCTGCAGCTGCTGTGAGGGAGAGATCAGGGAGCAATCTTATCAAGAACTGGTTTATGTACTCAACGATCTACAGAAAAAATGTTTTGTAGGTGCAGTGCACAATTTATTTAAGCCTGCCCTGAGCCAACTACTGCTGAAAACAAACTTTTTTTTCTTCAGTTAGTCAATATCAATACATGATCGGCAGCCATTTTATGCAACGATAGTGCACCAGCATAGGCTATCTGAAAGTCCAGAAATACAGCTTTGGCATATTGGGGTGAAAAAACCCTCTGATATATTGCACATCTGGGATTACACGTGCATAAGTGACTGTCACATTTAGGACAGAAATACAGATTTTTGGTTAGGGTGAAAAAAGCCTCTAATATACTGCACATCTGGGATTACACGTGTATAAGTGACTTTCACATTTAGGACAGAAATACAGCTTTTTGGTTAGGGTGAAAAAACCCTCTAATATACTGCACATCTGGGATTAGACAAGCAAAAGTGACTGTCACATTTAGGCCATAAATACGGCTTTGGCATACTGGGGTGAAAAAAGCCTCTGATATACTGCACATCTGGGATTACACGTGTATAAGTGACTGTCACATTTAGGCCATAAATACGGCTTTTTGGCATACTGGGGTGAAAAAAGCCTCTGATATACTGCACATCTGGGATTACACTTGCATAAGTGACTGTCACATTTAGGACAGAAATACAGCTTTTTGGTTAGGGTAAAAAAAACATCTAATATACTGCACATCTGGGATTACACATGCATAAGTGACTGTCACATTTAGGACAGAAATACAGCTTTTTGGTTAGGGTGAAAAAACCCTCTAATATACTGCACATATGGGATTAGACAAGCATAAGTGACTGTCACATTTAGGACAGAAATACAGCTTTTTGGTTAGGGTGAAAAAACCCTCTAATATACTGCACATCTGGGATTACACGTGCATTAATGACTGTCACATTTAGACCATAAATATGGCTTTGGCATACTGGGGTGAAGAAAGCCTCTCATATACTGCACATCTGGGATTACACGTGCATAAGTGACTGTCACATTTAGGACAGAAATACAGCTTTTTGGTTAGGGTGAAAAAACCCTCTAATATACTGCACATCTGGGATTACACGTGCATAAGTGACTGTCACATTTAGACCATAAATATGGCTTTGGCATACTGGGGTGAAAAAAGCCTCTCATATATTGCACATCTGGGATTTCACGTGCATAAGTGACTGTCACATTTAGGACAGAAATACAGCTTTTTGATTAGGGTGAAAAAACCCTCTAATATACTGCACATCTAGGATTACACGTGCATAAGTGACTGTCACATTTAGGCCATAAATACGGATTTGGCATACTGGGGTGAAAAAAGCCTCTGATATACTGCACATCTGGGATTACATGTGCATAAGTGACTGTCACATTTAGAACAGAAATACAGCTTTTTGGTTAGGGTGAAAAAACCCTCTAATATACTGCACATCTGGAATTAGACAAGCATAAGTGACTGTCACATTTAGGACAGAAATAAAGCTTTTCGGTTAGGGTGAAAAAACCCTCTAATATACTGCACATCTGGGATTACACATGCATAAGTGACTGTCACATTCAGGCCATAAATACGGCTTTGGCATACTGGGGTGAAAAAAGTCTCTGATATACTGCACATCTGGGATTACACGTGCATAAGTGACTGTCACATTTTGGACAGACATACAGCTTTTTGGTTAGGGTGAAAAAAACCTCTAATATACTGCACATCTGGGATTAGACAAGTATAAGTGACTGTAACATTTAGGACAGAAATACAGCTTTTTGGTCAGGGTGAAAAAACCCTCTAATATACTGCACATCTGGGATTAGACAAGCATAAGTGACTGTCACATTTCAGCCAGAAATACAGCTTTTTGGTTACTGGGGTGAAAAAACCCTCTAATATACTGCACATCTGGGATTAGACAAGCATAAGTGACTGTCACATTTAGGCCAGAAATACGTCTTTTTGGTTACTGGGGTGAAAAAAGACTCTGATATACTGCACATCTAGGATTAGACGTGCATAAGTGACTGTCACATTTAGGCCAGAAATACGGCTTTTTGGTTACTGGGGTGAAATAACCCTTTAATATACTGCACATCTGGGATAAGACGTGCATAAGTGAGTGTCACATTTAGGCCACAAATACCGCTGTCATATAGAGTAAAAAAAAAAAATAGAGTGCAATACCCTACATCAGGGTTTATATTGGCGGTTAATAATTTTTAACATACTTAACCACTTTTTACTTTGCTTTGTGAACGCTAACTATGAGGCAAACATCTAATAAGGGACGCAGTCATGGTCGTGGTTGCGGTGTTTGTGGAGCCTCTGGTGCAGGGAGAGGACGTGGCCGTTCTGCCACAGCTACACGTCCTACTGAACCAACTACCTCGGGTCCCAGTAGCCGACAGAATCTACAGCGATATTTGGTTGGGTCTAATGCTGTTCTAAGGATAGTAAAGCCTGAGCAAGTACAGGTGCTAGTCAATTGGGTGGTCGACAGTGGATCCAGCATGTTTACATTATCTCCCACCCAGTCTTCTGCAGAAAGCGCACAGGTGGCGCCTGAAACCCATGCCCATCAGTCTGTCACATCACCCCCGTGCATATCGAGGAAACTGTCTGAGCCTCAAGTCATGCAGCAGTCTCTTATGCTGTTTGAAGACTCTGCTGGCAGGGTTTCCCAAGGGCATCGACCTAGCCCTTCTTCAGGTGTGGAAGACATAGAATGCACTGACGCACAACCACTTATGTTTCCTGATGAGGACATGGGAATACCACCTCAGCACGTCTCTGATGATGATGAAACACAGGTGCCAACTGCTGCGTCTTTCTGCAGTGTGCAGACCGAAAAGGAGGTCAGGGAGGAAGACTGGGTGGAAAACGATGCAGGGGACGATGAGGTCCTAGACCCCACATGGAGTGAAGGTCGTGCCACTGACTTTCGGAGGAAGAGGCAGTGGTGAGACCGAGCCAACAGCGTAGCAAAAGCGGGAGCAGGGTGCAAAAGCAGAGCAGCCATCGCCAAAACAGTTCACCTGCTACTGGCCACCGTCACCAGGGACCGAGCACACCAAATGCAGCTTCAAGGAGTTCTCTGGCATGGCAATTCTTCACACAATGTGCTGATGACAAGACCCTAGTGGTTTGCACGCTGTGCCATCAGAGCCTGTAGCAAGGCATTAACATTCTGAACCTTAGCACAACCTGCATGACCAGGCATCTACATGCGAGACACGGGCTGCAGTGGAGTAAGCACCTTCAAAACCAAGAAAGGGCTCAGGCCCCTCCTGCTCCCTCTTCTGCTGCTGCCTCTGCCTCTTCCTCCGCCTCTGGAGGAACGTTGGCACCTGCCGCCCAGCAAACAGAGGATGTGCCACCAACAACACCACCTCCGTCACCAAGCATCTCCACCATGTCACACGGAAGCGTTCAGCTCTCCATCTCACAAACCTTTGAGAGAAAGTGTAAATTCCCACCTAGCCACCCTCGATCCCTGGCCCTGAATGCCAGCATTTCTAAACTGCTGGCCTTTGAAATGCTGTCATTCAGGCTGGTGGAGACGGACAGCTTCAAACAGCTCATGTTGCTTGCTGTCCCACAGTACGTCATTCCCAGCCGCCACTACTTCTCTAGGAGAGCCGTGCCCTCCCTGCACAACCAAGTATCGGATAAAATCAAGTGTGCACTGCGCAACGCCATCTGTGGCAAGGTCCACCTAACCACAGATACGTGGACCAGTAAGCACGGCCAGGGACGCTATATCCCCCTAACTGCACACTGGGTAAATGTAGTGGTGGCTGGGCCCCAGGCGGAGAGCTGTTTGGCGCACGTCCTTCCGCCAAGAAGGATCGCAGGGCATCATTCTTTGCCTCCTGTTGCCTCCTCTTCCTACTCGGCTTCCTCTTCCTCTTCTACCACCTCCTCATCCGGTCAGCGACAGACCTTCACCACCAACTTCAGCACAGCCAGGGGTAAACGTCAGCAGGCCATTCTGAAACTGATGTGTTTGAGGGACAGGCCCCACACCGCGCAGGAGTTGTGGCGGGGTATAGAACAACAGACCGACGAGTGGATGCTGCCAGTGGGCCTCAAGCCCGGCCTGGTGGTGTGCGATAATGGGCGAAATCTCATTGCAGCTCTGGGACTAGCCGGTTTGACACACATCCCTTGCCTGGCACATGTGCTGAATTTGGTGGTGCAGAAATTCATTCACAAACTACCCCGACATGTCAGAGCTGCTGCATAAAGTGCGGGCCGTCTGTGCTCGCTTCCGGCGTTCTCATCCTGCCGCCGCTCGCCTGTCTGCTCTACAGCGTAACTTCGGCCTTCCCACTCACCGCCTCAACTGCGACGTGCCCACCAGGTCGAACTCCACCTTGCGCATGCTGGAGAGACAGCAGCAGGCCATAGTGGAGTTTCAGCTGCAGCACGCACGGGTGAGTCGCACTGCAGAACAGCACCACTTCACCACCAATGACTGGGCCTCCATGCGAGACCTGTGTGCCCTGTTGCGCTGTTTCGAGTACTCCACAAACATGGTCAGTAGCGATGATGCCGTTATCAGCATTACAATACCACTCCTATGTCTCCTTGCGAAAACACTTAGGGCGATGATGGAAGAGGATGTGGCCGAGGAGGAGGGGTCATCTCTAACACTTTCAGGCCAGTCTTTTAGAAGTGGCTCAGAAAGAGGATTTTTGCTACAGCAGAGACCAGGTACAAATTTGGCCAGCCAGCGCCCACTACTGGAGGAGGAGGATGGGGATGAAGCATGTTCACAGCGGGGTGGTATCCAACGCAGCTCGGGCCCATCACTGGTGCGTGGCTGGGGGGATACGGAGGATGCAGACGATAAGCCTCCCACAGAGGACAGCTTGTCCTTACCTCTGGGCAGCCTGGCACACATGAGCGACTACATGCTGCAGTGCCTGTGCAACAACTGCAGAGTTGCCCACATTTTAACGTTTGCTGACTACTGGGTGGCCACCCTGCTGGATCCCCGTTACAAAGACAATGTGCCGTCTTTAATTCCCTCACTGGAGCGTGATTGGAAGATGCGCGACTACAGGCGCACGCTGGTAGACGCGCTCCTGAGAGTATTGCCGACTGACGCAGGGGGACAAGTGGAAGCACAAGGCGAAGGCAGGGGATGAGGAAGAGGTCGCCAACGCTGATGTGTCAGCGCCAGCACCTCAGAAGGCAGGGTTAGCATGGCCAACATGTGGAAAAGCTTTGTCACCTCGTCGCAACAACCGGCCCCAACTGCTGATATGAAGCGTGTTAGCAGGAGGCAGCATTTGAACAACATGGAACAGTACCTGTGCACACGCCTACACATACTGACTTTTGGTTCTGCCCCATTTAACTTCTGGGTCTCCAAATTGTCCACATGGCCAGAGCTTGCCCTGTATGCCTTGGAGGTACTGGCCTGCCCTGCAGCCAGTGTACTCTCTGAATGTGTATTTACCACGGCAGGAGGCGTCATTATAGACAGACGCAGCCGCCTGTCCACAGCGAACGTGGACAAGCTCACGTTCATTAAAATGAACCAGGCTTGGATCCCACAAGACTTGTCTGTACCTTGTGCAGAATAGACATTTATACCACCATCAAACATACATTCTTGTACTCAAGTCAAGTGCAATGATTATTTGTTTTCTTTTTTTTTATTTGTCCTAATATTTTGGGGGCTACCTACCCCAATAATAAAAAAAAAACATTGTTGGCTATCTCCTCCTCCTACATTGCTGCCTCCACCTACAACACCACATTCACCGCCTCCTTAACCTCCGACTCCATATCCACCTTTAGTTATTTTATTTCATTTTAAGTTATTTCCCTATCCACATTTGTTTGCAGAGCAGTTGCCATTCTCCTAAGCACATTTTACTGCCTTTTACATCGCTCTAGCCTTTTCAAGGACTATTTTAGAGCCCAAAATTTTAAAAAATCTTATTTTCAATTGTCGGGTGACATTTTACCATTTTTGGCGTATACAAACCCCTGCTGTGCCTGGGTGACAGGGGCCTAAATCTCTCAAAATCCTCTGTTGTATTGCTGGGTGACATGAACCCCCTTTTGCCGTGAATGAACCCCTGCTGTGCCTGGGTGACAGGGGTCTGATCTCTCAAAATCCTCTGTTCTATTGCTGGGTGACAAGAACCCCCTTTTGCCGTGAATGAACCCCTGCTGTGCCTGGGTGATAGGGGCCTAAATCTCTCAAAATCGTCTGTTCTATTTCTGGGTGACATGAACCCCCTTTTGCCGTGAATGAACCCCTGCTGTGCCTGGGTGACAGTGGCCTAAATCTCTCAAAATCGTCTGTTCTATTGCTAAGTGAGATGAACCCCCTTTTGCCGTGAATGAACCCCTGCTGTGCCTAGGTGACAGGGGCCTAAATCTTTTAAAATCCTCTGTTGTATGGCTGGGTGTCATGAACCCCCTTTTGCCATGAATGAACCCCTGCTGTGCCTGGGTGACAGGGGCCTAAATCTCTCAAAATCCTCTGTTGTATTGCTGGGTGACATGAACCCCCTTTTGCCGTGAATGAACCCCTGCTGTGTCTGGGTAACAGGGGCCTAAATCTCTCAAAATCCTCTGTTCTATTTCTGGGTGACATGAACCCCCTTTTGCCGTGAATGAACCCTTGCTGTGCCTGGGTGACAGGGGCCTAAATCTCTCAAAATCCTCTGTTGTATTGCTGGGTGACATGAACCCTCTTTTGCCGTGAATGAACCCCTGCTGTGTCTGGGTAACAGGGGCCTAAATCTCTCAAAATCCTCTGTTCTATTTCTGGGTGACATGAACCCCCTTTTGCCGTGAATGAACCCCTGCTGTGCCTGGGTGACAGGGGCCTAAATCTCTCAAAATCCTCTGTTGTATTGCTGGGTGACATGAACCCCCTTTTGCCGTGAATGAACCCCTGCTGTGCCTGGGTGACAGGGGCCTAAATCTCTCAAAATTCTCTGTTGTATTGCTGGGTGACATGAACCCCCTTTTGCCGTGAATGAACCCCTGCTGTGCCTGGGTGACAGGGGCCTAAATCTCTCAAAATCATCTGTTCTATTGCTGGGTGACATGAACCCCCTTTTGCCGTGAATGAACCCCTGCTCTGCATTGCTGACAGGGAACTAAATTTAGTGAAAACATCTGTTACTGATCAGAAGATGCTCGACTACAAGCGCACGCTGCTGATGGCATTCCCACCTGACAGCGGGGTCACAGTGGAAGCACAAGGCAAAGGCAGAGGAGGAGGAAGAGGTCACCAACGCAGCTGGGGCACCACCAGCACCTGAGAAGGCAGGGTTAGCATGGCCAAAATGTGGAAAAGCTTTGTCAGCCTTGGAGGTGCTGACCTGCCCTGCAGCCAGTGTATAGTGTGAACGTGTGTTTAGCATGGCAGAGAACATTATCACAGGCCGCAGCCAATGTGGACAAGCTTACGTTTATTAAAATGAACCAGGCATGGCTCCCACAGGACTTGTCCGTACCTTGTACAGAATAGACATTTATACCAGCCTCAACCATCCATTCTTGTACTCAAGTGCACTTATTCTTAGTTTGAATTTGTTTTATGTCCCAATATTTAAAAATAAAAAATAACTCAAATCAGTGTTGGCTACCTATTCCTCCTTCACCGCCGCTTCCACCTACACCGCCACGTCAACCTACACCGCCACATTCACCCATCCACCGCCTCCTCAACCTCCTACTCCTAGATCCAGATTGTTATTTTAAATTTTTCTGTATTTTATGTTATTTTAAGTCATTTCCCTATCCACATTTGTTTGCAGAACAGTTGCCATGCTCTTAAGCACATTTTGATGCCTTTTGCAGCCCTCTAGCCCTTTCCAGGACTATTTTAGAGCCATTTTAGTGCCCAAAAGTTTGGGTCCCCATTGACTTCAATGGGGTTTGGGTTCGGGGTCAAGTTCGTGTCAAGTTCGGGTCCCGAACCCGAACTTTTTTTTCAAGTTCGGCTGAACCTGCCGAACCCGAACATCCAAGTGTCCGCTTAACTGTAGTGATGAAGTGTTTGACCGCACTGGATATATTTGTGTAAGACGCATTTGTAATGTAATTGAGATGCTCCATAATTCTTGTTTTGAAATTCCTATTTGTATTCCCCACATATAATAGATCGCAATGTGTGCATTTTATAACATAAATGATCCCCATTGTATTACAGTTAATGTAAGATTTAATTGTAAAGCTTGTGCTGTGGTCCGAGTCATAAAAGTTTTTTGTGGGTACTGCATAATTACATGTTCTACATGGGTTGCTGCCACATCAACTAAATCCAACATATTGTAACCATGTGCTATGTTTGTTTTTTCTGGGAATGGATGTGAATAAGGAAGGAGAAAGTGAAGAAGCCAATGTGGGAGACCGTCTAGGAACCACTCTATATCCATAAAAATAGAAATGCTATCAGAGACAGCCTGTTTATTAAGGTTGAATTGTTTACTGTAGGTAAGTACTAAAGTTGGTGTTCTTTTTTTGTTGATATGGTTATTGCTGAACCTCTTATTGCTGTGCTGTGAATATGTGTTGTCATTATTATTATGATTTTTGAAGAGGCGATCCCTACGAGCTTTATTGCGAGCTATATTTTCTGCTCTAATAAACATCCATGGTGGGCATCCACTACTTGATAAGCGCACAGCAATATTACTACATTCAGTAGTACAGTCCTGATCAAAAGTTTAAGAAGTTTTAAAAAATTATATTTTACATTGTTGGATCTTAACAAGGTTCCAAGTAGAGCTTCAACATGCAACAAGAAGAAATGAGAGTGAGACAAAACATTTTTTGAGCATTCAATTAATTGAAAATAACAATTAAACTGAAACAGGCTGTTTTTCAGCTGATCCAAATTTTAGGACCACATGCCTTTAAAAGGCCAAATCTGTGCAAAGATGTGGATTCATTGTCATTTTCTGTCAGGTAGTCACACGTTGTGATGGCAAAGGCAAAAGACTCTCCCTTTTTGAACGTGGTCAGGTTGTTGAACTGCACAAGCAGGGTCTCTCACAGCGCGCCACATTTGGAATTTCTTAAATGATCCTGAGGGTTATGGAACAAAAAAGTGAAGTGGAAGACCCAAAAAAATTTCATCAGCACTGAGCCGGAGGATCCAAATTGCTGTCTGTCAAGACACTGGACAATCCTCGACCCAAATTAAGGCCCTTACTGGTGCTGACTGCAGCCCCATAACCATCAGATGGCATCTGAGACTGAAAGGCTTCAAAAACAAAAAAGTCTTCAAAGACCACGTCTCCTTGAATGCCACAGAACTGCTCGTTTGGACTTTGCAAGAGAGCACCAAACATGGGACATTCAAAGGTGGAAGAAAGTTTTATTCTCTGATGAGAAAAAATGTAACCTTGATAATCCTGATGATTTCCAACGTTACTGGCATGGCAGTGGAGGGGGCGCCATAATGGTCTGAGGTGCTTTTTCCTTCAGTAGAACAATGGAGCTTCAGGAAGTGCAGGGGCGTCAAACGGCCGCTGGCTATGTCCAGATGTTGCAGAGAGCATTCCTCATGACTGAGGCCCCTCGTCTGTGTGGTAACGACTGGGTTTTTCAACAGGACAACGCTACAGTACACAATGCCCGCAGGACAAGGAATTTCTTCCAGGAGAATAACATCACTCTTTTGGCCCATCCTGCGTGTTCCCCTGATCTAAATCCATTTGAGAACCTTTGGGGATGGATGGCAAGGGAAGTTTACAAAAATGGACAACAATTCCAGACAGTAGACGGCCTTTGTGCGGCCGTCTTCACCACTTGGAGAAATGTTCCCACTCACCTCATGGAAACGCTTGCATCAAGCATGCCGAAACAAATTATGGAAGTGATAAACAATAACGGCAGAGCTACTCATTACTGAGTTCATGTTTGGAAGCTGGATTTCTGTTTTGGGGGGTTTAGTTTTTTTTGGAGGTGTGGACCTAAACTTTTGATGAGCTGAAAAACAGCCTGTTTCAGTTTATTCGTTGTTTTCATTAAATTGAATGCTCATAATGTTTTGTCTCACTCCCATTTCTTCTTGTTGCATGTTGAAGCTCTACTTGGAACCTTGTTAAGATCCAGCCATGCTAAATATGATTTTTTGCCATTTTTCAAGTGGTCTTAAACTTTTGATCAGGACTGTATATGAGAAATTGTCACTACAATTTCTTCTTGCTCTAATGTACTCACCTACAGGTATGGCTTTAATAGTGTGGATCGGATGGTGACTATCAGCTCTGAGGATTGTATTCCCCACAATGGATTTGCGAAAGGTGGCAGTGTGTATTCTGTGCGATACATCTCAATTGGATTTTTGTCCAATTTTTTATAAGTGGAAGTGTCAGTTACTATATCCATCATTTGTTTTTGATACACTAATTTGTCTAAGACCACCACTGTGGCCCCTTTGTCTGCCATTTTGATGATAATATCGTCTCTATTTTTTAACTCATTCCAGGCAACCTTCAGTTTTTTTGTTAAATTGTAGGTTTGTTGTACCGTTCTCTGTGTTTATATAGAGAGAAGTCGCTTCTCTAGGCCTTCTTGAAATATGTCCATCCCTGGTGTGCGTGCTTGTAAAGGATAGAATTGCGGATTCCGGGTTTTAAATGGTAATGTTGCAGAAACCACCGTTCTATCCTCAGTTTCAGACTGAAGATCGCCAAAGGTTCAGCAATAACCATAATATCAACAAAAAAAGAACACCAACTTTATTACTCCCCTACAGTAAACAATTCAACCTTATTAAACAGGCTGTCTCTGATAGCATCTCTATTTTGTTTGGAGATGACGCCTTGTACGAACTGTTAAAAGATGGATATAGAGTGGTTCCTAGACGGTCTCACACATTGGCTTCTTTCCTTTGTCCTTCTTTATTCACATCTTTCCCCAGAAAAAACAAACATAGCACATGGTTAAAATATGTTGGATTTAGTCGATGTGGCAGCAACCCATGTAGAAGATGTAATTATGCAGTACCCACAAAAAACTTTTGTGACTCGGACCACAGCACAAGCTTTACCATTAAATCTTACATTAACTGTAATACGATGGGGGTCATTCATGTTATAAAATGCACACAATGCGATCTATTATATGTGGGGAATACAACAAGGAAATTCAAAACAAGAATTATGGAACATCTCAACTACTGTACATTACAAATGCCTCTTACACAAATATATCCAGAGCGGCCAAACACTTCATCACCCAACATAATAGAAGTGTACAGTTTTTTTCTGCTTATGGTATAGAGAGGGTTTGTCTCCCTTTTCGTGGAGGCAACCTGAAAAGACTTATTCTATTAAGAGAAGCCTTTTGGATCATCCGTTTGAAAACCAGAAGCCCCGCTGGCTTGAATTTAAGGAAAGAGCTTATGTTTGTCTATTAAAAACACACATGAGGCCCTTACTGTACTATATTCATTTCAAACGGACCTCCAAGTGGACTGACTCAGCCCTGTATAGTATATGATATGTTTTTAGCATACGCCAGCATTCAGACTAAGCGGTTTGTCAGCAGACTCCAGCGCCACCATATATGGTATATTTAGTGGTTGATTGGTAGTCTCTTTTTACTGACTTATCTGCATAGTCTTTATAGCATGGTTTCTCTATTTTAACGACATGATCACCATGGTTTTATTTGATAACTTTTGTATGGTTTTTGTATATTTTTTTGTATGCTTTTTTATGCTGTCAACTGAATCCCAGGGATTTCTCCCTATTAGCTGAATGAGTGATCACACATGATCCTCCTTTCTTTCCACCCCCCATTTAGGGGAGGAACCTAATCAGAAATTTCCTTTATAAACCCAGCTATGGAGATAAATCCCACAAGTCATAATTAAGAACAGTTTTGTTTGAAACGCGTTGACTTAACAGATGGATGTCACTGGATGTCGTTGAATTGCTGCATGAATTTTACCACTGTAATAAAGGAACGCACAGCTTTACATTTCCTTGGTGCTGGATCTTTTCTATTAGTTACCAATCACTGAGGTTGTGGTTAGGTCAAGTCAGGAGGATGAGCAGAGTCAGGAAGAGGAGGTGGTTGACGATGAGGGCACTGACCCTACATGGGAAGGTGAAAAGCCGAGCAAAGACAGCAGTACCGAGGGGGAAGAATCCGCAGCACCGCAACAGGCTAGAAGACGCAGTGGGGTTGCAAAAGGGAGAATTCGGCCCACACCAAACAGGCCCTCAACTGTTACACCGAGCACCCCCATGCGTAAATCTACCTTGCCAAGGGGTAGGTGTTCGGCAGAATGGCGCTTTTTTGAGGAAATTGCAGACAACAAAAGAGTGGTAGTTTGCAACCTGTGCCGTACCAAAATGAGCCGGGGCAGGAACACTAGCAACCTCACCACCACCAGCATGATCCGCCACATGGCATCCAAGCACCCTAACAAGTGGGTCGAACGCCTGGATCCACAATCTGGGTCTGCTGGTCACACCACTGCCTCCTCTTCCGCTGTGTTACGCACTGCTGGCCAATCCCCTGTCGAAGGTGCAGGCCCGGATGCCCCTCACCCTGCACCTGAACCTTTGCATGAACCAACAGCAACAACATCCACTTCCCTGTCCCAGCGCAGCATCCAAATGTCCATAACACAGTCATTTGAACGCAAGCGCAAATACCCATCCACCCACTCACAGGCTGTAGCACTAAATGTGCAACTTTCCAAATTACTGGCTCTTGAAATATTGCCATTTAGGCTTGTGGACACTGAGGCCTTCTGCAGCCTGATGTCGGCAGCCATCCCTCGGTAAGCAGTCCCCAGCCGCCACTATTTTTCACGGTGTGCCGTGCCTGCCTTACACCAGCATGTGTCCCAGAACATCACCTGTGCCCTGACCAATGCAGTTACTGGGAAGGTCCACTTAACCACGGACACATGGACAAGTGATGGTGGACAGGGACGCTACATTTCTATGACCGCACACTGGGTGAATGTTGTGGAGGCCGGGAGTGAGTCGTACCCTGGGAGGGCACAGGTGCTACCCACGCCCAGGATTGCGGGCCCTATGTCCATCAGGGTCTCCGCCAGCAGCTATATTACTGGTTCCAACCCCCACTTCTCCTCCTCCGCTGCCTCCTCCTCCACTTCCACCTCCAGCAGCAGTCAGCCATCAGTCGCATGGAAGCAGTGTAGCACTGCTGTGGGTAAGCGTAACAGGCCATGCTGAAGTTGATCTGTTTAGGGGACAAACAGCACACTGCTGGAGAGCTGTGGCAGGGTATAAGGGACCAAATCGAGCTTTGTCTCTCGCCACTCAACCTACAACCAGGCATGGTTGTTTCTGACAATGGCCCTTGCATATATTGTTTTAGAGGGTCAGCTCATCAGCAGGCACTCACATATAATGTTTTAGAGCATCAGCTCATCAGCAGGCAATCGCATATAATGTTTTAGAGCATCAACTCACCAGCAGGCCCTTGCCCCTAAAGTTTTAGAGGGTCAGCTCAGCAGCAGGCCCTCGCATATAATGTTTTAGAGCATCAGCTGACCAGCAGGCACTCGCATATAATGTTTTAGAGCATCAGCTGACCAGCAGGCACTCGCATATAATGTTTTAGAGCAGGCATCCTCAAATTGCAGCCCTCCAGCTGTTGCAAAACTACAACTCCCAGCATGCCCGAACAGCCTACAGGTAGGGCATTGTGGGAGTTGTAGTTTTACAACAGCTGTAGGGCCGCAGTTTGAGGATGCCTGTTTTAGAGCGTCAGCTCATCGGCAGGCCCTTGCCCCTAATGTTTTAGAGGGTCAGTTCAGCAGAAGGCCCTCACCTATAATGTTTTAGAGCGTCAGCTCACCAGCAGGCATTCGCATATAATGTTTTAGAGCGTCAGCTCACCAGCAGGCCCTCGTCCCTAATGTTTTAGAGGATCAGCTAAACTGCAGACCCTCACATATAATGTTTTACAGGGCCAGCTAAACTGCAGGCCCTCACATATAATGTTTTACAGGGCCAGCTTAACTGCAAGCCCTCACATATAATGTTTTACAGGGTCAGCTCACCAGCAGGCCCGCACCTAAAATCTTTTACTGGGTCAGCACACCTGCAGGCCCAAACCTAAAATATTTTACAGGGCCAGCTCACCCTCAACTCAATGTGAATGAGGCCCTCCTTTATATGATATACAGGTTGCATCAGAGTGCTTCTCCCTTGTAATTTTTGGCAGTACTTGAACTTTATATACAAGTAAATATATAGAAAAAAATGTTTCCAATAATTTTTTCCTATGAAATCGATTTTTTACTTTGGTTTTGTGTGTGAAACCTTATTTAGATTGTGGGCCTGGTGATCACTTTAAGCCCTTTTAAGCTGCATCAGCAGCAGCATGGTGATAAAAATGAGTGGCAAGTAGAGTTGAGCGAACACCTGGATGTTCGGGTTCGAGAAGTTCGGCCGAACTTCCCGGGAATGTTCGGGTTTGGGATCCGAACTCGACCCAAACTTCGCCCCGAACCCGAACCCCAATGAAGTCAATGGGGACCCGAACTTTTCGGCACTAAAAAGGCTGTAAAACAGCCCAGGAAAGGGCTAGAGGGGTGCAAAATGCAGCAAAATGTAGGTAAATCCCCTGAAAACAAATGTGGATAGGGAAATGAATTAAAGTAAAAATATAATAAATAAAAATTAACCAATATCAATTGGAGAGAGGTCCCCTAGCAGAGAATCAGGCTTCATGTCATAGCAGAGAATCAGGTTTCATGTTACCCAACACTGGAACAGGCCATTGTCAGATATTTTTAGGCCCCGGCACCCAGACAGAGGAGAGAGGTCCCATAGCAAAGATTCAGGCTTCATGTCATGGCAGAGAATCAGGCTTCATGTCACCCACCACTGGAACAGGCCATTGTCAGATATTTTTAGGCCCCGGCACCCAGACAGAGGAAAGAGGTCCCACAGCAGAGATTCAGGCTTCATGTCATAGCAGAGATCATGCTTCATGTCACCCAACACTGGAACAGGCCACTGTCAGATATGTTTAGGCCCCGACACCCAGACAGAGGAGAGAGGACCCATAGCAGAGAATCAGGCTTCATGTCATAGCAGAGAATCAGGCTTCATGTCACCCACCATTGGAACAGGCCATTGTAAGATATTTTAAGGCCCCGGCACCCAGACAGAGGAGAGAGGTCCCATAGCAGAGATTCAGGCTTAATGTCATAGCAGAGAATCATGCTTCATGTCACCCTACACTGGAACAGGCCACTGTCAGATATGTTTAGGCCCCGGCACCCAGACAGAGGAGAGAGGTCCCATAGCAGAGAATCAGGCTTCATGTCAGCAGAGAATCAGGCTTCATGTCATAGCAGAGAATCAAGCTTCACGTCACCCACCACTGGAACAGGCCACTGTCAGATATTTTTAGGCCCCGGCACCCAGACAGAGGAGAGATTCATTCAACTTTGGGTTGCCCCGCAATATAATGGTAAAATGAAAATAAAAAGAGGATTGAATGAGGAAGTGTCCTGGAGAACAATAATATATGGTTAAGGGGAGGTAGTTATAAATGTCTAATCTGCACAAGGAATGGACAGGTCCTGTGGGATCCATGCCTGGTTCATTTTTATGAACGTTAGCTTGTCCACATTGGCTGTAGACAGATGGCTGCGTTTGTCTGTAATGACGCCCCCTGCCGTGCTGAATACACGTTCAGACAAAACGCTGGCCGCCGTCAGGCCAGCACCTCCAAGGCATAAAAGGCTAGCTCTGGCCACTTGGACAATTTGGAGACCCAGAAGTTGAATGGGGTCGAACCGTCAGTCAGTACGTGGAGGGGTGTGCACACATACTGTTCCACCATGTTAGTGAAATGTTGCCTCCTGCTAACACGTTCCGTATCAGGTGGTGGTGCAGTTAGCTGTGGCGTGTTAATTAATATAACAATATAACAAAACAATAACAAACATAGGTGCACTCTGCAGTCTCACTAATTCTCAAACTGATTTTAAAATTGAGAGATTAGTCAACATGTCCTACGGTGTAGAACATGTCTAAGCCCGGACACCACGACAAGGTTTCTCAAGTAGCCCGGGACCCTACACTCTCCTACCTGAGCCATATGGGCGATACCAGGAGCCAGTGGGCAAATTACAGGAGCATAAGGCCGACTCGCAAACAACTCACCAGTTACCTCCAGCATGTGGCCATGCTTGCAATGGGAGGAGGGAGGAGTCTGTGAGTCCCACTCAAGACTTGCTGATATAGCCCAGGCTTCACAGGTGCACCTAAATGTGACCTGTAGATGGAAAACAGGCACATTTAAATAGGAGTTTATACACCTCCAGGAATCTATATATACAAACTAAGAAGACAGGTTGGCATTAGCAGGAGCTGCTCAAACCCACATGCAGTTGTGCATATATATAGGGGAGCAAATCCTGCACTTGTGGCCCGTTGCCATTAGCAACGGGCCACAAGTGCAGGATTTGCTCCCCTATATATATGCACAACTGCATGTGGGTTTGAGCAGCTCCTGCTAATGCCAACCTGTCTTCTTAGTTTGTATATATAGCTGTGGCGTGTTGACAAAACTTTTCCACATCTGTGCCATGCTAACCCTGCCCTCAGAGGAGCTGGCCTTGACACAACTGCGTTGGCGACCTCTTGCTCCTCCTCTGCCTTCGCTTTGGGCTTCCACTTGTTCCCCTGTGACATTTGGGAATGCTCTCAGTAGCGCGTCTACCAACGTGCGCTTGTACTCGCGCATCTTCCTATCATGCTCTAGTGCAGGAAGTAAGGTGGGCACATTGTCTTTGTACCGGGGATCCAGCAGGGTGGCAACCCAGTAGTCCGCACACGTTAAAATGTGGGCAACTCTGCTGTCGCTGCGCAGGCACTGCAGCATGTAGTCGCTCATGTGTGCCAGGCTGCCCAGAGGTAAGGACAAGCTGTCCTCTGTGGGAAGCGTATCGTCATCGTCCTGCGTTTCCCCCCAGCCACGCACCAGTGATGGGCCCGAGCTGCTTTGGGTGCCACCCCGCTGTGAACATGCTTCATCCTCATCCTCCTCATCCTCGTCCTCCTCGTCCTCCAGTAGTGGGCCCTGTCTGGCCACATTTGTACCTGGCCTCTGCTGTTGCAAAAAACCTCCCTCTGAGTCACTTCTAAGAGACTGGCCTGAAAGTGCTAAAAATGACCCCTCTTCCTCCTCCTCCTCCTCCTGGGCCACCTCCTGTTCCATCATTGCCCTAAGTGTTTTCTCAAGGAGACATAGAAGTGGTCACAGGTCTCGCATGGAGGCCCAGTCATTGGTGGTGAAGTGGTGCTGTTCCGCAGTGCGACTGACCGTGTGTGCTGCAGCTGAAACTCCACTATGGCCTGCTGCTGCTCGCACAGTCTGTCCAGCATGTGCAAGGTGGAGTTCCACCTGGTGGGCACATCGCATATGAGGTGGTGAGCGGGAAGGCCTAAGTTACGCTGTAGCGCAGACAGGTGAGCATGGGCAGGATGTGAACGCCGGAAGCGTGCACAGACGGACCGCACTTTATGCAGCAGCTCTGACATGTCGGGGTAGTTGCGAATGAACTTCTGCACCACCAAATTTAGCACATGCGCCAGGCAAGGGATGTGCGTCAAACCGGCTAGTCCCAGTGCTGCGACGAGATTTCGCCCATTATCGCATACCACCAGGCCGGACTTGAGGCTCACCGGCAGCAACCACTCGTCGGTCTGTTGTTCAATACCCCGCCACAACTCCTGCGCGGTGTGGGGCCTGTCCCCCAAACATATGAGTTTCAGAATGGCCTGCTGATGTTTACCCCGGGCTGTGCTGAAGTTGGTGGTGAAGGTGTGTGGCTGACTGGATGAGCAGGTGGAAGAACATGAGGAGGAAGCCGAGTAGGAGGAGGAGGCTACAGGAGGCAAAGAATGTTTCCCTGTGATCCTTGGCGGCGGAATTAGCTACTTCCCAAAACACTAGTTGCTATTAGTCATCACCTGGAACATCAGACTCTTGGAGAAGTAGTGGCGGCTGGGAACAACATACTGTGGGACATCAAGCGACATAAGCTGTTTGAAGCTGTCTGTGTCCCCCAGCCTGAATGACAGCATTTCATAGGCCAGTAGTTTAAAAAATGCTGGCATTCAGGGCCAGGGATCGAGGGTGGCTAGGTGGGAATTTATGCTTTCTCTCAAATGTTTGTGAGATGGAGAGCTGAATGCTGCCGTGTGACATGGTTGAGATGCTTGGTGACGCAGGTGGTGGTGTTGGTGGTACATCCCATGTTTGTTGGGCGGCGGGTGCCAACGTTCCTCCAGAGGCGGAGGAAGATGCCGAGGTAGCAGCAGAAGAGGTAGCAGGGGAAGCCTGAGTGAGTTCCTTGTTTTTAAGGTGTTTACTCCACTGCAGTTCATGCTTTGCATGCAGGTGCCTGGTCATGCAGGTTGTGCTAAGGTTCAGAACGTTAATGCCTCGCTTCAGGCTCTGATGGCACAGCGTGCAAACCACTCGGGTCTTGTCGTCAGCACATTGTTTGAAGACCTGCCACGCCAGGGAACTCCTTGAAGCTGCCTTTGGGGTGCTCGGTCCCAGATGGCGGTGGCCAGTAGCAGGCGGACTCTCTTGGCTGCGGGTGTTCTGCTTTTGCCCACTGCTCCCTCTTTTGCTACGCTGTTGGCTCGGTCTCACCACTGCCTCTTCCTCCGAACTCTGAAAGTCAGTGGCACGACCTTCATTCCATGTGGGGTCTAGCACCTCATCGTCCCCTGCATCGTCTTCCACCCAGTCTTCCTCCCTGACCTCCTGTTCAGTCTGCACACTGCAGAAATACACAGCAGTTGGCAACTGTGTTTCATCATCAAAGACGTGCTGAGGTGGTATTACCATGTCTTCATCATCAGGAAACATAAGTGGTTGTGCGTCAGTGCATTCTATGTCTTCCACCGCTGGGGAAGGGTTAGGTGTATGCCCTTGGGAAACCCTGCCAGCAGAGTCTTCAAACAGCGTAAGAGACTGCTGCATAAGTTGAGGCTCAGACAGTTTACCTGATATTCATGGGGGTGATGTGACAGACTGATGGGCTTGGTTTTCAGGCGCCATCTGTGCGCTTTCTGCAGAAGACTGGGTGGGAGATAATGTGAACGTGCTGGATCCACTGTCGGCCACCCAATTTACTAATGCCTGTACCTGCTCAGGCCTTACCATCCTTAGAACGGCATTGGGCCCCACCAAATATTGCTGTAAATTCTGGCGTCTACTGGGACCTGAGGTAGTCAGTACACTAGGAACGGCCACGTCCTCTCCCTGCACCAGAGGGTCCACTAACACAACCACGACCATGTCCGCGTCCCTTACTAGATGTTTTCCTCATTGTTACCGTTCACCACAATAAGAAAAAAAATATTTGGCCAAATGTATTGAATTCAAATTCAGGCCATTTTTTTTACAGGCACCTAACACTATCTATGTAGGAAACAAAGATAAAGGACGGCTCACCTCTGATTTGTGATGGCAAGGTGCACCAAACAGATGTTGTACCCAATCATCAAAAAACAATAGTGGCCTCAGCCTTCGAAACGCGTCTGGTGAGGAGCAATTGGACCTGACAGGAGACCGGCTACAGTTTTCTACTATTGACTGAATTGAGAAAGCGCTTTCCAAAAAAGGACATCTGAATTGCGGCTAACCGAACTGTGGATCCCTTTGGATATAGTTCAGCGAGTGAGACCTTCTATCACCAGAATTGACCCAGATAGGGTCACAGCCTGAGATAGACAGCGCTCCCGTTCACAGTCGGGTATACACAGCATTACCAGCGGATAACAAGACAGACTCTGATCGTGCTACCTAAAGGCGAGTCCTCCTGAACCCATACCACGTGGGACGCCACGGTGGGAGCAGGACTGCATGTGAGTAAAACCGATTCGACACTGCTATATCTGAACCGGAGTAATATTGCTGGCTACAATTGAACCGGCGCAACACTGTCAGATACATCTGCACTGTCTTTGTAACATTACCGGAGAAAATTGTATTGCTGCTCAATTACCTTGCAACATTGCTGGATACATTTATATTGCCACGCTTGTTGTGGCTGACTACGTTCAAACCTGTTTAGGCTGATATCTGCTGGAATCAAGTCTATCTCTAGGAATTGTGTGGATCCAGTTGATATTCAGACCACATTTCCTAATATCAAAGAAAGACTATATCAGTAGGACGCAGCAAATTACTGTTGACTCTCTAGAGACCCTTTCACATTATTTATATATCTATATATTTATATTCATATTTTGCACTGATTGTACACCATTTTTTTCTATATTCACTATCTTTATATATTGTATATAGAGGTATAATATACACTAAACTGTTTTATATCACAGGATACACCATTTAATTATTATTCACTTTATTTATCTCTGGAGATATATTTGCTGCCAGCCACTGTTTTAGATAACAGCAATAATCTATTTAGCCCAACTATTTGCACCGGATTTCTATTAGCTACAACAGTGGATTGTTATACATATTGTGCATTTTTATTATATATCGTGTATTTTATGTAAGTTTTATTCATTTAGGATATATTGGGGATATTGCTCTGTTCAGGTTATAATATCAATAGCGTATGGTTATAATATTATTGATATTCATTGGCACATACATATTGCTATAATAAATTAATATATTATTATCACATCACCCGAGTCGCTTTGCCTACTTTGTGTACCGGATATATGAGTGCCCATTCTATTTTTATTACCTAACACTATCTGGCTATCTACTTAGGCACCGTATTACACTAATACAGGCACAGCAGTAACCACAGATTTAGCTGAATATAAATTGTAGGCCTAGTATTTAGGCGGTGGATGACAGGTATACGTTTACGGACAGAATTAGACTTGGAGATGCAGGTAGCGTTATTGAGTTATTGAGAATGACCCTATCCGCACCTTCAATCTAATATACCCTTTTATGGATAGATTTAAACTTGGCCTGATACAGCAGAAACCACTGATGTAGGGAATTGCTAAGTTGGGAATTGTATTTTAACCCCAAAAAAAACTGTTCTTTGGCGGACACTAAATCACTTTACCAGCCACAGCAGTAACCACAGATTTAGCTGAATATAAATTGTAGGCCTATTATTTAGGCGCTGGATGACAGGTATACGTTTACGGACAGAATTAGACTTGGAGATGCACAGTAGCGTTTGAAGTTATTGAGAATGACCCTATCCGTACTCAATCTAATATACCCTTTTATGGATAGATTTAAACTTTGCCTGATACAGCAGAAACCACTGATTTAGGGAATTGCTAAGCTGGGAATTGTATTTTAACCCAGAAAAAATTATATCCTTTGCCAGACAGCAGACAGTATTACAATTGGCTAGCCACAGCTGAAACACCAGATTTAGGGTACTGCTATTTTGGCAATTGTATTTAACCGCTCAATAAAATAGCAAGCGCAGCCAAGCCCCTGATGTAGGATATAGCAAAAAAACAACAACACACTATTGATGGTTAAATGTACTTGGTGGCAGCTTGTGCTGGCGCACCACAAGACACAAAATCGTCGCCGATCACCCCAGAAAAAAGTGACTGAAAAACGCTCTGGGCAGCCTTAAAACAGTGAGCAATTAAATAGCAGAGGTTGTATGATACACAGCTGTATATCGATCACTTCAGTAAGTAAATCACTGCCTAATCTCACCCTAACAGCAGCAGCTGCATCCTATCCCTTCACTGTTCAGAGCAGAGTGACGAAAATGTTCGGGTTCGGGTCCGTGTCACGAACACCCCAAAATTCGGTATGAACATATACAGTTCGGGTTCGCTCATCCCTAGTGGCAAGGTGACATGGTGTGGAGATGGTCGCATGAGGAGGCCACATAGTGGCACAATGACTGAGTCTGGATAAAAGACTAAGGCCACAGATTGGTTAGAAAGATGCAGATGGAAACAATCTGTGGAGCTGTATCACGGTCACCTGCAGATTAATACAGACCAGGGCCGTAGATATAGGGGAAACAGGGGAGGCTGCAGCTTTGGGGCCCTGACCCAGAAGGGGCCCATCCAGGAGGAGGAGGACTAAAGAATTTGGTCAGGGCCCTCTCAACAGTATTACACAATGAAATTAGATACAGTGACAGTATAGACAGTGTATAAAACTGATGGAACAGCTGCCGGCCCTGGTCTGAGAGAGCGATCTTTACTAGCCACAGGAATGGGGGCGGCATGAAAGGACGGGGTCACAAGAAAATTATTATGGGTTGGAGCCCCATTAAAAAAATTGCTGTGGGGCCCAGTCAATTCTAGTTACGCCACTGATGCAGCACACAAAAGCAAGTTGGGTTAATCTATTACAAAATCTAAATTAAATTGTGGGCCTGGTGATCAGTTTAAGGCCTTTTATGCAGCATCAGCAGCAGCATGGTAATAAAAATGAGTGGCAAGGTGACATGGTGTGGAGATGGCAGCATGAGGAGGCCACATAGTGGCCAAATGACTGAGTCTGAATAACAGACTAAGGCCACAGATTGCTTAGAAAGATGCAGATGGAAACAATCTGTGGAGCTGTATCACGGTCACCTGCAGATTAATGCAGCCATAGAAATCAAGTTGGGTTTGTCGGTTCCACCTCAGCTCACCAGTAGGCACGCACCTAAAATCTTTTACTGGGTCAGCTCACATGCAGGGTCTCGCATAGAACTGTTTAGAGGGTCAGCTGCAGGCCATTGCATAAAATGTTTTACATGGTCAGCTCACCTGCAGGCCCGAATCTAAAATCTTTTACAGGGTCAGCTCACCTTCAGGCCCGCAACCCATACTGCCTTGCTTTGAAGTAGTAGCCATAGCCGTTTATCAGGCTCCCTCTCCGAAATCGAACAATGATTCCCCGCTACCGGTGGTCACCATGTTAGGTGCATAAAAGAACATCGAAAGTTGATAGGGAAGAGACCCAAATGTATTGTGGACATCAAGGGGACGTGCGATCAGGCAAAAGTTATCTAGAGTCAACAAAGTGGCAGCAGGGCCTCTCCTGAATAACGTTTCCTCATCCAAAATAGGCCAGTGACATTCCCTGTAATTTTTTATTACTCATTCCAATAACAGGGCATCTTAAGAGTCCTGTATTGTTATATATCGTCACTACCTCCCCGAGTCGGGAGTGGGTAATTGCCACGCGCCTGCTGCCTTCCTTGGATGTTTGTTCACCCTGGTAGGCGCAGAAAAGAACATCGAAAGCTGATAGGGCAGACATCTGAATGGATTGTCGCCGTCACAGGGATGTGCAATCGCCCAGAGGTTATCTAGAGTCACCAATGCGGCAGCAGAATCTCGCCCCTAAGGTTTTAGATTTAGCTTTACTCCAAATGTTTTTGAGGCCATCAATCATAATTTTTCAAGGGTGTGTATGAAGCCCTCCTCTATGTGTAACAAAGGGTGTTTTGGAGTGCCGTTTCCTTGTAATTTTTGGCAGCCCTTTCACTTAGTGCATAGGCTTTATGAGTTTAGGAGTCCCACTACCTGAACAATTGTACCACAATGTGAATGAGGCCCTACTTTATGTGATATACAGGCTGTTTTGAAATGTCTCTTGCTTATTATTTTTTGCAGCACTTGCAATTTATATACAATTGAATATACAGGAAATAATGTTTCTGAACAATTTTTCATGTAAAATTGATTTTTTTGGTGGGGTTTTGTGCGTATTTTTGTCAGTCTGTAAAAGTGGCGTACAATTCGGATAACATGGTTCCCAGCAGTGACCTGGGAGTCTAGGATGCATCCAGACATCGTCCCCATGGAGTTCCCGATCCATTTTGGTGGTGTTTCTGTCACTTTCTGACCTTTTCCAATGGACCAGGCACCCTCCCCTATTCAGAGCAGGGGGTGCCTGGTTGTCTCCCATTGACTTCCATTACACTTGGGTGCTCGGCCGAGCACACAAATATAGCAATGTGTTCGGGCCGAACACCCGAACACCCGAATATTTTGGTGCTTAAACATCACTTTTAGCCAAGTGTTTTCAAATTCCGTAAAATGATTAGGAGTTCAAAGTTCTCAGTATCCGCCTTAATATATTCTTTAAGGGGTGTAGTTTTCAAAATGGGGTCACTTTTTGAGGGTTTCCACTGCAGGGGTACGTCAGGGTCACTTCAAATACAAAATGGTGCCTAAAAACCATTCTAGCAAATTCTGCCTCCAAAATTCATATGGCTCACCTTTTTTTTTACCACTGCCACATGCCCATAGAGCAGTTTACCATCACATATGGGGTATTTCTGTAAACTGCAGCATAAGAGTAATGTATATTGAGGTTTATTTTGCTGTTAACCCCTGCTGTGTTGCAAGAAAAAAAAATGATTAAAATAAAAAATCTACCACAAAAATTAAATTTTGAAATGTCACCTCCATTTTCCTTTAATTCTTGTGGAACAACTTGAAGGTTAACGAAGTTTGTAACATCCGTTTTGAATAATTTGAGGGTGTAGTTTCTAAAATGAAGTCATTTATGGGTGGTTTCCATTATGTAAGCCCCTCAAAATCCCTTTATAACTAAACTGGTGCTTAAAGAAATGGTTTTGGAAATTTTGTTGAAAATTTGAAAAATGGCTTCTAAATTTCTCAGCATTGTAACATCCTGAAAAAAATAAAATGGCATTTACAAAATGATGCCAACATAAAGCATACATATAGGAAATGTTCATTAATAGTAATACCTCAAAATATAGCTATCTGCCTTAAAAGTAGAGAAATCCAAATTTAGAAAATTGTGAATTTTTTCTAATTTTTGGTAAATTTTGTATTCAACTCAAATTTAACACTATCATGAAGTACAATGTGTCACAAGAAAACATTCTCAGAATGGCTTGGAAAAGTACAAGCGTTCCAAAGTTATTACCACATAAAGTGACGCATGTCATATTTGCAAAAATTGGCCTGGGATTTAAGCTGAAAAGGCGCTAGGTAGTGAAGGGGTTAAAATAATTACATTTATAGTCTTGTAAAGTTGCGTCTAAGGGTGACATGATTAATCTATCTATATTATAAAAATCAATATCTGTTTTTCTGTCTGTCTGTCCATCTCTTCTCTATAGGCACCCAGACCCCTAAACCGATGGACACCAAATTTAGATCATAGGTAGGACGTACCGTTCTTGAGCTATTTTGCCAAAAATACATTAGCCAATAGGAGCTTGCAGTTTCTTCACTCATTTCCTAACTGCCATACACACGATCATATGACCCTTATTAGCAAATAGAAGCTTTCAGGTCCTTCACTCAAATCATAACTGCCATGCACACAGACACATGACCCTTATTAGCCAATAGAAGCTTGCAGGACCTTCAGTCTTGACATACAAACAATTTTATATTAGGTTTCCATAAAAACTTAACAATTTTTCTTCACTGTTATAGGTCACTGTTAAGGGAATGGGGTACTGTGGAGGTCGCTGTTAAAGGGGCTGATCACTGTGAATGTCACTTTTAAGGGGTCAGGGTGCTGTGGAGGTCACTGTTAAGGGAGTGGGGTGTTGTAGAGGTCACTGTTAAGGGAGTGGGGCGCTGTGGAGGTCATTGTTAGGGGGTGAGGTGCTGTGAAAGTCAATGTTAAGGGATGGGGCATTGTGAAGGTCTCTGTTAATAAGGTGGCACTGTGAAGGTCACAGTTAAGGGGGCGGAGTGCTGTGAAGGTCACAGTTAAGGGGGCATAATGCTATGAAGGTCACAGTTAAGGGGAAGGTGCTGTAAAGGTCCAAGTTAAGTGGGTGGGGAGCAATGGAGGTTTCTATTAAGGGAGTAGGGCATTGTGGAGGTCACTGTTAAGTGGAAAGGAAACTGTGGAGGTAGGAAGTCACTGTTGAGGGGGAGGTCACTGTTAAGTGGGCAGGATTCTGTGGAGGTCATTGTTAAGGGGGTGGGGTGCTGTGAAGGTCACTATTAAGAAGGCAGAACACTGTGAAGGTCACAGTAAAAGGACAAGATGCTGCAGAGGTCACTGTTAAGTAGTAGGGTGCTGTGGAGGTCACTGTTAAGAGGGCAGGAGCTGTGGAGGTCACTACTAAGGGGGTGGGTACTGTGGAGGTAACTGTTAAGGAGGTGGGATTCTGTGGAAGTCACTGTTAAGGAGGCAAGGGTGCTGTGGAGTTAACTATTAAATGGGTGGGGTGATGTGGAGTGTACTGGTAATGAGGGCATGGGGTCACAGTTAAAGGAGTGGGGTTCTGCAGAGGTCACTGTTATGGGGGGATGATTTATAAAATAAACACTGTGTATATATGGCTGATGGAGTATATAGGGCTACTAGAGATTTCCCTATAAAAAATGAGGGCATGGAATGGCCTCCTGGGCACCATGTGAGTGAAGGCGGAGGGTTATGGCTCTCTCTGCCTTCCAATTGGAGACCCCACACTGAAATTGCGGGCCTCCGATCGGTTGCCATGGCAGCCTAGATGCTACTGAAGCTTTCCAGGCCTACCATGGCTTTCTCCATAATGAGCTATGCACGAGGCATAGCTCAGAATGGAGTTTGTAAAAATCAAATTTAACCTAATAGAGATCTATCAGGGTGAATAGAAGAAGGAATCAAAAGATCTCATGTACTAGGCCCTTAAGGGGGCTAATAGTTATAAATAAATAAAAAGTGACAAAAAAGTAAAATAAATAAATAAAGAAAACCAATATATCAAAAGATTAAATCACCCCAATTTCCCACTTTTACATATAAAAATATATAAACAATTAAAAAATAAACATATTAGGTGTTGCCACATCCAAAAATGTCTGAACTATTAAAATATTTAAAAAAATTCTGTATGGTGAATGCCATAACAGAATAAAAAAAACACATTATTCGCCATTTTCTTGTCATCTTGTCCCCCTAAAAAATTAAATAACAGTGATCAAAAAGATGCACATACCACAAAAATGGTACCAATAAAAAAACTGTTTGTTACGCAAAAAACAAGCCCTTAGACAGCTCTGTAGACTAAAATATAAAAGACCTAGTAGTAAAACAAAAAAATTAACCTATATAAGTTTGGTATCGCCGCATTTGTATTGAACCATAGAATAAAGACATCAGGTCATTTTTAGCACACAGTGATTTCAAAACCCCCAAATCCTTGGCTAAATTCTGTTGTTGTTTTTTCAATTTTGCCACACAAAAAATGTTCTCCCGTTTTCCAATATGAGATATGGTAAATTAAATAGTGGCTTCAAAAAATGCATTTTGTCCTGCAAAAAATAAACCCTCATATAGCTATAGAAACAGAAAACAATTATTTTTTTATGGTTATTAAAATGTGGGGAGGAAAAATCCAAAATGCAAAAATGAAAATAGGCCTCCATGCCAAAAGGTAAAAAAAATCTTAGATGAATTCTTAGAATTGAATAACATTAAGGGCTCATGCACACGGTCGTTGCCCTACGGTGGCCGTATAGCGGCCCACATACGGCGGATCCGCAATACACAGGGCGCCGACTGTGTGCACCCCGCATCACAGATGCAGACCTATTCACTTGAATGAGTCCGCAAACCCAGAGATGCGGTGCGCAAGCACGGATCGGAACCCCACAAAAGCACTACAGAGTGATTCCGTGGTGTTTCTGGCCATGCCTCTACACTACAAAAAAGTAGTGCATGCATCAAGTGAATGAGTCCGCGATCCGCATGCGGCTTCCCCACGGTGGGTGCCCGTGCATTGCGGACCGCAATTTGTGGTCCACAGCACGGGCCCCGCCAGCACACTTATGTAAAGGGATGAGTGTCTTAAATCACTCCCTCACTCATCCCTTTGTTGAACCGAACTTGATGGACTTATGTTTTTCTTCATAAGTTCTGTTGAGGAACGGTTAAGACGTATGCATATATATCCATGCATGCCTGCAAACACGTGCGGGCATGTATGGTATATATGTGCATACATTAGACATAGCATCATGGGACGATGTGCGCAGATGTGCCCAGCATCTGCGCACGTCTGCCCATGGTGATCCCCAGGGGCTCATGTTGGCCCCTGTGGGAAATATGTGGTCCCTGGAAGCTGTGCCCCCTTATAATCCCCCTTATATTAGTATATATATGTGTCCCCTTATAGTTAGCATATATTTCCTGGCCCCAGATATATGTGAGGGTGTGTGTATATATAGATATGTGTGTATGTATTTGCACAGGTGTCTATGTATATACACTTATGTCAGCATGACAGTATGTATGTGGGCTTATTGCTGCCCATTCATACCCCCGGTTTTGTATGTGTTATATGTATATATGCAATTCCAACTGTTATCAACAGAGTTGTTTAGAGACTGATAGCCTGTAGGATAACAGCTGATTAGCATCTAGTCCCCTTTTGTTCAGGCCCAAAGCAATCAGACTCTGTGGCACCGTTGTGAGGGGACCTTCTAATCAGAGCCATCAAAAACCTGTTTTTCTGCCCCATGGCCATGCCCATTACTCCCAGCATTTTTGGGACTAGGAGGGGGGACTAAGGCACACTATGATGTCACATGCCTGAGGAAGGAGGAGGGGGTTGCTTTTGGGCTATAAAACCCCGAACCGGACAGAGGTGCCTTCTCTTGCAATCAGACTAGATTCAGAGACGCATAGGAGAGAGGAGCTCCATGATGACCACCTGGATAAGGCCTAAGTATCACCCCTGGTCCTGTAACCCCTATATTTGTGTCCTTGATGTGATGTGACCCTGGGCCCTGATTTACCCTTGCCGTGTTACTGGACACCCTGATCCCCCAAACCCTTGCCTTATTGTATCCTTGTTTGTACCCCTGATCCTGTGCCACTGGTTCCCCTGATTGTATTTGTGGTTACCCCCACTGTATCTATTACTGGACACCCTGATCCCCCAAACCCTTGCCTTATTGTATCCTTGTTTGTACCCCTGATCCTGTGCCACTGGTTACTGGACACCCTGATCCCCCAAACCCTTGCCTTATTGTATTCCCCTGTTGTACCCCTGATCCTGTGGCCCTATTAGTACCCCTGATTACCCCCACTCCCTGCTGTGTCCCTGATCCCTGCTGTACCCCTGGTAAACCTCAGCACTCACTTGCAAGTAACCCTTGCAGTGCTGAATCTATAGTGTCTGTGGCCTGCACTCCCTTGCAGTGCCACCGTTAACCCCGTAGGGACAGTGAGAACAGATGGGTGGGTTATTGTTAATATTACTTGTATGTGTGAACTGTGTAGTTAGTTGATGGGTGGAATTGGGAATGTGTAGTGTAGTTTAGGGTTGTATATTTAGTGCTGTATTGTTAGTATTGCGTGCGTAGTGTATTGTTAGTAATAAATACTGTGTTTGGTTTATAACTATCTGTGTGGCGTGTGGTTATTGGCGATAGTTAGTTTAGTAAGGCGCATGCAGCTAGCATAGTGATCAGTGTAAAGTATAGCGAAGGTATTGTTGTTATTATATAAAGGCATAAATGGGCGGAGTTATCACTAGATGGCTCCTCCCATTTATGAATATTAATTATCAATATTTGCATAAATATTGGTGATTAATATTCCCCCTTTACATTGGCGAGCCAGGCCCACTGCGTGGATTCTGCTTTTATTTTTGGTCTGAAGGCTGAGGGTCGCTAGTACTGTGAATTAGCGGGCAGGAGAGACGCGGTCAGCGGAGTGTCTGTGCGTCTAGGACCCGATAATTCGTACAGGAGAAGCGATACTTCCCTTAGAGTACCAGAAATAAAACAAAATCTTTTGCAGAGAATCTATAATTGTTCTGTGAATTAATATTTTTGTATTTGCTTTACACGGTCACCGTCGCTGAAGTAAGAAGACACGGAAAAGTACAGCACCAACAAGCATCGCTCAAGTGATTGCAAGGGAGAAGAGCACACGTCACTGGAGGAGATCCATCTTCATGGGAGCGGCGTACAAGTCAGGCTGGTCGGGAAGAGGCGATCCGGGAAAATGGACTTCTTCCAAGCAGCTGCGAGGTACGGCGCCAAGGAGAAGATGGACACTCATCAAACGGTGAGTATGGACTTCCCCACACTGCAACACTTGAGCAAACACAGCACATTTAACCCCATCCTCCCCACTACATACAAGTCAGCAGAAATGCTGTGGTCCGATTTGTTAGCACAGGCTTGTAGTTACGACAAGCTTTGTGTTAACAAACAGACGGTTTTGAACAAGGCCACCAAACGGCTTCGGATGCTGGCCAAACTCGTTCATACGTTTGAGGCTAGCATCTGTAAGCCAAAGGAAGTTGCGCTGGTGTCTCGGTCAACGGAGACAATTCCTCCGGCCATTCACTGCCAGTGCTGTGCCAGTAATTCGGACCAGGTTTCGACATTGCAGGCGCAGCTGGCAGAGAATGTGCAGTCTACTGTTGACCGAGATGCGCAGGTGGCTAGGATAGAGTCACAGTTGGTAGAGCTGCAGAGGCAGAAGGAGGAAATTGAGGCTAAGTTGACTCAGTCTTATACTGAAGTCAAAGCCTTCAAGGAGCGGACTGCCTCTACTGACGTGACGGTAGCCAAATTGAAGGCTCAGGTTGCTGTAAGGTCCCAGCTAATGTCTGGCATGCAACAGGTTATCACCAAGTTGGTGCCTGCCCTTTCTTTTTCCATAAAGCCAGGGTCGGAATCTCCCAAAATGTTGCCCTGTGCAGGGCCACAAGGGGGGAGAGTAGTCTGTGACCGGTCTAATCATCAGGTCAAGCCGGTCCAGACTAACAGAGATTTTTCCCTGACTTTGGGAAAAAGAACTGTGGTGAAGAGTGCGTCCCTGAGGATGGAACAATTCAGGAGAAGGGAGCATGGCTGCAGTGTAGATGGACCTGGGCCATGCAGAGCAAACATAGGATGTTTTGCTTGTGGTGGCCTAGGTCACATAGCGAGACACTGCAAAACAGATAGGAACATAACACACAGGACAGGAAACCAAGTCACGTGTTTCAGGTGTGGGAACAAAGGACACATTGCAAGGAATTGCCCTGGTGCAAGTAATTGCAATGTGTCCAACAGTATCAGCCAGGTAACAAATTGGGCAGTGGGGTCTAGTCAGCTTGGCCATAAAGGGGTTACCTCTCGGCAGCATCACCAGCTGCTGAGGGGCCAGAGTGGCCAAGCTAGGCTAGGCAACATTTGACACCCCTGTACTATTTGTTACACCGTGTGTTCACTGTGTATGTCCATGTTGTGTGTTTTTGTTATCTGTTTGTGAGTTTTTCTTGATGTTGATGGTGGTAGTCCTTGTCTACGAATGTGTTCCACCATGCTGATTTATGTAGTGGTGTAAGTCCCATCTGCTGTCTGTTTCATTCTGTGTCCCCTTGCAGTGGAACAGTGTTATACTGTGGATCGAGAACGTATAGGCTTGCGAGCAGATAATTTCACACGGGAAATCCTACACAAAGGATGATGTGATTTTATTCTGGGCAGCCAGGGTCTCGGATCGATACAGATAACGCTGTTGTGCTCCAGGTTTTCGGTAGGGCTGTGTTGCGCTGGGGACTGGGGCGGACAGACAACATTGGTGTAATGTTGTGTTGCGCACTTAATTCTAGTCCGGTCAGGTAGCAGAGCTCTCATAGGGATTGGACGCAGAGTGTTGGGCAGCAGAGTGTGGACTGTGTTCTTGTGTTGTGGGGTCCTGGGGAGCCAGGGCATAACTATGCCATTGGTTCTGCGGGCCCCCACAGGATGGGATCACAGGGGGAGGTCAGCCTGGGTGCACATGAGAGGACAGGGATGCGGTACCATCAATAACAAGATGGTGCTTTGTCCACGGAACTCCAGTTATCCTAACCTAGTAGGGTGGCCATCCTTATCTGTTGGTGCAGAGGGACACGCTCCTCTGAAGGTAGGATGTTCAGACTCCAGTGTTGGGATGACGAGGGGTCCTGTGAGATAAAGGGCAGCTCAATGCCTTTCTCTACCCATGGGTCAAAGGTATTGGTGCTGGAAATTCACATTAATTGCACTGTTAGGGGAGAAATTCCCCTGGGAGTGCCTGGTATTTTCTTCTGCCATAGGTGTGATTTTATATGGAGCGGAAGAAAAACCCAGGAGACGCCACAGAAGAGACCAGCTATTCCCCCTGACACTGTTGTGAAGCTCCAGAGGATCCCACTGGATTTTGGCAACTAAGCGAACTCTGCCTAGAGGTGTTCTAGAGAAGACTGTGCCATAATCCAGCGGGAACATTATTTAGGGCTCTGGAGGAAGACTTGGGAGACATTCGGGTGGAAGAACTTATCACTTGTTTCACCCAGTGAAACTTCTTCTGGTTCTGGTCATCGTAATCGGAGGGTCAAGGGACTTACTGACCAAATACACCAGAACCAGACAGAACTTTACAGAACTAACCGGAGGAGGAGGCTCAGGACATAACGCTAACATTGTTCCTGAAGCCAAATATTGTATGGACACACTTTGTTTCCTATGAGGGTTCGGGACGTATAACTTGTACTACCCGGAAACCCCATAGCACATTGTATTGTATTTATTGATTTTGTTTGTCGGTTGATTGCGTACCCATAGACACTCTAGGTACAAATGTGTGACAGCCTATATTCGGCTGTACACATTTGCATCCTATAGTCGTTTCCCATTGACACAGGGGTCTGCGACCTACCTGTGTCTTTGGAGGTGTAGAGATATGCCAAGTTGCATGAGTCTCTATGGGTACACACATTTAATGGAATTTGGTGGTGTTGGGAGGGATGTGACATGTGTTTTGTGTGAATGGGGATAAGGTTAGGTCACGATTAGAGTTGAGCGAACACCTGGATGTTCGGGTTCGACGAGTTCGGCCGAACTTTCGAAAAATGTTCGGGTTCGGGATCCGAACTCGACCCGAACTTCATCCCGAACCCGAACCCCATAGAAGTCAATGGGGACCCGAACTTTTGGGCACTAAAAAGGCTGTAAAACACACCCGGAAAGGGCTAGAGGGCTGCAAAAGGCAGCAAAATGTAGTTAAATCCCCTGCAAACAAATGTAGATAGGGAAATGATGAGTTAACATAAAATAAATAAAAATTAAACAATATTAATTGGAGTGAGGTCTCATAGCACAGAATCAGGCTTCAAGTCACCCACCAATGGAGAAGGTCACTTACTATTATTTTGACCACAGCACCCAGACAAAGGAGAGAGGTCCCACAGCAGAGAACCAGGCATCATATCACCCACCACAGGAGTAGGCCACCATTTAGTTACTTTGACCCCTACACCCAGACGGAGGAGAGAGGTTACACAGCAGAGAATCAGGCATTTAGATCACCCACCACAGGAGTAGGCCACCATTGAATCAGACCCCGGCAACCATGTCAGATGGCACAAGCATAAGCTTTATATCAATCAGCACAGGAGAAGGCGACTTTGACAGACTTTGACCCCTACACCCGGACGGAGGAGAGAGGTTTCAAAGCAGAGAATCAGGCATTTAGATCACCCACCACAGGAGTAGGCCCCAATTTAATGGGACCCCGGCAACCATGTCAGATGGCACAACCATCAGCTTCATATCAATCAGCACAGGAGAAGGCGACTTTGAAAGACTTTAACCCCTACACCCAGACGGAGGAGAGAGGTTTCACAGCAGAGAATCAGGCATTTAGATCACCCACCAGAGGAGTAGGCCCCCATTGAATCAGACCCTGGCAACCATGTCAGATGGCACAACCATCAGCTTTATATCAATCAGCACAGGAGAAGGCAACTTTGAAAGACTTTGACCCCTACACCCAGATGGAGGAGAGAGGTTTCACAGCAGAGAATCAGGCATCATATCAACCACCACAGGAGAAGCCACCATTTAGTTACTTTGACCCCTGCACCCAGGAAGAGGAGAGAGGCACCACAGCACATATTCTGGCATCATATCAGCCACCACAGGAGAAGCCACCATTGAGTTACTTTGACCCCCGCACCCAGGAAGAGGAGAGAGGCACCACAGCACATATTCTGGCATCATATCAGCCACCACAGGAGAAGCCACCATTGAGTTACTTTGACCCCTGCACCCAGGAAGAGGAGAGAGGCCCCACAGCACATATTCTGGCATCATATCAGCCACCACAGGAGAAGCCACCATTTAGTTACTTTGACCCCTTCACCCAAACAGAGGAGAGAGGTTCCACATCAGAGAATCAGGCATCATATCAACCACCACAGGAGTAGGCCACAATTTAATGGGACCCCGGCAACCATGTCAGATGGCACAACCATCAGCTTCATATCAATCAGCACAGGAGAAGGCGACTTTGAAAGACTTTGACCCCTACACCCAGACGGAGGAGAGAGGTTTCACAGCAGAGAATCAGGCATTTAGATCACCCACCACAGGAGTAGGCCCCCATTGAATCAGACCCTGGCAACCATGTCAGATGGCACAACCATCAGCTTTATATTAATCAGCACAGGAGAAGCCACCATTGAGTTACTTTGACCCCTGCACCCAGGAAGAGGAGAGAGGCCCCACAGCACATATTCTGGCATCATATCAGCCACCACAGGAGAAGCCACCATTGAGTTACTTTGACCCCCGCACCCAGGAAGAGGAGAGAGGCACCACAGCACATATTCTGGCATCATATCAGCCACCACAGGAGAAGCCACCATTGAGTTACTTTGACCCCTGCACCCAGGAAGAGGAGAGAGGCCCCACAGCACATATTCTGGCATCATACTAACCACCACAGGAGAAGCCACCATTGAGTTAATTTGACCCCTGCACCCAGGAAGAGGAGAGAGGCCCCACAGCACATATTCTGGCATCATATCAGCCACCACAGGAGAAGCCACCATTGAGTTACTTTGACCCCCGCACCCAGGAAGAGGAGAGAGGCACCACAGCACATATTCTGGCATCATATCAGCCACCACAGGAGAAGCCACCATTGAGTTACTTTGACCCCCGCACCCAGGAAGAGGAGAGAGGCACCACAGCACATATTCAGGCATCATATCACACACCACAGGAGAAGGCCTCTTTCAGTGATTTAGGCCTTTGGACCCAGACAGAGGAGAGAGGCACCACAGCACATATTCTGGCATCATATCAGCCACCACAGGAGAAGCCACCATTGAGTTACTTTGACCCCTGCACCCAGGAAGAGGAGAGAGGCCCCACAGCACATATTCTGGCATCATATCAGCCACCACAGGAGAAGCCACCATTTAGTTACTTTGACCCCCGCACCCAGGAAGAGGAGAGAGGCACCACAGCACATATTCTGGCATCATATCAGCCACCACAGGAGAAGCCACCATTGAGTTACTTTGACCCCTGCACCCAGGAAGAGGAGAGAGGCCCCACAGCACATATTCTGGCATCATACTAACCACCACAGGAGAAGCCACCATTGAGTTACTTTGACCCCTGCACCCAGGAAGAGGAGAGAGGCCCCACAGCACATATTCTGGCATCATATCAGCCACCACAGGAGAAGCCACCATTGAGTTACTTTGACCCCCGCACCCAGGAAGAGGAGAGAGGCACCACAGCACATATTCTGGCATCATATCAGCCACCACAGGAGAAGCCACCATTGAGTTACTTTGACCCCCGCACCCAGGAAGAGGAGAGAGGCACCACAGCACATATTCTGGCATCATATCAGCCACCACAGGAGAAGCCACCATTGAGTTACTTTGACCCCTGCACCCAGGAAGAGGAGAGAGGCCCCACAGCACATATTCTGGCATCATACTAACCACCACAGGAGAAGCCACCATTGAGTTACTTTGACCCCTGCACCCAGGAAGAGGAGAGAGGCCCCACAGCACATATTCTGGCATCATATCAGCCACCACAGGAGAAGCCACCATTTAGTTACTTTGACCCCTGCACCCAGGAAGAGGAGAGAGGCACCACAGCACATATTCTGGCATCATATCAGCCACCACAGGAGAAGCCACCATTTAGTTACTTTGACCCCTTCACCCAAACAGAGGAGAGAGGTTCCACATCAGAGAATCAGGCATCATATCAACCACCACAGGAGTAGGCCACAATTTAATGGGACCCCGGCAACCATGTCAGATGGCACAACCATCAGCTTCATATCAATCAGCACAGGAGAAGGCGACTTTGAAAGACTTTGACCCCTACACCCAGACGGAGGAGAGAGGTTTCACAGCAGAGAATCAGGCATTTAGATCACCCACCACAGGAGTAGGCCCCCATTGAATCAGACCCTGGCAACCATGTCAGATGGCACAACCATCAGCTTTATATCAATCAGCACAGGAGAAGCCACCATTGAGTTACTTTGACCCCTGCACCCAGGAAGAGGAGAGAGGCCCCACAGCACATATTCTGGCATCATATCAGCCACCACAGGAGAAGCCACCATTGAGTTACTTTGACCCCCGCACCCAGGAAGAGGAGAGAGGCACCACAGCACATATTCTGGCATCATATCAGCCACCACAGGAGAAGCCACCATTGAGTTACTTTGACCCCTGCACCCAGGAAGAGGAGAGAGGCCCCACAGCACATATTCTGGCATCATACTAACCACCACAGGAGAAGCCACCATTGAGTTACGTTGACCCCTGCACCCAGGAAGAGGAGAGAGGCCCCACAGCACATATTCTGGCATCATATCAGCCACCACAGGAGAAGCCACCATTGAGTTACTTTGACCCCCGCACCCAGGAAGAGGAGAGAGGCACCACAGCACATATTCTGGCATCATATCAGCCACCACAGGAGAAGCCACCATTTAGTTACTTTGACCCCCGCACCCAGGAAGAGGAGAGAGGCACCACAGCACATATTCTGGCATCATATCAGCCACCACAGGAGAAGCCACCATTGAGTTACTTTGACCCCTGCACCCAGGAAGAGGAGAGAGGCCCCACAGCACATATTCTGGCATCATACTAACCACCACAGGAGAAGCCACCATTGAGTTACTTTGACCCCTGCACCCAGGAAGAGGAGAGAGGCACCACAGCACATATTCTGGCATCATATCAGCCACCACAGGAGAAGCCACCATTTAGTTACTTTGACCCCTTCACCCAAACAGAGGAGAGAGGTTCCACATCAGAGAATCAGGCATCATATCAACCACCACAGGAGTAGGCCACAATTTAGTTTATTTGACCCCTGCACCCAGGAAGAGGAGAGAGGCCCCACAGCACATATTCTGGCATCATATCACACACCACAGGAGAAGGCCTCTTTCAGTGATTTAGGCCTTTGGACCCAGACAGAGGAGAGAGGTCATAGATTAGCTTCATATCCCCCAGCACAGCAGAAGACCGCTTTATTTGACTTAGGCCTCAGCACCCAGACAGAAGACAGAGGTAGCATGGCAGAGGTTATGGCTTCATGTCACCCGTTAGTTTAACCGGCCACTTTCATCTGGTTAGGCCCCGGCGCCCAGACAGAGAAGAGTTTCATTCAACTGTGGGTTTCATAAAATTTGTATCAAATAAAGAAGTGGCCCGTAGCACAACAAGACATGTTTTAGGCAGTTAATAAGGACTACTCTGCACAAGGGAGGGACAGGTCCTGTGGGATCCATGCCTGGTTCATCTTTATGAAGGTCAGCTTGTCCACGTTGGCTGTGGACAGGCGGCTGCGCTTGTCAGTAATGACGCCCCCTGCCGTGCTGAATACGCGTTCAGATAAAACGCTGGCCGCCGGGCAGGAAAGCACCTCCAAGGCATAACATGCTAACTCTGGCCACGTGGACAATTTCGAAACCCAGTAGTTGAATGGGGCCGAACCATCCGTCAGGATGTGGAGGGGTGTGCAGACATACTGTTCAACCATGTTAGTGAAATGCTGCCTCCTGCTAACACGTTCCGTATCAGGTGTCGGTGCAGATAGCTGTGGCGTGGAGACAAAACTTTTCCACATTTCTGCCATGCTAACCCTGCCCTCAGATGAGCTGGCCGTGACACAGCTGCGTTGGCGACCTCTTGCCACTCCTCTGCCTTCACCTTCCACCTGTTCCCCTGTGACATGTGGGAATGCTCTCAAGAGCGCCTCTATCAGCGTGCGCTTGTACTCGCGCATCTTACGGTCGCGCTCCAGTTCAGGAATTAAAGTGGGCACATTGTCTTTATACCGGGGATCCAGCAGGGTGGCCACCCAGTAGTCTGCACACGTTAAAACGTGGGCAACTCTGCTGTCGTTGCGCAGGCATTGGAGCATATATTCGCTCATGTGGGCCAGGCTACCCATGGGTAAGGACAAGCTGTCCTCTGTGGGAGGCGTATCGTCATCGTCCACCGTATCCCCCCAGCCACGCACCAGTGATGGGCCTGGGCTGCCACCCCGCTGTGAACTTGCGTCATCCTCGTCCCCCTCCACCTCCTCCTCCTCATCCTCCTCGTCCTCCAGTACAGTGCCTTGGCTGGCGACTTGTGAACCTGTCCTCTGCTGCTTAAACAAACCTCCCTCTGAGCCACTTCGAACAGACTGGCCCGAAAGTGTTAGAAACGAGCCCTCATCCTCCTCCTCCTCCTCCACCTGGGCCACCTCCTCTAACATCATTGCCCTAAGTGTTTTATCAAGGAGACATAGAAGTGGTATTGTAACGCTGATAACAGTGTCATCGCCACTGGCCATGTTGGTGGAGTACTCGAAACAGCGCAGCAGGGCACACAGGTCTCGCATGGAGGCCCAATCATTGGTGGTGAAGTGGTGCTGTTCGGCAGTACGACTGACGCGAGCGTGCTGCAGCTGAAACTCCACTATGGCCTGCTGCTGCTCGCACAGTCTCTCCAGCATGTGCAAGGTGGAGTTCCACCGGGTGGGCACGTCGCATATGAGGCGGTGAGCGGGAAGGCCGAAGTTCCGCTGTAGCGCAGACAGGCGAGCAGCGGCAGGATGTGAACGGCGGAAGCGCGCACAGACGGCCCGCACTTTATGCAGCAGCTCTGACATGTTGGGGTAGTGGTGAATGAACCTCTGCACCACCAAGTTCAGCACATGCGCCAGGCAAGGGATGTGCGTCAAACCGGCTAGTCCCAGAGCTGCCACGAGATTTCGCCCATTATCGCATACCACCAGGCCTGGCTTGAGGCCCACCGGCAGAAACCACTCGTCGGTCTGTTGTTCAATACCCCGCCACAACTCCTTTGCGCTGTGGGGCCTGTCCCCCAAACATATGAGTTTCAGAATGGCCTGCTGACGTTTACCCCGGGCTGTGCTGAAGTTGGTGGTGAAGGTGTGTGGCTGACCGGATGAGCTGGTGGAAGCAGTGGAGGAGGAAGCCGAGTAGGAGGAGGAGGCTACAGGAGGCAGAGAATGATGCCCTGCGATCCTAGGGGGCGGAAGGACGTGCGCCAAGGAACTGTCCGCCGGGGGCCCAGCCGCCACTACATTCATCCAGTGTGCAGTTAGTGAGATATAGCGTCCCTGGCCGTGCTTACTGGTCCACGTATCTGTGGTTAGGTGGACCTTGCCACAAATGGCATTGCGCAGTGCACACTTGATTTTATCGGACACTTGCATGTGCAGGGAAGGCACGGCTGTCTTGGAGAAGTAGTGGCGGCTGGGAACCACATACTGCGGGACAGCCATGGCCATCAGCTGTTTGAAGCTGTCTGTGTCCACCAGCCGGAATGACAGCATTTCAAAGGCCAGCAGTTTAGAAATGCTGGCGTTCAGGCCAAGGGCTCGAGGGTGACTCGGGGGGAATTTGCGCTTCCTCTCTAAGGTTTGAGATATTGAGAGCTGAACGCTGCTGTGTGATATAGTGGAGACGCTAGTTGACGGTGGCGGTGGTGGTGGTGTCGGTGGCACATCCTCTGTTTGCTGCTCGGCAGGTGGCAACATTCCTCTCGAGGCGGAAGCCGAGGCAGCAGCGGTAGAGGGAGCAGGGGGAGCCTCAGCGAGTGCCTGGTTTTTAAGGTGTGTACCCCACTGCAGTTCATGCTTTGCATGTAGATGCCTGGTCATGCAGGTTGTGCTGAGGTTCAGAACGTTAATGCCTCGCCTCAGGCTCTGATGGCAGAGCGTGCAAGTCACTCGGGTCTTGTCGGTAGGACATTGTTTAAAGAAGTGCCATGCCAGGGAACTCTTTGAAGCTGCCTTTGTGGGGCTGGGTCCCTGTTGGCGATGTCCAGTAGCAGGCGAACTCTGGGGGCGGCGGCTCGTCTGCTTTGGCCCCCTGCTCCCTCTTTGGCTTCGCTGTTGTCTCGGTCTCACCACTACCTCTTCCTCTGAACTGTGAAAGTCATCGCCACGACCTTCAGTCCATGTGGGGTCTAAGACCTCATCGTCCTCTGCATCGTCTTCCACCCAGTCTCCCTCCCTGACCTCCTCCTGTTCAGTCTGCACACTGCAAAAAGACGCGGCAGTGGGCACCTGTGTTTCGTCATCATCAGAGAGTCGGTGACTCTGCTGTGGTGGTATTCCCATGTCCTCTTCATCTGGAGACATAAGTGGTTGTGCGTCAGTGCATGGTATGTCTTCCTCCACTGGGGAAGGGCTAGGTGGACGCCCCTGGGAAACCCTGGAAGCAGAGTCTTCAAACAGAAGAAGAGACTGCTGCATAACTTGTGGCTCAGACCGTTTCCCTGATATGCTTGGGGGTGATGTGACAGACTGATGGGCTTGGTTTTCAGGTGCCACCTGTGCGCTTTCCGGGTGGAAGACTGGGTGGAAGACCATGTGGTGAACGTGCTGGAAGCACTGTCGGCCACCCAATCGATTAATGCCTGTACCTGCTCAGGCCTTACCATCCTAAGAGCGGCATTGGGCCCCACGAGATATTGCGGTACATTCTGCCGGCTAGTTGAGGGAGTTCGTTCCCTACTGTGTGCGCCTGGGGCCGAACGGCCACGTCCTCTACCAGCAACAGAGGCTCCACGGACACCACAACGACCGCGTCCTCGTCCCTTAATAGTATTTTTCTTCATTGTTGCGATTCAACTCGCACCACAATGAAATATATTATTTTTTATAAGCAAAATCCCCTCACTGGAATACTTTCAGTCTTTTGACTGTATGGATTACAGATGGAATGACTGTTATATGTGAGTACCGCTTTCTTTGACAGATTCTAGTATGGGTACATATATGTTTTCCCAACCCCAGCACATTAGTTTGCTAATTCCAGATGTATGAAACGCAGGCCTAACTGTATCTAGTATATTGAACGCCAGATAAACTAACTTGGCCTTTTTTAAATAAAAAAAAAATCCCCTCACTGGAATACTTTCAGTCTTTTGACTGTATGGATTACAGATGGAATGACTGTTATATGTGAGTACCGCTTTCTTTGACAGATTCTAGTATGGGTACATATATGTTTTCCCAACCCCAGCACATTAGTTTGCTAATTCCAGATGTATGAAACGCAGGCCTAACTGTATCTAGTATATTGAACGCCAGATAAACTAACTTGGCCTTTTTTAAATAAAAAAAAAATTCCCTCACTGGAATACTTTCAGTCTTTTGACTGTATGGATTACAGATGGAATGACTGTTATACTGTATGTGAGTACCGCTTTCTTTGACAGATTCTAGTATGGGTACATATATGTTTTCCCAACCCCAGCACATTAGTTTGCTAATTCCAGATGTATGAAACGCAGGCCTAACTGTATCTAGTATATTGAACGCCAGATAAACTAACTTGGCCTTTTTTAAATAAAAAAAAAATTCCCTCACTGGAATACTTTCAGTCTTTTGACTGTATGGATTACAGATGGAATGACTGTTATATGTGAGTACCGCTTTCTTTGACAGATTCTAGTATGGGTACATATATGTTTTCCCAACCCCAGCACATTAGTTTGCTAATTCCAGATGTATGAAACGCAGGCCTAACTGTATCTAGTATATTGAACGCCAGATAAACTAACTTGGCCTTTTTTAAATAAATAAAATTCCCTCACTGGAATACTTTCAGTCTTTTGACTGTATGGATTACAGATGGAATGACTGTTATATGTGAGTACCGCTTTCTTTGACAGATTCTAGTATGGGTACATATATGTTTTCCCAACCCCAGCACATTAGTTTGCTAATTCCAGATGTATGAAACGCAGGCCTAACTGTATCTAGTATATTGAACGCCAGATAAACTAACTTGGCCTTTTTTAAATAAAAAAAATCCCCTCACTGGAATACTTTCAGTCTTTTGACTGTATGGATTACAGATGGAATGACTGTTATATGTGAGTACCGCTTTCTTTGACAGATTCTAGTATGGGTACATATAAGTTTTCCCAACCCCAGCACATTAGTTTGCTAATTCCAGATGTATGAAACGCAGGCCTAACTGTATCTAGTATATTGAACGCCAGATAAACTAACTTGGCCTTTTTTAAATAAAAAAAATTCCCTCACTGGAATACTTTCAGTCTTTTGACTGTATGGATTACAGATGGAATGACTGTTATATGTGAGTACCGCTTTCTTTGACAGATTCTAGTATGGGTACATATATGTTTTCCCAACCCCAGCACATTAGTTTGCTAATTCCAGATGTACAGTAGGTGTTTGTGAGATTGTGTTTTCAGCACGACAGCGTCGCGCTGATACTCGGCGATGTGGTGCCGAGATCTCGCACTCACTGGGATAGCGACAGCACATCCCAGCAAGCGCGTCATAGAAGCGACGGGAGATCCGACTTGGATTCCCGCCAATTCTACACGTGTGCGGCGTTTGTTATGAATCCTGAGGGGGAAGTCCCCGCCGGATTTTAAATAAAAATCCGGCCTGGGTCCCGCCCTCAGGAGCATACCGGGCCCTTAGGTCTGTTATGGGTTGTAAGGAGAGCCCCCCCTACGCTGAAAAAAACGGCGTAGGGGTCCCCCTACAATCCATACCAGACCCGTATCCAAAGCACGCTACCCGGCCAGCCAGGAAGGGAGTGGGGACGAGCGAGCGCCCCCCCCCCCTCCTGAGCCGTACCAGGCTGCATGCCCTCAACATGGGGGGTTGGGTGCTCTGGGGCAGGGGGCGCACTGCGGCCCCCCCACCTCAGAGCACCCTGTCCCCATGTTGATGAGGACAGGGCCCCTTCCCGACAACCCTGGCCGTTGGTTGTCGGGGTATGCGGGCGGGAGGCTTATCGGAATCTGGGAGCCCCCTTTAATAAGGGGGCCCCCAGATACCGGCCCCCCACCCTAAGTGAATGAGTATGGGGTACATCGTACCCCTACCCATTCACCTGCAAGAAAAGTGGTAAAAACACAAATAAACCACACAGTGTATTAAAATATTTTATTTTTCTGCTCCGGAGGCCGCCCCCTGTCTTCTTTATTAGCTCTTTTACCAGGGGGGGGCTCTTCTTCTTCCGATATCCCGACGGGTCTTCTCCGCTATCCGGGGGGGTCTTCTCAACTCTCCGGGGTTCTCCTTCTGTCTTCTCCTTCTGTCTTGTTGTCTCCTTCTGTCTTCTGTCTCCGGGGGGGGCTCTTCTTCTTCCGATATCCCGACGGGTCTTCTCCGCTATCCGGGGGGGTCTTCTCAACTCTCCGGGGTTCTCCTTCTGTCTTCTCCTTCTGTCTTGTTGTCTCCTTCTGTCTTCTGTCTCCGGGGGGGGCTCTTCTTCTTCCGATATCCCGACGGGTCTTCTCCGCTATCCGGGGGGGTCTTCTCAACTCTCCGGGGTTCTCCTTCTGTCTTCTCCTTCTGTCTTGTTGTCTCCTTCTGTCTTCTGTCTCCGGGGGGGGCTCTTCTTCTTCCGATATCCCGACGGGTCTTCTCCGCTATCCGGGGGGGTCTTCTCAACTCTCCGGGGTTCTCCTTCTGTCTTCTCCTTCTGTCTTGTTGTCTCGGCGCACCCCGATTCTTCGTCTTCTCTTCTTGTTTTCGCCTCTCTCTGTTGTTGACTCGGCGCACCCCGGTTCTTCGTCTCGCGAGACTCGGCGCACCCCGATTCTTCGTCTCGCGAGACTCGGCGCACCCCGATTCTTCGTCTCGCGAGACGAAGAACCGGGGTGCGCCGAGTCAACAACAGAGAGAGGCGAAAACAAGAAGAGAAGACGAAGAATCGGGGTGCGCCGAGACAACAAGACAGAAGGAGAAGACAGAAGGAGAACCCCGGAGAGTTAAGAAGACCCCCCCGGATAGCGGAGAAGACCCGTCGGGATATCGGAAGAAGAAGAGCCCCCCCCGGAGACAGAAGACAGAAGGAGACAACAAGACAGAAGGAGAAGACAGAAGGAGAACCCCGGAGAGTTGAGAAGACCCCCCCGGATAGCGGAGAAGACCCGTCGGGATATCGGAAGAAGAAGAGCCCCCCCCGGAGACAGAAGACAGAAGGAGACAACAAGACAGAAGGAGAAGACAGAAGGAGAACCCCGGAGAGTTGAGAAGACCCCCCCGGATAGCGGAGAAGACCCGTCGGGATATCGGAAGAAGAAGAGCCCCCCCCGGAGACAGAAGACAGAAGGAGACAACAAGACAGAAGGAGAAGACAGATGGAGAACCCCGGAGAGTTGAGAAGACCCCCCGGATAGCGGAGAAGACCCGTCGGGATAGCGGAAGAAGAAGAGCCCCCCCTGGTAAAAGAGCTAATAAAGAAGACAGGGGGCGGCCTCCGGAGCAGAAAAATAAAATATTTTAATACACTGTGTGGTTTATTTGTGTTTTTACCACTTTTCTTGCAGGTGAATGGGTAGGGGTACGATGTACCCCATACTCATTCACTTAGGGTGGGGGGCCGGTATCTGGGGGCCCCCTTATTAAAGGGGGCTCCCAGATTCCGATAAGCCTCCCGCCCGCATACCCCGACAACCAACGGCCAGGGTTGTCGGGAAGGGGCCCTGTCCTCATCAACATGGGGACAGGGTGCTCTGAGGTGGGGGGGCCGCAGTGCGCCCCCTGCCCCAGAGCACCCAACCCCCCATGTTGAGGGCATGCAGCCTGGTACGGCTCAGGAGGGGGGGGGGGGCGCTCGCTCGTCCCCACTCCCTTCCTGGCTGGCCGGGTAGCGTGCTTTGGATACGGGTCTGGTATGGATTGTAGGGGGACCCCTACGCCGTTTTTTTCGGCGTAGGGGGGGCTCTCCTTACAACCCATAACAGACCTAAGGGCCCGGTATGCTCCTGAGGGCGGGACCCAGGCCGGATTTTTATTTAAAATCCGGCGGGGACTTCCCCCTCAGGATTCATAACAAACGCCGCACACGTGTAGAATTGGCGGGAATCCAAGTCGGATCTCCCGTCGCTTCTATGACGCGCTTGCTCTCCATCGCGGCAAGCCAGCTCGGCGCTGGCTCCCGCGATGGGGCTCGTATGTGCTCAATCTCGCCGAGAAATACAGCGAGATTGACACAAAATCGGGTTCACCTACTGTATGAAACGCAGGCCTAACTGTATCTAGTATATTGAACGCCAGATAAACTAACTTGGCCTTTTTTAAATAAAAAAAATCCCTCACTGGAATACTTTCAGTCTTTTGACTGTATGGATTACAGATGGAATGACTGTTATATGTGAGTACCGCTTTCTTTGACAGATTCTAGTATGGGTACATATATGTTTTCCCAACCCCAGCACATTAGTTTGCTAATTCCAGATGTATGAAACGCAGGCCTAACTGTATCTAGTATATTGAACGCCAGATAAACTAACTTGGCCTTTTTTAAATAAAAAAAATCCCCTCACTGGAATACTTTCAGTCTTTTGACTGTATGGATTACAGATGGAATGACTGTTATATGTGAGTACCGCTTTCTTTGACAGATTCTAGTATGGGTACATATATGTTTTCCCAACCCCAGCACATTAGTTTGCTAATTCCAGATGTATGAAACGCAGGCCTAACTGTATCTAGTATATTGAACGCCAGATAAACTAACTTGGCCTTTTTTAAATAAAATAAAAATTCCCTCACTGGAATACTTTATGGCTTTTCACTGTATGGATTACAGGTGGACTGGTATTAGTAGGGGTGACACAAGCACACCCAAGTCCCTGATGTAGGATTTCTATGGCACAGACCACTATTACAAGTGATTAATGGACGTTGGGAGAGATTGTGCTGCAGCACTAGTCCCAAGATGGCCGCCGCCTATCAGCCCAGTAACATGTGCCACAAAATGGTCTGCACAACCTTTAAAAAAAATAGCCTTGGACTGTGCTGCTAAATCGCTATTGGTCTGAATCCCAGGTGTAGATGTCTGACTTGTTTGGAGCTTTGGAATGCACACTGTGGCAGCTTCTGCTGCAGCACTACAAGTCGCAAAATGGCGGCCGGCGGTCAGCCCAGGTACATGTGGATGGAAAAATCACTCTGGCCACTCTAAAAATAGCCAATCCCTATCAAAAAAGCAGCTCAGCTGCAGTTGTTCAGATGAATCACAGGTGGAGGAGAGAAATTTGCTTCCAGTTATTCAATTATCCCTGCCTATTCTCGCCCTAGCATCAGCTGCGTCTATCCCTGTTCTATTCACATCGGGAGTGAGCACGTCCCGACGTGCGCACAAGCTTATAAAGAGGCTGAGTCACATGCTGCACTTGGCCAATCACAGCCTTGCCAATAGTAGGCATGGCTGCGATGGCATCTTAGGGCAAGTAGTATGATGCATGTTGATTGGCTGCTTTGCAGCCTTTCAAAATGCGCCAAAATACATGCCGAACGACGAACCCGAACCCGAACTTTTACGAAAAAGTTCGGGTTCGGGTCCGTGTCACGAACATCCCAAAATTCGGTACGGACCCGAACTATGCTCGAACTGTTCGCTCAACACTAGTCACGATAGGGACAGGCATCATTCATTTGCCACCTTGAACCCTGGAACGGTGAGGTTCTTAAGGGAAGGTCTGGAGGTGTAGTGTGGCGGAGGTGTTCTCCGCAGTAGAATTTAGGTACTGTGACATCGCCGCTTGAGAGTCTGACGTGCCTTGTAAAGACCTATTAATCTGTCCACGGGAGAACCGCACCCATCAAGATGGAAACAGACATTGGATAGAAGAAAGTTGGGACAAATACTGTAAGGGTGAACCCGCTCCAGAATTGGGGGGGGGGCGAAGATACCTGAAGATCGGCAGAATTACCGAGAGACTGTGGGGGTGTGGCCACTCCAAAGTGGGGGTGGCCAACACCAAGAGACTGTTATAGAAAGGTAAAGACTGTAAGGGTGAACCCGCTCCAGAATTGGGGGGGGACAAAGATACCTGAAGATCGGCAGAATTACCGAGAGACTGTGGGTGTGTGGTATCCTAAAGATGTCAAGAAGTAGGCGGTGTATCCTGTGGACGGAGGAGGAGGTTACGGTGAAGGGCAGGTCAGAGGAAGCTGGATGAGGGATGTCTAAGTACCTAAAGATCAGTGTGCACTACAGTTCTTCCTGAACTTCCACCAAAGATGGAGTTGAAGGGGGGCAAATATATCTCAACCCGTTCCCCCATTATATTGTCGTATTATATTCCGACAACAGGGGGATTGTTGAGGAACGGTTAAGACGTATGCATATATATCCATGCATGCCTGCAAACACGTGCGGGCATGTATGGTATATATGTGCATACATTAGACATAGCATCATGGGACGATGTGCGCAGATGTGCCCAGCATCTGCGCACGTCTGCCCATGGTGATCCCCAGGGGCTCATGTTGGCCCCTGTGGGAAATATGTGGTCCCTGGAAGCTGTGCCCCCTTATAATCCCCCTTATATTAGTATATATATGTGTCCCCTTATAGTTAGCATATATTTCCTGGCCCCAGATATATGTGAGGGTGTGTGTATATATAGATATGTGTGTATGTATTTGCACAGGTGTCTATGTATATACACTTATGTCAGCATGACAGTATGTATGTGGGCTTATTGCTGCCCATTCATACCCCCGGTTTTGTATGTGTTATATGTACATATGCAATTCCAACTGTTATCAACAGAGTTGTTTAGAGACTGATAGCCTGTAGGATAACAGCTGATTAGCATCTAGTCCCCTTTTGTTCAGGCCCAAAGCAATCAGACTCTGTGGCACCGTTGTGAGGGGACCTTCTAATCAGAGCCATCAAAAACCTGTTTTTCTGCCCCATGGCCATGCCCATTACTCCCAGCATTTTTGGGACTAGGAGGGGGGACTAAGGCACACTATGATGTCACATGCCTGAGGAAGGAGGAGGGGGTTGCTTTTGGGCTATAAAACCCCGAACCGGACAGAGGTGCCTTCTCTTGCAACCAGACTAGATTCAGAGACGCATAGGAGAGAGGAGCTCCATGATGACCACCTGGATAAGGCCTAAGTATCACCCCTGGTCCTGTAACCCCTATATTTGTGTCCTTGATGTGATGTGACCCTGGGCCCTGATTTACCCTTGCCGTGTTACTGGACACCCTGATCCCCCAAACCCTTGCCTTATTGTATCCTTGTTTGTACCCCTGATCCTGTGCCACTGGTTACTGGACACCCTGATCCCCCAAACCCTTGCCTTATTGTATTCCCCTGTTGTACCCCTGATCCTGTGGCCCTATTAGTACCCCTGATTACCCCCACTCCCTGCTGTGTCCCTGATCCCTGCTGTACCCCTGGTAAACCTCAGCACTCACTTGCAAGTAACCCTTGCAGTGCTGAATCTATAGTGTCTGTGGCCTGCACTCCCTTGCAGTGCCACCGTTAACCCCGTAGGGACAGTGAGAACAGATGGGTGGGTTATTGTTAATATTACTTGTATGTGTGAACTGTGTAGTTAGTTGATGGGTGGAATTGGGAATGTGTAGTGTAGTTTAGGGTTGTATATTTAGTGCTGTATTGTTAGTATTGCGTGCGTAGTGTATTGTTAGTAATAAATACTGTGTTTGGTTTATAACTATCTGTGTGGCGTGTGGTTATTGGCGATAGTTAGTTTAGTAAGGCGCATGCAGCTAGCATAGTGATCAGTGTAAAGTATAGCGAAGGTATTGTTGTTATTATATAAAGGCATAAATGGGCGGAGTTATCACTAGATGGCTCCTCCCATTTATGAATATTAATTATCGATATTTGCATAAATATTGGTGATTAATATTCCCCCTTTACAAGTTCAAACTATATAACTATGTCCATACATCCTCTGAAACTGTTCACTGTATTTGATGCTGAAAGTTTGGAAACATAGCATATTGACAAAGGGAATTGTAATGCTCAGTCATCCATGTGATGATATATTTCCAGGAGAAGTGACAGAGTAAAGCACAATGCAGAGTTCCAAGAAAAGATGATTCATCTTTATTACATGAGGAATACAAGTATTTAGTAAAATAAACAGATCACAAACAGAAGAGCTGACATATTCTTTCTAGAGCAAAATTGGTATGTTGTTAACATTAGCTTTTTAATTTGGATATAACCTTTTCACAAATAGAATTAAATATTTTTAGGTTGCAAAAATCAAAAAATTTACATTTTTTCAGGTTGTTTAGTTCAAAAGCATTTTACCACAAAGTTTGCATTATAACCAAAGTTATTAACCAGCAAATTATTAATTATATTGTGCACCATGTTTGTATAAGGGAAGGGGCATTTAATGGAGCCTCTGTCTTTAAATTACAGAAAAAAAACAACCTGCAGTTTTGCTGATACTATTTATTAACACTTTTTTTTTTACACAAATTAGGATGTTTTTTTTATAACAGAGACATGATTAATTCCTTTTTTCATCATTTTGAGTGCTGAAGATGAAAATGACATGGAAAATGTGAATTTGGTTCCTGTTTCTAAGTTACAGAGGAAAAAAAAATGCTGAAAATCTGAAAATGTGAGAGCCAAGGACAGCAAAAAAGAAGCATGGAAGGCTTTAAAAAATGTGTCAACTAATTTGTTAGGAAATGTCATATTCTAAAAATTTCAATTCAATTTGTTCATGAATTTCATACAGTATACAAGAAAATGGGCTGCAGGAAGTCCCTGAAGCTGCATGTCCTCTATTCCTATTAAGATGTTTTCCCCATTTACTACTTTCCAACTGCTTAAAGACTATAAATGTCCAGGTGGCTGGCACATATCTCTGCTATTCTGTTTTAAAATATCCTTGCAAAGATCGCAGCTGGACGCTAATCAAGGAGACCAAGTCAGTGACAGCAGGTAGGGATAATTTTTCACTGTCCCTGGCAAAATCACTTTATACACAGCACTGTCGCTTCTTGCTACGGTTCAAGTGGTCAGGTGACCGCCGGCCTTTGGGAGTCTGCAGAGCTGGCTGGGTCTTATCAGACCCAGGTCACCTCTGCAGTAAGGTTGTAAAAGCATGTAAAACTTCAGTATGGCTGTATTTCCCCTGTAACTGAGGCTAATTTTTCAGCACCAGTTACAGGAGAAATCAACAACAAAAATATAAAGTTACATATCCCCAAATGTCTTGTATGATCTTATGGAGGACAGGAAGTGTAAAAAAAAAAAAAATATATGAAAAATAAAGACAAAATAAAAAGTAAAAAAAAAAATTCACCACACTCCACAATGCAGCTTATTGCCCCTCCCATGGCCACCATAACCCATACATTCCATATAGCAAAAAGACTGTTATGGAAAGGGGATATAATAAACAGAAAATATTTTCATTGTATATTGTAAAATGAACAAAAAATAAATAAAAAATTCCTTTTTATAAAAGGTGAGTGTGTTGACTAGTGATGATCGAGCATGCTCGGCCGAGTACCGCATATGCTAGAGAGCAAAGCTCGAGCCTCCTCCCCGCACGTTGTTTGGCTGCTACACAGCCAATAAAAGTGCAGGGAGGTGCTGGCACGCACTGTAAAGCAGTAGCAATGTTGGCTATTGGTATTACAGTGATTCGCTGTCCGGAACGCGTCATCGGGTGCAATAAAGCACCCGATGACATGTGTTCGGCTCAGTCTTAGTCAGGGAGAGCTGAGCATAGGAAGGGAAAGACAGTGTAAGGAGGGTTATTGGAAAAATTTTATTACAAAAACTTTTCAGAGACCCAAAAGTCCTTTTAAGGACTATTGTGTGTGACAGCAGCAATATATATTTTTAGTGCATCCTGTGCTAAATATCGTCTGGTATGCCGCTGCGGACAGTTAAATTATCCGCGCCACATCTCCTGTGTAAAGTGTGCGCATCCCTAAAATATCAGTGACATCCAGTGTACTTTTTCCATAGACTGTGTCCGCTGCGGACAGTTAATTTATCCGCGCCACATCTCCTATGTAAAGTGTGCGCATCCCTAAAATATCAATGACATCCAATGTACTTTTTCTGTAGACGGTGTCTGCTGTGGACAGTTAAATTATCTGCGCCACATCTCCTGTGTAAAGTGTGCGCATCCCTAAAATATCAGAGACATCTAGTGTACTTTTTCCGTAGGCGGTGTCCGCTGCGTACAGTTAATTTATCCGCGCCACATCTTCTATGTAAAGTGTGCGCATCCCTAAAATATCAGTGGCATCTAGTGTTCTTTTTCCATAGACAGTGTCCTCTGCGTACAGTTAAATTATCTGTGCCACATCTCCTGTGTAAAGTGTGCGCATCCCTAAAATATATCAGTGACATCCGGTGTACTTTTTCCGTAGACGGTGTCTGCTGCGGACAGTTAAATAATCTGCGCCACATCTCCTGTGTAAATTGTGCGCATCCCTAAAACATTAGTGACATCCAGTGTACTTTTTCGGTAGATGGTGTCTACTGCGGACAGTTAAATTATCCACGCAACATCTCCTGTGTAAAGTGTGCACATCCCTAAAATATCAGTGACATCCAGTATACTTTTTCCGTAGACGGTGTTCGCTGCGGACAGTTAAATTATCCGCAGCACATCTCCTGTGTAAAGTGTGCGCATCCCTAAAATATCAGTGACATCCAGTGTACTTTTTCTGTAGACGGTGTCCGCTGCAGACAGTTAAATTACCCGTGCCACATCTCCTGTGTAAAGTGTGCGCATCCCTAAAATATCAGTGACATCCAGTGTACTTTTTCCATAGACTGTGTCCGCTGCGGACAGTTAATTTATCCGCGCCACATCTCCTATGTAAAGTGTGCGCATCCCTAAAATATCAATGACATCCAATGTACTTTTTCTGTAGACGGTGTCTGCTGTGGACAGTTAAATTATCTGCGCCACATCTCCTGTGTAAAGTGTGCGCATCCCTAAAATATCAGAGACATCTAGTGTACTTTTTCCGTAGGCGGTGTCCGCTGCGTACAGTTAATTTATCCGCGCCACATCTTCTATGTAAAGTGTGCGCATCCCTAAAATATCAGTGGCATCTAGTGTTCTTTTTCCATAGACAGTGTCCTCTGCGTACAGTTAAATTATCTGTGCCACATCTCCTGTGTAAAGTGTGCGCATCCCTAAAATATATCAGTGACATCCGGTGTACTTTTTCCGTAGACGGTGTCTGCTGCGGACAGTTAAATAATCTGCGCCACATCTCCTGTGTAAATTGTGCGCATCCCTAAAACATTAGTGACATCCAGTGTACTTTTTCGGTAGATGGTGTCTACTGCGGACAGTTAAATTATCCACGCAACATCTCCTGTGTAAAGTGTGCACATCCCTAAAATATCAGTGACATCCAGTATACTTTTTCCGTAGACGGTGTTCGCTGCGGACAGTTAAATTATCCGCAGCACATCTCCTGTGTAAAGTGTGCGCATCCCTAAAATATCAGTGACATCCAGTGTACTTTTTCTGTAGACGGTGTCCGCTGCAGACAGTTAAATTACCCGTGCCACATCTCCTGTGTAAAGTGTGCGCATCCAAAAAATATCTCTGACATCCAGTGTACTTTTTCAATACACGGTGTCCGCTGCGGACAGTGACATTAGCTGCACCACATCTCCAGTTTAAAGTGTGCGCATCCAAAAAATATCTGCGACATCCAGTGTACTTTTTCAATAAACTGTGTCCGCTGCGGACAGTGAGATTATCTGCAGCACATCTCCTGTGTAAAGTGTGCGCATCCCTAAAATTTTAGTGACATCCAGTGTACTTTTTCCGTAGACCGTGTCCGCTGCGTACAGTTAAATTATCCGCACCACATCTCCTGTGTAAAGTGTGCGCATCCAAAAAATATCTGTCACAGCCAGTGTACTTTTTCAATACACGGTGTCTGCTGCTGACAGTGACATTACCAGTGCCACATCTCCAGTGTAAAGAGTGTGCCTAAATTTTTTATCTGTGACATACAATGTACTTTTTACGTAGACACTTTGGACAGTGACATTACCGGTGGTACCTCTCCTGTATAACGTTTTCCCATCCCAAATACCTGCTGGTGATATCTCCTGTGAGACGTTTCCATATCCCAAATACCTTTTAAATTTTCTTTGCACATACACTTCCAAATCCTACACTACTGTACGTGTGACATATTTTCAAGCCTACATTACATTTAAAATTTAAAAGGCGAGCAGTATGGGATGGGGAAGTAGCCATGATGCTGATGATGCACGCAGAGGCCATGGCCCTGGGTGCGTTGAAACTGTGCCTGCTGCCAGAGCACAAGAAAAACAGTCATCCACGATACCTAGCTTCATGTTCCAGTTTGCAGGGTGGCAGAAGACACCACTCTTGAAGTCAGACCAGTGCGACCAGGTGGTCGGTTGAATTGCAGCAGATAATGCTTCCAGTCAGTTAAGCACCATCCTGTCTTCCCCCAAGTACAGTCCTGATACTCCTTCCTCCCACCATGGAGACTCTGACCAAACAAGTTATCCCACACTCCAAAATTCCGAGGACCTCTTTTCCTCGCCATTCCTTGATTTGGCCCTCTTGTCAAGCACGCTTGAAGAGGGACAAATCTTGTGCCCTGATTCCCAAACTTTTGAGCATCTACTGTCACAAGAAGATGACGGTGGGGAATGGCAATTACTGTTTAATGAGGTGGATGATGATGAGACACAGTTGCAAATAACTCAACAGAAATTACTGTCTCAAGAGGTTGAGGAAGAGGATGAGACAGGCTAGAATAGGCAGTGGCATGGCAAAAGGGAGGAGGCGGGCAACACCAAACAGGCCCGCAACTGTTCCACGGAGCACCCCCTTGTGGAAATCTCCTTTGCCAAGGGGTAGGTGTTCCGCAGTCTGAAGCATTATTGAGGAAAGTGCAGATGACAAAAAAATTATAATTTGCTACCTGTGGCATACAAAAATGAACAGCGGCGTGAACACTAGCAACCTCACCACCAACAGCATGATCCGCCACATGGCATCAAAGCACCGTAATAGGTGGGCCAAACGCCTGGGTCCACAATCTGTGTCTGACGGTCACACCACTGCCTCCTCTTCCCCTGTGTTACGTGTTGGCCAATCCCCTGTCCAAGACGCAGGCCCGGATGCCTCCCGCCCTGCACCTGGCCCTTTACAAGCACCATCAGCGACCACATCCACTTCCGTGTCCCAGCGCAGCATACAAATGTCCTTACCCCAGGCATTTGAATGCAAGCGTAAATACCCAGCCACCCACCCACAGGCCATAGCACTAAATGTGCAGCTTTCCAAATTACTGGCCCTGAAAATGTTGCAATTTTGGCTTGTGGACACTGAGGCCTTCCGCAGCCTAATGTCGGCGGCTGTCTCGCCTTATACAGTACCCAGCCGCCAATATTTTTCAAGGTGTGCCGTGTCCGCCTTACACCAACATGTGTCCTGTAACATCACACATGCCCTGACCAACGCAGTTTTTGTGAAGCTCCACTTAACCACAAACACATGGACAAGTGCATTGGGCCAGGGACGCTACATTTCTCTGACGGCACACTGGGTGAATGTTGTGGAGGCCGGGAGCGAGTCGTACCCTGGAATGGCACAGGTACTACCGACACTAAGGATTGCAGGCCCTATGTCGATCAGGGTTTCCGCCAGCACCTACGTTAATGGCTGCAACCCCCACTTCTCCTCCTCCTCCACTTTCACCTCCAAATTATATGCGTGCAGCACCAGTCAGTCATCAGTTAGTAGCTGGAAGCAGTGTAGCACTGGAGTGGGGAATCGGTAACAGGCCGTGCTGAAGCTGATATGCTTAGGGGACAAACAACACGCTGCCACAGAGCTGTGGCAGGGTATAAGAGACCAGACTGAGCTGTGGCTCTCGCCACTCAACCTAGAACCAGGCATGGTTGTGTCTGATAATGGCCGTAACCTGGTGGCAGCTTTGGAGCTTGGAAAGCTCAGACACATCCCATACCTAGCTCACGTCTAAACTTAGTGGTTCAGCGTATTCTCAACCCCCCCCCCCCCCCAATTTGCCTGAGCTACTGGTAAAGGTGCGCCGCATGTGTGCACATTTCCGCAAGTCATCAACAGCTTCAGACGGTCTGTCAACGCTGCAGCAGCACTTGAAATTTCTAGCTCACCAGCTGTTGCGCAATGTGAGCACAGGCTGGAACTCCACGTTCCACATGTTGGCCAGGCTTTGTAAACAACAGATGGCAGTAGTAGAATACCAGCTGCAACATGGTCGTCACCTTTCCAGTCAGCTTCCGCTATTCACAAGCAAGGAGTGGGCATGGATGTCTGACCTCTGTGAGGTTTGACAAAACTTTGAGGAATCAACACAGATGGTAAGCGGCGATAACGCTATTATCAGCGTAACCATCCCACTTCTGTGTTTACTCAAACACTCGCTGCTCACAATTAAGGACGACACTTTGCATGTGGAAGAGGTGGAAATGGGGGAAGACATTACACAGGGTGATAGCTAGACCACCCTCAGTTTGTCATCTCAGCGCGAATTCGACAATGAAGAGGAGGATGAGAAAGAGCAGGAGACAGTTGCCTCCGCTACAGAGGGTAGCACCCATAGAAGTTTAATTCCATATGTTCAGCGTGGGTGGGCAGAAGAGGAGGAAGAGGATGAGGAGATTGAGATTGATCCTCCTGATGATGACAGTGAAGTCTTGCCTGTTGGTTCTCTGGCCCACATGGCTGACTTCATGTTAGGATGCATTTCCCGCGACACGTGCGCTATACGCATTTAGACAACACGGATTACTGGTTGTTCACCCTTCTCGAACCCCGCTACAAAGAGAACTTCTCATCTCTCATTCCTGTGGTGGAGAAGATGAGCAAAATGGTGCAATACCAGAAGATCCTTGTTGAAAAATTGCCCCAAAAATGTCCATCTTACAATACTGGCGGCAGAGTCCATAGTTTCTTCGCCAACCGAGGAAGGGAGACAAGGGGAACACATAGCAGTTCCAACAGAGGCAGGGCAAAACTCTCCAAAGACTGGGACAGTTTCATGACACCCCGTCAGCAACCTTACCCTGATGCACAGCCTAGGTCACAAGGAGGGAAAAATTTTGGAAGATGGTGAAGGAGTACATAGCAGACCGTGTAAGCGTCCTCAATGAACCCTCAGTGCCTTACAACTACTGGGTGTCCAAGCTGGACATGTGGCACGAACTGGCGCTCTACGCCTTGGAGGTGCTGGCCTGCTCTGCCACCAGCATTTTGTCTGAGCGGGTATTTATTGTTGCTGGTGGCAATATAACAGTTAAGTGTATCCGCCTGTCAACTGAAAATGCTGACCAGTTGACTCTTATAAAAATGAACAAGGCCTGGATTGACCATGACTTCTTTACTCCACCAGAGGAAAGTGGCTGAACATAAAGGCACTGTAAATGTGGCTTTTATGGTATATTGAGCCACAAACAAATTGCAACATCACACTTCGGTGAGAAAGTGGTAAATACAAACTTTATTAAAGGTAAAATATTACAATACAGTACATAGATAATTATTTTAGACAGCAGCCAATACAAAATGGAGGACACAAAACCAAGGAGGAGGCTGAGGGGTCAGCACATACGAACAGCATGAAAAAAGCAGGCATCCACATTCTCCTGTCTATAAGGTGCATGAAACTCCCGGACAAAACCAAGGAAAAAGGAAAGAGCAAAAGTGACATGTGGAGAAACATAAATGTAGTAAATACCCACCGTGTGCTGGCTCCTCAGCCGCCGCCGCCGCCTCCCAGCGCCGTTTCGCCAGACACGCTGGCTTCTTCCGGGGATGGTGTGTAGGTGGTACTATGGTCTTTTTATAGTGATCTTAATAGGAGGATAACAAACTGTGTGCTAAAGGAACACCCACAATGGGCGGACCAATAGACCGTGTTACCAGAAAGTCACTCGCAAATAGTTAAAATATACTGTTCAGTCAGATGTACAATCAAGGTAAAAATAGAATAAGACTCGATAGTTGATAGTCTATGGTATAAAAAGGAGGCACACTGCAAGACCACTGCAAAAATTATGCAAAAACAGCATATAAGTTCAGAGTAAAAGGACCTTCTGACATATGGTTGTGGGTATGGCCAAACCCCACATGACACAGATCATGTGAGGAGGCTTGTAGTTTCATACTGGTAGGACCTTATGATGCACGTTTTTGTGGGCGTGACCAAGCCTCACATGACATAATTTATGGACGTGGCTGAGCCTCACATGACATGGTTTACGGGCTTAGCCAAGCCTCGCATATAATGGTTTGTAGGCCCAACTAAGCCTTGCATCACATGATCTGTGGGCGTAGCCAAACCTCACATGACGTAGTTTGTGGGCGCAACTAAGTCCTACATGTTCTAGTTGGTCACTACGGACAACAGTGATCGCGTATAATAGAGCAGCTGAATGAATGCCGAACCCAGTATATACCAAAGACGTAACTACACAGCGTGTAATTAAAAAAAGAGACTCAAACTATCCATATCCCACATTGTGAAAATGAGTATATATTATCTTATACTTGTTTAACACAAATCTAAATCATGTTCATATGTGAAAAATGTATAAATGTGTAAGGAATTGACAATAATACACACAACATAAATAAGTGAGCAGATATATAAAAAAGCATGATACATAAAATATATAAACAAGGTTATAGTGAACAGCTGTGGTGGTGGCTCACTCCTAATTACCTATGGTATGGTGCTGCCAACCCAAGGGAGAGGACACCCTACCTCTCAAAAGTAAAATAGGGAATAAAAATATATATTGGGCGAGCACTCTAACATAAAGCACACATTTAATCAAGGTAAAATGTCAATCAAGATAAAAACAGATACATAAAATGAATAAAAAATACATCAATAAATAACCACAATAAAGAGACTGATGAATATTTGAATGAATATTAGCAGTGCCCATAAGGGGCTATTCTACCATGTGGCACTTGTGGCACTTGAGATTCCTTGTAAGGCCTATTATTGTGTCCTTAGCTTTTTCAGCAAAGATTCACTAAAAAAACGCAATTGTAGTTGTTATTTACTTTCTTAGGTTTTATAGGTGCCTTTGTAACGCTGGAAAGGTTGGTCTATAGTCCACAAATGGCACTCACAATCGGCTTATAAGGTGGTGTTGTTTATACAAAATAGTCAAGTCCTGATAATGTTCCTTATAGGTATAGTCGGTACTATTCAAATTCAGTCCGGATGTTTTTTGTCAGGTTGAGGATAATGTTCAATCGAAAAAATGGATAACGGTAATCTCGGCTGTTCAGCCGCTTACCTCCTCCTTCCAGGGATAGTCCACGTGTGTCCGCTGGGGTTTGTCGGGGGGCGAGTGATGCGGGAGACTCCGGCGTCTTGCGTCAAACTCCTCGATAGCCGCACTTGCAAGTTCTCGCGGGATCACACTCACGTGACTTCCTCTTTCGTCTGGCGATGACGTCTCTACTGTGTCGATTCAAAAATTCGATCTTCCAGATATTATGATGATGTCTGCATGGCCATGCAACTAGAAGTATTTCGACAGGTGTATGGTTTTTACCAGACGCGTTTCGGGAAATGTGACTATCCCTTCCACACAGTAGAGACGTCATTGCCGGACGAAAGAGGAAGTCACGTGAGTGTGATCCTGCGAGAACTTGCAAATGCGGCTATTGAGGAGTGCGACGCAAGACGCCGGAGTCTCCCGCATCACTCGCCCCCCGATAAACACCAGCGGACACACGTGGACTATCCCTGGAAGGAGGAGGTAAGCGGCTGAACAGCCGAGATTACCGTTATCCATTTTTTCGATTGAACATTATCCTCAACCTGACAAAAAACCTCCGGACTGAATTTGAATAGTATCGACTATACCTATAAGGAACATTATCAGGACTTGACTATTTTGTATAAACAACACCACCTTATAAGCCGATTGTGAGTGCCATTTGTGGACTATAGACCAACCTTTCCAGCGTTACAAAGGCACCTATAAAACCTAAGAAAGTAAATAACAACTACAATTGCGTTTTTTTTGTGAATCTTTGCAGAAAAAGCAAAGGACACAATAATAGGCCTTACAAGGAATCTCAAGTGCCACAAGTGCCACATGGTAGAATAGCCCCTTATGGGCACTGCTAATATTCATTCAAATATTCATCAGTCTCTTTATTGTGGTTATTTATTCATTTTATGTATCTGTTTTTATCTTGATTGACATTTTACCTTGATTAAATGTGTGCTTTATGTTAGAGTGCTCGCCCAATATATATTTTTATTCCCTAAGGTTATAGTGATGTCATGATAATGCCCTGACAAAAATATTAGAGTGATTGATAAAAGACACCTAAAATACATGTTAATAAATAAATACTCAATGGTGCTCATTTTACCAACCTCGGAAAGATGGAAGTTTGAGTAAACCCCACCGGGATCAAACATGCAACCCTGAGGACTCAGGTGAACACAGATTGCTGCAACAGAGCATTAGCCCGCTGCACCATCTTACCAACTATTTAATAAGTAAAGGGAACAGCGTAAGTGAGGACCAGTGCAAAAAAGTAATGTGCACAGTGAGGAAAGGGGTGGGGTGGGGGGGATGAGTGAATAACATACCAAATGAATCGTGAAAGTGATGTGAACCACACAGTGAGGTGATGCATGAAAGAGAGTTCATGGATACAGAAAATCATCAAATGGTAAGTATCGATGGGGAATGGATGGCAGGCTCTTCTTCCAGGTATTCATTATATGGTCAAAGGTACCTTAAATCATGTAAGACGAATGGAACCATGGGAAAAATTTCCCATAGGTAAATAGAGGTTGTTCCAAGCACACCAAAAGAAACATGAGATCTAATAATAAAGACAAAAAAACACAACTGTTAAAATGAGTAAGAACAAAAATGTATAAAATACTGGATACCACCAGGATAATCAGGATGTGCAAATTAGTATATTGCAACAAAAGATCATGAGTCGGGTCATTATAAAAATATTACAAAAATGATGCAAAAGACATATCTTCATTTAGGCCTCTAGGTACCATACTGTCTAAGTGATAGATCCATTTTACCTTTTTTTGAGCAAGAACTTGTCGCCAATTGCCACCTCTCAACGAGATATAAACTCGATTGATTCCTCTGACACGGAATGATGTGCTATCACAATTATGGGCTTCCTTAAAATGCCTGGTGATGGTTTTCAGTACAGCTAGGTCCTTCTCCTCTTTTGCTGCTTCTATCCCGAGGACGTGCTCCCGAACTCATCTCTTCAGTTCCCTAGATGTCATGCCAATATAGATTAGAACATGGACAGGAGGCCAGATAGATTACCCCTACAGTGTGACAGGAGATGTTATGAGTAATCTTGTAACTTCTGTCACTCAAAGATGGATTACTGAAATGAGTCGCCCTATCCATATTTGGACAGGCCATGCATTTACCACATGGATAGCTTCCCCATTTAGGGCCTTTAGATCTGTGTCATGTGGGGTTTGGCCATACCCACAACCATATGTCAGAAGGTCCTTTTACTCTTATATGCTGTTTTTGCATAATTTTTGCAGTGTTCTTGCAGTGTGCCTCCTTTTTATACCATAGACTATCAACTATCGAGTCTTATTCTATTTTTACCTTGATTGTACATCTGACTGAACAGTATATTTTAACTATTTACAAGTGACTTTCTGGTAACATGGTCTATTGGTCCGCCCATTGTGGGTGTTCCTTTAGCACACCAATCTGTTATCCTCCTATTAAGATCACTATAAAAAGACCATAGTACCACCTACACACCATCCCCGGAAGAAGCCAGCGTGTCTGGCGAAACGGCGTTTGGAGGCGGAGGCTGAGGAGCCAGCACACGTCGGGTATTTACTACATTTATGTTTCTCCACATGTCACTTTTGCTCTTTCCTTTTTCCTTGGTTTTGTCCGGGAGTTTCATGCACCTTATAGACAGGTGAATGTGGATGCCTGCTTTTTTCATGCTGTTTGCAGTGTCCTGTATGTGCTGACCCCTCAGCCTCCTCCTTGGTTTTGTGTCCTCCATTTTGTTATGGCTGCTGTCTAAAATAATTATCTATGTACTGTATTGTAATATTTTACCTTTAATAAAGTTTGTATTTACCACTCTCTCACCAAAGTGTGGCGTTGCAATTTGTTTGCGGCTCAGTTTACATGTTTTTGCCCTCTTCGTAGTATTAAAACTATTGATCCAGTTATCATATTGGTGGCATTGTTTTATGGTATATTGAATACACTGTATTCCCATGCACCACTTCCACCACAAACAAGGGTATATGGTTGAATCTTCCTTTTCTCATCCTCCTCCTCCTCTTCCATCATATCAACTTGCTTTTTCAGCGCATATAATGCCCTCGCATATATGCCCTTCGCATATAATGTTTTACAGGGTCAGCTCAGCTGCAGACCCTCACATATAATTTTTTACAGGGTCAGCTCACCATCAGGCCATCACCTACAATGTTTTACTGGGTCAGCTCACCAGCAGGCCCTTGCATATAATTTTTTAGAGGATCAGCTCACCAGCATGCCCTCACCTACAATGTTTTACAGGGTCAGCTCAGCTGCAGGCCCTTGCATATAATTTTGGGAAGGTCAGCTCACCAGCAGGCCCTCACCTACAATGTTTTACAGGGTCAGCTCAGCTGCAGGCCCTCCCATATAATTTTTTATTCAGCTCACCAGCAGGCCCACGCATATAATTTTTTAGAAGGTCAGCTCACCAGGAGGCCTGCACCTAAAATGTTTTACAGGGTCAGCTCACCAGCAGGCCCACACCTAAAATCTTTTATAGGATCAGCTCACCAACAGGCCCTTGCATATAATGTTTTACAGGGTCAGCTCACCAGCAGGCCCGCACCTAAAATCTTTAACAGGGTCAGCTCACCTGCATGCCCACTCATATAATGTTTTGCAGAGTCAGCTCACCTGCAGGCCCTCGCATATAATTTTTAGAGTGTCAGCTCACCAGCAGGCCCTCACCTACAATCTTTTACAGGGTCAGCTCACCTGCAGGCCCTTACCTACAATCTTTTAGAGGGTCAGCTCACCAGCAGGCCCTCACCTACAATCTTTTACAGGGTCAGCTTACCTGCAAGCCTTCACCTAATTATACCTAATAGGTAATTTGTGCGCATGTAGCTGTTTCTCAGACTCCCTCTCTGGAATCAAACCCTTATTCCCCGCTACCCAAAGTCACCGTGGTTCGTGCTGAAAGTAATATCGAAAGTTGATAGGGCAGACATCCGAATTGATCGTCGCCGTCACAGGGACGTGCGATTGGGTCCAGGTTATCTAGAGTCACCAAAGTGGCAGCAGGCCCTCTCCCATAATATTTTAGATGGTCAGATCAGCAGGCACTTGCTCCAAATGTTTTTGAGGGTCAGCAGCAGGCCATCAATCATAATTATTCAAGGCTGTGTATGATGCCCTCCTTTATGTGTAACAAAGGGTGTATTGTAGTGTCAGTTCTTTGTAATTTTTGGCAGCCCTTTGACTTAGTGCATAGGCTTTATGAGTGTAAGAGTCCCACTAACTGAACAATTGTACCACAATGTGAATAAGGCCCTCCTTTATGTGATATACAGGTTGTATCGGAGTGCCTCTTCCTTGTAATTTTTGGTAGCACTTGCACTTTATATACAAGTAAATATATAGAAAAGAATGTTTCCTAACAATTTTTCCTCTAAAATCAATTTTATATTCGGTTTTGTGCGTGTTATTGTCAGTCTGTAAAAGTGGCATACTACTCGGACAAAATGGTTCCCAGCAGCGACCTGGGAGTCCAAGATGCATCCAGACATCCTCTCCATGCTGTTCCCGAACCATTTCGGTGTTGTTTCCATCAATTTATGACCTTTTCCTATGAACCAGGCACCCTCCCCTCTTCAGAGCAGGGGGTGCCTGGTTTAATACTCGGGTTCTACCATTGACTTCCATTATACTCGGGTGCTCAGTAGAGCACCCAAGCATGTCGATGTGTTCAGCCCGAGACCCAGAGCACCCGAACACTATGGTGCTCGATCAACACTCGTGGTGACGTCATCGCAGGTCCTTTTTCAGGTCTTGCAGAAAGAGGAAAGAAGAGGATAGCGGCTGCTCGATCAACTGGATGAGGTGAGTTTTTTAAATTATTTTTAACCCCTCAATGGCCATTTTATTTAGCATTCTGTCTTAAGAATGCTATTATTTTCCATTATAACCATGTTATAATGGAAAATGATAAAGTGAAGTTCTGGACCCTATTGAATTTAATGGGGTCCGGGTCCAGGGTCAAGTTCTGGTCCCGAGCCCGAACTTTGACCTGAAGTTCGGCCGAACCGGGCAAACCCGATCTTCCATGGATTTGCTTATCCCTATTAATTATGTCTCCGTTACAAATCTTGTGTTGTGTCTAATATGAGTACCAAACCTGTGAATTTTCATTTATAGGCCTCATAACAAAATGTTTGGATGGTGATAGCAGCAGCAATAAAGAGCCATTTAGCAGTTTTCCTCCTCAGTGCTGGAAGACAAAACCATTGCCATGTGCAATATCTGCAGGATTAAAATAAGCCACCATGTATCACCATGTCCAGTAGAAAAATAGAACAGTGTACCATCTAGTGGATAATATTGTCTTCCTTTTCCCGGTCTCCTTTGCAGCAGTCAGGCTGCATTCACATGGATCCTTCGCATCGCCATCATTAGTTACTGCTTTTCCTGCTCAGACTACTACTCCTCTTCCTAGCTCCGCTGTGTCATCTGCCATCAATAAAGGAATGTGTGGCCAGGAAACATCTCTACTCACACAGCAACCCGATGGTGTGCAAGATAAACTCCACCATGGCAAAGTTGTTGGCAGCGCCGTTGCTGTTATACCACTTTGTGGATTCTACTGCCTTAAGGGAGCTGATGGCGTGCGTTTAGCCTCACTGGAAGATTCCTAGCCGACATTATTTAAAAAAAAGCCATGCCTCTCTTGTACACTCACGTGGCGGAGATTGTAGACCACTCCTTGCAATTCCCATTATGTTGCAAGGTACTGTACATGCTACCATGGATACCTGGAGTAGCTGTTATGAGCAAATACAGTACATGTCTTTCACGACCCACTGTTTATTTTTATTTTTTTCAGCAGAAGTGAGGCAGCACCACAGTAACAAGGTCAGTTTCTATTGGCACTTCCATGTCTGTGTTGGTCTGGTTCCCAAATTAGGCGCTTGTTTGCCTTCTCCACCTCCTCCTCCATAGACATACTCCCATCCCCAACACAAGCAGGGCAGAGAATCACTTCCGCTTCCCTTCCCTCCCATTGTTTGTGTAAAGTGAATCATTGCCATGCCATGTTAGAGCTAATTGGCCCAGGTGAGACTAGTCACACAGCCGATCCCTTGCTACAGTGTATAAAGCAGCTAACATCCACTAATTCCAACTGTGCAAAGTGGTCAGTGACAATGGCAGAAACATTGCGGCCGTGGTGCATTTGGGGGAAATAACACATGCTCACTACATGGTGCATGTAATAAATCTAATCGTGCAACGATTTTTGGAAAAGTCCGCTAGCTTGCAGAGGGTGTTGGCAATGTCCAGGAGACTGTGCTTGCATTTTAAACATTCTTATGTGGCAAGGAATTCCCTCCTGAACTTGCCTTTAGCTGCTTGATCCAACTCACTGGTATGCCACTTTGTGTATACTAGAGTGTCGTACAAGCAGCGTAAAGAAAGGTGGGCAGTAGCAGATCATCATAGATGCCTATCGCTTAATCAGGCCCTTTGAAGAGGCCACCAGATTTGTCAGTAGGGACAATTGATTGGTTTGGGTCCAAGAGATGCAAATATATAAAACCCAGAAAAAATAACTATGGGATTTTGACATTTCAAATTTATTGCAGGTTAATTTGGTTTACCTATCAAAGTATTGTGTTGGTTTATCCTTTAGATGTTCCTGTATCTTTCAACTTTTCATATGTTTCTATTTGCTCATCAAGTCAAAGTCATACAAGAAGCTGAAAGAAATGTACTGTTGCTGCCAATCATTTGGTGAAAATGGAAATTCCTCAATCAGAAGGTGCTGTTGCTGAAATTATGTGCATAGAAAGAACGTCAAAGAATTTTCACAGCAGACTTCTTCAAGTTATATCTAATAGACCATATCTTCTTTTTTTTTTGCTTTTTGTGCTTGAGCAGTCACATATTGTACCTTTGAATTGCCACTGAAGCAATATTCTAAATTCTTCAAAAAATATGAATAACTGTTAAAGGTAAACTGGTATTTCATATAATTTTTTTTCCGAAATGTACATTATTATCAAATATAGTATGAAGTATATTCTATTTATCAGGCCAGTATACAAGGATGACAGGATATCAGCAACGTTTATTGTTCAGTTATAATTTTGCATGTTCTGTATAAAAGGAATATGTCTTGCAATATGGGTTCTCTTTTCTCTCTATTCACTGATGCTTCCTATGTGAGCATTCCACTTCCTCCAACAGATTCTGATCTCTCCAGAGATGCTGACCTCCTTCAGCTGCAAATGTTTTGTGTGTTCCATCTTTTCCCTCTTTACTGATGTTGTCTATAGGGTTTCTCTACTTGCAGAATGTAGATGTTCTATTCCATCTCTGATACAGTTTACTCTCCTTTGTACAACCTCATCCCAGACTAGGACCTTTAACACTAAAGAAGAAAGCAGTAGAGCATATAGATCAGATAATGAGAGTCTTAAGCTTGCTACCTATGAGGCTACCTATAAGTGCACATCGTCCATGAGGCAACTTGAACCCTTGGCCTCAAGCAGGGTTCAGGGTGGGAAAAAGAATGGCTCCAGAGCACGGATACAGATAATTCGACTGCTCTGCATGGCAGGGCATTGCAGATAAGAACCCCTTTACTTTATCAGAAGCTGCAAGCTGCTGCTGTGCTCCTACTTTCTCCTTTAACCTCTGTCTGGTTCCATTTGTGATCCTCTTCAATATTTGGTTAACTTATCCAGCAGTTGGAGCATGAGGGGGAAGGAGAAGGGCTCTACACTGCATTGGAGGAGGCTGAAGAAAAGTGTATGCAGTGAACTTACCCCATCTGCCTGCAGTTTACTTTTGGAGTCTCCTTGCTCTGCAAATTTAGCCTATATAAAAGGTAAGTGTGTGTGTCTGTATGCAGGCCCACTTCTGCAATGAGGCAAGATGAGAATCTCACCTCAGGGAGCAGCGGACCGGCCTCTGAGAGGACGCTAGTTTACAGCAGGGAATGGGAGACTCATTGTATATGAAGGTGTGATATACTAACGGGAAGAAAATTATATATAGGTGGGCACTAGAGATGAGTAAATTTCTCAAAAATTTTATTTGGTCGGTTCCGTGAATATTTTCCGAAAAGATTTGATTCAATCCGAATTTATTTGTGGCAAATTGCGTTAAAAAAGTGCTATTTCCTGGCTGCAGAGAGACTTTTTGGTGGTGTAGAACACTGTGCCTTGCAGTAACACGCATAGGGAGTCTGCTGTGGTAGTGAAGCAATTCTGTGAGTCAGTATGACACGCAGATGACAGGCATCGCTCTTAGAATCACTGCACACTTCACTTATTTGGGTAGTTACGGGGCCAAAACTGACCAAATAACACAGTTGTCAGCTGATTCCACATAGATGTCTACAGAACCTGTTCTATTAAACATTTATACAAGTAGAGCCCCCCGACAGAGTGGAGAAGGTGTCAGCAGTAAGTTTGTTTTGGCTTCACTGGTTATTTTGCCCTTCCTCTGATCCATCAGAACAATAATCCCCAAAAAAACCGACCCTATCTGTTGAGCATCCATCTTCACTCTGTCAGCATTTGGTCAATAATCCATCAATATTTCTAAAGCAAAATAAAAAACAGGAGTGGATCCAAAACAGAGATGACACGTGAATGGAATCTTTGCTTGTACTCTGTGTTTCGTACCCACTCCTGCTATTGGTTACCAAATCATAAGCCAATTCTGATGGGAGCATACAGGCCTTACAGCTGCTACACAGACAGGATCCGTTGTGTGTCTCATTTTTCCTTCCTTCTGACAGATCAGAAGGGTCAAATAAATTATGATGTCAACCAGGCCTAAGAGGCAAAACAGTGGCCCAGTCATGAAGTGGGGAGTGTGGAAACAGCATGAGAAGTCCACAGAGTAACCCAGTGACAGGGTGGTGAGGTGGCATCAGCATTAGGATATCACAGAGTGGCCCAGTGATAGAGTGGTGAGGTGGAAGCAGCATGAAGAGACCACATAGTGGCCCAGTGACATAGTGTAGAGGTGGCAGCAGCATGAGGAGACCACAAAGTGGTGAAGTGGCAGCAGCATGAGAAGACCACAAAGTGGCCCAGTGACATAGTGTTGAGGTGGAAACAGCATGAGGAGACCACAGACTGGCCCAGTGACATAGTGTTGAGTTAGCAGCAGCATGAGGAAACCACAGAGTGGTGATGTGGCAGCAGCATAAGGAGACCACAGAGTGGTGAACTAGAAACAGCATGAGGATACCACAAAGTGGCCCAGTGACATGGTGTTTTAGTGGCAGCAACATAAGAAGACCACAGAGTACTGATGTGGCAGCAGCATGAGGAGTCCACAGAGTAGTGAAGTGGCAGCAGCCTAAGGAGACCACAGAGTGGTAAAGTGGCAGCAGCATGAGGAGACCACAAAGTGGCCCAGTAATGTTGAAGTGGCAGCAGCATGAGGAGATCACAGAGTGGCCTAGTGACATAGTGGGGAGGTGGCAGCAGCATGAGGAGACCACAGAGCGGTGATGTGGCAGCAGCAGGAGGAGACCACAGAGTGGTGATGTGGCAGCAGCATGTGGAGACCACAGAGTGGTGATGTGGCAGCAGCATAAGGAGACCATAAAATGGCCCAGTGACATAGTGTTAAAGTGGCATCAGGATGAGGAGACAAGACTAAAGCAGGTAGCTAGAAGAAACAGGTCTATTTTGTCAAAGTGTTGGTGTGACACAATGGATGATCTAGTCTGATGCATCAGGCACTGGTGTTTGAAAATCCTGTCTCGTCCACGCCTGATTCATCTTCACAAAGGTCAGTTTCTCCACATTTTGGTTGGACAGGCGAGTTCTCCTTAGGGTAACTATGGCCCCCGCCGCACTAAACACGCAATCTGATGCCACACTGCTGGCCGGGCAGGAAAGCTTGTCCAGAACAAACTCGGCCAGTTGCGTCCACAAATCGAGTTTGGCTGCCCAGTAGTCCAGGGGATCCTTGATGTGGGGTGGCAGGGTACACTCCAAATATGCCATAACCTGCTGGTTCAGGTTATGCTCTATGTCTTGCTGCTGCTGCTGGTGAGTAGTTTCTTCAGTAGGTGGGTGAAGAAAACTGCTCATCAGCGACTCTAGAGTTAAGTTGCTGCAGATGGAGCTGGTACTGCTTCTTCACCCCCATGCCCCCCAGCAGCCATGGCAGTGGAATGTGAGTGCAGAGGACCCCCCGGTCTGACCTGCATGAGGATGGGCAATGGCGAACACAGGCAGCAGACAACTGACTACATAGGATGTCTCGATAGTAGTTCAGTTTGTCCTCCCTCTCAGCAAGTGTAAAAAAGGCCCCCATTTTCGACCAGTAGTGAGCGTCTAACATGGTGGAGAGCCAGTAGTCATCCCTCTGCCGAATAGTGACAATTCGGCTGTCACTATGCAAGCAAGTAAGCATGCATCAAGCCATTTGCTCAAGTGACTCGGAGGGACTCCCTGCCTCCATCTCCACTGCATACTGCCACAGTGTGTCTGGGTCCTCTCCCTCATCTTCCTCATCGCCCTGTAGCTCCTATGGCTGCTCCTGCTCCTTCTGCTTCTCCTCGCCTGTCACCTGTGTAGAAAAACCACCCACCCTAGAAATTGCTTGGGCTCAAATGTCCTCCTCCTTCTCCTCTAGTTCAGCCCCCACAGGGCTTATGTGGCAGTGAGATGTAGTCGCCACGTCTCCTGTCTTCTGGCCAGCCAGATTTAGCAGCATCTGTTCTAGGACATGAAGCAATGGAATGACATTGTTCATCCTATAGTCCTGGCGACTGACAAATAAAGTGGACTCCTCAAAGGGCCCGAGCAAACGGCAGGTGTCACAAATGAGCTGCCACTGGCTAACATCGAAATTACACAGGGGAGTACCTCTGTCCACCTGTATCATCAAGAAATCGTTTATGGACTTTTTCTGTTGATATAATGTCACGAGGGTATCAAGAGCTTCCTGCCTGGACATCTATACTGACCCACTGGAGTGGTGAATCCTGCTTGTCGTTCCTGAGTGCTACCCTCTTGATCCCTGTTGGGCTTATTGTTGTCTCCTGTTGTCGCCCACCTGGGAATATATGTTGAGTCTGTGTTGTCTGTCCTCCCCTTGGTGTTTTCCCTTAGAGTTAGTGGTGCGGACTAGTGTTCCCATCGCCCTGTTCACTACCTAGGGCTCAGCTCAGGGAAAGCCAGGGCTTTAGGCACGTGATCGGCGTACGGGTGAGGAACCCGTCTAGGGACGTCAGGGCAGCCAGGTGCCAGCCGCCAGGTGAGTCAGGGGTCACCATCTTCCCTCTCACTTGGGCAGGGCCTTCCTCGTTCCCTCCCTCTGTGTCACGTATGTGATAGCCACGCCGACCGTGATATATAATCGGTCCAACTTATGGAGGGTGGAATTCCAACAGGTGGAAACGTTGCATATCAGCTTGTGTTGGGGGATGCTGTTCTGCCGCTGCAGCTCAAGGAGGGTGTGCTTTGCAGTGTACGAGTGGCTGAAGTGTATGCAAAGTTTCCTGGCCATTTTCAAGATGTCTTGCAGATGGGGTGAAGACTTCAGGAACCACTTTACAACCAGATTAAAAAGACATATATTGTCCATGACCGTAGTTACAGCTCCACACGTCGGCGCTGCCTTGCACTTTGGCAGACACCGACAGGCTCAAGGACTGGCCAGTGGCCACCTTATGTTCTACATATGTGTGCAGGGCTGGTACTGCCTTTTTGGCAAATAAATTACGGCTTGGGATTCTCCACCTCGGTTCGGCACAATCATCAGTTCTCTGAAAGGTGCATAGTCCACCACTGGGAAAGGGAAGGACTGCAGCACCAGCAACTTAGCCAGGAGCACGATCAGCTTCTGCGCCATTGGATGAGTGCACGCATACTGTTGTCTCTTCAGTGATCGATTGCTGATGGAAAGACTGACAAGGAGTAGGAGTAGGAGCATCAGAACCAGCAGATGATGGGACGGACAGACAGCTCCCTTCTGCTAAGGTGGTGGAGTACAAGTTAACTTCACCGCCGAACAGCACTTACGACAAATATTTTTTTCATTTTTTTCTTCCTATTAATAGACCCCCCAAAAAAAGTTAAACAATGTAAAATCAAGCTAATCGAGTTATACAGTAGATAGGCACACTTCATCAGAATCACTCCAGAAACTAAATATCCTTAAATCATTTATTATAAACTCTCTTAGACAGAATACATTATCCACATAAAATTACAATAAAAATCCCCCCAAAAAATTAACTACTTCCATTCTAAAATAAAACAAAACACATAAATTAAAATAAAAGGCACTGGGTGTTTTTCTCTAAATTAATGTTCAATATAGCTATGTAATTGGCTATTGCAGACTACATATATGTATTGTGTTAGTTTGTATTTATAGTAACAAACTATATTGATAAAATTGGTTTAGCAAATGCCACATAGCTATTGAACATGCAAAACAATGTGCAAAACATTAAATTATCAATATTTGATTTATTGTGGATAATTACACAATATATAACTCTTATCACACAATATATGTTTTTGATTATTCGTGTTTATAACTTTGTTATTTTATGTTCCATAAGTCCAGACGGCCGTCTTTATGTGTATATATCGCTATTTCTTGTCAAAAGCTTAAAAAAGGAGCTTAACGGGACTTAAAATAGTTTATATTGTGTCCACTATTCGCATTCAGTTACTAGTATTCTTCCTTTCATGAGATAAAATGTCCATCATTAACAAAGTTTGTGTACTCACTGTTGGTGGGTAGTGGCATATCAATCATGGCGTCCCACGTGATCTGCTCGTTACCGCTTACCTCCACCTCTCTGAGTAATGTAGAGATAGTCCCGCTATCCAATGTCGGTTTTTGCCGCTGACTGTTGGTGTCTCACGTGGTAAAGGGGATTGTGATAGCTTGTGCAAAGGCTTTCAAAGCTCGTATGGTTTGGAGAAATTGATCAAGGGAGTGCTGCACTCTTATTTATTACTCCATTACTTGCCTTATTTTCTTAGTGGGACAACTGAAAAGTCTTTGATGAAGCTTATCTTTCCAAATCGTCTCCTGATTATTTCATCACACCAAACGCGTTTTGGAGTCCCTCTGACTCCTTCCTCAGTGGCCATGTTAATCCAGGAGATTTCACCCATTTTTACACCCACATAATCAGTCCAATACAAAACCCGTAACGGATATATCTATGTCATTATCATATATGTATTTTTTCTATATTACCAGCTTGATAAATATGTTATCCGCCTTTATATTTAACAATTCCCTATAATATTATTTTCTTTCCTTCTAATATCGCCATATTCTGGATATAGTTTCCTCTTGTTGCGATTTAATATGGGTATAAAGTGTTTTATCTTTTTATGATCCAGTAAATTATAAAAAATTAAAAATAAAAGTCACATTGTGCAATTCCCTTATTCTTATATATATAACATTAGAAGTAACAGACACTTGATTTATGATTTTATTTCTCTTCATTTTTTTATATTTTTCTTTTTCCATTTTCTTTTCTATTTTTATTTCCATCTTGCACCTCTATATTTATGTAATCAGATTTTCTTTACAGAAACAACATCCCTCAAAAGGTACAGAATTTTTCCAGACGCAACGGGGTAGGGAGTGCTGGTATAACAGCCTGACTCCGATTTCCCGTCAGCAAAGGGCACCCACCCCATTTCTTGATTACATGTTAAAAATTATTTTATTTCATAAGAAAAATAATTCTGTGTGGAGTTTTCCACATTTATAAAAGCCTTTTAAATTAAACCAATTATGTATATGGGGTGTTCTTTTCTATTATTTTATTTAATAGATGGAGCAATTTTTAGGCCTAAATTTAAAATTTAGGCCTTTAGGCTCCAAATTTAGGCCTAAAAATTGCTCCATCTATAAAAGAAAAAAATATATATATACATAATTGGTTTAATTTAAAAGGCATTTATAAATGTGGAAAATGTAACAATTGTAGAGACACTTAAGATCAACTCCACACAGGATTATTTTTTTATGAAATAAAAGATTTTTTAACATGTAATACAACTGACGTGTTATATTTTGTTGAATGCCCTTGCAAGAAACAATATATAGTAGGACAAAAAGGATGTTGAAAAAAAGAATATCTGAACATATAACAAACATAAGAAATGGTTATGAAAAACACTCCCTATCTAAGCATTTTAAATTCATAATCAAGATCCAAGTGACTTAACATTTGCAGCCTTTGAAAGAGTTACCAAACATTGGAGGGGGGTGATCATATTGCTAGGATGTCATGACAGGAATCAAGAAGAATAAATAATTTTGATACATTCTTACCTAGGAGACTGAATGCATAATTGGAACTCTTCGGTTTCCTGTAGAAATGGGGTGGGTGCCCTTCGCTGACGGGAAATCGGAGTCAGGCTGTTATACCAGCACTCCGATCTCCCCTTGAAGGGAGGCCCCTACCCCTTTGCATCTGGAAAAATTCTATACCTTTTGAGGGATGTTGACTCTGTAAAGAAAAACTGATTAAATAAATATATAGATGCAAGATGGAAATAAAAATAGAAAGGAGAATGGAAAAGGAAATATAAAAAGAAAGAAGAGAAGTAAAAACATAAATCAAGTTTCTGTTATTTATAATGTTATATATACACTGAACAAAAATATAAACGCAACACTTTCGGTTTTGCTCCCGTTTTGCATGAGCTGATCTCAAAGATCTGAAACATTTTCTACATAAACAAAAGACCCATTACTCTCAAATATTGTTCACAAATCTGTCTATATCTGTGTTAGTGAGCACTTCTCCTATGCCGAGATAATCCATCCCACCTCACTGGTGTGGCATATCAAGGTGCTGATTAGACAGCATGAATATTGCACAGGTGTGCCTTAGACTGCCCACAATAAAAGACCAGTCTGGAATGTGCACAGATTTGCCTTATTGTGTGTGTGTGTGTGGGGGGGGGGGGGGGGGTGTCAGAAAATCAGTCAGTATCTGGTGTGGCCACTATTTGTCTTACGCAGTGCAACACATTTCCTTCGCATAGAGTTGATCAGGTTGTTGATTGTGGCCTGTGGAATGTTGGTCCACTCCTCTTCAATAGCTGTGCGAAGTTGCAGAATATTGGCAGGAACTGTAACACACTGTCATATACACCGATCCATAGCATCCCAAACATGCTCAATGGGTGACATATCCGGTGAGTATGCTGGCCATGCAAGAACTGGGATGTTTTCAGCTTCCAGGAATTGTGTACAGATCCTTGCAATATGGGGCTGTGCATTATCATGCTGCAACATGAGGTGATGTTCATGGATGAATGGCACAACAATGGGCCTCAGGATCTCGTCACAGTATCTCTGTGCATTCAAAATGCCATCAATTAAATGCACCTGTGTTTGTTGTCCATAACATACGCCTGCCCATACCATAACCCCACCGCCACCATGGGCCACTCGATCCACAACGTTGATGTCAGCAAACCGCTCACCCACACGACGCCACACACCCTGTCTGTCATCTGCCCAGAACATTAAAACCAGGACTCATCCATGAACAGAATGCCTCTCCAACGTGCCAGATGCCATAGAATGTAAGCATTTGCCCATTCAAGTCAGTTACGACAACGAACTACAGTCAGGTCAAGACGACGAGCATGCAGATGAGCTTCTCTGAGACGGTTTCTGACAGTTTGTGCAGAAATTCTTTGGTTAAAGAACCGATTGTTGCTACAGCTGTCCGGGTGGCTGGTCTCAGGTGATCATGGATGTGAACATGCTGGATGTGGGGGTTCTGGGCTGGTGTGGTTACACATAGTCTGTGGTTGTGAGGCCGGTTGTATGTATTGCCAAATTCTCTAAAATGCCTTTGGAGACGGTATATGGTAGAGAAATTAACATTCATTGCACGGGCAACAGCTCTGGTAGACATTCCTGCAGTCAGCATGCCAATTGCATGCTTCCTCAAACGTTGCGACATCTGTGACATTGTGCTGTGTGATCAAATTGCACATTTCAGAGTTATCTTTTATTGTGGGCAGTCTAAGGCACACCTGTGCAATATTCATGCTGTCTAATCAGCACCTTGATATGCCACACCTGTGAGGTAGGATGGATTATCTCAGCAAAAGAGAAGTGCTCACTAACACAGATTTAGACAGATTTGTGAACAATATTTGAGAGTAATGGGTCTTTTGTGTATGTAGAAAATATTTTAGATCTTTGAGTTCAGCTCATGCAAAATGGGAGCAAAACCGAAAGTGTTGCGTTTATATTTTTGTCCAGTATATAAGGATTAGAGATATCGCAAACATAAAATTTTCCGTTCGCGAACGGCGAACGCGAGTTTCCGCAAATGTTCACGAACGGGCGAACCGGGCGAACAGCCATAGACTTCAATAGGCAGGTGAATTTTAAAACCCACAGGGACTCTTTCTGGCCACAATACACTGCGTGCAGAATTATTAGGCAAATGAGTATTTTGACCACATCATCCTCTTTATGCATGTTGTCTTACTCCAAGCTGTATAGGCTCGAAAGCCTACTACCAATTAAGCATATTTGGTGATGTGCATCTCTGTAATGAGAAGGGGTGTGGTCTAATGACATCAACACCCTATATTAGGTGTGCATAATTATTAGGCAACTTCCTTTCCTTTGGCAAAATGGGTCAAAAGAAGGACTTGACAGGCTCAGAAAAGTCAAAAATAGTGAGATATCTTGCAGAGGGATGCAGCACTCTTAAAATTGCAAAGCTTCTGAAGCGTGATCATCGAACAATCAAGCGTTTCATTCAAAATAGTCAACAGGGTCGCAAGAAGCGTGTGGAAAAACCAAGGCGCAAAATAACTGCCCATGAACTGAGAAAAGTCAAGCGTGCAGCTGCCAAGATGCCACTTGCCACCAGTTTGGCCATATTTCAGAGCTGCAACATCACTGGAGTGCCCAAAAGCACAAGGTGTGCAATACTCAGAGACATGGCCAAGGTAAGAAAGGCTGAAAGACGATCACCACTGAACAAGACACACAAGCTGAAACGTCAAGACTGGGCCAAGAAATATCTCAAGACTGATTTTTCTAAGGTTTTATGGACTGATGAAATGAGAGTGAGTCTTGATGGGCCAGATGGATGGGCCCGTGGCTGGATTGGTAAAGGGCAGAGAGCTCCAGTCCGACTCAGACGCCAGCAAGGTGGAGGTGGAGTACTGGTTTGGGCTGGTATCATCAAAGATGAGCTTGTGGGGCCTTTTCGGGTTGAGGATGGAGTCAAGCTCAACTCCCAGTCCTACTGCCAGTTTCTGGAAGACACCTTCTTCAAGCAGTGGTACAGGAAGAAGTCTGCATCCTTCAAGAAAAACATGATTTTCATGCAGGACAATGCTCCATCACACGCGTCCAAGTACTCCACAGCGTGGCTGGCAAGAAAGGGTATAAAAGAAGAAAATCTAATGACATTGCCTCCTCGTTCACCTGATCTGAACCCCATTGAGAACCTGTGGTCCATCATCAAATGTGAGATTTACAAGGAGGGAAAACAGTACACCTCTCTGAACAGTGCCTGGGAGGCTGTGGTTGCTGCTGCACGCAATGTTGATGGTGAATAGATCAAAACACTGACAGAATCCATGGATGGCAGGCTTTTGAGTGTCCTTGCAAAGAAAGGTGGCTATATTGGTCACTGATTTGTTTTTGTTTTGTTTTTGAATGTCATAAATGTATATTTGTGAATGTTGAGATGTTATATTGGTTTCACTGGTAAAAATAAATAATTGAAATGGGTATATATTAGTTTTTTGTTAAGTTGCCTAATAATTATGCACAGTAATAGTCACCTGCACACACAGATATCCCCCTAAAGTAGCTAAAACTAAAAACAAACTAAAAACTACTTCCAAAAATATTCAGCTTTGATATTAATGAGTTTTTTGGGTTCATTGAGAACATGGTTGTTGTTCAATAATAAAATTAATCCTCAAAAATACAACTTGCCTAATAATTCTGCACTCCCTGTAGTGATGGAAAAGTTGTTTCAAGGGGACTAACACCTGGACTGTGGCATGCCAGAGGGGGATCCATGGCAAAACTCCCATGGAAAATTATGTAGTTGACGCAGAATCGGGTTTTAATCCATAAAGGGCATAAATCACCTAACATTCCTAAATTGTTTGGAATAACGTGCTTTAAAACATCCAGTGTGTGTATACGATCAGGTATGATGTTTTATCGATCAGGTAGTGTAAGGGTTGCGCCTGCTTCACAGTGACAGATCAAACTCTGACAGACCAAACTCCCCGTTTAATGCACCGCAAACAACCGCAAACAGTCCATTTGCACAACCGCAAACTCCCCATTTGCACAAGGTTGGATACCAAGCTAGCCATGTCCTGTTCTTTGTCCTCACTGACTTCATTGAAGGTCTTTTCCTCCACCCAGCCATGTACAACACCAAGGGTCCCCGAAAGGTGACAACAAGCCACCTGGGACGCCTGCTGTGGTTGTCTTCCACCTCCTCAAAGCCACCTTCCTCCTCTGACTCCTCTTCTTCAGACTCCTCTCTCTGCATTGCCGCAGGTCCAGCAATCAACGACGACAAGGCTGCTTCTGATGCTGATGGTGACCACAACTCTTCCTCTTCATGCTCATCTACGGCCTGATCCAGCACTCTTCGCAGGGCAAGCTCCAGAAAAAACGCATATGGGATGAGGTCGATGATGTTGCCTTGGGTTTGACTTACCAGGTTTGTCACCTCCGCAAAAGGACGCATGAGCCTACAGCCAATGTGCATGAGCGTTCAGTAACACGGCCAAAAAATACCCAGCTCCGCAGAAGCTGTCCTCTTTTTTTTTTTATTAAAAAAATCTGTTCTTACCAGTTTAATCTCTGTTTTGTCCCCTATCAGGGGCCGGTGTATGGAATAGATTTTAGGAACCGGGAGATGGAAAAAGATGGTTGGTCGGTCCTCTTACTTCCAATTTGGGGCACTGCACGTGCGCCGTGCAATGTACTGTGCCACCCTATATGAGTGGTGTGTTAAGTAGTACTATTCTATCAGTTTAATCCCTGTTACGTCCCCTATCAGGGGCCGGTGTATGGAATAGATTTTAGGAACTGGGAGATGGAAAAAGATGGCTGGTCGGTCAGCTTACTTCCAATTTGGGGCACTGCACGTGTGCCGTGCAATGTACTGTGCCACCCTATATGAGTGGTGTGTTAAGTAGTACTATTCCTATCAGTTTAATCCCTGTTACGTCCCCTATCAGGGGACGTGTATCAAATAGATTTTAGACAACCGCAAAGAGTTGGCAATAGTTGACACACTCATGACATAAATTGTATTCCTCTATGCGTCAATCTTGGTGTAGTGATGACTGTGCTCGTGCGCACTTTTGGGAGATTGCCCAAGGGGATTTCAAGGGATGCAAGGTGCCGGCAGCACCCACCGCCGTTCGTGCCCAGCGCCACCTTTCTAGACTTCTGCACCGCCTCCTAATCCTCTGTGCCGCCTCTCGCTCTCCCTCCCTCCCCCCTCCTCCTGCTGTAAGATATTGCGCGTGCGCACAGGGCTCTGAGAGGCTGGCGCCAGAGTGCAGGTCATACCTGGGTTGAGCGAAGGGCCGGCGCATGCGCACTTTGCTTTAAGAAGCCAAATCGAGAAGTCCGCACGGGCGCATCAGGCAGAGCCCTGTGCGCACGCGCGAGATCTTACAGCAGGAGGAGGGAGGAGGGGGGATGGAGGGAGAGCGAGAGGCGGCACAGAGGATTAGGAGGCGGTGCAGAAGTCTGGAAAGGCGGCGCTGGGCACGAACGACGGTGGGTGCGGCCGGCACCTTGCATCCCTTGACATCCCATTGGGCACCTTATTGTAACGGTCACGTCCACACTCACACAGGGGGAAGGATAGTGACCACTGCGCTCCACCCTCACCCCTGGCCCTGCCTACTTGCCTCACGAGTCCTGATGACAGGGGACAACTGGACGACAGTCCCTAACTTAGGATACGTGCAGGGAAGACAGACAAGACAAAATACGGAACATGAACGGACCGGGTCAAAACCAAGAGAGCTACGCAGTACAAAGGGTTAAGCAAAGAATGGTCAGGAGAAGCCGGGGTCAAATACCAGGAGAGTAGAGAAGTACAAGAGGAGTCCTAAGAGAGTAGTCAGGTGGGAGCCGAGGTCACAATACCAGGACGGATGCGCAGTACAGGAGGAGCAGGCAAAAGGATCGTCAGGGAACGGAATCAGGTGTGTATTCAGTAGTCCAACAAATAGCCAGGAACCTAGAAATTAACAGGAAACCTGTGGCTAGCAGGCTGCCTGTATTTATAGTGGGGAGTGAGGGTCATGTGACGTGGCCAGCGTCACATGACCGACAGACCAACCAGTTGAGCACCGAGTGATCAGCTCGGCGCTCAAGGCAGACTTAGGAGCAGGGAGCTACCCAGCAGTAAAGCCGCCCTGGGAATGAGGTCAAACACAGATCCTCATTCCCAAAGCTAGGCAACAGTTCTGCGGGCAATGGGGGACCGAGTGCACCTCCGGAACCCCGTTACACTTATTTCTTTGAGTGACAAGTTAGTAAAACCTGTTTTTTAGCAAAATAAGGCTACGGATCACATTTAGAAGCCCACATTAGGAATCCTGATGAGGCCCTGAACATCAGCATATGTTTAGCTGAGAGGGGTGAAACCTGGTGACAGAATCCCTTTAATAAAGGTGAGGTAATATAGACTTTTTTGACCTAGGCGAATTCTCTTCTCAGTGACAATACCTCCTGCTGCGCTGAAGGTCCTTTCTGACAGGACACTTGAAGCGGGGCAGGCCAGAAGTTCTATCGCAAATTGGGATAGCTCAGGCCACAGGTCAAACCTGCACACCCAGTAGTCAAGGGGTTCATCGCTCCTCAGAGTGTCGATATCTGCAGTTAAGGCAAGGTAGTCTGCTACCTGTCGGTCGAGTCGTTCTCTGAGGGTGGAACACGAAGGGCTGTGGCGATGCATAGGACTTAAAAAGCTCTGCATGTCCTCCATCAACAACACGTCTGTAAAGCGTCCTGTCCTTACCGGCGTGGTCGTGGTAGGAGAAGGATTACTTTCACCTCTTTTCCTGTTAGATTCCCGTTGTGCTGTGACATCACCCTAATGCACTGTGAAAAACATACTTTTTAACTTGTTTTGAAACTGCTGCATCCTTTCCGACTTCCGGTAATTCGGTAACATTATAGCCACTTTCTGCTTATACCGGGGCTCTAGTAGCGTGGCCACCCAATACAGATCGTTCTCCTTCAGCCTTTTTATACGAGTGTCCCTCAACAGGCATGACAGCATGAAAGATCCCATTTGCACAAGGTTGGATGCCGAGCTACTCATGTCCCGTTCCTCGTCCTCACTGATCTCATTGAAGATCTGTTCTTCCCCCCAGCCACGTACAACACCACGGGTACCAGATAGGTGACAACGAGCACCCTGGGATGCCTGCTGTGGTTGGTCTTCCTCCTCCTCAAAGCCACATTCCTCCTCTGACTCCTCTTCCTCAGACTCCTCTTCCAGCGTTGACGCAGGTCCAGCAAGCGATGCTGATAAGGCTGTTTCTGGTGGTGATGGTGACCACAACTCTTCCTCTTCCTCTTCACGCTCATCTACGGCCTGATCCAGCACTCTTCGCAGGGCACGCTCCAGGAAGAAAACAAATGGGATGATGTCGCTGATGGTGCCTTCGGTGCGACTGACTAGGCTTGTCACCTCCTCAAAAGGACGCATGAGCCTACAGGCATTGCGCATGAGTGTCCAGTAACGTGGCAAAAAAATACCCAGCTCCGCAGAGGCTGTCCTAACACCCCGGTCATACAAATACTCGTTGACAGATTTTTCTTGTTGGAGCAGGCAGTAGAACATTAGGAGTGTTTTTTATTTTTATTTTTTATTTATCTTTATTTTTACTTTTAACAATCATAATATTAATCACATTGGTGTACATAATATGACAATCATGAACATCATTATACACAAATTCAACCCATCATCCTAAATTCACACCTGAGGTAATAAGAAATATAAATATCTACCCCCCCCCCCCCCATTGGCTGTCGTCCATTCCATTCATTCAAGTATAAAGTAATATCAATATTATAAATATTAAAAAATTAAATATAGCTATGTAGTTCTGCGTGCAACTCTCTGTTTCCTTTCAATCTCCTCATATATTCTAATTTGCTTAAGGTATGAACTCCACTCCCTTATCGAGGGCGGGGAGACAGATCCCCAATACTTAATCAGTATAGCTTTAGCCACCATCAAACCCCTCAACCAAATCTGTCTGGCCTGGGGAGGGACTTCCATTTCTGACCCATAATCTCCAAAGATCACTATCAAAATCCCCGGATTATAGTTTATTGAAGACTCCTTTTGTAGGGTAGAGAAGACCTCATCCCAGTATTTTCTTATTTTACTACAGCTCCAAAGCAAATGGGCATAATTCGCATTAACATACCCACATTTGGGGCAGCAACAATCCCGGTCTTTATTTTGGGGGAATTTTCCTTGTATTTTGGGCGTGTAGTACAGTCTATGGAGGATCTTAAATTGGATTAATCTGTGAGCACTGGAGACTGCCGCCTTTCTCACGTTCCTATAAATAGAAGACCACTGTAGTGGAGGACAATTCAACTCTTGCTCCCACTTACTTGGGCTTTTAAAAGGTGTTACAGTTGCCAGTGCCGTTCGGAGTTTAGCGTATAAACTGGATAGCTTCACCTTCTCATACTTCTGAGCGTCACAATAGTCAAAAAATATATTCTCTCGTGGAAAAATAAGACCCCTATTCCTAGAGGTATCAAATGCATGTTTCAGGCGTGAATACATAAAAAAATCTAATGGTGAACTTTCGGTGAAACCAAATTCCAAAAGTGACTTAAAACGACCCAAATAAAGAAGGTGAGACACCCTATTGATGCCATTACATAACCAATAACCAAAATCTGTAATTTTGAAGAATTCCTCCAGCCCCCTGTTCTCCCACAGAGGGGTAAAAGCAAACGGGCCGGAAACTTTAAGGGTCTCCTTCAGCTTGTTCCACACCCTCTGGAATGAGCAAGGGATCAGCAAAGACTTCCTCATTCCCATATACCCAGTCTCCAAAGATGCAAAAATATTCTCTATTGGTTTGTCAAAAACTTTAACCAAATACCGTGAAAGTAAACTCTCTTTCAGATAACAGCAACACTGTATCTGTGCACATAAATAATAACCTTGAAAAAAAGGTAGTGACAGCCCACCATCTGCCTCCGACAACCAAAGATATCTCTGCTTTATACGCACCCTCTTCCTTCCCCAAATTAGATCATTGATCAAGGTCTCCAGTCTATGAAAGAAGATATCATCGATCCAAATGGGGGAAGCACACATCGGGAACAAAACTATAGGTAAGATAATCATCTTAATCAGTGCTATTCGGTCCGTCTGTGCCAGCATCAGTTTCCGCCAAGCGCTAACCTTGGCCCCAACTTTATTCAAAACCGGGGCCAAATTAAGTTCATAAAACCTATTAATAGGAACCCCAATCTTAATCCCCAGATAATCCAAGGTGTCGTTGGGGGCCAAAACACGGACTCGCTTCCCTTCATCTACCGCCTTCCGGTTCAGCGGGAGGAGCGATGACTTTGTCCAATTGATCATGTAGCCTGATAGTTTACCATAATCTTCTATTACCTCTATAACGTGCGGGAGGATTTTCCAACCCTGATCAAGAAACAGAATCACGTCATCGGCATATAAGCTTATTTTATCGCTCACTCCCGCCACCCCGAAACCTTCTATACCATTATCTAAGCGGATCCGACAAGCCAACAGTTCAATAAAAAGAGCGAAGAGGAGAGGAGAGAGGGGGCAGCCCTGTCTCATCCCCCTCCGCATCATAACAGGGGAAGAGCTAATACCGTTGATACTGATAAATGCAACCGGCTGTTCATATAGCATTTGGGTCATTCCAAGAAATAAATTCCCAAGGCCAAAGTGAGACATCGTAGCCCACAAAAAAGGCCACTCCATCCTGTCAAACGCCTTTGCGGCATCTAAGGACAGGACGGAGTGGTCTATACCCCCTCCAACAGACAGATTCAAATAGACCCTATATAAACTCATCTGTATTTGGCGTCCCGGGATAAAGCCCGTCTGATTGGGATGTACCAGACAAGCGATAACTCTCTTCAGGCGATTAGCCAAAATTTTTGCAAAGATCTTATAGTCCGTATTTAGGAGCGATATAGGTCTATATGACCCCATATCGCGTGGATCCTTCTCCTTTTTTAAAACCAGAGTGACCACCGCCTCTCTAAACGATAGGGGTAAAGAGCCAGATGCACAGGATTCATTCAGAACTAGAAGTAAGATCGGCAGTAGTGATTTAGCATGGTACCTATACAATTCAAATGGCAATCCATCTGGGCCGGGCGATGAATTATATTTTAAGGAAGGAAGAATCGCTTGGAGTTCCTCCAAAAGTATGGGGGAGTCCAACATCTCTCTATCTTGTGCAGATAACTGAGGAAGCTCTAATTGTTGAAGATAATGGTCCATATCAGTCTGGCTAAGCGTAGACTCAGATTTATAAAGGGTGGAAAAGTATTTCACAAATTCCTTGTGAATTCCTAATTTCTCTTATACTGGTAGACTCTCTCTGGTTGGCCACCAAACGGGCCAAAATCGTTTTTCCAGATTCGCAAAAGCGAGTCTGGCCTTGAAATAGGAGCTTGTGTTGTGCCTTTTTATAGAGAAGTGTCTTAAGCTGTAAATTAGCCTCCTTTAACTGATTCATGTATTGCTCCTTATGGCCGTCAATTAATGCGGCTCGTAAACTCCCTATTGAGTCTGTAAGTTGTTGTTCCCTGCGCCGTACTTCCATTCTAAACCTATTAATTTTACTAAAGTATAAGCCCCTTATATGGGCCTTCAAAGCGTCCCACACATAATGAATATGTGTTGAGCCTACATTGAAGCCCCAAAATTCCGAAATATCCTGGTCTAATCGCGATTGCTCCCCTATCACATCAAACCAATGCGGGTTTAATTTAAAGGTTCTTCCTAAAGTGGAGGCCTCTACAAACGCAATCAGAACTGGGGAGTGATCCGAGATTCCATGAGGTTCATATTTCATTCTCAGGACGCGATCGCACAAATCCCGACTTGCAAAGGCCAGATCAATACGGGACATTGACCCGTATGACTTGCTAAAACATGAAAAGATTTTTTTATTGCCATAGAGGTGGCGCCAGATATCGACCAGCGCCAGCTCCTGGCAAACAGCATTCAAAGGAGACCCCGTGCGACCGCGCCCAGGAAACGAAGAGAACCGGTCCAGCTCAGGGTCAAGAACTGCGTTAAAGTCACCTGCCACTAATAACGCACATTGATTTTTTGTGGATAAATATTTGGCTAACTGTGAGAAAACCGTTGATTTAAATGGTGGGGGTATATAAATAAAGGCCAGTATCACCTCCTGCCCTTTCCAATACCCATGAAGAAATACATATCTCCCTTCTTTATCAATCACACTATCTAACGGTTGAAACTCCACCCCACGATGAATATATACGCTGACACCTCTTGCATAGGAAGAGTAGCTAGCGTGGTACTCAAGAGAAGCCCATTTCCTTTTAAGTGTAAAGATCCTATCTAATGTTGAGTGGGTCTCTAATAGTACCACAATGGCAGGCAGATGACGGACCACAAGATCAAATACCACCGTCCGCTTCACTCTGTCACCCAGCCCTCTTACATTCCAGAATAGAATATTACATGGCATGTCCTATGAATAGAGGTAATTCCAAGACCCCCGTCCTAACAGAGAGGCACGCATAACTACAAAGCAAACGACGGCAGCCAATCCCTCCCTCAAACCCACCCCCAAAAACCCTACCTATATGGTTGACAAGGCATTTCGCAATACCCATCAACCTCTCTCCTTCCACCAAACCTCCCCCCCACCAGTGTCCTAACACCCCGGTCATACAAATACTCGTTGACAGATTTTTCTTGTTGGAGCAGGCGGTAGAACATTAGAAGTGTTGAATTCCTATGTGTCGGGCTGTCGCAAATCAAGCGCCTCACTGGCATGTTGTTTCGCCGCTGAATATCAGAAAAGTGCGCCATGGCCGTGTAGGAATGCCTGAAATGGCCACACACCTTCCTGGCCTGCTTGAGGACGTCCTGTTAGCCTAGGTACTTATGCACAAAGTGTTGTATGATCAGATTTAACACATGTGCCATGCACGGCACATATGTCAACTTGCCCAAATTCAATGCCGCCAACAAATTGCTTCCGTTGTCACACACCACTTTGCCGATCTCCAGTTGGTGCGGGGTCAGCCAGTGATCCACCTGTGCGTTCAGGGCGGACAGGAGTGCTGGTCCAGTGTGACTCTCTGCTTTCAGGCAATTCAACCCCAAGACGGTGTGACACTGTCATATCCGGGATGTGGAATAGCCCCTGGGGAGCTGGGGGGGGGGGGGTGCAGTTGATGTGGAGCAAGACGCAGCAGCAGAAGAGGACTCAGCCGAGGAGGTTAGCGAAGAGGATGGAGTAGGAGGAGTAGAGGAGGTGGCAGAAGGCCTGCCTGCAAGTCGTGGCGGTGTCACCAACTCCTCTGCAGAGCCACGCATTCCATGCTTGGCAGCCGTCAGCACGTTTACCCAATGCGCAGTGTACGTGTTATACCTGCCCTGACTGTGCTTTGCAGACCAGGTATCAGTGGTCAGATGGACCCTTGCCCCAACACTGTGTGCCAGACATGCTATGACTTTCTTTTCCACAATAAAGTACAGGTTGGGGATAGCCTTTTGTGGAAAAAAAATTCGGCCGGGTACCTTCCACTGCGGTGTCCTAATAGCTACAAATTTTTTGAAGGCCTCAGACTCCACCAGCTTGTATGGTAAAAGATGGCGGGCTAAGAGTTCAGACAAGCCAGCTGTCAGACGCCGGACAAGGGGGTGACTCTGTGACATTGGCTTCTTACGCTCAAACATTTCCTTGACAGACACCTGAGTGTGGGCAGATGAGCAGGAACTACTGAAGGTGAGAGGCGGAGTGGTGGGTGGTTCAGAGGGGGCAAGGAGGACAGCAGTGGTTGACGTGGCTGAAGATACTGGACCAGGAGGAGGATGGTGGCTTTGAGTTTGTGTGCTGCTTGTACTCATCATGTGTTGATCCCTTAGGCGTTTGTGATGTGAGATCATGTGCCTTCGCAAAGCAGTTGTACCTAGGTGGGTGTTGGACTTCCCACGACTCAGTTTCTTTTGGCACAGGTTGCAAATGGCTTCGCTGTTATCAGAGGCAGACACACAAAAAAAAATTGCCACACTGCTGAGCTTTGCAATGACGGCATTCTGGTGGTGGCAACAGCATGCATTGATTGGCGTGCTGTCTGGCTGACCCCAGGTGCCGATACATGCTGTCTGACTGTGCCACTAGCGCCTTGCGACAACCTCCCCCTGCTCCCAACTTGTCTCCTCCTCCTCTCGGTCTCCCCATCTGAACTATCCCACTGTTCTTCTTCTCTTCGAGCGGGCACCCACGTGACATCCACGGACACATCGTCATCATCAACCGCTTCACTTGTATCTGACAACTCAGCAAAGGAAGCAGCAGCAGGTACAACATCATCATTACACCGTACGTCCATGTGTGTAATGCTGTCTGACTGAGACATATCCCTGTTATCTACATCCTCTGACAATAATCACTCATTTCTTACAACTGATGTGTAAATTACTCCTCTGACAGATCAAGTGAAGCGGCTGTGGTGCTAGTGTTGGTGGTGGCGGCGGGCGAGTGGTAACTTGAGAGGTGCCCGAAGCTGAGCTGGAGGAGGATGGTGCATCAAGGTTCTAAGCGGAAGCTGTAGAAGATTGGGTGTCCTGTGTAAGCCAGTCAACTATGTCCTTAGAATTTTTCGAGTTCAGGGTACTTGACCTCTGAACACTGGGCATTATTCTAGGGCCAAAGGAAATCACAGCACCACGACGACGACGGCCCCTGCCGGGTGGCCTGCCTCTGCCTGTCATTTTTTTTTAGATTAGTGGTACTATGCGTGCAAGGTACTGTGCCACCCTATATGAGTGGTGGGCAGTGGGCACAGTACAGTCTGTGGGCCTGACACTCACTGGCAGGAAACTGCAATTATATTACAGAGAAAAAATTTAATGACTTTTTTATCTGCAAGGTACTGTGCCACCCGATATGAGTGGTGGGCACTGGCAGTGGGCACAGTACAGTCAGTGGGCCTGACACACACTGGCAAGCAACTGCAATTATATTACAGAGAAAAAATTAAATGACTTTTTTATCTGCAAGGTACTGTGCCACCCGATATGAGTGTTGGGCACTGGCAGTGGGCACAGTACAGTCAGTGGGCCTGACACACACTGGCAGGCAACTTCAATTATATTACAGAGGAAAAATGTAATGACTTTTTTATCTGCAATGTACTGTGCCACCCGATATGAGTGGTGGGCAGTGGGCACAGTACAGTCTGTGGGCCTGACACTCACTGGCAGGCAACTTCAATTATATTACAGAGAAAAAAAATTATGACTTTTTTATCTGCAAGGTACTGTGCCAGCCGATATGAGTGGTGGGCACTGGCAGTGGGCACAGTACAGTCAGTGGGCCTGACACACACTGGCAGGCAACTGCAATTATATTACAGAGAAAAAAATTAAATGACTTTTTTTTATCTGCAAGGTACTGTGCCACCCGATATGAGTGGTGGGCATTGGCAGTGGGCACAGTACAGTCAGTGGGCCTGACACACACTGGCAGGCAACTGCAATTATATTACCGAGAAAAAATGTAATTACTTTTTTATCTGCAATGTACTGTGCCACCCGATATGAGTGGTGGGCAGTGGGCACAGTACAGTCTGTGGGCCTGACACTCACTGGCAGGCAACTGCAATTCTATTACAGAGAAAAAATGTAATGACTTTTTTATCTGCAAGGTACTGTGCCAGCCGATATGAGTGGTGGGCACTGGCAGTGGGCACAGTACAGTCAGTGGGCCTGACACACACTGGCAGGCAACTGCAATTATATTACAGAGAAAAAATTAAATGACTTTTTTATCTACAAGGTACTGTGCCACCCGATATGAGTGGTGGGCATTGGCAGTGGGCACAGTACAGTCAGTGGGCCTGACACACACTGGCAGGCAACTGCAATTATATTAAAGGGTAAAAATTTAATTACTTTTTTATCTGCAAGGTACTGTGCCACCCGATATGAGTGGTGGGCAGAGGGCACAGTACAGTCTTTGGGCCTGACACTCACTAGCAGGCAACTGCAATTATATTACAGAGAAAAAATGTAATGACTTTTTTTATCTGCAGGGTACTGTGCCACCCGATATGAGTGGTGGGCACTGGCAGTGGGCACAGTACAGTCAATGGGCCTGACACACACTGGCAGGCAACTGCAATTATATTACAGAGAAAAAAATTATTAAATGACTTTTTTATCTGCAAGGTACTGTGCCACCCGATATGAGTGGTGTGCACACAGTACAGTCTGTGGGCCTGTGGCCTCTCACACACAAAAAAATTATAAAAGCAGACTGATGTACCAACCCTAAAAAGGGCTTTTTGGGGTGCTGTCAGGATGTTGTCCTTACAGCAGATGAGTCTTTGAGGACTGGAGTGGACACAGAACACTGGCCTTGCTAACGATTTCCCTATTATTTGAGCAGCAGCTGCACTCTCCCTGCTCTAACTAACACTGCAGCTTCAGAATGAATCTAAGATGGATGCTTTTTGATAGGAGGTGGGAGGGTCTGGGAGGGAGGGTATGCTGATTGGCACGAATGTGTCTGCTGACTGTGAGGTACAGTGTCAAAGTTTGCTCAATGATGACGTATAGGGGGCGGACCGAACATCGCATATGTTCGCCCGCCGCGGCGAACGCGAACAATCGATGTTCGCCGGGAACTGTTCGCCGGCGAATAGTTTGGGACATCTCTAATAAGGATTAGGGAATTACATACACAATACCCCTTTTTGTGTTTTTTTTTTTTTATAATTTACTGGATGCTAAGATCATAAAAAAACATTTTATACTCATATTAAATCGCAACAAGAGGAAATTATATCCAAAAAACACATTAATATGTGAAAATGCCGATAATAGAAGGAAAGAAAATAATATTATAGGGAATTGTTAATTATAAGGGTGAATAAAATATTTATCAAGCTGGTAATATAGAAAAAAGACATACAGGCGAATCTCGAAAAATTTGAATATTGTGCAAAGTTCATTTATTTCAGTAATGCAACTTAAAAGGTGAAGCTAACATATGAGATAGACTCATTACATGCAAAGTGAGTTATTCCAAGCCTTTATTTGTTATAATTTGGATGATTATGGCTTACGGCTTATGAAACCCCAAAGTCACAATTTTGAGGTACCCTTTGCTCAGGGGATATGGATTAATTAGCTGACTAGAGTGTGACACTTTGAGCCTAGAATATTGAACCTTTTCACAAAATTCTAATTTTAAGCTGCATTAATGCAATTCCTTTTAATTTGCATTACTTAAATAAATGGACTTTTGCAGATATTCTAATGTTTCGAGTTTCACCTGTATATGATAATGACATAGATGCAAATTTGTTTCCTGGATTTGTATTGGACTGACTATGTGGGTATAAAAATGGGTGAAATCTCCTGGATTAACATGGCCACTAAGAAAGGAGTCAGAGGGACTTTGAAACGTGTTTGGTGTGATGAAATAATCAGGAGACCATTTGGAAACATAAGATCCATCAAAAGACTTTTTGATTGTCCCACTAAGAAAATGCAGCAAGTAATGGAGTAATAAGTAAGAGTGGAGCGCTTTCTCAATCACTTTCTCCGAACCATACAAGCTTTGAAAGCCTTTGCACAAGCTATCGCAATCCCCTTTACCACGTAGGACTCCAACAGTCAGCGGCACTAACCGACATTGCGATTTGGATAGCGGGACTATTTCTACATTACTCAGAGAGGTGGAGGTAAGCAGTAATGAGCAGATCACGTGGGATGCCACGATTTATACGCCACTACCCACCAACAGTGAGTACACAAACTTTGTTAATGATAGACATTTTATCTCATGAAAGGAAGAATATTAGTTACTGAATGTGAATTTTGGACACAATATAAACTATTTAAGAGCTCCTTTTTAAGCTCTTGCCAAGAAATAGCGACATACAGTACAGACCAAAAGTTTGGAATACACCTTCTCATTCAAAGAGTTTTCTTTATTTTCATGAGTATGAAAATTGTAGATTCACACTGAAGGCATCAAAATTATGAATTAACACATGTGGAATTATATACATAACAAACAAGTGTGAAACAACGGAAAATATGTCATATTCTAGGTTCTTCAAAGTAGCCACCTTTTGCTTTGATTACTGCTTTGCACACTCTTGGCATTCTCTTGATGAGCTTCAAGAGGTAGTCCCCTGAAATGGTTTTCACTTCACAGGTGTGCCCTGTCAGGTTTAATAAGTGGGATTTCTTGCCTTATAAATGGGGTTGGGACAATTAGTTGCGTTGAGGAGAAGTCAGGTGGATACACAGCTGATAGTCCTACTGAATAGACTGTTAGAATTTGTATTATGGCAAGAAAAAAGCAGCTAAGTAAAGAAAAACGAGTGGCCATCATTACTTTAAGAAATGAAGGTCAGTCAGTCAGCCGAAAAATTGTGAAAACTTTGAAAGTAAGGGCTATTTGACCATGAAGGAGAGTGATGGGATGCTGCGCCAGATGACCTGGCCTCCACAGTCACCGGACCTGAACCCAATCGAGATGGTTTGGGGTGAGCTGGACCGCAGAGTGAAGGCAAAAGGGCCAACAAGTGCTAAGCATCTCTGGGAACTCCTTCAAGACTGTTGGAAGACTATTTCAGGGGACTACCTCTTGAAGCTCATTAAGAGAATGCTAATAGTGTGCAAAGCAGTAATTAAAGCAAAAGGTGGCTACTTTGAAGAACCTAGAATATGACATATTTTCAGTTGTTTCACACTTGTTTGTTATGTATATAATTCCACATGTGTTAATTCATAGTTTTGATGCCTTCATAGTCATGAAAATAAAGAAAACTCTTTGAATGAGAAGGTGTGTCCAAACTTTTGCTCTGTACTGTATATATCGGCCGTCTGGACTTATGGAACATAAAATAACAAAGTTATAAACATGGATTATCAACAACATATATTGTGTGGAAAGAGTTATATATTGTGTAATTATCCACAAGAAATTTAATATCGATAATTTAATGTTTTGCACATTGTATTGCATGTTCAATAGCTATAAATACAACAATAAATACAAATTATCACAGTCCATATATGTAGTCTGAAATAGCCAATTACATAGCTATATTGAACATTAATTTAGAGAAAAACATCCAGTGCCTTTTATTTTAATTTATGTGTTTTATTTTATTTTAGAATGGAAATATTTAATTTTTTTAGGGGGGATTTTTATGGTAATTTTATGTGGATAATATATTCTGTCTAAGAGAGTTCAAAATAAATGATTTAGGGATATTTAGTTTCTGGAGTGATTCTGATGAAGAGTGCCTATCTATAACTTGATTAGCTTGTATCCTATTTTTTGGTGATGGGGTGAAGTTACTGATAGATAGAGCTCCTTATCCAGGGTAACCGGAGGGTGAACTGCTGTTCTATATATTGTAATGTAAAATCAACACACGACGTCTAATAGGACATACGTATCTATCCTATTATAATATCCCGTAAATGGCAGTAGCACAATATAATTTCACCGCTGGATGGCAATTATGACATATATTTTTCAGTGATGAGCGGCACGGGCAATATTCCAATTTGCGAACTTTCCGAATATTTGGGCGAATATTTGTCATATAGTCGCAAATTCGAGAATTTGCGATCTCCAGTCTCTATTTTCTTGATTGCGAAAATCAGCAAATTGAAAATTTGCGATACGAAAATTTGCTATCAACACTATACCTAAAGTCAAAGATGTTGCAGCCTTCTCATTGGCCTACAAGCAAGAAGCAGTGAGGGATCATAAGTACTGATGAAAAAAATCTAGAATATTCACGATTATGAAGATATAGCACTATATTCTAGATATTTGCGAATTCTTGAAGTGTCAATATTCGCAATAAAAATTAGCAATTTGAATATTTGCGATCAAAACTAATATTTTTCTCTTTTTTTCCCTATTAATACACCCCCCCCAAAAAAAGGAAAATTATGTAAAATCAACGCAGAACGGCTAATAGGACATACGTATCTTTCGTATTAATATACCCCGTAAATGGCTATATCACACAGAACTTGCTCTCCAATCACAAGCAAGGTTTGCTGGAATTAGTGATGTATCACATAGTGCAAACAACCTAAAAGCAGCAATATAACACCAATTTGCATCCCCAATTAATGTAGCAAGATATAATAGAATTGCTCCTATTACCCAGGCTGTACACTCTCCTATTGCACCCGGTTCTCCTTTTATAGTGCATAATACTTTATACTTTATATAATTGTATAGGGCATTATACTACAGGGGGAGACCATTATATATGGAATAGGGGCATTATACTATGGGTGAAGAGCATTATAAAAACGGGGGAATTATACCACAGGGTGGAAAGTTTATTATATATACAGTCTGACTGCCCCCAGAACAATGCAGTCCGACTGCCCACAGAACAATGCCAGAAGATGCCAGTAGCACATAGGTTAAGAAATGACAAGCTCAGAGTCTTGTCTACAAATGCTCACAGTTTAGGGAATAATATCAATGAACTTGAGGCTATAATGACATCTGAGAATATAGATTTAGTGGCTGGTACTGAGACGTGGTTCAATGGAAGTAATGACTGGGATATAACAATTCCAGGGTTCTCTATATATAGGAAAGACAGAGAAGGAAAGAAGGGGGAGGGTGGCCCTGTATGTGAAAGGTAGCATAAAATCTAATTTAATACAATTTAGCGAGACCAATTTTGAGTCAGTTTGGGTTACCTTGCAGCTTGATAATCATAAGGTAACTTGTGTAGGTGTGATATATAGACCACCGAGCCAAGTCAAAGAATTACATGATCTACTAGTTGAGGAAATAGCTAAAATGACATTAAAGGGGGAAGTTATCATTATGGGAGACTTTAATCTTCCTGATGTAAACTGGAAAACCAAAATAGCTAGTTCTGCCAGGAGTACAGATATTCTAAATTCCCTACTGGGATTATCTCTACAGCAAGTTGTTGAGGAGCCAACCCGGAAGGAGGCCATTTTAGATTTAGTATTCACAAATGGGAATTTGGTATCTGATATTACAGTAGGGGAAAGCTTCGGATCTAGTGATCACCAGTCAGTGTGGTTTACTATAAGTACAGTGACTGATTCACACCACACAAAAACAAACGTTTTAGATTTTAGAAAAACAGAATTTTCTAAAATTAGATTAGTGGTATACGAGTCCCTATCAGATTGGAACAGTTTCAATGGAGTCCAGGAGAAATTGGACTACTTAAAAGTGGCACTATTGAAGGCAACAGAAAATTGCATTAGGCTTGTCAGTAAAAGCAAAAAAAGCAAGAGACCACTGTGGTACTCAGCAGAAGTGGCCAAAATCATTAAAAACAAAATGATAGCATTTTTTAATTATAAAAATTAAAAAAACGAAGATGACAGGCAAATTTATAAGATTAGGCAGAGAGAGGCCAAACAAGTTATAAAAGCTTCTAAAGCGCAGGCAGAAGAGAAATTAGCTCAGTCAGTGAAAAAAGGCGATAAGACATTCTTCAGATACATAAATGAAAAAAGGAAACTAAAACAAGGAATTACCAAATTAAAAACAAAAGAAGGAAGGTATATGGAAGAAGAGAAAGAACTAGCTGACTGCTCAATGAATACTTCTGTTCAGTTTTTACAAAGGAAAATGAAGGAAAAGGATCTCAGTTAGGAAGGAAGACTAATGAATCTGTTGATGCATGTGTCTTTACAGAGGAAGAGGTTCTAAGTCAGCTGTCTAAAATTAATACAAATAAGTCACAGGGGCCTGATGGGATACACCCAAAGCTATTAAAAGAGCTAAGCGGTGAACTAGCAAAACCATTAACAGAGTTATTTAACCAATCACTGGTAGCAGGAGTCGTCCCAGAAGATTGGAAATTAGCAAATGTTGTGCCCATTCACAAGAAAGGTAGTAGGGAGGAATCGGGCAACTATAGGCCAGTAAGCCTGACATCAATAGTGGGGAAATTAATGGAAACCATACTCAAGGAGAGGATTGTGGAGCATCTAAAATCCCATGGATTGAAAGATGTAAAACAGCATGGGTTTACTTCAGGGAGATCATGCCAAACTAATCTTATTGATTTTTTTGATTGGGTGACTAAAATAATAGATGGCGGAGGTGCAGTAGACATTGCTTATCTAGACTTTAGTAAGGCTTTTGATACTGTTCCACATAGAAGGCTTATCAATAAATTAGAGTCTTTGGGCTTGGACTCCCATATTATTGAATGGATTAGGCAGTGGCTGAGGGACAGACAACAGAGGGTTGTAGTCAATGGAGTATATTCAGACCATGGTCTTGTTACCAGTGGGGTACCTCAGGGATCTGTTCTGGGATCCATATTGTTTAATATCTTTATCAGCGAAATTGCAGAAGGCCTCGATGGTAAGGTGTGTCTTTTTGCTGATGACACAAAGATTTGTAACAGGGTCGATGTTCCTGGAGGGATACACCAAATGGAAAAGGATTTAGGAAAACTAGAGGAATGGTCCAAAATCTGGCAACTAAATTTTTATGTTGATAAGTGCAAGATAATGCACCTGGGGCGTAAAAACCCAAGAGCAGAATATAAAATCAGTGATACAGTCCTAACCTCAGTATCTGAGGAAAGGGATTTAGGGGTCATTATATCAGAAGACTTAAAGGTAGGCAGACAATGTCATAGAGTAGCAGGAAATGCTAGCAGAATGCTTGGGTGTATAGGGAGAGGCATTACCAGTAGAAAGAGGGAGGTGCTCATGCCGCTCTACAGAGCACTAGTGAGACCTTATTTGGAGAATTGTGTGCAGTACTGGAGACCATATCTCCAGAAGGTTATTGATACTTTGGAGAGAGATCAGAGAAGAGCTACTAAACTAGTACATGGATTGCAGGATAAAACTTACCAGGAAAGATTAAAGGACCTTAAGATGTATAGCTTGGAAGAAAGACGAGACAGAGGAAATATGATAGAAACTTTTAAATAGATAAAGGAAATCAACAAGGTAAAAGAGGAGATAATATTTAAAAGAAGAAAAACTGCTACACGACGACATAGTTTTAAATTAGAGGGGCAAAGTTTTAAAAGTAATATCAGGAAGTATTACTTTACTGAGAGAGTATTGGATGCATGGAATAGCCTTCCTGCAGAAGTGGTAGCTGCAAATACAGTGAAGGAGTTTAAGCATGCATGGGATAGGCATGAGGCCATCCTTTACATAAGATAGGGCCAAGGGTATTCATAGTATTCAGTATATTTGGCAGACAAGATGGGCCAAATGGTTCTTATCTGCCGACACATTCTATGTTTCTATGTTTCTATACGGGGGTATTATACTACAGTGGGGAGAGCATATATATACTACTACTGCAGGGGGATGTCACGGAACCATGAACCAGACGTACAACAAGAGATAAGTGAAAATAAGAAGGCTTTATTAAAAATAAAGCTGTAAAGCAAAAGTCCAAACGGATGGTGAAACCGAGCAGAGTCTTTGCGAAGCCAGAGGTCAGGAACCAGAAGGGTAGTCAGACGAAGCCAGGATCAGGAACCAGCAGGGTAGTCAGACGAAGCCAGGATCAGGAACCAGCAGGGTAGTCAGACGAAGCCAGGATCAGGAACCAGCAGGGTAGTCAGACGAGGCCAGGATCAGGAACCAGAAGCAGCAGCAGTCTTAGAAGCATGTGAACACAAGAGGACCAAGCAAGGAACTGAAGCCACAGACCTCCTATATATATGAGCTAGGCATCCAGCTCCTCCCAGGGGAAGGAGGAGCCGCAGGGTGGAAGGCTACAAGAAACCCAGGACCCAAGATGGCCGCCAGCACATGTCAAACGAAGGAGAGCAGCAAGCAGGTAAGACCATGACAGTACCTCCCCCTCAAGGGCCCCTCCTCCGCGAAGCACAAAACGGTTTCTGAGGGAAGCGTGCGTGGAAGGCTCGGAGCAAGGCAGGAGCATGGACATCTGCGGAGGGAACCCAGGAACGCTCCTCTGGACCATAACCACGCCAATGGACCAAAAACTGCAACCGACCGCGGACCAGGCGTGAGTCCAGGATATTGCTCACCTCATATTCCTCACGATTGCCCACTTGGACCGGACGAGGCCGAGGAACCGAGGAAGTGATTCGATTACACACCAGTGGCTTCAACAGGGAGACATGAAACACGTTGGAGATCCGCATGCCAGGAGGAAGCGCAAGGGCATAGGCTACCGGGTTTACCCTGCGAAGCACTCGGAAGGGACCAACAAAGCGAGGCGCCAGCTTGGGAGTGGGCACTCGAAGGTTGAGGTTGCGGGTGGACAACCATACACGGTCTCCGACCTGGTAGGAAGGAGCAGGCGCTCGTCTGCGATCAGCCTGGAATCTCTGGCGCTGCGCAGAGACCTCAAGGGACTTCTGGATCTGTACCCAAGAAGCACGTAGGACGGAAAGGTGATCCTCCACAGCCGGAATATCCTGGGGAGAGAATACCTCCGGTAACACGGCAGGTTGGAACCCATAATTGGCCATGAAGGGAGACGTCCCAGAGGAAGAGTTCACCGCCGTGTTCCTGGCAAACTCAGCCCAAGGCAGGAGGTCAACCCAATTGTCTTGGTGATCGGAGACATAGCAACGAAGGAATTGCTCCAAGGCCTGATTGGATCGTTCTGCGGCCCCATTGGACTGAGGGTGGTAGGCCGAGGAGAAGGAGAGATGAATCCCCAACTGGGAGCAAAAGGCGCGCCAGAACCTGGACACAAACTGACTCCCCCGATCCGACACAATCTCCTTAGGCAAACCGTGCAACCGGAAGACCTCCCTGGCAAAAATCGTGGCCAACTCTTGTGCAGAGGGTAACTTCTTGAGAGGAACACAGTGGCACATTTTGGAAAACCGATCCACAATCATGAGAATGACCGTATGGCCTCGGGATGCAGGGAGGTCCACAATGAAATCCATCCCCAGGTGTGACCATGGGCGCTCCCCGGTGGCTATGGGTTGCAGAAGGCCCAACGGAAGGTGCCGAGGGGACTTACTCTGGGCACAAACGGAGCATGCCGCTACATATGCGGCGATGTCGGAACGTAGGGAAGGCCACCAGAACAGACGTGAAACAGCCCAGGACAGCTGATTCTTTCCAGGATGCCCCGCGGTCTTGGAGTTATGGTAGGTTCGCAACAACCGAGTGCGCAACTCCTCAGGCACAAAACATCTGCCGTTGGGTCTCCCAGAGGGAGCAACAGATTGAGCCGCCAAAATCTGCTCACCCAGGGGAGAGGTCAGGCTGGTGCGAATGGCGGCCAGGATCTGATTCGGAGGTATGACCGAAGTCGGAATCGACTCCTCCCTGGACAGCTCGGAGTACTGCCGTGATAAGGCATCCGCCCTGATGTTCTTGGAACCGGGTAGGTAGGAGACCACGTAATTAAAACGTGACAAGAACAGAGCCCATCTGGCCTGACGTGGTGTCAATCTCTTGGCCTCAGAAAGGTAGGTCAGATTCTTGTGGTCCGTCAGGATGAGAACCGGAACCACCGAACCCTCGAGCAAGTGCCTCCATTCTTTAAGGGCCTGCACGATGGCCAATAACTCCCTGTCACCAATCTGATAGTTGCACTCCGCGGAAGACAGTTTCCGGGAGTAAAACCCACAAGGAAGCAGAGGACCCTCTGGTGTTCTACGCTGAGACAGAAGGGCGCCTACTCCCGTCTCAGACGCGTCCACCTCGAGGACAAAGGGCAACCCAGGGTTGGGATGCGACAGAATCGGAGCCGACACAAAGGCGGACTTTAGGGCCTCAAAAGCTCGGATGGCCTCGAGCGGCCAGACCTGGGAATTACTGCCCTTCCTGGTCAGATCCGTGAGAGGCTTGGCCAGCATGGAAAAGTCCCTGATGAACTTCCGATAATAATTGGCGAAGCCCAAAAAGCGCTGCAGGGAACGAAGACCACTGGGCTGGGGCCACTGTAAGACAGCCGAAACCTTCTCAGGATCCATGGAGAACCCCTCAGCGGAAATGATGTAACCTAAGAAGGTTACCTGGGATCGGTGAAATTCGCATTTCTCAAGCTTACCGAACAGCTTGTTCTCTCGTAACCGTTGCAACACTCGTCTGACATCCAGAATGTGGGCCTCCATGGATTCAGAATATACCAAGATGTCATCCAAATAGACTACCACACACTGCTGCAACAGGTCACGGAAAACATCGTTGATGAATTCCTGAAAGACTGCGGGCGCATTGCACAACCCAAAGGGCATAACCAAGGATTCGTAATGACCGGTCCTGGTGTTAAACGCGGTCTTCCACTCATCGCCCGCCTTGATCCTTACCAGGTTATATGCCGCCCTCAGGTCGAGTTTGGTAAAGACCGTGGCCCCTTTAAGGCGATCGAACAGCTCGGAGATCAAGGGTATCGGGTAAGCGTTCTTGATCGTGATGCGATTGAGACCCCTGTAATCGATGCAAGGCCTCAACTCACCGCCCTTCTTTTTCACAAAGAAAAATCCAGCCCCTGCCGGGGACGAAGATTTGCGAATGTGTCCGCGTGAAAGCGCCTCCCTCACGTACTCCTCCATGGCCTCATTCTCCGCTACCGACAGTGGATAGACTTTGCCACGAGGAGGAACGGCACCAGATTGTAACTCTATGGCACAATCGTATGGGCGGTGCGGAGGTAGGGCAACCGCGCGCACCTTATCGAATACATCCCGGTACTCCTCGTATTCAGGAGGCAACAGAGAGTCCGAGGAAGTACACAGCAACTTGACAGACCCATGGATGCAACTAGCCCCACACTGCGGTGACCACGAGAGGATCTCGACCGATCTCCAATCGAAAGTCGGATTATGCTTCTGGAGCCAGGGGTACCCCAAGACCACCGAGTAGTGTGGAGACGAAATAACCTGGAGGCAGACCGACTCTCTGTGAACGGCACCAATGGCTATTCCCACTGGAAGGGTCTCATGAGTCACGTGTGGCGGCAGAAGGGGTCTGCCGTCTATCGCCTCAAGAGCCAGTGGGGAACCTCGAGCCTGCAGAGGAATGGAATTGGCGGCAGCGAACACACTATCAATGAACAAACCACCAGCACCAGAGTCCACCAACGCCTGGGTCGTCACCGAGCCCCCGACCCAGGAAAGGACAACAGTGATCAGTGGTTTGTCAACACGGGAAACCGGGGACGAGGAGACTCCACCCAAGATCTGCCCCCGACAGGATCTCAGGGTACGAGCGTTTCCCGGACGGTTCGGACATGCCAACCGAAAATGCCCACCGAGACCACAGTACATGCATCGGCCCTCGCGTCTCCGGAGTGCCCTCTCCCCCTCGGACAGGCGAGCAAACCCCAGCTGCATGGGTTCACCCCCAGACAAGTCATCCCCAGGAGGCGTGGGAGGAGAGGGAGGCACGGGTGGGACAGCAAACGTAGGCACCAATCTGTTAGAAGACCTCCGCAGGTTCTCCTTAAAGGAAGGTCTCTCCCTGAGTCTGGTGTCAATCAAAATCAGGAAAGAAATAAGAGACTCGAGCTCAACTGGTAGGTCCTTAGCTGCAACCTCATCCTTCAAGGCATCCGAGAGACCATGAGAGAAAGCAGCGACCAGAGCCTCATTATTCCAGCCCACCTCTGCTGCCAGGGTACGAAACTCAATGGCGTATTCAGCTACGGATCGTGAACCCTGTCTGATGGACATAAGGAGCTTCGCAGCAGAGGCAGCACGAGCCGGCACATCGAATACCTTCCGAAGAGAAGCAACAAAACCGGAAAACTCGGCAACCACCGGATTGTTGTTCTCCCATAAAGGGCTGGCCCAGGCCAAGGCCTTGTCCGAGAGCAGCGAGATCAAGAAGCCCACCTTTGATCTCTCAGTAGGAAAGGCATGTGGCAGCAACTCGAAATAAATGCCCACCTGGTTAAGGAAACCTCGGCACTGAGTTGGCTCTCCCCCAAAGCGCTGTGGAAGAGGGGCAGAACCGGTCATACCCCGAAACACCGCAGGCGCAACAACAGGTGTCGGGGTAGACTCTGGCGCAACAACCGGAGCGGCAGTAGGAGCGAGCCCAGGAGCGACAACCGACCCATCGGCAACGGGAGCGAAATGAGCCGTGCGTTCAAGCAGGGTTTGCAACGCCACAGCGAACCGACCCAACAGGTGATCCTGCTGATCAAGTCTGGCAACCAGCGTGGGTAGCGAGGATGGCCCTGTACCGTCAGAATTCATGGCTTGGTCCTAATGTCACGGAACCATGAACCAGACGTACAACAAGAGATAAGTGAAAATAAGAAGGCTTTATTAAAAATAAAGCTGTAAAGCAAAAGTCCAAACGGATGGTGAAACCGAGCAGAGTCTTTGCGAAGCCAGAGGTCAGGAACCAGAAGGGTAGTCAGACGAAGCCAGGATCAGGAACCAGCAGGGTAGTCAGACGAAGCCAGGATCAGGAACCAGCAGGGTAGTCAGACGAAGCCAGGATCAGGAACCAGCAGGGTAGTCAGACGAGGCCAGGATCAGGAACCAGAAGCAGCAGCAGTCTTAGAAGCATGTGAACACAAGAGGACCAAGCAAGGAACTGAAGCCACAGACCTCCTATATATATGAGCTAGGCATCCAGCTCCTCCCAGGGGAAGGAGGAGCCGCAGGGTGGAAGGCTACAAGAAACCCAGGACCCAAGATGGCCGCCAGCACATGTCAAACGAAGGAGAGCAGCAAGCAGGTAAGACCATGACAGGGGAATTATACTATGGAGGCACTATGGGGGGAGAACATTATATTTTCTACCACTACAGGGGGCATTATACTATGGGGGTGAGAGCATTATACATGCTAGCGCTACAGGGGGCATTATGCTACAGGTGGCATTACAGAGGGGGTGTTATACTACAGGGGGGTGAACGCATTATACATAATCACTACACAGGCATTATATTACAGGGGGTTCTATGGGAGGCATAATAATACTGGCAATACCACTACAGGGGGCATTATAATACATGGAGAGGAGAATTATAATAAAGGAGTCACTACACGGTGGGCATTTTAATACAGGCTGGAGCACAACAGGAGGCATTATAATACAGGGGGATATATACATATATACACTAGAGGGGGAGGCATTGTATGGACTGGCACTACAGGGAGAATTATAATACAGGCTATAATAAAAGGGTCATTATAACTACAGGGGGCACTGCATTAGGTATTTATAAATACTGGGGCTACTACAGTGGGCATTATAAATACCTGTCCTAGGTTGGTAATATAGCTTATATGTGTATATAGCCAGACCTGCCAATAACCTAAATACAGTTCCTATGTTTATGTGTTAAAAACAAAAGCAGAGGTATTTACTGTGACATCATGTTTTGAATGTCATATAACTGTTATATTTTGTGTTCACAGAAGCAGAAAAAATAATATGCCTTTAAGATTTATTTTATAGTGTAATTTAAGCTCAGTGACACAGCAGAAGCAACAGAAAGCATAGTGTTAATTTGTTGTTGCTGGGCAGAAGTCTAAACCAATCACAGCCAGCTTCTCACAGATGCAAGAGTTTTCACCAATCACAGCCAGCCTCACACACAGCTTGTCTGGGAATTCCCCTAGCAGGAGCTGCTAGAATCATTATTCACCAAAGACAGGAGTTGAAGAGACATTCACTTCATTGAGAGCTGTGTTTTTATGGAAGACCAAATAGGTATTTAAAACAGTTATATAATGTTCCTGTTGTTAGTATTGTGATTGGAACTGTATATTGAACCAGTTATATGTGTGTTTACTTACAGTTCCACCAATTGAAACCATACAATTGCAAATACAAATTGCAAGCTACAAATTGCAAGCATTCAGATTCCATATTGCAATCAAAATTGCATACAACCATACCAGATCATACTCAACCAATCTGCAAATTGTCACTGCTAACTGCATACGGCAAGTAGAACTATTAGTTAAATCTCAGATATACCTCTCAGAGAGATCATAAAGTGCTTAAATAACCTAAAATGAAAGTACAGATACTCAAAAGAGAAATATATCCACCATTTTATGCTGAATGACAAGATTAAACAGTTGAACCATTATCTTAATCATACCGCCATTTTGTGATATCTTTTCAACACGTGTTATGTACATTGACCAACTGCTGCGGAGGCAGCAGTGTTATATGAAGAAAAGTTGAAGTTAATAAAGAATTTATTTCAAGCATTTGGTGTGCTCTTTAAACCTACTGTTTCCATAGAACAGCGCTAGAGGAATTACAGAGTAAGTCTGGTTTGACTAAAAGTCAGAGATATCATAATTCTTCTAATGCGCAAAAGGCACTTCATAGTGCTGCGCCTGCCACAGTGGAACTATTACCCTCAGAGGGCGAAATGATAGCGCTCCTCAACTTGCACAGTAAAGAGCGCATTAGAGCAGTGGAGTGCCAGCATATACCGCCGAGCAGCAACTGTTCCCTGAGTGAGCAAGCAAAGACACCTCAGCGGAGCTACAAAAAAAGGACATAGAATGTGTGCATTAGTCAAACTGCAGCCGACTCTTAAAGTGGCAGAACGGCAAAGGCAAAATAGACAGAGAAAGAGCGCCAACCCTCCTGCGATACCTAAAGAGAGAAAGAGACGCATGCTGGGAGGCCAAAGTCCAGAGCTAGAGTGCCTGCACCGCTATCCACGGAGAGACCATGTACTGCAGTCAGCTAGTTTCCTGCCACTAGGCCCAAGGCCTGCAGCAGCGTATCCAAGCCAGCGCATCGTAAGTCATCACAGATCATCGGAAGTCATCACAGATCATTGCAAGTCATCACAAAGCATCGCAAGTCTGCACAGTGCATTGCAAGTCAGCGCAGAGCATTGCATCACATCAAGAAGACAAGTCTCCTTTAAGACAGATATTTGTTCCAGCAACCTTCAAATCACATATCCCAGTATCCTGCTCTTCAGAATAAGGTCAGAGCTTTCCTTTTATTACTTATTATTGCATATAGGCTTTGGCATAAAGAGACATTTTTGTATTCAGATATAGACTTTAAAGTAAAACAAAGGACAGTTTGTATTACACAGACTCTAATGCATTTAAAGTGAAAGTCATTTATTGCCTGCATTTATCGCTGTTACATTTAAAGTGAAAGTCGTTTGTTTCTGCATTTGTCAATATTGCATTTAAAGTTAAAGGACACTTAATATTTGTATTGATTGTCAGTATTGCATTTAAAGTAAAATGTCTGAGCCCAGTATTACCATGCCACTATTAGAGGATACAAAGATATCTAGAGTAGAGGGGGAAGAGCAAGGGAACCTGTCTGAGGTAGAAGAGTCTGATGCAGCATTAGTCTTGCCTCAAACAAATATAGCCCAAACAGATGAACTAAGACGTTCATCACGTGCCAGAAAACCGACCTCAAAGATGTTGGAAAATTTAGAGCAAGAAGCAGCATTAAAGTTGAAAAAGTTTGGCCGGATATATGATAGGTTAAAATTATACATTAAAGACATTCGTAGAAAGCTAAAGCAAGAACATGGTAGAGACGGTAGAAAAATCTGAATTGGATCTTTTGGCAGCATATGTCAACCTGCAGTCGTTTACGACGCCTTCCCAGTGCATTGTAAGGTACATGGACACATGTACTGCGGCACTAAAGATTCGGTAAAGTTTATGAGAGAACTATCATCTGCAGAAAACTATGATGAAGTTAAAGCAAGAAGGAGAATGAACGAGCTTTTTATGAGAGACTATGCTAGGTCCTTAGGTGGAACCACAATCTCAAGTGTGACTTCCTTCGCTAGAAGAAGTGCCACCCATATATCAGAGTCCTCAAATACTTCAGTCAAAAGAAAGGAATTAGCTGAACAACTTGCTGTCAAGAGAGTAGAAATTGAGATGGAAGCTGCTATCGAGGCGCAGCTCAAACTGATAGCTGAAAGGATGCACAACGCTATCAAATGGATGCAGAACGCCATCAGATGGAAGCTGAAATTGAGGCACAGCGCCATCAAATGGAGGCTGAAATGGAAGCACAGCACCAACAGATGAAAAGTCTGGAAAGGCAGAAATAATTTAAGATCATAGAAGCCAGACTCAGAGTACACCAGGAGGATATGAGTCAGAGTAGTCATAGGTTCAAATCTGTACTAAGTGAAGGAAAAAAAACTCCTATTTTCCTTCGTACGCTCAAGAGAATGAAAGGAAATCTCCAGCACTTAGTGAAGAAATAAATTATTATCCTTACATTCTGCTCAGAAAAACAAAGAGAGGCCTAGTCCAGTGTTAGGAAAGAGGTGTGTGAATTTGCCCTCTATCTCTACCGGAAAAAATGAAGAAAAGGACTTATCTAATTCAGAAGTAAGTGAGAAAATAGAACTGGATGATTCTATTCCTAGATGCCACGGCAATGCTCAGGAGAATGTTACAACCATTGTCCCAGCAAGACCACAGAGAACAGTCCTAGCTAGACTTCCCGATCCGGAACCCACTGTATTTTCAAGGAGACATACTGAAGTGAAATGATCATTGAGCATCATTGCTTCAGTCCAGTTGAAAAGTTATTCTACCTTCAGAGATATGTTGGTGGAGAAGCCAAGGAAGTTCTTAAAGGTAACTTCTATAGAAAAGACGAAGAAGCCTACAAACAAGCTTGGGAACAATTGAATACAAGATATGGTCATCCTTTTTTAGTAAAAAGAGCCTTTAGAGAGAAACTGAATAGCTGGCCTAAAATAGGTCCTAAACAACACTTCAGACTCCAAAAGTATGGTGACTTCCTGCAAGCATGCAGCAATGCCATTCCCCATGTTCAAGGACTGGAAGTACTGAACGACTATCTAGAAAACCACAGGATGCTAACTAAGCTACCTGAAGAAGTGGCTTCTACAGTCGTGGCCAAAAGTTTTGAGAATTACATAAATATTGGAAATTTGAAAAGTTGCTGCTTAAGTTTTTATAATAGCAATTTGAATATACTCCAGAATTTTATGAAGAGTGATCAGATGAATTGCATAGTCCTTCTTTGCCATGAAAATTAACTTAATCCCCTAAAAAAACATTTCCACTGCATTTCATTGCTGTCATTAAAGGACCTGCTGAGATCATTTCAGTAATCGTCTTGTTAACTCAGGTGAGAATGTTGACGAGCACAAGGCTGGAGATCATTATGTCAGGCTGATTGGGTTAAAATGACAGACTTGACATGTTAAAAGGAGGGAGATGCTTGAAATCATTGTTCTTCCATTGTTAACCATGGTGACCTGCAAAGAAATGCGTGCAGCCATCATTGCGTTGCATAAAAATGGCTTCACAGGCAAGGATATTGTGGCTACTAAGATTGCACCTCAATCAACAATTTATAGGATCATCAAGAACTTCAAGGAAAGAGGTTGAATTCTTGTTAAGAAGGCTTCAGGGCGTCCAAGAAAGTCCAGCAAGCGCCAGGATCATCTCCTAAAGAGGATTCAGCTGCGGGATCGGAGTGCCACCAGTGCAGAGCTTGCTCAGGAATGGCAGCAGGCAGGTGTGAGCGCATCTGCATGCACAGTGAGGCGAAGACTTTTGGAAGGTGGCCTGGTGTCATAAAGGGCAGCAAAGAAGCCACTTCTCTCCAAAAAAAAACATCAGGGACAGATTGATCTTCTGCAGAAAGTATGGTGAATGGAGTGCTGAGGACTGGGGCAAAGTCATATTCTCCGATGAAGCCTCTTTCCGATTGTTTGGGGCATCTGGAAAAATGCTTGTCCTGAGAAGAAAAGGTGAGCGCTACCATCAGTCCTGTGTCAAGCCAACAGTAAAGCATCCTGAGACAATTCATGTGTGGGGTTGCTTCTCATCCAAGGGAGTGGGCTCACTCACAATTTTGCCCAAAAACACAGCCATGAATAAAGAATGGTACCAAAACACCCTCCAACAGCATCTTCTTCCAACAATCCAACAACAGTTTGGTGAAGAACAATGCATTTTACAGCACGATGGAGCACCGTGCCATAAGGCAAAAGTGATAACTAAGTGGCTCGGGGACCAAAACGTTGACATTTTGGGTCCATGGCCTGGAAACTGCCCAGATCTTAATCCCATTGAGAACTTGTGGTCAATCCTCAAGAGGCGGGTGGACAAACAAAAACCCACTAATTCTGACAAACTCCAAGAAGTGATTATTAAAGAATGTGTTGCTATCAGTCAGGAATTGGCCCAGAAGTTGATTGAGAGCATGCCCAGTCGAATTGCAGAGGTCCTGAAAAAGAAGGGCCAACACTGCAAATACTGACTCTTTGCATAAATGTCATGTAATTGTCGATAAAAGCCTTTGAAATGTATGAAGTGTGTGTAATTATATTTCACTACATCACAGAAACAACTGAAACAAAGATCTAAAAGCAGTTTAGCTGCAAACTTTGTGAAAACTAATATTTGTGTCATTCTCAAAACTTTTGGCCACGACTGTAGATGGAATCGCTATGTGACTAAACAGTTAGATCTAGGTAAGAACTTTCCAAGTTTTAAAGAGTTCTCTGAGTTCGTCAATGACGATGCACGGATAGCATGTAATCCAGTAACATCATCTTATGTCCTAAAATCCTTAGAAGAAAGGCCTGCAACAGAGATAAGACGTGCAAGAGCAACTAGCTTTGCAACCAACACAGCAGCTAAAGGTTCAGATACATACAAAAGCAAGTTCAAAGTCACTACTGGGATCAGTAGAGAGACAGAACTGACAAATCTTCAGACTACCTTCAAGTGTATGTTCTATGGAGAGAACCACTCCATACATAAGTGCCAACAATTGAAGGCGAGGTCCCCAGAAGAAAAGAAAAAATTTGTGCTGGATAACCAACTGTGTTTCAGATGCCTAAGAAAAGGCCATGTTATTAAGGAGTGTAAGAAGAAGGCCACATGCAGCATTTGCAAAGGACACCATCCTACACCACTACATGAAGAACGCCCAAAGAAAGATGAATTCCTCAATACCTAAAGATACTGAGGAAGGAAAGAAAGTATTGTATTCTCTTGCAGAGTGAGGGAAGGAGAAAGCAATGGCACATCAATGGTTGTACCAGTGTGCATATTAAATCCTAAAAGGAGGAACAAGAAGGTATATGCCTATGCGCTACTGTATGCCCAGAGTGATGTCACCTTCATTGATCAAGAAATCTGCAAGAAATTTCAAGTGGCTACAGAACCAGTAAAGCTCAAACTCACCACAATGACGGGGAGGGACACATTTGTGAACAGTGAAAGGGTCAAAGGACTGAGAGTTAGAGGACTTCATTCAAACTGCACATTAGATCTATTTCCAGCTCATACAAAAGACAATATACCTCTAGATCGAGATCGCATACCTACCTGTGAAACAGCCAATGAATGGGAGCACCTATCTGTCATATCTCATATAATGTCCCCGCTGAATGAGTTTGGTGTTGGACTGTTGATAGGCTACGATTGTCCCGAAGCCTTGGTACCATGAAAGGTAATTACCGGAGGAAAGGGTGAGCCCTATCCTGTTCAAACTAATCTAGGATGGGGTGTTTTGAAGGAAAACAGCAGATCACAAACTCAAGACAGGTGACAGGATTGTGTCATCGAATATCTGTCCAAGAGTTACCAACTGTAAGTCCAGCAAACGTAATCAAGATCCTTGAATCCGACTTTGCAGACCAAAGTTCTAAAGAAAAGAGTGTATCTCAAGAAGACATAAAGTTCGTACACATTCTAGAAGAAAGTATTCAGCAGAATCAGCAAGGTCATCTTGAAATGCCCTTACCTTTTAGAGAGCGACTTTGTCTGCCAAATAACAGAAATCTTGCCCTAGCAAGATTGAAATGTTTGAAGAAAAAGATGGGAAGAGATCCCAAAAGCAGGATTATTTGAAATTCAAGGAAGGCATCCATGAAAAAGGACATGCAGAGAAAGTTGATAATCAGCCAAAAGAAGGAGAAGTGTGGTACATCCCACATCAAGGTGTTTACCACTCAAAGAAACCAGATAAGATTAGAGTAGTATTTGATTGCTCAGCAAAGTACAATGGTGTTGCATTGAATGATCATCTACTAAAAGGACCAGATCTTTCAAACACGCTGCCTGGAGTACTCTGTAGATTGAGAAAGTATCCCGTAGCGGTCATGTGTGACGTTGAAAAGATGTTCCACCAGTTTCATGTGAAAAATGAAGATAGAGACTTCCTGAGGTTTCTATGGTGGGAGGATGGAGATACAGATACAGAGCCAGCAGAATACAGAAAGAAAGTACACTTGTTTGGAGCAACATCATCTCCAGGTTGCACCAATTATAGTATGAAGTACCTGGCTAATCAGAATGAAAAGTATTGCCCTTCAGCAGAAAATTTTCTGAAGAAAAACTTTTATGTAGATGATGGTCTCATAAGTCTACAGTCTACAGAAAATGCAATCAAGCTAGTGAAAGAAAGCCAAGAGTTATGCGCAAGAGGAAACCTGCAAATTCATCTCAAACAACAGAGAAATACTGGAATCCATCAGTGACTCTGAACGTGCAGCAATAATGAAGAAAGTAGATCTCAATTATGATCATCTTCCAGTTCAGAACGCACTTAGATTGGGATGGAATGTACAGAACGAAAAGTTCTTCTTTGAAGTATCTATTGAAGAGAAAGTTGCAACTAGACGAACCATTGTTTCTGCAGTGGCTTCTATATTTGATCAATTGGGATTCTTGGCCCCAGTAATTCTCAGAGCAAAATAAATACTACAAGAATTATGCAGACAGAAGTTGGGATGGGACAAGCCCATACCTTAAAATTTGAGGCCAACGTGGGAGAGTTGGATAAGGGACTTGCAATACTTGAGAGAAGTTCGAATACCCAGATGTTTTGTACCTCATGATTTCGGAAAGTACAAGAAAATAGAACTTCATCACTTTTCAGATGACAGTAGTTATGGTTATGGTCGATGCTCCTACATCAGAGTAATAGGAGAAGAAAAGATACACTGTGCCCTGCTTATGGGGAAGGCCAGAGTTGCACCTACCAGTATTCAGACAATACCAAGACTTGAACTGACAGCAGCCGTAGTTTCAGTGTCAGTAAGCAAGTTTCTGAGAGAAGAATTGGAATTGAAAATAGATAAAGAATATTTTTGGAAAGACTCACAAGTTGTCCTAGGATACATAAACAACGAAGCTCGAAAATTCCATATCTTTGTCACCAACATAGTTGAGAAAATTCAGGAAATAACAAATCCAGAACATTGGCATCACATTGACACAAAGTATAACCCAGCAGATCATGCTTAAAGAGGCCTGAATGTAACAGAACTTAAAGTATAACTGTCGTATTTTTTTATTTTTTTGGAGTATTGGATTGTGGTGGTTAATATCACCTTGGTGGCCCTATTTAAACTTTTCACTGTGTATTCAATTACCCCTTAATTCCACAGTTTTGTCCCCTGTACTGCCTACTTTTACCTGTGCTTAAAATAGGGTTGCTAGGCATGGTCTGTCCTTTGTTGAAGGACGGAGGACGCAGAAGCAGGCTGCGTGCAAGGTCAGATTACTGACAGGCAGGCAGGGACTGTAAGTAAATTATTAAAGCCAGGTCCTCCCCAGCAGCTGATAACAGTGCCTGGGCTGTGTGCACTTCTCCCTGTCCCTGCGCTTGGCAGGTGCTCCCTCACTCAGCAGAGCTGGAGAAGTAGAGTTGAATCAGCGCAGACCAGGGAAGGGAGATCTGCCATCTGCTCAGTGTATAAATGAAAGCAACATGTGGTAAGAGGACCCCTTTGTGCTGCAGGAGATTAACGCTTTAGGGGGAGGGCTCTGGTTACTGGCTGCTTTGATTGGAAGCTCAGGGATTTGTTTAATGCCTGTCTGCTTTGATTCTTTAGTGTACTTGTCCAAACCAGCCCATGGACAACCATGAGTGTTCAAATGTGATGGGTAGATAATAATCAGGGTAGGAGGCCATCACACATGTTGGGAGGTATTGAGTGGCAAATGTGTTACCCAGTTCACTAAAGAGTATCCTCGTTGGCCCAGATGTTCATGTTCTGACCCAGGATCCCATCAGAGGTTGGGGATTGGGTCCTTGGCTGTGTTAAAAATCACTTCTGTACAAGTTGTAAGATTTGTGGTGCTACTGGTTAATTGCCATAAGCACACCCCGTTTACTTGAAGTGCCACCTAACAGACGAGGTATATTGTTTTTTTCATGCGACAAGAGTGATGCGAATGGTTCAAGGTTACACCATGCAGGCACTTGTAGTATATGTCAGGATGTGCCTGACGGTTCAAATGTTATGTATTCTGTGCTGTATCAGTCATAATGCAAAGTGGTGGGAGGAATGGGAGGTGACTGAGGTCCTTTATATTAGATCAACATGTCAGAAATACGTATAACGTCATGGAATGTCAGGGGATTGGGTGCTGCTAGGAAACGAGCCATGGTGTTTTCTGCAGTCAGGAGATTCAACCCACATATCCTCTGCCTGCAGGAAACTCACTTAACAGCGGATAATACGAGGCGCATACAAAAGCCCTGGGCTCAATGGGCACAACACTCATGCTATACGAACCTGTCTAGGGGCGTGTCTCTCATGGTGCACAAATGCCTCAGGTGGGAGTTGGAAGCATGTCAGATAGATACGACGGGAAAATTTGTGTTTGTAGCTGCATATATTAACTGTATATTGTACGTTGTCATTGGTATATACATCCCCCCACCCTTTTCTTTGCAGGTAGTTCGGCAAGCTGTGAGCTTTGCAGCCTCATACCCGTCAGCCCGTGTAGTTAGCCTAGGTGATTTTAATATGACTTTAGATAGGGACCTGGATAGGCATCACCTGGTAGAAGTTGCTGATAGCCGCTCTAATAACAAGACGTCCCTAGCTAAATTAGTGGAAGAGGTGGGGTGGATGGATATGTGGCGACTGAAACACCCTGATGTCAGACAATACTCATGCTATTCCGCTAGTCATAATGCATTTTCACGAATAGATTACACCCTGGGCAACTCAACTATGTGCTCTTTAACGTATGATATAGAGTATGGACCGAGGGGTATATCTGACCACGCCCCTGTGCAACTAACATTGAGGCTAGGCGGGGATATGATCAGACGCTCAGCTCGGATGAATCCCTTTTGGTTGACCTTGTTTTGACCATCTGATCGTATCCCTGATCAATTGAAGGTGTTTACGGAAGGGCATGAGGAGGAGCCGAATAGTACACTATTATGGGAAACTATGAAAGCATATCTTAGAGGCTGCCTCAGATCTACTATATCATATATTAAAAAGTTAGCGGCTAGTCAGGAGGAAGGCCTAGCGGCAGATTGCTCTAGATTGGAGGCGGCATACGTCGCCGATCCCAATGATTTAAATAAGGAGGCGTGGTTATCTAAAGAGAGACAATACCTGACCCTGTTTAAGGAAAAAGCTCAAAGGAAAATGTTTTTCTCCAAGCAAACATACTTTGAGTTGGGCAATCAGTCCAGTAAACTGCTAGCTCACATCGTTAGGCAGAGCCAGGCATCTCCCGCTATACTACGCATTAAAGCATTAGATGGACAGATACTTTCAGATCCAGAGGCTATAGCAGGTAGGTTCCAAGAATACTATACTGTAGAGACCTTTATGAATCCAGGGTGAATTACGAGATAGATGATGTCATGCACTATTTTGAGGATCTAGACTTCCCTACTTTGTCGCAAGAGGCAGTGGACAGCCTAGAAGCTTCCATAACTGCCTTGGAAATACAGGAGTCTATTTCACAACTAGCGAGGGGTAAGGCCTCTGGTCCCGATGGACTGCCTTTAGAAGTTTATGTTAAATACTCTGCCCACATTATTCCACTTCTGCTTAAAATGTACAATGATGCTTTCCGAAATGGATGCTTCCTGCCATCAATGTATGATGCAACCATAGTAGTGCTTTTGAAACCTGGCAAGGAACCGGACGAATGCGGGTCATATCGTCCGATATCCTTATTAAACATAGACTATAAGGTTATAGCAAAGATGTTGGCCGTGCATCTCGGTAGAGTAGCTACCACCTTAGTGCATCCAGATCAATCTGGATTTATGCCTGGCAGGTCCACCACTGACAATATCAGAAGGGTACAGGTGGTGACCCAGATTGGTCTTCAGAAACAGGAGAAATGGGCTCTGGCGTCATTAGACACAGCAAAGGCATTCGACTTGGTTAAATGGCCATATTTATTCCAGGTCCTCAGGAAATTTGGTTTTGGCCCCAAATTCAGACGTTGGGTGGAATTATTATATAAAATTCCCAAAGCAGACAGCTTTTGCCTGAGGAGGGGAACTAGACAGGGTTGCCCCCTATCACCATTACTATTTGCCTTAGTCATAGAGCCACTGGCCATGCATATTAGGGTGGACCCACAATATCACGGCACCAAAATAGGAGAACAGGAGGATAGGGTGGGGTTATATGCCGATGATATGGTGCTTTTTATGTCACAAACAGAATCTACACTCCCTAGGGCAATCGCCACAATTGAATTATTTAGCCGGTTCTCGGGATTGTGGATAAACTGGTCCAAATCGACTCTATGCCCTTTATACCAACTGAAGGACACGTTTGACTCAGGAGAGCTGCCCATTGTGTATAGTTATAAGCATTTAGGTGTACATATCACCAAAAATGTCACGTCCTTCCATATACTGAACATCCAGCCTCTCCTAACAGATTGTAAGGAGAAATTCAGGATATGGCAGAACCTGCCTCTGTCTGTACCAGGGAGGATCAATCTGATAAAATTGATTGTCCTGCCAAAATGCTTATATATTCTACAGCATGCACCATATGCAGTTCCGAAAAAGTTCTTTCAGAGCCTCACCTCACTGATGTCACCCTTTATCTGGGGCGCAAATAGACTGAAGCTCTCGATAACTAACCTATCCCGTTTTAAAAAGGAAGGGGGCATGTCCTTGCCCGATGTGTATCTATATTATTTAGCTAGACAGCTGAGGAACATCAGAGCTTGGTTGTCACCGGGAGGCGGTCTCTGTAGGCAGGAGAAACAGCTATCCGATTACCTGGGTATTGCCAATTTATGGCCTGTGCTAGAACAACCTAGTCTATTCTCACGTAAGCTACTACCAATTCATAGGGTGGCTGTCCAGGTTTGGAAAGCTAGTAAGAGACTATATAGTATAGAGCTGGATTTGTTGGAAACCCCGATTTGGGATAACCCCATGTTTCCTGATCTACTGACGATGCGAGAAGGGACGTTCTGGAAGGAACGTGGGGTTGTCACACTGGGCAATTTATACAGTAATAATGTATTCAACGATTATGAATCCATGAGCCGTAGACATGAATTACCCAGACAGGCGTTCTATAGATTCCTGCTGTTGAGACACACCCTGCAAACCCACTAGAGGGATACCCCAATCTTACTGTCCACCTTTCCAATGATTGGAGTTATTCGCTCCCAAGGACCACGTGGTTTTATCTCAGCATTGTATACCCACCTCCTAGATGTTAAGCTAAAAGGTGCCCCAATTCAAGCATTAAGTAGATGGAAGGCTAAAATCCCAGACTTAACTAATGAAGATGAGGAAGATATTCTAGAATCCCCCACACTAGTGTCACTTGCCATAAACAATAAGTTTATCTAAGTTTGCATAATACATCAGAGCTACCTGACCCCGCTAAGGCTAAATAGGATGGGTAGACTTACCCACTCTGAGTGTCACAGATGTGCGTCAGTAGATGCTGACTTTTGGCATCTTATCTGGGAATGCCCCTATGTACGTGCATTCTGGGAAGGGGTAGTCAAGCTACTCACTGATCTCTTAGGTTGTGCAGTAACATTGCACCCGAAGATTTGTCTCTTTGGAATATTGGATGAGACTATTTACTCACATCATGTTAGGATATTCCTGAGGGAAGTATTGTTCCTGGTGCAGAAGGCGATCGCCATGAGGTGGATGGGTGACAGACCACCCACCTTAGCACAATGGAAACAACTAGTCAACTCTATAATACCATATGAGAACATAGTCTTCAAAAATAGGGGTTGCATGCCTAAATTTCAAAAGGTATGGGGGATATGGTGCGCTTCTCCGAGTACTGCTTACTCAGCCCATAGGTTGTCTGAGGCCTTAAGAGCAGAACAAGCTTAACAGCAGTGATTCTGATGTATGGGGGGGGAATAGAACGTAGTGAATTGGACCAGCTAGGACTGGTATACAATGTCTGTGTAGTTTCATTTGTTCCAGTTAGGTGGACCTTTTGCTTGATGTAATGACGCAAATGTGAAGATACAGCACAGGTGTTTATTGTTTTTTTAAATTTTTTAATTTTGTATTATAATTAGAGTAGAGCGAACACCTGGATGTTCGGGTTCGAGAAGTTCGGCCGAACTTCCCGGAAATGTTCGGGTTCGGGATCCGAACCCGAACCGAACTTCGTCCCGAACCCGAACCCCATTGAAGTCAATGGGGACCCGAACTTTTGGGCACTAAAAAGGCTGTAAAACAGCCCAGGAAAGAGCTAGAGGGCTGCAAAAGGCAGCAACATGTAGGTAAATCCCATGCAAACAAATGTGGATAGGGAAATTAATTAAAATAAAAAATAAAAAATAAAAATGAACCAATATCAATTGGACAGAGGTCCCATAGCAGAGAATCTGGCTTCACGTCAGCAGAGAATCAGTCTCTTCAAGCCATAGCAAAGAATCTGGCTTCATGTCAGCACAGAATCAGTCTCTTCATGCCATAGCAGAGAATCTGGCTTCATGTCAGCACAGAATCAGTCTTCATGTCATAGCAGAGAATCAGGCTTCACGTCACCCACCACTGGAACAGGCCACTGTCACACATTTAGGCCCCGGCACCCAGACAGAGGAGAGCGGTCCCGTAACAGAGAATCTGGCCTTATGTCAGCACAGAATCTGTCTTCATGTCATAGCAGAGAATCAGGCTTCTTGTCACCCACCACTGGAACAGGCCACTGTCACACATTTAGGCCCCGGCACCCAGACAGAGGAGAGCGGTCCCGTTACAGAGAATCTGGCCTTATGTCAGCGCAGAATCTGTCTTCATGTCATAGCAGAGAATCAGGCTTCACGTCAATCACCACTGGAACAGGCCACTGTCAAATATTTAGGCCCAGGCACCCAGGCAGAGGAGAGAGGTCGCGTAACAGAGAATCTGGCCTTATGTCAGCACAGAATCTGTCTTCATGTCATAGCAGAGAATCAGGCTTCACGTCACCCACCACTGGAACAGGCCACTGTCACACATTTAGGCCCCGGCACCCAGACAGAGGAGAGCGGTCCCGTAACAGAGAATCTGGCCTTATGTCAGCACAGAATCTGTCTTCATGTCATAGCAGAGAATCAGGCTTCACGTCACCCACCACTGGAACAGGCCACTGTCACACATTTAGGCCCCAGCACCCAGACAGAGGAGAGCGGTCCCGTAACAGAGAATCTGGCCTTATGTCAGCGCAGAATCTGTCTTCATGTCATAGCAGAGAATCAGGCTTCACGTCACCCACCACTGGAACAGGCCACTGTCACACATTTAGGCCCCAGCACCCAGACAGAGGAGAGCGGTCCCGTAACAGAGAATCTGGCCTTTTGTCAGAGCAGAATCTGTCTTCATGTCATAGCAGAGAATCAGGCTTCACGTCACCCACCACTGGAACAGGCCACTGTCACACATTTAGGCCCAGGCACCCAGGCAGAGGAGAGAGGTCGCGTAACAGAGAATCTGGCCTTATGTCAGCACAGAATCTGTCTTCATGTCATAGCAGAGAATCAGGCTTCACGTCACCCACCACTGGAACCGGCCACTGTCACACATTTAGGCCCCGGCACCCAGACAGAGGAGAGCGGTCCCGTAACAGAGAATCTGGCCTTATGTCAGCGCAGAATCTGTCTTCATGTCATAGCAGAGAATCAGGCTTCACGTCACCCACCACTGGAACAGGCCACTGTCACATATTTAGGCCCAGGCACCCAGGCAGAGGAGAGAGGTCGCGTAACAGAGAATCTGGCTTCATGTCAGCACAGAATAAGTCTTCATGTCATAGCAGAGAATCAGGCTTCACGTCAACCACTACTGGAACAGGCCACTGTCACACATTTAGGCCCAGGCACCCAGGCAGAGGAGAGAAGTCGCGTAACAGAGAATCTGGCCTTATGTCAGCACAGAATCTGTCTTCATGTCATAGCAGAGAATCAGGCTTCACGTCACCCACCACTGGAACAGGCCACTGTCACATATTTAGGCCCAGGCACCCAGGCAGAGAAGAGAGGTCGCGTAACAGAGAATCTGGTTTCATGTCAGCACAGAATAAGTCTTCATGTCATAGCAGAGAATCAGGCTTCACGTCACCCACCACTGGAACAGGCCACTGTCACACATTTAGGCCCCGGCACCCAGACAGAGGAGAGGTTCATTCAACTTTGGGTTGCCCCGCAATATAATGGTAAAATGAAATTAAAAATAGTATTGAATGAGGAAGTGCCCTGGAGTAGAATAATATATTGTTAAGGGGAGGTAGTTAATATCTAATCTGCACAAGGGATGGACAGGTCCTGTGGGATCCATGCCTGGTTCATTTTTATGAACGTCAGCTTGTCCACATTGGCTGTAGACAGGCGGCTGCGTTTGTGTGTAATGACGCCCCCTGCCGTGCTGAATACACGTTCAGACAAAACTCTGGCCGCCGGGCAGGCCAGCACCTCCAAGGCATAAAAGGCTAGCTCTGGCCACGTGGACAATTTGGAGACCCAGAAGTTGAATGGGGCCGAACCATCAGTCAGTACGTGGAGGGGTGTGCACAGGTACTGTTCCACCATGTTAGTGAAATGTTGCCTCCTGCTAACACGTTCCGTATCAGGTGGTGGTGCAGTTAGCTGTGGCGTGGTGACAAAACTTTTCCACATCTCTGCCATGCTAACCCTGCCCTCAGAGGAGCTGGCCGTGACACAGCTGCGTTGGCGACCTCTTGCTCCTCCTCTGCCTTCGCCTTGGGCTTCCACTGGTTCCCCTGTGACATTTGGGAATGCTCTCAGTAGCGCGTCTACCAACGTGCGCTTGTACTCGCGCATCTTCCTATCACGCTCCAGTGTAGGAAGTAAGGTGGGCACATTGTCTTTGTACCGGGGATCCAGCAGGGTGGCAACCCAGTAGTCCACACACGTTAAAATGTGGGCAACTCTGCTGTCGTTGCGCAGGCACTGCAGCATGTAGTCGCTCATGTGTGCCAGGCTGCCCAGAGGTAAGGACAAGCTGTCCTCTGTGGGAGGCGTATCGTCATCGTCCTGTGTTTCCCCCCAGCCACGCACCAGTGATGGGCCCGAGCTGCTTTGGGTGCCAACCCGCTGTGAACATGCTTCATCCTCATCCTCCTCCACCTCCTCCTCATCCTCGTCCTCCTCGTCCTCCAGTAGTGGGCCCTGTCTGGCCACATTTGTACCTGGCCTCTGGTGTTGCAAAAAACCTCCCTCTGAGTCACTTCGAAGAGACTGGCCTGAAAGTGCTAAAAATGACCCCTCCTTCTCCTGGGCCACCTCCTCTTCCATCATCGCCCTAAGTGTTTTCTCAAGGAGACATAGAAGTGGTATTGTAACGCTGATAACGGCGTCATCGCCACTGGCCATGTTGGTGGAGTACTCGAAACAGTGCAACAGGGCACACAGGTCTCGCATGGAGGCCCAGTCATTGGTGGTGAAGTGTGTCTGATCCACAGTGCGACTGACCCGTGCGTGCTGCAGCTGAAACTCCACTATGGCCTGCTGCTGCTCGCACAGTCTGTCCAGCATATGCAAGGTGGAGTTCCACCTGGTGGGTACGTCGCATATGAGGCGGTGAGCGGGAAGGCCGAAGTTACGCTGTAGCGCAGACAGGCGAGCAGCGGCAGGGTGTGAACGCCGGAAGCGCGAACAGACGGCCCACACTTTATGCAGCAGCTCTGACATGTCGGGGTAGTTGCGAATGAACTTCCGCACCACCAAATTCAGCACATGCGCCAGGCAAGGGATGTGCGTCAAACCGGCTAGTCCCAGAGCTGCAACTAGATTTCGCCCATTATCGCACAACACCAGGCCGGGCTTGAGGCTCACCGGCAGCAACCACTCGTCGGTCTGTTGTTCTATACCCCGCCACAACTCCTGTGCGGTGTGGGGCCTGTCCCCCAAACATATGAGTTTCAGAATGGCCTGCTGACGTTTACCCCGGGCTGTGCTGAAGTTGGTGGTGAAGGTGTGTGGCTGACTGGATGAGCAGGTGGAAGAAGAGGAGGAGGAAGCTGAGTAGGAGGAGGAGACAGGAGGCAAAGAATGTTGCCCTGCGATCCTTGGCGGCGGAAGGACGTGCGCCAAACAGCTCTCCACCTGGGGCCCAGCCGCCACTACATTTACCCAGTGTGCAGTTAGGGAGATATAGCGTCCCTGGCCGTGCTTACTGGTCCACGTATCTGTGGTTAGGTGGACCTTGCCACAGATGGCGTTGCGCTGTGCACACTTGATTTTATCGGACACTTGTTTGTGCAGGGAAGGCACGGCTCTCTTGGAGAAGTAGTGGCGGCTGGAAACAACATACTGTGGGACAGCAAGCGACATGAGCTGTTTGAAGCTGTGTGTCCACCAGCCTAAATGACAGCATTTCATAGGCCAGTAGTTTAGAAATGCTGGCATTCAGGGCCAGGGATCGAGGGTGGCTAGGTGGGAATTTACGCTTTCTCTCAAATGTTTGTGAGATGGAGAGATGAACGCTGCCGTGTGACATGGTTGGGATGCTTGGTGATGCAGGTGGTGGTGTTGGTGGTACATCCCATGTTTGCTGGGCGGCAGGTGCCAACGTTCCTCCAGAGGCAGAGGAAGAGGCCGAGGCGGCGGCAGCAGCAGCAAAAGAGGCCGAGGCAGCGGCAGCAGCAGAAGAGGCCGAGGCGGCAGCAGCAGAAGAGGCAGCAGGGGGAGCCTGAGTGACTTCCTTGTTTTTAAGGTGTTTACTCCACTGCAGTTCATGCTTTGCATGCAGGTGCCTGGTCATGCAGGTTGTGCTAAGGTTCAGAACGTTAATGCCTCGCTTCAGGCTCTGATGGCACAGCGTGCAAACCACTCGGGTCTTGTCGTCAGCACATTGTTTGAAGAAGTGCCATGCCAGGGAACTCCTTGAAGCTGCCTTTGGGGTGCTCGGTCCCAGATGGCGGCGGTCAGTAGCAGGCGGAGTCTCTTGGCGGCGGGTGTTCTGATTTTTCCCACTGCTCCCTCTTTTGCTACGCTGTTGGCTCGGTCTCACCACTGCCTCTTCCTCCGAACTGTGAAAGTCAGTGGCACGACCTTCATTCCATGTGGGGTCTAGGACCTCATCGTCCCCTGCATCGTCTTCCACCCAGTCTTGATCCCTGACCTCCTGTTCAGTCTGCACACTGCAGAAAGACGCAGCAGTTGGCACCTGTGTTTCGTCATCATCAGAGACGTGCTGAGGTGGTATTCCCATGTCCTCATCATCAGGAAAAATAAGTGGTTGTGAGTTAGTGCATTCTATCTCTTCCACCCCTGGGGAAGGGCTAGGTGGATGCCCTTGGGAAACCCTTGCAGCAGAGTCTTCAAACAGCATAAGAGACTGCTGCATAACTTGAGGCTCAGACAGTTTCCCTGATATGCATGGGGGTGATGTGACAGACCGATGGGCTTGGTTTTCATGTGCCATCTGTGCGCTTTCTGCAGAAGACTGGGTGGGAGATAATGTGAACGTGCTGGATCCACTGTCGGACACCCAATTGACTAATGCCTGTACCTGCTCAGGCCTTACCATCCTTAGAACGGCATTGGGCCCCACCAAATATCGCTGTAAATTCTGCTGGCTACTGGGACCTGAGGTAGTTGGTTCACTAGGACGTGTGGCTGTGGCAGAACGGTCACGTCCTCTCCCAGCACCAGAGGGTCCACTAAGACCACCACGACCATGTCCACGTCCGCGTCCCTTATTAGATGTTTTCCTCATTGTTCCCGTTCACCACAATTTTGAGAATGGCAAATTTGGGAATGCTTTTTCAACCCAGAACAAAAAGTCTGCTTTTACGGTCACTACAAATAACTTGACCAGCTAAAACTGTGCAGATTTGGTTGAATAGAGATGTGAGACCTGTTTTTTTTTTTGCGCTGTGTGACAGTTATAGGTTTAATCACAGAATGACACTTCTATCAGCACGCTAGCGTGTGTCTTAGGTTTTTCTGAATGATACTATCAATAACTTCAATGTAAGATTTTCTTTTTGGGATAGATTTCAAGTAGGCCTGAAATACCACAAACTAGTTATTTTCAGAATGGCAAATTTGGGAATGCTTTTTCAACCCAGAACAAAAAGTCTGCTTTGACGGTCACTACAAATAACTTGACCAGCTAAAACTGTGCAGATTTGGTTGAATAGAGATGTGAGACCTGTTTTTTTTTGAGCTGTGTGACAGTTATAGGTTTAATCACAGAATGACACTTCTATCAGCACGCTAGCGTGTGTCTTAGGTTTTTCTGAATGATACTATCAATAACTTCAATGTAAGATTTTCTTTTTGGGATAGATTTCAAGTAGGCCTGAAATACCACAAACTAGTTATTTTCAGAATGGCAAATTTGGGAATGCTTTTTCAACCCAGAACAAAAAGTCTGCTTTGACGGTCACTACAAATAACTTGACCAGCTAAAACTGTGCAGATTTGGTTGAATAGAGATGTGAGACCTGTTTTTTTTTGCGCTGTGTGACAGTTATAGGTTTAATCACAGAATGACAATTCTATCAGCACGCTAGCGTGTGTCTTAGGTTTTTCTGAATGATACTATCAATAACTTCAATGTAAGATTTTCTTTTTGGGATAGATTTCAAGTAGGCCTGAAATACCACAAACTAGTTATTTTCAGAATGGCAAATTTGGGAATGCTTTTTCAACCCAGAACAAAAAGTCTGCTTTGACGGTCACTACAAATAACTTGACCAGCTAAAACTGTGCAGATTTGGTTGAATAAAGATGTGAGACCTGTTTTTTTTTGCGCTGTGTGACAGTTATAGGTTTAATCACAGAATGACACTTCTATCAGCACGCTAGCGTGTGTCTTAGGTTTTTCTGAATGATACTATCAATAACTTCAATGTAAGATTTTCTTTTTGGGATAGATTTCAAGTAGGCCTCAAATACCACAAACTAGTTATTTTCAGAATGGCAAATTTGGGAATGCTTTTTCAACCCAGAACAAAAAGTCTGCTTTGACGGTCACTACAAATAACTTGACCAGCTAAAACTGTGCAGATTTGGTTGAATAGAGATGTGAGACCTGTTTTTTTTTGCGCTGTGTGACAGTTATAGGTTTAATCACAGAATGACACTTCTATCAGCACGCTAGCGTGTGTCTTAGGTTTTTCTGAATGATACTATCAATAACTTCAATGTAAGATTTTCTTTTTGGGATAGATTTCAAGTTGGCCTGAAATACCACAAACTAGTTATTTTCAGAATGGCAAATTTGGGAATGCTTTTTCAACCCAGAACAAAAAGTCTGCTTTGACGGTCACTACAAATAACTTGACCAGCTAAAACTGTGCAGATTTGGTTGAATAGAAATGTCAGGTCTATTTTTTAGGCGCTGGGTGACAGGCTCAATTTGCCCCTGATGTAATATATGGCCAAAAAATAACCAGACTGTTGATGGTTAAATGCACTTCGGTGACACAGGCTCAGCCTGCAGCTGATGTAGTATATGGCCAAAAAATAATCAGACTGTTGATGGTTAAATGCACTTGGGTGAAACAGGCTCAGCCTGCAGCTGATGTAGTATATGGCCAAAAAATAACCAGACTGTTGATGGTTAAATGCACTTCGGTGACACAGGCTCAGCCTGCAGCTGATGTAGGATATAGCACAAAATAACCACACTATCGATGGTTAAATACACTTGGTGATAGCTCGTGCTGGCGGACCACAAGTCACAAAATGGCTGCCGATCACCCCAGAAAAAAATTGATCTAAAAACGCTCTGGGCAGCCTCAAAAAAGTGAGCAAGTCAATAATAGCACTTCAATGATCCACAGCTGCAGATCGATCACAGAATGAAGTCTTTTGGAGGAGTTAATCTGCCTAATCTCGTCCTAACGTCGCAGCTGCAACCTCTCCCTATACTGATCATAGCAGAGTGACGTGCGGCGCTACGTGACTCCAGCTTAAATAGAGGCTGGGTCACATGGTGCACTGGCCAATCACAGCCATGCCAATAGTAGGCATGGCTGTGATGGCCTCTTGGGCCAAGTAGTATGACGCTTGTTGATTGGCTGCTTTGCAGCCTTTCAAAAAGCGCCAAGAAAGCGCCGAACACCGAACCCGAACCCGGACTTTTACGAAAATGTTCGGGTTCGGGTCCGTGTCATGGACACCCCAAAATTCGGTACGAACCCGAACTATACAGTTCGGGTTCGCTCATCCCTAGTCCTGAGTACCCTGAAACGCGTCGTCTTTTCAAAATAAAAAAATCTCGTATCCAAGCTTGGGTTGTGATTTGCGCCTTATGTCCATCGGCTCGCCGCACAAATCCAGTGCAGACGAGACCTTTCTATATTTATTCAACTCTGATCTTTCAGCAGGAGACTGGGTGGGAGACAATGTGAAGGAACTGGAGGAACTGTCAGCCACCCAATCTACTATCCCCTGTACTTGTTCTGGCCTCACCATTCGTAGAGACGCATTCAGCCCTACCAAATACCGCTGCAGGTTCTGTCGCCTACTCGCACCTGAGGAAGGTGTTTCACTTGTGCGTGTAGCTGGCACAGATCGACCAACATCCTCTCCCTGCAACAGGAGCTCCACCAGCAGCATGACGACCGGGGCCACGTCCCTTATTTGATGCTCTCCTCATTCTTTGCGTTCACCCACCAAAATAACAGATGGTTTATGTCAATGCAACCGCCAATAGTCAACAATTAAGTACACTGAGAGTAAGGCAGTGCCGGTGTCATAACGAGCAAATTTTATACAATTACTTCACGGTCACAAAAATTTTTAATTTGTCAACCAACAATGTAACTTCGGTATTGACTGGTTGTATTTGACTGTGTCAAATGCAGCAAAGGCACCAAATGTAGTGTCTTGCCCAAAATGTGTGTTTTTTTTTAAAAACCAGAATATAACAGCAATATCTAACTCTTGTATTTGACTGTGACAAATGCAGCAAAGGCCCCAGATATAGGTTATTGCCCAAAATCGGTGTTTTTTTAATATCAGAATATAACAGCAGTTTCAAACGCTTGTATTGGACTGTCAGAAATGCAGCAAAGGCCGCAAATTTATTATCTTGCCAAAAATGGGTGTTTTTTTAATACCAGAATATAACAGCAGTATCTAACGATTGTATTGGACAGTCAGAAATGCAGTAAAGGTGGCAAATTTATTATCTTGCCCAAAATTAGTTTTTTTTATCAGAATATAACAGCAGTATCTAATGCTTGTATTGGACTGTCAGAAATGCAGCAAAAGCCGCAAATGTATTATCTTGCCTAAAATGGGTTGTTTTTTTTAATACCAGAATATAACAGCAGTATCTAACGCTTGTATTTGACTGTGACGAATGCAACAAAGGCCCCAGATGTAGAGTCTTGCAAAAAATTGGTGTTTTTTTAAACCCAGAATATAATTGCTGTATTTAAAGTTTGTATTTGACTGTCACAAATTCAGCAAAGGACCCAAAATGTATTATCTTGCAAAAAATGTGTGTTTTTTTTAAACCCAGAATATAATTGCAGTATGTAAAGCTTGTATTTCACTGTGACAAATGCAGGAAAGGCCCCAGATCTAGGGTCTTGCAAAAAATTGGTGTTTTTTTTTAAACCCACAAAATAATTACATTATACAAAGCTTGTATTTTACTATGAAAAATGCAGCAAAGGCCCCAAATGTAGGGTCTTGCCCAAAATGGGTGTTTTTTTAATACCAGAATATAACAGCAGTATCTAACACTTGTATTGGACTGGCAGAAATGCAGCAAAGGCCGCAAATTTATTATCTTGCCCAAAATGGGTGTTTTTTTAATACCAGAATATAACAGCAGAATCTAACGATTGTATTGGACAGTCAGAAATGCAGCAAAGGTGGCAAATTTATTATCTTGCCCAAAATTAGGTTTTTTTTTAAACCAGAATATAACAGCAGTATCTAATGCTTGTATTGGACTGTCAGAAATGCAGCAAAGGCCGCAAATGTATTATCTTGCCCAAAATGGGTGTGTTTTTTATAACAGAATATAACAGCAGTATCTAACGCTTGTATTTGACTGTGACAAATGCAGCAAAGGCCCCAAATGTTTTATCTTGCAAAAAATGGGTGTTTTTTTTAAAACTTTGAATATAATTGCAGTATTTAAAGTTTGTATTTGAGTGACACAAATTCAGCAAAGGACCCAAAATGTATTATCTTGCAAAAAAATTGTGTTTTTTTAAACTCAGAATATAGTTGCAGTATGTAAAGCTTGTATTTCACTGTGACAAATGCAGGAAAGGCCCCAGATCTAGGGTCTTGCAAAAAATTTGTGTTTTTTTTTTAAACCCACAATATAATTGCAATATTTAAAGCTTGTATTTCACTATGACAAATGCAGCAAAGGCCCCAGATGTAGGGTCTGGAAAAAAATGGGTGTTTTTTTTAAAACCAGAATATAACAGCAGTATCTAACTCTTGCATTGGACTGGCAGAAATGCAGCAAAGGCCGCAAATTTATTATCTTGCCCAAAATGGGTGTTTTTTTAATGCCAGAATATAACAGCGGTATCTTACTCTTGTATTTGACTGTGACAAATGCAGCAAAGGCCCCAGATATAGGGTCTTACCCAAAATGGGTGTTTTTTTAATACCGGAATATAACAGCAGTATCTAACGCTTGTATTGGACTGTCAGAAATGCAGCAAAGGCCGCAAATTTATTATCTTGCCCAAAATGGGTGTTTTTTTAATACCAGAATATAACAGCAGTATCTAACGATTGTATTGGACAGTCAGAAATGCAGTAAAGGTGGCAAATTCATTATCTTGCCCAAAATTATTATATATTTTTTTTTCAGAATATAACAGCAGTATCTAATGCTTGTATTGGACTGTCAGAAATGCAGCAAAGGCCGCAAATGTATTATCTTGCCAAAAATGGGTGTTTTTTTAATACCAGAATATAACAGCAGTATCTAACGATTGTATTGGACAGTCAGAAATGCAGTAAAGGTGGCAAATTCATTATCTTGGCCAAAATTTTTTTTTTTTTTTTTTATCAGAATTTAACAGCAGTATCTAATGCTTGCATTGGACTGTCAGAAATGCAGCAAAGGCCGCAAATGTATTATCTTGCCAAAAATGGGTGTTTTTTTAATACCAGAATATAACAGCAGTATCTAAACGCTTGTATTTGACTGTGACAAATTCAGCAAAGGCCCCAGATGTAGGGTCTTGCAAAAAATTTGTGTTTTTTTTAAACCCTGAATATAATTGCAGTATTTAAAGCTTGTATTTCACTGTGACAAATTCAGCAAAGACCTCAGATGTAGGGTCTTGCTAAAAATGGGTGTTTTTTTAAACCCAGAATATAACTGCAGTATTTAAAGTTTGTATTTGACTGTCACAAATTCAGCAAAGGACCCAAAATGTATTATCTCGCAAAAAATGGGTGTTTTTTTTAAACCCTGAATATAACTGCAGTATTTCAACCTTGTATTTGACTGTCACAAATGCACATATGCTGTGCTGGTGCACCGATTTTGCACAAAATGGCCGCCGATGCCCACCTAACTAACAGACGGATAAAAGTTCTTTTTCTGTGTCACTGGGCTCAGGACAGGGTAAAAAAATGGTGCACCCACAAAACATAATCGCTGTAGATCGCAAAGTTAACAAGCACTTCTGATAACAGATTCTTTCCTATTCTCTCCCTCACAGCAGCATCCTCTCCCTACACTAGTAAGAGCAGAGTGACTTGCAGCGCTACGTGACTTCAGCTTATTTACAGGCTGGGTCACATGCTGCACTGGCCAATCACAGCCATGCCATTAGTAGGCCTCTGACGCCCACCTAACTAACAGACGGATAAAAGTTATTTTTCTGTGTCACTGGGCTAAGGGCAGGGTAAAAGGATTGTGTACTGCACCCACAAAAATAAATCTATGTAGATCGCTGAGTTAACAAGCACTTCTGATTAAATATTCTTTCCTATTCTCTAACTCACAGAGCAGAGTGTCGTGCAGCGCTACGTGACTTCAGCTTATTTACAGGCTGGGTCACATGCTGCACTGGCCAATCACAGCCATGCCATTAGTAGGCCTCTGACGCCCACCTAACTAACAGACGGATAAAAGTTATTTTTCTGTGTCACTGGGCTAAGGGCAGGGTAAAAGGATTGTGTACTGCACCCACAAAAATAAATCTATGTAGATCGCTGAGTTAACAAGCACTTCTGATTAAATATTCTTTCCTATTCTCTAACTCACAGAGCAGAGTGTCGTGCAGCGCTACGTGACTCCAGCTTATTTACAGGCTGGGTCACATGCTGCACTGGCCAATCACAGCCATGCCATTAGTAGGCATGGCTGTGATGGCTTTTAAGGGCACACGAGTCAAACACTTGCTGATTGGCTGCCCTGCAGCCTTTCAAAAAGCGCCATTAACTCGCCGAACACCGAACTCGAACCCAAACTTTTACTCAACCCTAGTTACTGTTCGCAGCGTCTACGGAAAAAGTACACTGAATGGCACAGATATTTTTAGGATGCACAAACGTTATACAGGAGATGTAGCGCAGGTAATGTAACTGTCCGCAGCAGGCACGGTCTACAGAAAAAGTACACTGGATGTCACAGATAGTTTTAGGCTGTGCACACGTTACACGGGAGATGTAGCGCAGAGAATGTCGCTGTCTGCAGCGACCAAACAATTGCAAGCTATTTAGCACAGGTTGCGCTAAAAATATATATTGCTACCAGACACAACAATAGTACTTAAAAGGACTTTTGGGTCTCTAACACCAACCCTGCCTAACAAAAAAAATAAAAAATCAATTGAATCCATTCCCTACACTATCTGTCCCTTCTACAGCACAGCTCTCCCTTCCTAACACTGAGCCGAACCACGTATGATCGGGTGCTTTATAGCACCCGATGACGAGTTCCAGCCAGCCAATCACTGTAATGCCAGTAACCAACATGGCTACGGCATTACAGTGAGTGGCAGTACTTACCTGCACGTGCGGGGAGTAAGTGATATATCATAAGTGATATTGCAAAAGGCCTCGCTGGTAAGGTTTGTCTTTTTGCTGATGACACAAAGATATGTAACAGGGTTGATGTTCCTGGAGGGAAACGCCAAATGGAAAAGGATTTAGGAAAACTAGAAGAATGGTCAGAACTCTGGAAACTGAAATTTAATGTGGATAAGTGCAAGATAATGCACCTGGGGCGTAAAAACCCAAGGGCAGAATATAGAATATTTGACACAGTCCTGACCTCAGTATCTGAGGAAAGGGATTTAGGAGTAATTATTTCAGAAGACTTAAAGGTGGGAAGACAATGTAATAGAGCAGCACGAAATGCCAGCAGAATGCTTGGATGTATAGGGAGAGGTATAAGCAGTAGAAAGAGTGAAGTGCTTATGCCGCTGTACAGAACACTGGTGAGACCTCACTTGGAGTATTGTGCGCAGTACTGGAGGCCATATCTCCAGAAGGATATAGATACTCTAGAGAGAGTTCAGAGAAGAGCTACTAAACTAGTACATGGATTGCAGGATAAAACTTACCAGGAAAGGTTAAAGGACCTTAATATGTATAGCTTGGAAGAAAGAAGAGACAGAGGGGATATGATAGAAACTTTTAAATACATAAAGGGAATCAACTCGGTAAAGGAAGAGAGCATATTTAAAAGAAGAAAAACTACCACAAGAGGACACAGTTTTAAATTAGAGGGGCAAAGGTTTAAAAGTAATATAAGGAAGTATTACTTTACTGAGAGAGTAGTGGATGCATGGAATAGCCTTCCTGCAGAAGTGGTAGCTGCAAATACAGTGAAGGGGTTTAAGCATGCATGGGATAGGCATAAGGCCATCCTTCATATAAGATAGGGCCGGGGGCTATCCATAGTATTCAGTATATTGGGCAGACTAGATGGGCCAAATGGTTCTTATCTGCCGACACATTCTATGTTTCTATGTTTCTATGAGACTCGAGCATCGTGCTCGAGCACACGCGGTGTTCGGCCGAACACCGCGATGTGCCTAGCATCGCGATTCTCAAGCCGAACTGGTGTTCGGCCAAGCATGCTCAATCAACACTCCTCATTACGTATCCTTCCATTGATATACCAACATCACCTCAGTTTGCAGTTATGTTGTGATCAAGAATCCTGGACTGCAATGGACTGGAACTGTATCATTTTTAGTGACAAATACAGGTTCTGTTTGGGATCTCATGATGGTTTGGTTAGAGTATGGCATCCTCATAGTGAGTGATTCAATCCTGCATTTGCTCTGGAGTGACACACTGTCCCATCTGGGGAGCCATCAGATATGACAGTCGATCACCCCAAATAGTGATCCGAGGGACACTAAAAGATCAGCGATATGTACAGAACATCCTGCATCCACATGTGTTGCCTCTCATGGCAAGGTTTCCATCTGGCATTTTTCAGCAGGATAATTCTCACCCACACCCACAAGAGTTTCCAAGGAATGTTTCTGCCAGAGTGCAACACTTTCTTGCCCAATCGCCAGATTTATTGCCAATCCAGCATTTATGGGACCAGCTGGGACCCTAGCTTTGGCAACCTATGATTTTTCAGGATTGACAAGTATAGGTACAGATGCAACATCTATGGAAAATGGATACCATATGAAATCTGTATGCCTTCATGCCCAACCATATCTCATCTTGTATGCCTTGGGTATTTGAGCCTCCTTTTAATTACAATTACACATATCATCATTACATCCACACATATAAAGATGGAGGGAGCCAAATGTTCCAGATAATTGGCGGATTGTCAGCCTGGATGAGGGTTGCATTTACATTGAGAATTCACCACTGCTGTTTGTGTACAATCAACGGCTACAGTGACTGAATTTACCCGTAGAAAATCATTGTTCTTGGGCAGCAAATCGCTGTTTAGATAGCACGATCTGATACACAGAAAAAATGATTTTTGATGCTGATAAAATTAAAGGATCACCTGAGCTAGCATTGCTTGCCAGCAGCTTTTACACAGGCAGATTATCAGGAACGAGTATTTCTAATATATCATCCCCTGATTATTGGTCCATCTAATCAGACCTTAATTGAGTTTCTGAGTGGAAATCAGTACAGCTGCTTTTGCCAAGCAAGGCCAGAAGTGTGGGTCAAGAAGTAGATGCTGGGCTAGCAAAGTGATCAGCAGTGGTCTGTGGGCTGAAAGCAGTAGGCCATAGATGTTTAGCCTCATAGTAATGTCCGGACCTTGACTGGACTGTGTGGACTATACCATATAAGAGGTGGTGAAGTGGGAGTCCTTGAGAGTCAGTACCATGGTGGTACTCTAATGAAGCAAATTAATGCAGAGTGTTCATGCAGAGACTTGAAGGGAACGTGCATGCAGTACTTTTAGTCCGTGCTGCCGCCGGAACTCCGCCCCCCGCCCCCATTATAGGCTGTTTCGGTTCACCCGCCAGAACAGCCTGCCAGAGTCCCCTGATGCTAGTGTGAAACTAGCCTTAACTGTGCAGTTAAGTTATTTCCTGAACAACAATAAAGATAATATGATCAATGAATTGTGTGCATCTGTAGTGGGAATGGCCGATTTGCTCATCATTACAACATATTCAGGGACCTGAAAAAGAAAGTTCTACAAATTGTTTAGTTTTTTGCAAAAGAGACTTTAGGCACTCAAAATTTCTTCAAATCATGCCTTTATTTCATCACTTTAAAATCAAAGTGCATTGTGGATACAAGAAAAGAACAGGGAGAAGTGTGATTGGCATGAAATTAATGTAGTTTTGTTTATTACATTGTCTGGTATTAAAAGGAACCTTTCACCGCAATACCCTGTCCCCATAACTCTGTGTGCTTTTATTGTGAAGAAAAAAAAAAAACGATTTGACACATATGCAAATTAACCTGAGATGTGTCCTGTACATGAGATGAGTCAGGGACAGGACTCATCTCAGGTTAATTTGCTTATGTATCAAATCGTTTTTTTTTTACACAATAAAAGCACACAGAGCTAAGGGGACTGGGTATTGGAGATGGGCTAGCGCCCATCTAGCAACCCATGTCCTCAGCTTTATACACAAAATCCAGGTGACAGATTCCCTTTAAAGCTATAAACAAAAGGCATGCTTTTAAGGAGTGGTGAATACTTCAGACTCTCTTCTGCTATAAAGTGTTGCATTTTTAGTGCTTAACCACTGAGCATAGCTCAATCTATTTGGTTATTTGGCAAAGTTAAGAAATTGCCAAAAAGAAACCAAAAACGATTATTGGTTTATATTTCCTAATGTACCTAGAATCTGTGTATAAAGTCATGCAAATTGGTCCAATTTTGGTGCAATTTTTCACAACGAGTTTGTACACTTTTTCTGTCTTTATCAAAAACAGGGTGGGGTTTAGTGGAAAGTTTGGGGGAAAGGGGGCCTTGCCTAAGATGTTCTGTTTTGCACCCAAATTGCATCACAATTCAAAAATGTTGTCTAAAAGTAAACCAATCAATATTTAATAAACTATAGTATATATATATATATATATATATATATATATATATACACTGCTCAAAAAAATAAAGGGAACACTTAAACAACACAATGTAACTCCAAGTCAATCACACTTCTGTGAAATCAAACTGTCCACTTAGGAAGCAACACTGAGTGACAATCAATTTCACATGCTGTTGTGCAAATGGGATAGACAACGGGTGGAAAGTATAGGCAATTAGCAAGACACCCCCAATAAAGGAGTGGTTCTGCAGGTGGTGATCACAGACCACTTCTCAGTTCCTATTCTTCCTGGCTGATGTTTTGGTCACTTTTGAATGCTGGCGGTGCTTTCACTCTAGTGGTAGCATGAGACGGAGTCTACAACCCACACAAGTGGCTCAGGTAGTGCAGCTTATCCAGGATGGCACATCAATGCGAGCTGTGGCAAGAAGGTTTGCTGTGTCTGTCAGTGTAGTGTCCAGAGCATGGAGGCGCTACCAGGAGACAGGCCAGTACATCAGGAGACGTGGAGGAGGCCGTAGGAGGGCAACAACCCAGCAGCAGGACCGCTACCTCCGCCTTTGTGCAAGGAGGAACAGGAGGAGCACTGCCAGAGACCTGCAAAATGACCTCTAGCAGGCCACAAATGTGCATGTGTCTGCTCAAACGGTCAGAAACAGACTCCATGAGGGTGATATGAAGGCCCGACGTCCACAGGTGGGGGTTGTGCTTACAGCCCAACACCGTGCAGGACGTTTGGCATTTGCCAGAGAACACCAAGATTGGCAAATTCGCCACTGGCGCCCTGTGCTCTTCACAGATGAAGCAGGTTCACACTGAGCACATGTGACAGACTTGACAGAGTCTTGAGACGCCGTGGAGAACGTTCTGCTGCCTGCAACATCCTCCAGCATGACCGGTTTGCATTGGGTCAGGAATAGTGTGGGGTGGCATTTCTTTGGAGGGCCGCACAGCCCACCATGTGCTCGCCAGAGGTAGCCTGACTGCCATTAGGTACCGAGATGAGATCCTTAGACCCCTTGTGAGACCATATGCTGGTGCGGTTGGCCCTGGGTTCCTCTTAATGCAAGACAATGCTAGACCTCATGTGGCTGGAGTGTGTCAGCAGTTCCTGCAAGACGAAGGCATCGATGCTATGGACTGGCCCGCCCGTTCCCCAGACCTGAATCCAATTGAGCACATCTGGGACATCATGTCTCGCTCTATCCACCAACGTCACGTTGCACCACAGACTGTCCAGGTCTGGGAGGAGATCCCTCAGGAGACCGTCCGCCACCTCATCAGGAGCATGCACCGGCGTTGTAGGGAGGTCATACAGACACGTGGAGGCCACACACACTACTGAGCCTCATTTTGACTGGTTTTAAGGACATTACATCAAAGTTGGATCAGCCTGTAGTGTGTTTTTCCACTTTAATTTTGAGTGTGACTCCAAATCCAGACCTCCATGGGTTGAAAAATTTGATTTCCATTTTTAAATTTGTGTGATTTTGTTGTCAGCACATTCAACTATGTAAAGAACAAAGTATTTCAGAAGAATATTTAATTAACTCAGATCTAAGATGTGTTATTTTTGTGTTCCCTTTATTTTTTTGAGCAGTGTATATATATCCAGAAAAAGGACGGCACTCCGGCAAGATGAAAATAAGTGATTCCTTTATTCAACCATAAGGTGCAATGTTTCGGCTCCAAAAATGAGCCTTTTTCAAGCTTGAAAAAGGCTCATTTTTGGAGCCGAAACGTTGCACCGTATGGTTGAATAAACGAATCACTTATTTTCATCTTGCCGGAGTGCCGTCCATTTTCTGGATATATTGGTTGGGGTAAGAAGTCGATTCCCCTGGAACGTGCACCCAATCTTTTCTGAATATAGCCAGTGCCGCCATTTTTCTTGAATATATATATATATATATATATATATATATATACAGTCGTGGCCAAAAGTTTTGAGAATGACACAAATATTAGTTTTCTCAAAGTTTGCTGCTAAACTGCTTTTAGATCTTCGTTTCAGTTGTTTCTGTGATGTAGTGAAATATAATTACACGCACTGCATTTATCGACAATTACATGACATTTAAGTCAGTATTTGCAGTGTTGGCCCTTCTTTTTCAGGACCTCTGCAATTCGACTGGGCATGCTCTCAATCAACTTCTGGGCCAATTCGTGACTGATAGCAACCCATTCTTTCATAATCACTTCTTGGAGTTTGTCAGAATTAGTGGGTTTTTGTTTGTCCACCTGCCTCTTGAGGATTGACCACAAGTTCTCAATGGGATTAAGATCTGGGGAGTTTCCAGGCCATGGACCCAAAATGTCAACGTTTTGGTCCCCGAGCCACTTAGTTTTGTCTTATGGCACGGTGCTCCATCGTGCTGTAAAATGCATTGTTCTTCACCAAACTGTTGTTGGATTGTTGGAAGAAGTTGCTGTTGGAGGGTGTTTTGCTACCATTCTTTACTCATGGCTGTGTTTTTGGGCAAAATTGTGAGAAGCCCACTCCCTTGGATGAGAAGCACACATAAATGGTCTCAGGATGCTTTACTGTTGGCATGACACAGGACTGATGGTAGCGCTCACCTTTTCTTCTCCGGACAAGCCTTTTTCCAGATGCCCCAAACATCTGGAAAAATACGACTTTGCCCCAGTCCTCAGCAGTCCATTCACCATACTTTCTGCAGAAGATCAATCTGTCCCTGATGTTTTCTTTGGAGAGAAGTGGCTTCTTTGCTGCCCTTCTTGACACCAGGCCATCCTCCAAAAGTCTTCACCTCACTGTGCGTGCAGATGCGCTCACATTGCCTGCTGCCATTCTTGAGCAAGCTCTGCACTGGTGGCACTCCGATCCCGCAGCTGAATCCTCTTTAGGAGACGATCCTGGCGCTTGCTGGACTTTCTTGGACGCCCTAAAGCTTTCTTAACAAGAATTGAACCTCTTTTCTTGAAGTTCTTGATGATCCTATAAATTGTTGATTGAGGTGCAATCTTAGTAGCCACAATATCCTTGCCTGTGAAGCCATTTTTATGCAACGCAATGATGGCTGCACGCGTTTCTTTGCAGGTCACCATGGTTAACAATGGAAGAGCAATGATTTCAAGCATCACCCTCCTTTTAACATGTCAAGTCTGCCATTTTAACCCAATCAGCCTGACATAATGATCTCCAGCCTTGTGCTCGTCAACATTCTCACCTGAGTTAACAAGACGATTACTGAAATGATTTCAGCAGGCCCTTTAATGACAGCAATGAAATGCAGTGGAAAGGTTTTTTGTGGATTAAGTTAATTTTCATGGCAAATAAGGACTATGCAATTCATCTGATCACTCTTCATAACATTCTGGAGTATATGAAAATTGCTATTATAAAAACTTAAGCAGCAACTTTTCCAATTTCCAATATTTATGTAATTCTCAAAAATTTTGGCCACGACTGTACATATATCTATATATTATAGTAAACTATAGTAAAGCTTAAAATTAGGCAAAGGTGTTTATCCCTGCACCAGACTAATCACCTAGCCAGAGCCACTGTGATATATCTGGTGCAGGTCTAGCCAATTTTTCTAAGTGTACACTATCTAGGGATTAGAAAATCTGTGCCTTGTGATGGTAAACAAGCTTTATGTGCCTCTGTATTAACAGTTGGGACATTTGGTGAGCCTTGCCACTTTCAGAAGTACCGTAAAGTGAAAAGTAGGTCTGGATTCCAGATTAGAACACTATTTCCGTATGATTGGACAGACTAGATGGGCCAAATGGTTCTTATCTGCCGATACATTCTATGTTTCTATGTTTCTATGATATGTGACTATTGTAGACATAGGCATGTTTCACATTGCACTTGCGCCACATATGTTATTACTGCGTGTGCCATTTCATAAATTTGGCGCAACCTCACAAAGCAAAGCATGCACAGGTTAACATACACAAGAAAAACCCACATAAATGTTGGGCAAAATTGTCTGACCCTAAAGAAGCCAGCTCAGCATCATGAAGTAATCCTAAAAAAAGCAAACTGAGACTCAACAGGCTAAAATAAACAGTAATTTTATTAAATACATAAATATGACAAAAGACACAAAAGTACATCAAAAGATGTGGTACGAATCACTCCTGAGGAATAGTATAACACATATATATATATATATATATATATAAATGGAGGCTTGTAATAAAATGCTAAAACGTCCATGGAGGTGGAAGGGAAGATAAGTGATCAGGTGGGGCTGCCACAAAAAAATAAAATAAATGTACCAGAAGTTGTCTTGTTAATGTTAAATTGCAAGGTAGCAATACAAAGAGGTAGTGCAACACAAAGGTAAGATATATATTAAACCCTAAAATAAGGGAAAATGTCAAAAAGTGTATGCAACTACCTAAATTAGATTGACATGTGCAGAAAATATTTATTAAATCCCCATAAAATACAAGTAATAAAATTTATAAGAACAATGTAGCAATAATATACAACATTACAGTCACATATACAGGGAGTGCAGAATTATTAGGCAAGTTGTATTTTTGAGGATTAATTTTATTATTGAACAACAACCATGTTCTCAATGAACCCAAAAAACTCATTAATATCAAAGCTGAATATTTTTGGAAGTAGTTTGTAGTTTGTTTTTAGTTTTAGCTATTTTAGGGGGATATCTGTGTGTGCAGGTGACTATTAATGTGCATAATTATTAGGCAACTTAACAAAAAACAAATATATACCCATTTCAATTATTTATTTTTACCAGTGAAACCAATATAACATCTCAACATTCACAAATATACATTTCTGACATTCAAAAACAAAACAAAAACAAATCAGTGACCAATATAGCCACCTTTCTTTGCAAGGACACTCAAAAGCCTGCCATCCATGGATTCTGTCAGTGTTTTGATCTGTTCACCATCAACATTGCGTGCAGCAGCAACCACAGCCTCCCAGACACTGTTCAGAGAGGTGTACTGTTTTCCCTCCTTGTAAATCTCACATTTGATGATGGACCACAGGTTCTCAATGGGGTTCAGATCAGGTGAACAAGGAGGCCATGTCATTAGATTTTCTTCTTTTATACCCTTTCTTGCCAGCCACGCTGTGGAGTACTTGGACGCGTGTGATGGAGCATTGTCCTGCATGAAAATCATGTTTTTCTTGAAGGATGCAGACTTTTTCCTGTACCACTGCTTGAAGAAGGTGTCTTCCAGAAACTGGCAGTAGGACTGGGAGTTGAGCTTGACTCCATCCTCAACCCGAAAAGGCCCCACAAGCTCATCTTTGATGATACCAGCCCAAACCAGTACTCCACCTCTACCTTGCTGGCGTCTGAGTCGGACTGGAGCTCTCTGCCCTTTACCAATCCAGCCACGGGCCCATCCATCTGGCCCATCAAGACTCACTCTCATTTCATCAGTCCATAAAACCTTAGAAAAATCAGTCTTGAGATATTTCTTGGCCCAGTCTTGACGTTTCAGCTTGTGTGTCTTGTTCAGTGGTGGTCGTCTTTCAGCCTTTCTTACCTTGGCCATGTCTCTGAGTATTGCACACCTTGTGCTTTTGGGCACTCCAGTGATGTTGCAGCTCTGAAATATGGCCAAACTGGTGGCAAGTGGCATCTTGGCAGCTGCACGCTTGACTTTTCTCAGTTCATGGGCAGTTATTTTGCGCCTTGGTTTTTCCACACACTTCTTGCGACCCTGTTGACTATTTTGAATGAAACGCTTGATTGTTCGATGATCACGCTTCAGAAGCTTTGCAATTTTAAGAGTGCTGCATCCCTCTGCAAGATATCTCACTATTTTTGACTTTTCTGAGCCTGTCAAGTCCTTCTTTTGACCCATTTTGCCAAAGGAAAGGAAGTTGCCTAATAATTATGCACACCTGATATAGGGTGTTGATGTCATTAGACCACACCCCTTCTCATTACAGAGATGCACATCACCTAATATGCTTAATTGGTAGTAGGCTTTCAAGCCTATACAGCTTGGAGTAAGACAACATGCATAAAGAGGATGATGTGGTCAAAATACTCATTTGCCTAATAATTCTGCACATAGTGTATTGTGGTAGATATGATCGACACTATATTCATATGACTCAATAGTGTCGATAAATTCAATAATATATATCACACCAAAAAACTTTCAAGTATATGCTTTTATTTGGGAAAGAGGGGGCGCTATCTTCTAGCGCTCTATCCCAATTTGGGAAACTGAATGTCACTGAAAATGTTGTAGGTGTATTCACTGGGAGCGCAATATGTTCATTTCTCTATCAAATCCGAAAATACCCACCCTTCTTTCTCTATCAAATCCGAATAATTGTATCAAACTCTAGGATTCCTATGAAACTTTCAAGATTCCTCACATCTATTATTTATTGTTTTATATTCTTATATTGATATTTTAATCTTGAAAATTTGTTTAATAATATTTTATTATAAAAAGTCATTTTATAAGTGTTAGCAATCAGATATCAAGTTTATATTTCACACAATGATATATCATACCAATTGGGACATCTGGGCCAAAAAACGCATGTGTCCCCAAAAAAACGCATAAAAAACGCATGGAAACTGCAAGAAGGGAAAAAAAAAACAACAAAAAAAAAATTTGAAAAAAATCAAGGCTGTATAGAATTATCCCCTGATTATGTGGGAGGATTCCCTGGCAAACTGGGAGTAGCATGAACAACAGGTGTCCAAGATTTGGGAAGCAATTAAAGGAATGGATAAAAATGGAGGCAGAGCAGGCAGACACTTGACCACTGAGGAAGGGAGAGTGAATCTACCCGTAACGCGTATGGTGAAACAAGTGATGTACCTGCATTGAAAAGCCTCCGATAATACTGTATGGCCATACAGAAGAAAATCTCTACAGTAAAGGATTAACTATTCTTATCGTCGAAAGCTGCACCAAAGGAAATTGCGGAACAGAGTGGCAACTCCTGCGATCTTTGGAACTCCCGCGAAATTCAAACCAGCTTGCTGTATGGAGCGACTGAATAAGCCGGCAAATATTTAAAGCTCCATTGAAGCAATAGGGAGACAGCAGATGCTAGACGGTAAGCCAAACATCGATTTCAAGTTTTCTTCAATCCAAAGCTCATATCGAGCTTAAAAAGATATGCTATAAGAGACTTTTCACATTATCAGGATTCCTGTGGACACTTTATGAACATATTGCGCTCCCAGTGAATACACCTACAACATTTTCAGTGACATTCAGTTTCCCAAATTGGGATAAAGCGCTAGAAGATAGCGCCCCCTCTTTCCAAAATAACAGCATATACTTGAAAGTTTTTTGGTGTGATATATATTATTGAATTTATCGACACTATTGAGTCATATGAATATAGTGTCGATCATATCTACCACAATATATGTGATTGTAATGTTGTATATTATTGCTACATTGTTCTTATAAATTGTTTTACTTGTATTTTATGGGGATTTAATAAATATTTTCTGCACATGTCAATCTGGTTGCCCAGTGTATGAGTGCTCGCTCATTATTCTATTACTACATTTGCCTTTAAAAGAGGGTGGGGTGATTCCCTCTATATGAGCTTGCAGCACCATACCTTAACTACTTGCTAGTGAGCCACCACAACCTACCACTATTTTTTAACTACCTAAATTGTATATAAAAAAGTAAAAAAAACAACAAACAATAAACTGGCAGTCACAGTGAATCACTATCAATGTATGCTTCCCAAACCTCCTAACAGAGATAAAGTGCAAAGTGCAAAAGCAAACACAATGCCCTTCTATTACTGACAATAGAATCCCATAAACTTTCCCATGAAGTTAGGGGGAGATGATTCCTCAGGAGAGCTGTACACCCCAATGCACGTTTCGGCGTCTGCCTTCTTCCTTTTTTATTGCGGCAGCCCTACCTTATCACTTATCTTCCCTTCCACCTCCAGGGACATTTTAGCATTTTATTACAAGCCTCCATTTATATATATCTGTGTTATACTATTCCTCAGGAGTGATTCGTACCACATCTTTTGATGTACTTTTGTGTCTTTTGTCATATTTATGCATTTAATAAAATTACTGTTTATTTTAGCCTGTTGAGTCTCCGTTTGCTCACAAAGCAAAGACAGAGTTAAAACTGACACAACCCCCCCTCAATTATACATTTCCTCCTATACACTCACATTACATGGGGTTGCCCAATTAGATATGGGCTAAACAGCTATTCCTAGACAAAAAAAATAACCTCTTTTTTATATTCCAACTCCTTTAAGTTTGTTTAGTTCAGAATTGAGAACCCCTTTAAAAATATGTGAAAAAGACCTACAGTATAAATAAATAAATAAAGCGTTTCAGAAATCTCTGTCTCCTTCCTCAGTGGAAGGAGACAGAAATCTCTGAAACGCATATGGTGAGGACCCCCAGACGCTATTCATCATTTTTGAGGTTTTTGTTAGAGCGCTCTAACTTCTATCATTCAAGCGGTATCCAACACCATGAGCATTTGGACCCTGCAACTCTGGTAACTACTCCTGACCAGAAGGAGACGCTGGAAGATCAGGACATCGTCAGCGCTGTAGGCACGTGGGACGCCGTGGCCACAGGCATAAACAGCACCATCTTACTGCTCTAAACACCGGGACTACAAAAATATCACCTGCGGCAGACACGTAGTATATCGGCTGACCCTCTGCTATACTGCGATACTGCCAGGCTGTGCTCCAGTCGAGTCATCAAACTGTGAGTAAGGACATTGCCTCTTAGCCCGATTACTTACAATTGCAGAAACCGCTGAAAGTTGTAACAACTATTAATGTATTCCAAGGTATGATACCTCATTTCAACACTGTGGTGATACCTTGTTATACAATTGGAATCATTTAAATCCATCTACTGCAATAGGTATTGCCGTTTTTCATAGTGGATGAACTCTCTTACTTTTTATTATATTTTTTTATTATATTTTAACCAGTGCAATTCCGCTGTGGATGAAGGATCTTTATACACAGTTTTCTATCATATAGAGGTGGAATCCTCCCTCTCTTTTTTCTTTTACCCTACAGGTGGAACTCTCCATATATAGGTGGAAATATCCTATATTTAAATGAATGATTTATTTCCATAGGTGGACTCACTTTATTTATTATAATTTTTAAAGGTGGACTCACGTTATAATTCTTTAAAGGTGGACTCACGATATGAATTGATTATAATATTTAGGTGGTCTCACGATTTATTATATTTTTTACGTTTGCATTCTAATTTTATTATTCTTATCTTGTGGTCCCACTGTGGATACTGTTCTCACTTGGCCGAATTATGGATGAATTTCGATCACTATATTGATGAATTCTGATTAATGATCATACCCGTTTGAAGAGAATTTCCATATTTTACATTTATATATACTTTTTATTTCACATATTTACAATATTATAAATTATAATACTCTCTCTGAACGGTTAGAGGTTTATAATCATATGGGGACTATCTGAGACATCCATTGGCTTATCTGACCCTGGTCCGCCCTTGAGTGTTTTTGAGACTCCTTACATACTGCCATATAGCTATTGGATTAAAATTTTAATTAATATACTTTTCTATGCGTTAGTTGTATTCTTCCAAATGAGGTGTGCACAACTACTCTATACTCTACATTAATCCTTTTTTATAGACGGGGTGTGTCTATATCAGTTGGGGCACCCACTCCATATGCAATAGTAGGGTGAGCCACTACAAACCATTATATTCATAGAGTTAAATTTTAAGCCAATGGAGTCAATTAGGATTTATAGGCCGTAGAACCTTAAATGTCCTTTAATAGAGGTTCCATCCTGTGCAGGCTGCTGGATCACCTTTGATTTATATTTAAATGTAAGAGAACAAAATGCATTTTATATTAAGACTTTTGAGGCAGGCAGCTATTTTTTTTTAAAAAATTCTATCAGTATATTATTGTGACTGCAATGTATGTAATACAACAAAAAGATCTTAATTAGCCTGAGAAAGACATGAAAATCAAAATTTCCTGTCACTCTCAACATTATTAACTTAACATGTAATACAAAGAAAATTAATTTTTAAGTGCATGATTTTAATACTTGTAGATTTCATATCTAGCAGAGTGAGACACTTACTGTTAAGTTTGCATGATTAGTTTTCTACAATTAATAAGTATGCTTGCTTGCTAGGTATGTAATTATTTTAAATAATTTTTGCTATAAGCCATGCAAATATTTATTGTTCAGTAGTTAATAGTATAATGTACCATAGAACAATGCAAATAGTTGCAATGTAGTACACTTGCTGAACTCTACTTTTGCTCTGTAATCTGGTGTCTCCAACGCTCCCATATGAATAGATTAGCAGTGTGCAATACATTACCCACTGCTCCATTCAGAGACAAGAATGGGACCCCATTTTCTGGATTGGGTCCCAGTGTTTAGACCCCCATCGATGATTTAGTTATCACCTATCCTGTGTAACATAAACTTGGCACAACCTCTTTAAGCCATGTGGCTGGGCATTGTATAATAAAAGGAATACAGAGTTTACAGTACACCTTTACCCTTTCTCCTGAATTGGTTTAAAGGTCCTTTTTTCACCTAATAGGGTACCAGTCTTCTAAATGCATAGCTGCCAACTGCCCCAAATTTGCTGGGACTGTCCCTGATATTCAGAGACAGTCTTGGCAAATTTGTGCTGTCCTGGGCCAAAAAGCCCCACCCACAAATGGTTGCTTATGGACTGGTCTGGGGCGTTCCTGGGGTTGAAGCTTATATGCCACTAAAATGTTAGTAAGTATGTAATTGGCACATTGAATGTTAAGGATTCTACTAAAGATTTTGTATTGTGGAGCTTGAAGTTACACCTTTTTAAATTAAAACTGCTTTAAGAGGTTCTAAACTTTTGCATGACCAAGACAGAAGCTGTGATGGCATGAAAAGTATGTTCAGAGATGTATTCACACCAAAATTTCCCAACACATTACAGTACAGTACAATGCAAGTACAATGCATGATGATAACAAGATGCCATTCATAAACAGAGAAAAAATTCTGCATATATTTCCAGGAGTGTTACAGATTTTAATATACTTCACAGATGACCACCATTAAAATGTAGCCTTTATTCTGATCACATTAAAATTAAAATAACCCCACCAAATGTGAAAATGAAAAAAAGTCAAAATAATAAAAAATAATAATAATAACCCTGTTGGTAAGTGGAAAGTGTTTATAAATAACAATAAACTAAAATAGCGGGTTTATAAAAAACAAAAGTGCTTATGATAGTTGGTGACTCTATATATACCAGGCCCTCCATTCCCTTATCAGGACCAGCCTAGGGTTATTTAGGAGGTTCCTGATAATTGATCGCCCCTGTCGGGGCGGCCATTCCGTCTTGTAGGCAGGGCATATTTGGAGAAGCGTGAGACATAGGGACAGAGCCCAAATTCACAACCAGTCTACACCTATACGAGTATTATCTAGGGTGGACTTAAGAAATTGGGTCCTAAACAAAAACCAGTCTACACTCAGATACATACCACTTACCAACAGGGTTATTATAATTTTTTTGATCTTTCTGACTTTTTTCATTAGATTTCTGCATTTGGTGGGGTTATTTTAATTTTAATGTAATCAGAATAAAGGCTACGTTTTAATGGTGGTCATCTGTGAAATACCTATACCACTATTATGGACTGTACCTTCTGGCAGGTTATTGCCTTATCTGTGAGATTTTAATATACCTCAGTAAATTTAATAAATTATTTCAAAAGTGGAAACTAATATAATAATCTACTAGAAATATGGAGATGGCAAAAAAATTAATAAAAAATTGTATCATTTGTGCCATTGGACATACATATTTATTCTAGTAAACTATTCATTTCCCAAATCATTTTAATAATGAAGGTATCTTGGTATCGCCGAATAAATTATATATCAATAAGTAATGAAATTATCTTTATCAGTACAGCAGGAGAATAAATATATATGATATATTGAATGCTTAATTTATATAAATGGAAAAGTTGAGATATTGTTAGTAGCTCACTTGTCTACTGAGTTTTCTGTGAGTAAATTTGCAGGCTTTAAGAAAGTAGCTACTGTAGTTCAATAACTTCTGTCTTGGCCTCTAGTCTTCTTTCACTTGACTGGAGTACATCTAGTGTTACGTTCATCCGATGAACTGACTAGATTATAATAGAGTGCTATGAACCTCCTTCCTTCTTAGTATTATTTTTCCTACTACTAATGTTTGTCTATAGAGATTACCTGGCTATTGGTTTGATTTTAAAGAGTCTGAAATAATTGAGCTTCAAAAGATTGGTGCATGTGTGCAGGTAATTATGTTTTGGAAGTTTGCAGTTTTCAAATTCCTAAGCTTCCTAAGCATCACTCTCTAAGCCATCACTTTAGGCTCTGCTTCTGGCCTCATAGCATGCTTCAGACAAAGGCTTTTGACAAGCAGTTTATACTTGCACTAAATAGATATATCTGTACATCAAATGAAGACATCATGGAAATAAACATTTGCCATTTGATTCTTGTAATTTATTCTGTTTTGCAGAAGGCTCCTGACAGCAGAAATGGAAGGTAATTGGTTTAAATTTGAATTCTCGTGCAAAATCAGTTCTTTAGAATTGTCATTACAAATATTTATTACCATTTTTGATGCATTACCATTTGATGAATCCAACATGGGCAATAAATAGGATACGTTTATGGTTAGATAGTTGACCATGTTAAAGTAATGGCCAGCCCCTTCTATTTAAAATTTATGTGATCAAATGTTAGAAACCTCTTTAGTGACTAATAATTATTTATTTAAAGAACTACTTACCTCCATCATAAAAAACATCATTAGGATCCTGAGTTTTCAAAAAAAAGTTTGCATAATGGCTGTACTTCTTTGTACTATCATAACAGTGAAGGAAGCTATTTTTTCTGCTATATTTCCCTGTTTCAGCTGCATAGCTAGATGCATTTCTCTCACAAGCAGGGGCGTATTTCTTCTCTGAAATCTGCCACCTCTGTACTGCTATGATATCCTTTTCCTTACATTTCACTGTGTTTGTTTTCAGCTCCGGAGCTCACAGAACAGATAAGACACACATAAGGCTTCTGCGAATTCAGAAGCAGTGTAGAAGCAGTTCTTTTTTCAAGCTCAGGATCTCAGATAGCTCTTTCATATCCCCACATCCTCTCTGACATCTCTGTTTTTAAGGACAATATTGCCTGACAACAGGCAGTGGATTGCAAAGGATGGTGAAAGTGAGACCTCTAGTGGCCATAACTTTACAACTTCCTTTCAGGCGGATGCAGGCATATTATTTAAATGTAGTAATTTAGAAATATGCTATTTATAGCATTTTCTATTAAATTAAATGAAATTGTGTAAAAGTACAGAGACGCTTTAAAGTTTAACCCTCTGCTAATTCTCCAAAATACAAATCAAGCTAATCATTTGTGAATCTTGAATGTGGTGGATCACATCTATTACCTATAGTTCCTTGTAAGAAGTGTGAACCAATTAACCTGATTTGCATCAAATATATTGTTCATGTATCCAATTTTGGGGTAGCCATTTAACCTCTTCAGGACCTTGCCAATTTTCACCTTAAGGACCAGGCCATTTTGGGCAAATCTGACATATGTCACTTTATGTGATGATAACTTTAGAATACTTTTACTTATCCAAGCCATTATGAGACTCTTTTCTCATCACATATCATACTTCATGACAGTGGTAAATTTGAGTCAAAATATTTCATTTTTATTTATTAAATAATATAAAATTTACCAAAAATTCACAATTTTCAAAATTTTCATTTCTCTGCTTTTAAAACAAATAGTGATACCTCCTAAAATAGTGAAAAAAAGATTACCTGCATAGAGTGATTGAGTCCTCAGCCCTTAATGGAGTTTAACCCCAATTCTTTAATTAACCATTCTGACTTCACTGCACATTATTAATCATAAATAATACATTTTATATAATATTTTACATTAAAAAATATTGTATACCATTGGATGTATGGTATTAATGAATGTGATATATGATATAGAATAATTAATTTAGCCAGGGTTCTGACAATGATAATTATGGAATATCAAGCATTAGTTTTCTTTTTACAAAAGCACTGAGCAATAGTTGATAGGTAGCATCATTTAAAATCTTTCCTGCTACAGATGGAAGATAACAGAGAGAATAATGGGCCTTGTGATTCTGGTTAGCAGTTAACAATTCCTTCTTCAGCAATAACTGTCATGAAACATTTGGTTAAGGTATGTTTGTAAAATGGTGTCTTGTCTGACAGAGTAAATTGATACTTAAACTGAATCCCTATCAGGGTATTACAGTTAAATGTCTCTGTACAATATCTTTGAAGCTGACAGAATATCATAGACTCAGAAAAGAAACATAGAATGCCTTTTTCACCCAATATATACTTATATTAACAGGAAATACATGCAATCTAAATACTAATTTATGATATGCTTAAACCGAAATACCAGATTGAAGCCCTTAAAAAATATTATATTACAGATTTCTCATTATAGCAATTTTACTACTATGATGTTACAGTTATCGAAATTACTCACTTTACAAGAGTGATCTAATAATGACTGATGGGACTGCACAAAATTTACAATAATTACAAAAAGTTAGCAACTGTGGTCCAACGGCAAAGAATAAAAAATTCCCTGCTCAGTAAGGCCTCATGTACTTGGCAAAGCTATATGAGGTACATAAAGTCTATGCTGCTTCTTACTATGGAATTGATGCAACTTTGTATATTCCCTCTTAGAAATAATATAATATGGCTTCATAATAGGGAAATCAATCATTGCCAGATTTGGATCCAGCAAAAGCCCAGGGTAGGGCTTCACTTTTAAGTGCTTTCTGCACTGGGCTGCCTCAAAGCCCCTTCCACTGTTTTGAGTAGCACATATATCATACAATTAGGAGATCACTACAGCTGTCAGAACAGAGGGGAGGTGCTGTGAAGCAGATCAAGGCAGAAATCAGAGAGCACTTCACAGGGAAGCCCCACCCTGTACACTTGCTGGAGTAGGATCTGGCAGAATAAAAGTTCATATTCACACCGCTCATGATGAAAAACAAACATACACAAAAGGTATATAATGTATTGCTCTCCCCAGTCCCTACTTTAGCTCTGCCAAAACTGCAGACAGATTCTATAAGGATTTTTTTTTCCTTCAGCCTTCAGGCTGGATCATCAAGTGATCGAGGAATGTAGAAGTCAAGCAGGATAATATTAAAGATTAAATAATAGTCGGCAAAAGGCCAAGTTGAGGCATAGAACATTTCTTAAGGGTATTTCTGGTCATATAAAGCTTCAGTACATGAGCAGTACAGTAGTCAATGCAGCCACCATCAAAATCAATGCTATTCTGGTGTCAGAGCAGTATGACATTAATTTCCATAAAAGAGGTTTGCATTTGAGTTTGAGGACAAAAATCTTGACATACTCCACCTTTCATGCAACCAGGTATATTTATTAGATGTATCTCATATGTCAGATAGTCTCATATGTAAGATAAACAAGTTGCTGGCAAGGTTAGGATTTTTACAATCTGTAAAAACAGTGCTAAGTTTGTACATAGACTGGCCTGGTATTGCAAATTATCTGTACTGAAGTGAATGGGGTTCAGTTACAATACCACACACTACCTAAGGACACATATGGCATTGTTTGTAGATAAAAGCAGACACATTTTTGTAATTCTGGATATCCCCTATAAATGCACATGATAGGTTTAACCTTTTTACTTATTTTCTTTTTCAACTGGACAAAATAAATTAATTTGCACACCTGCTATACTTACCATGTCTGATAAACAAAAAGACATGAAATAGTAAAAAAGAAATTGTCAAATATATGACATTTTATTTTGCTCGGTAAGCAACAAATGATTGCAATACACAGAGATGTATTCATATTAACGGGCGAGGAAAAAACGAAATTCTAATGCAACATACACATGCTTGATAATAAGCATAAAATATTATGTGTCAGACTCCTTTTATCTATTCCTATGATATGTATGTAATGGCTTTTGGCTAGGTATTGTGCTGTCAGAATTTTCATTTGTTGTTTGATATACGTTGACCTAATGTGAACTTAGTCTGTTTCATTAATTAACTTTTCAGTTCTTACCTTGGTAAATATTAAAAAAATACCTATCTTTGATGACCAGAAAATCTTTCCAAACAGAATTCATGTATATCAGAGTAAAAAAAGGTCCATTCTTGACAGTGACAGTGACAGTGTGACTGATACCTTGGGGAGAAGGCTCAGCTGTCACTCTGTGAACTATTAACTTAACAGTTCTATCGGCCTGAGTCATAGTCTAGTTTCTCACATAGCAAGACATAGCTCCCATGAGCCTCCTGATTCTAACAGAAAAGGGAGACAACACCAGTGACAGTATAGCTATCACACAGGAGTTCAGAAGTTTTAGAAACAAAGATACCAAGATATAGTACTGTAAACTTTTCATTTGCCGCTTATAGTACCATAACATTAAATAAAACAGTTTATTAGTGAATATCTGCACACAAAATGCGTCAGAGTGCACTTAATCCAGAATGGAATCAAAAGTCAGCATATTAAAAAGTATGTATATATATATATATTGTAGAGGACGCCAAGGTTGGGTCCTCAGTGACAGATATGTATCACCATTATTTGGGTTGTGGTGCCTTTAAGAAAGCACTACCTAGGATCCGGTACCCACAGGGTTAACTCACTCTCCTGATAAGAGGAAAAGGAAGTGAGTGAGGGGGTGGTGTGGAGTGTGTGGTGTGGTGGACACACTGCTGTGGCTGGCTGTGAACAGAGCTGGAAACTGAGGACATGTGGAAAGTTTGGCAGGAAAGCCGACTGGAATCTACCATGGACTAAAAAGAACCCAGGGTAAAAATACCTTTATTTTTGAATGGACTGTTCTATTGAATATATATATATAGAAACAAAAAAAGAATCACAGCAGCACAAGACCAAAGATGGGGGTGCAAGTCCTCTCAGCCGCAGGCTCAGACGGCTATAGGTGAGTATAATATCCAAAGGATGAGGCAGCACTCCAAATAAAGTGAAAAAAGTGGATCCTTTATTCCCCTCTGCAACGTTTCAACCGTCTCAATGCGGTCTTTCTCAAGCATATAACAAGGTGTCATACACGGGTATATATACCCACAATACATAGCAAACAATTAAAGTGACAATTATTCAATACAAAGTATAATAAAGTAAATAGTGCAATATACAATATATATGACTGGCGTGGTCTATATGACATGATAATTTACATGACATGATGATCTACAAAGTGCAATACAGTGTGCACAAACGCAATAATCATAGTGACAGCATAACTGTGAATTAATTAATAACAATAAAGTTCATCAACACAATATCATATCACCTGTGTGCATATAAAGAAGTGATTAAATTAATGAGATTAAAAACAACTCACACGGCGGTGCATGGACAGGGGCGCCAAAATCCGCGTCCTCACCGCCGAAACGCGCATGCCCACAGTCCCTGCCACGTCACAAGAGCGACACCCTCAGAGGAGAAGCCAAGCGCCGTCACCATGGAGACGTGGAGACCACATGACCAGAGCGACCGTCACGTGACCACTCAAGAGGAGGCGCCGGGCTGAGCCCCGCCCACGAAGCCGGACGTGCGTGGCCCGGCCAACCATACCGGCGTCGTTGCCCCGGCAACAACAAGCCCAGCACCGTGCGCAGAGGCTCGCCACAGACAGAGGACAGGCACGGACTAATGAGAATAGGGATCGGCAAGGGGGGAGAAATATTGGCGAGGGGAGAGAAACACCGGGCACAGCAATATAGGAGTAAATAAACAGATAGGCGGGGGCCAATGAGCTCCCCACCGGGTCACCATATACATGATTTAGAGACAGGAGTGAACGTGGTATAGAGTATGTCGGCACTATGGGGAAACACCTACATGACCTGTGCCATACTCATACTGCAAGACAACAGGACGGGGGCCAAAAAGGTCACGCCGTTCTCACGGCTAAGACCCCAGGTCCATTACGGGCATGGGATCAGAGACACATCCATGCCAAAGAGCCCAAACCCAAAAACCGTCCCCTAAGTCTATGAAGTAAAATAAAAAAGGAAAACCACCACTCGAAGCAAACAATGTAGTTACAGTTGACCCACATAGTGTATAGCATAAACGATATAGATGCGCCCCAAGGATCTCCCCCATCACCATAATCTCAACACAGAGACGTAGAAGAGGACGCCCACCGTCCATGAACAACGCCAATGGAGCACCAATAATCTGGAGAAAGAAAGAAAAATGTATAAGCAATAAAACAGTAAAACTGTACATCGATATAGAGCAAATTGGTTACATAGTTGATGACACCAATGAAAATTCACCTACACCAGGGCATGACAGGGAGAGGAACAAGAGAGAACAGCGAGGAGCTTCACCCTATATTACACTCCACTTAAAATCAACGTTGAGACCATGAGATCTCAGTGTATTGAGGCGATAGATCCATCTCAGCTCCCTCTGTTTGAGAGCCAATGTCCTGTCTCCTCCCCTTCTAGACAGAGTGATCTGGTCCACTATCATAAATTTCAAATCCCTCTCCTTATCATTGGCTTCTACAAAATGTTTAGGAACGGGCAGATCTTTTCTTTTTTGTCTAATAGAGAACCGGTGATTGTTCAAACGTGCCTTCATGTCACAAGTGGTCTCCCCAACATATAGGAGACCACAAGGGCAGGAGAGCACATAGATCACAAAGGAGCTGTTACATGTTAAAAAATGACCAATCTCATATTAGATCCCTGTGACTGGATGAATAAACTTATCCCCCTTGGTCATGTAAGAACAATTGACACAACTAAGGCAAGGATAGGAACCCCTCCTTCGAGAGCCAATATGAGACTGTATTGAGGTCTTGGCAGGAATATCCGCCCAGACCAACTTGTCACGAAAATTGGCAGAAAGCCTATAAGAAAGCAAAGGCGGCACAGTCAAAGCTGTAATATTGGAGAAATTACTCTTAAGTATTGACCAATGTTTGCGGATAATACAAGCAATTTGGACACTCTGTTCCGAATACGTAGATATAAAAGGTATCCTCTCCACTTTGTTGCATGTATTATCAGGTGGTACCTGTTGTGGATCTCTCACTCTAGTAAGGTGTTTATTGATCACACAGAGCAGGGTAACCACGTTCTTTAAACTTATGCACCATCTGTGAAAAACGAGTAGGGAGTAAATCCGGATCCTGTACCACCCTTTTGACCCTAAGTAATTGACTGTATGGTACAGAATTGATAATAGACCTCGGATGACAACTTCCGTAATGCAACAGCGTATTGCAGTCAGTGGGCTTAGTGAAAATATCCGTAGATAATCACCCACTATAGTGACAGTGGTGTCAAGAAATTGAACATGGGTGGTCGAGTGTACCAGGGTAAAACTGATGTCCGGGTCCATGTTGTTCAAAAAATCATGAAAGCTCTCCAGAGAAATAGAGTCACCATGCCAAATGAGGAAGACGTCATCTATGTATCGCCACCACCCCAGAACTTTACTGAAGTTGTGGGACACATAGATAAGGTCTTCCTCGAGGGCCGCAATGAAGACATTGGCATAAGTGGGTGCCACATTAGACCCCATGTCGGTCCCTCGTAACTGGAGATAAAAGCTCTCCATTAACAGAAAATAGTTATTTCTCAAGACCAAATCCAAAAGATGGATAATGAAATCCTGACAGTGTGAAGAGTGATTGCTGCCAGATAATTGTCTCCGTACTGCAGCCACCCCCCTATCGTGGTCAATGGAGGTGTACAGGCTCGTGACGTCAAAAGACGCCAGGAGACAATCATCCGGCAACAGAATGTCAGAGATTTTATCGAGAAAATCACCAGTGTCCCTAATATAGGACCTGGCGCTAACCGCATATTGTCGGAGTAGTCGATCTAGAAAAATTGAGCTGTTGGAAAAAATGCATCCGGTGCCCGCAACAATGGGGCGACCTGGCGGGTCCGTCAATGATTTGTGAATCTTCGGAAGCACGTATATGACTGGTGTACGTGGCTATGACATAGTTAGAAATGAATGGAGCTCACCATCAATAATATCCTGACCCAGAGCTGTGTCAAGGACCTTCTTGATGCGTCGTGCAATATCAAACCTCGGATCACCAGCCAATACCCTGTATACACTCTGGTCACCCAGTTGTCTCCTAATCTCCTGAATGTATTTAGAGGTGTCCTTGACAACAACCGCACCACCCTTATCAGCTGGTTTGATGGTGAGGCTGTTGTCACGGCACAGACCCTCCAAAGTGACAACCTCAGAAGTGGTCATATTGGGATATTTTAGAGGCATATTAGTGACCTCATCACGTAAGGAGGCTACTCACACGCCCCTGTCCATGCACCGCCGTGTGAGTTGTTTTTAATCTTATTAATTTAATCACTTCTTTAGAAGGCACACAGGTGATATGATATTGTGTTGATGAACTTTATTGTTATTAATTAATTCACAGTTTCGCTGTCACTATGATTATTGCGTTTGTGCACACTGTATTGCACTTTGTAGATCATCATGTCATGCAAATCATCATGTCATATAAACCACGCCAGTCATATATATTGTATATTGCACTATTTACTTTATTATATTCTGTATTGAATAATTGTCACTTTAATTGTTTGCTATGTATTGTGGGTATATATACCCGTGTATGACACCTAGTGATATGCTTGAGAAAGACCGCATTGAGACGGTTGAAACGTTGCAGAGGGGAATAAAGGATCCACTTTTTTCACTTTATTTGGAGTGCTGCCTCATCCATTGGATATTATATATATATATATATACACTGCGTGCAGAATTATTAGGCAAATGAGTATTTTGACCACATCATCCTCTTTATGCATGTTGTCTTACTCCAAGCTGTATAGGCTCGAAAGCCTACTACCAATTAAGCATATCAGGTGATGTGCATCTCTGTAATGAGAAGGGGTGTGGTCTAATGACATCAACACCCTATATTAGGTGTGCATAATTATTAGCAACTTCCTTTCCTTGGCAAAATGGGTCAAAAGAAGGACTTGACAGGCTCAGAAAAGTCAAAAATAGTGAGATATCTTGCAGAGGGATGCAGCACTCTTAAAATTGCAAAGCTTCTGAAGCGTGATCATCGAACAATCAAGCGTTTCATTCAAAATAGTCAACAGGGTCGCAAGAAGCGTGTGGAAAAACCAAGGCGCAAAATAACTGCCCATGAACTGAGAAAAGTCAAGCGTGCAGCTGCCAAGATGCCACTTGCCACCAGTTTGGCCATATTTCAGAGCTGCAACATCACTGGAGTGCCCAAAAGCACAAGGTGTGCAATACTCAGAGACATGGCCAAGGTAAGAAAGGCTGAAAGACGACCACCACTGAACAAGACACACAAGCTGAAACGTCAAGACTGGGCCAAGAAATATCTCAAGACTGATTTTTCTAAGGTTTTATGGACTGATGAAATGAGAGTGAGTCTTGATGGGCCAGATGGATGGGCCCGTGACTGGATTGGTAAAGGGCAGAGAGCTCCAGTCCGACTCAGACGCCAGCAAGGCTGAGGTGGAGTACTGGTTTGGGCTGGTATCATCAAAGATGAGCTTGTGGGGCCTTTTCGGGTTGAGGATGGAGTCAAGCTCAACTCCCAGTCCTACTGCCAGTTTCTGGAAGACACCTTCTTCAAGCAGTGGTACAGGAAGAAGTCTGCATCCTTCAAGAAAAACATGATTTTCATGCAGGACAATGCTCCATCACACGCGTCCAAGTACTCCACAGCGTGGCTGGCAAGAAAGGGTATAAAAGAAGAAATCTAATGACATGGCCTCCTTGTTCACCTGATCTGAACCCCATTGAGAACCTGTGGTCCATCATCAAATGTGAGATTTACAAGGAGGGAAAACAGTACACCTCTCTGAACAGTGTCTGGGAGGCTGTGGTTGCTGCTGCACGCAATGTTGATGGTGAACAGATCAAAACACTGACAGAATCCATGGATGGCAGGCTTTTGAGTGTCCTTGCAAAGAAAGGTGCTATATTGGTCACTGATTTGTTTTTGTTTTGTTTTGAATGTCAGAAATGTATATTTGTGAATGTTGAGATGTTATATTGGTTTCACTGGTAAAAATAAATAATTGAAATGGGTATATATTAGTTTTTTGTTAAGTTGCCTAATAATTATGCACAGTAATAGTCACCTGCACACACAGATATCCCCCTAAAATAGCTAAAACTAAAAACAAACTAAAAACTACTTCCAAAAATATTCAGCTTTGATATTAATGAGTTTTTTGGGTTCATTGAGAACATGGTTGTTGTTCAATAATAAAATTAATCCTCAAAAATACAACTTGCCTAATAATTCTGCACTCCCTGTATATATATATATATATATATATATATACGATTTATTCTATTTTTATTTAATGTTTGTGTGTGTCGTTAAAAGATATCAACACTATCCACTATAACAGTGACTTCTACAGCTCCCCACCCATTAACACTGACCCCCCCACAGTACCCCGTCCCTTAATATTGGACCTCCACAGCAGCCCACCCCCTTTACTTTGACCTTTACAGCAGCCTTTCCCTTTAGCAGTGACTTTCACAGCATACCACCCCCTTGACATTGTCCTTCACAGGGGCCTGCCCCCTTAACAGTAGTGTCCTTTACTGGATCGGGGGCGTGTCTTTTTTTAACAGCTCACTCTAAGACAGCAGCACTGTACTGTCTGAGTGTGAGCTGCAAGGAGAAAGTCACCCTCCCTCCCACCTCTGCAGCTGACAGAAGTTGATTTTTACCTTCATTTTTTTTCAATCCCTGTCGGCTGAGGAGTGGATAAGGCGTGGCCTAACCAGATCGAGACGTGGCTTAGAGCGAGCTAGAAGTTGATTTTTAACTTCATTTTTTCAATCTCAGTCGGCTGAGGAGTGGGAGGGGGCATGTTCTAACCAGATTGTGGGCGTGTCCTTTTGAACAGCTAACTCTAAGGGTCCATTCACACGTCTGTAGAATGGCTCCACATCCGTTCCGTAATTATGCGGAACAGGTGCGGACAAATTCATTCTCTGAGGGGCAGGAATGGATGCGGACAGCACACAGTGTGCTGTCCGCATCCACATTTCTGGAGATCGGCCCCAATATTCCGGTCTACAGCTCCAGAAAAAAATAGAGCATGTGTTATTTTTGTTCGCAAATGCGGACAAGAATAGGTATTTCTATGGGGGTGCCTGCCGGGTGTATTGCGGATCCGCAATTTGCAGATCCACAATGCACTACAGACATCTGAATGGAGCCTAAGACAGCAGCACTGTGCTGTCCGAGTATAAGCTGCAGGGTAAAAGTCACCCTCCCTCCCACCCCTGCAGCTGACAGAAGTTGATTTTTACCTTCTTTTTTTTAATCCCCGTCGGCGCAGGAGTGGGAGGGGGCGTGGTCTAACTAGATCAGGGGGGTAGCTTATTGGGACCTGGTGGCGGGGTTTCAATTCTTTTGAGGGTGGACACATTGTGGCAGTGGGTGTGTCTGGGCTCCTTCCTGCAAGAGTGACGCCCCTCTGGGCACCTCACTGGCTCATTTGCATACCAAATAAACTGGATTTTCAGAAGATAAAATCTATTGCTGGAACAAAGGTACATCTAGAAATAAGGTACTAAGTGCTATTAGGCCATGGCTGTACTTCAATAGCAATTATCCTGGTGACAGATTTCCTTAAAGCTCTCCTACATCAGTGAAGATAAATGGCTGGGTTGTTATGGAAACCTGGAATAAAACTGTGTATGTGGAGGCTGGAGGACCTACAAGCTTCTATTGGCTGATAAGGGTCATGTGACAAAGCTTCTATTGGCTAATATATTTTTTGGGAATATCTCAGGAACGGTACATCCTAGAGACCTGAGACCTGGTCTAAAACCTTCCCGGACACCTGACGTACCTGTGTGCCAAATTTTGTGATTGTAAATGCTACGATACGGATTACTTTAGCAGACATACACACACGCACACATACACTCAGCTTTATATATTAGATAATGTAAGTGGTTGCTCTCTCATGCAGGGCGGCGGTGACAGATTTGTTTGCAGACAATAGGATTAATGTCTAAATTCATGCTTTATTTTATGACACTCTGGCAATTTATAGACAAACCCAGTTATAATTCACTAGGTACGGTGAAGTTCCAGCACCAAAAAACAAAACCCAAACAAAATATACTCCTGCCTGTCTGGGCTCTAACTAATACAGATTAGTTTCTAGCTCACCAATTGAGCGCAGGTCACACACAGAGACTCCTGCGTCTCTAACCAGCAAGGCAGCCAGCTTCCTAGACTTCTTCCAGGCATAACTTTCTCAGACTGACAGCCTGGGATGTGTTTTTATTTCCCCCTATCGATCCCAGCTAGCTACACCTGGGGATCCCACAGGCTAGGGGAAAACCTGCCATGGAATGGGGGTGGATTGGGGAGGTCCCATTACCAAACCTACCTACCCAGTCCCAAATGTTTTAAACAAAACTGTCTCAGCAAGCTACACCTTGCAATATTATTCCATACACTTTGCGACATATCTCCCCCTCCCCCCCCCCCCCCCCCACTCTTCTCCAGTAACCATACAGTGTATCCTGGACAAAGCATCTGCATTTCCCTGCAATTTTACAGGCCTATGTTCAACCTTGAAATAAAAATTTTGCAGTGAGAAACTACCTGGCTACTCTTGCATTTTTTTCCTTGTTTTGTTTTATCCAGGTTAAAGGAGCATGATCTGTCACCAACAGAAATTTTCTACCCAGCAGGTAATATTTAAGTGACTCCAGAGCCCATTTAATGGCCAGACATTCTCATTCCACTAAAGCATCATTTTTCTCTGCGGGGGTCAACTTTCTGCTTAGGTACATCACTGGGTGCTCCTCCCCATTCATCCCTTGTGACAGGACCTCTCCCATGCCTGTATCAGACACATCAATCTGGACCAGAAACTCCTTTCCAAAATCCAGGGAAATGAGTAGTGATGAGCGGCAGGGGCTATATTCGAATTTGCGATATTTCACAAATATTTTGTAGAATATTTGTCATATATTCGTGAATTTAGAGAATTCGAGATTATTTTATTAAATGCGAAAAATCGGCAACATAAAAATCACGTAACGCGAAATACAGCCATGGGTCACTTTGGCAAAATTTTTCAAGCTGGTATAAGTTTCCTGAGACTGGAGAAAATGGTTGGCATGGCAGAACATTAGAATAGCTTAATATGCAGATAGAGTCAAGTGCTCCAATACATTTGCGATTACGCTAATCGGCAGTGATTAGAATATTTTTTCGCACTACGTGCAACTTCACATTTTAGCAGGTCTGACTACAGATTACTGATTGGTGCACTAAGTATTGTTGTATACTTTACATTGCTTCCTTCTCATTGGCCCACAAGCAAGAAGCAGAGAGGAATCATGTTTTCAGATGGAAAAAAATTCCAAATATTTGATATAACGAATATATAGCACTACAGTATATTCTAAATATTCGCAAATTCTTGAAGTGGCGATATTTACAATAAAAATTTGCTATTCGAAAATATTCGTTCTCAACACTAGAGCACCCATTGCGGACAGAGGGCAGACTTTAAGCTCTGAAAAGTCTTTTCTGCCTCTGGGGTCCACTTCAACATTATTGACTTAGGGCCTTTTGTTAAGTCAGCCAATGGTGTTGCCATCGAGGCAAAATTTGGTACGAACCGACGGTAATACCCAGGAAGGCCCTGACTTGTTTTTTGTTAAGGGTTTAGGCCAGTTTGTATTGGCTCTACTTTATCGACCTGGTGTTTAACTAGCCCTTAACCGATAATGTAGCACAGGTATTTTGCTTCCTCTAGCCCTACTGCACACTTCTCAGGGTTTATGGTTAGGCCAGCATCACTAATGGAGTCTATCACAGACTGCCCTTTCCAGAGGTGACTTTTCCAATCAGGTGAAAAAATTACCACATCATCAAGGTACCGTATTTTTCGCCCCATAAGACGCACTTTTTCCTCCCCAAAAATGGGAGGAAAAGGCCCCTGCGTCTTATGGGGCGAATGCTGGCAGTTTTACATCGCTGGATGCGATGTACGGAGCGGGGGCCGGGGGAGGGACTGGGAGGAGGAGCTGGGGGCCGCAATAGCGGTGGGGCGTTGCGGTCACTGTACTATAGTTCCGCCCCACCGCTCCGGTATACTAATATAAAATGTATTATTGAATTAAAAGCTTATTAACACATGCCCCCCTCACTCCTAATAGTACCGTATATCCTAATTTCTTCTGTATAATGCCGGCAGCGTAACTCCCTGATGTCACGTGCCTGCGCCGCCTCCTTTATGAATGAAGCAGGCGGCGCAGACAAGTAACGTCACTGAGGGACCCGCCTGCCGGCATTATACAGAAGAAATTCGGATATACGGAACTATTAGGAGTGAGGGGGGCATGTTTAATAACTTTTAATTCAATTATACATTTTATATTTGTATGCGGCGGCGGCAGGGGGGGGGGCACACGGAATCTGTGGATGGCACAGTTAAGGGCTGGGGGTCTGTGGATGGCACTGTTATGGGCTGGGGGGCACTGTGGATGGCACTGTTATGGGGTGGGGGGTCTGTGGATGGCACATATATAACAGTGCCATCCACAGATCCCCCCCTGTAACAGTGCCAGCCACAGATCCCCCCCTGTAACAGTATCCGTCATCCACAGATCCCCCCATAAGTGTCCGTCCTCCACAGATCCCCCATTAGTGTCCGTCATCCATAGATCCCACCATAAGTGTCCGTCATCCACAGATCCCCCCATAAGTGTCCGTCATCCACAGATCCCCCCATAAGTGTCCGTCATCCACAGATCCCCCCATAAGTGTCCGTCATCCACAGATCCCCCCATAAGTGTCCGTCATCCACAGATTACCCCATAAGTGTCTGTCATCCACAGATCCCCCCATAACAGTGTCCGTTATCCACAGATCCCCCCATAACAGTGTCCGTCATCCACAGATCCCCCCATAACAGTGTCCGTCATCCACAGATCCCCCCATAACAGTGTCCGTCATCCACAGACCACCATTAGTTCCAAACCCACCAAAAGCACACCTTTTGGTTAAAAAATATTTTTTTCTTATTTTCCTCCCCAAAAACCTAGGTGCGTCTTATAGGGCGAAAAATACGGTAAGCGGCAGCGTAGTCATGATGTGGCCTCAAGATTAGGTCCATCAACCTCTGAAAAGTGGCAGGGGCTCCATGTAACCAGAACGGCATCACTGTGTACTGGAATAGTCCCTCTGCAGTGGAGAATGCCATCTTTTCCTTAGCACCATCTGACAATAGTATCTGCCAATAACTCTTTGTAAGGTCAAGGGTCGTGATGTACCTTGCTTTCCAAAGCCTCTTAATTATCAATTAGTTCATCTACTAATTTGATTCACAGCGAATTGCGTTAAAAAAAATGCTATTTTCTGGCTGCTGAGAGAATTCACCAGAAAATGCAACTGACAATTTTTTTTATTTTTTTTTACAGGTCTACTAGGTATAGCAGTGGTACTATACACACAAAAATTGGTGAATTTCACCCGAAAATGTAACTGACAATTATTTCTTTTTAACCTGTCTACTAGGTATAGCAGTAGTACTATACACCCAAAAATGTATGAATTTCACCCGAAAATGTAGTGAAATGATATAAAATAAAATACGTACAAATAAAAAAAAAATTGATTTATGAGGTGGAGTTCATATGGAGTAGGAGTTTGAGGAGGCGGTGGACGTAGCGGTATAGGGGGAAGCGGCGGTAGAGGAGGACGAGGTAGCCAACACAGGTTTTTGGTTTTAATGTAATTTTTTAAAATTAGGGTACACTATAAAAGAGTGTGATATATCCAAAATACAAGAATGAGCAATTGCAGGCACTTGGTGGTATTGCACTTCCGGATCCTGAATTGTATGGGAGGGCCATCCTCCTATCCAGACTTGTGGATTGGTTGAGATCTCCTCCCCATAAATCCTGGGTCCAGATTGAACAATCTCTAGCTAAATCATCCTTTAAAGCTCTCCTACTGGGCCATAAATGTCTCCCCCCTATCACACCAGACGCTACCCCCTTGATTAAAGCTACTTATAATACATGGAAATGGCTCCAATCCACTCATCTACAAATCCCCTTCCCTTCTCCACTTCTCCAAATAAGGGATATCCTACAAATCGCTCCCAAGGTTTTCCAAGATAGCTTACCCACTAACCTAAGAGATTCTGTAGTTAAATTGAGAGATCTATATCAGGCTAACAGGCCCTTATCTTTAAACAGTATACAAGAAAGCCTTTTACTCCCACCTTCTCTTACACTCAAAAATCCAGTCTACTTCATCAAGGCCTATTTATTTCAACACATCTCTTACGGTGACCTTATAAGACCTTTAAACTGGTTCGAGAGCTTGTAGAGAGCCCGCAAGATCCTATAAAAGTTGATATCGCAATTTTACAGCAGAATTAGAACCCATACATCTTCTATTTTACCCTCCTTCATTGGATTATGGGAGAAAGATTTAAAACGCACTTTTTCAGCTAAAGAAATTCATATTATCTTGAACTCCCCTCACAAAGCGTCTAGATGTGTACGCATTCAAGAAAATGGGTTTAAGATAATCACTAGGTGGTATAAAACTCCAGACGTTGTCTCCAGATATTCATCATCTTGGCTGTGACCAATGTTGGAGATGTCTTGCTGATAGAGGTTCCTACCTACTGTACATATTTGGTGGGAATGTCCAAAACTCCTATCATGGTGGAATAAAATATTCCAAATTTGCAACCACATCTGTGGAGTAGACCTTTCCCCCTCCCCCGAGATAGCTCTTCTAAACATTTTCCCTTCTAATCATAAAATCCCTAACTTGGGTCTTTTCAAACATCTGATTGCAGGAGCCAAATTGCTTATTCCTAGACTTTGGCTCTCCACAGAAACCCCTCCTATAAAGCAATGGCTTTCGAAGGTTGACCAGATCCACAGATTTGAGGAAATTTCCTCCTGGGAACTGAGAAACTTCCAAAGGTTCACAAGACTGTGGGGGGCTTGGAAAACATGTAGGGAATCTAATGTCTTGCCTGATAGTTTTATCTGAAATTCGTGGTAACCACTATACGCTCCCAAACAGGTCTTACCTCGAGGGCTTCCACCCTCTATTATCACATCTCATTATTGGTGTGCTTTTCGCGCCCATGCCTTACCATCTCCTTCTTGCTACCCGGCTCCCTGGAAGGGGATGCTCCATTATACGATGATATCATACATTTATTCTATGTCTATATTCTGTGACGTTATTGTTATTTGTTATTTGACGCTTCAGATAGAGGTTGCATCCTCCATTTTGTACTGATTTTTGGATGTTTCTTAATAAAGAAATTTAAAAACCCAAAAAAAAAAAAAAAAAGGGATGAGGCAAATTGGCGCTGGGCTGTATAACAATGGCTGTTAGTGCCGTATACATGTCTATTCTGCACAAGGGTACGGACAAGTCACTGAGGGATCAATGCCTGGTTCATTTTAATGAACGTGAGCTCGTCCACATGCCTGTGGAAAGGGCGGCTGCGCTGTCTGTGATTACCTTCCCCGCTGCTGCGTGCTAAACACACTTCAGATAATACACTGGCTGCAGGGCAAAGGCGTAAAGGGCAAGCTCAGGCCATGTGCCCAATTGGAACCAGAAGTTAAAGGGCGCAGACTTGTTGAGCGAACAGTTCGAGCATAGTTCGGGTCCGTACCGAATTTTGGGGTGTTCGTGACACGGACCCGAACCCGAACTTTTTCGTAAAGTTCGGGTTCGGGTTCGTCGTTCGGCATGTATTTTGGCGCATTTTGAAAGGCTGCAAAGCAGCCAATCAACATGCATCATACTACTTGCCCTAAGATGCCATCGCAGCCATGCCTACTATTGGCAAGGCTGTGATTGGCCAAGTGCAGCATGTGACTCAGCCTCTTTATAAGCTTGTGCGCACGTCGGGACGTGCTCACTTACCCGATGTGAATAGAACAGGGATAGACGCAGCTGATGCTAGGGCGAGAATAGGCAGGGATATTGAATAACTGGAAGCAATTTCTCTCCTCCACCTGTGATTCATCTGAACAACTGCAGCTGAGCTGCTTTTTTGATAGGGATTGGCTATTTTTAGAGTGGCCAGAGTGATTTTTCCATCCACATGTACCTGGGCTGACCGCCGGCCGCCATTTTGCGACTTGTAGTGCTGCAGCAGAAGCTGCCACAGTGGCGCATTCCAAAGCTCCAAACAAGTCAGACATCTACACCTGGGATTCAGACCAATAGCGATTTGCAGCACAGTCCAAGGTTATTTTTTTTAAAGGTTGTGCAGACCCATTTTGTGGCACATGTTACTGGGCTGATAGGCGGTCGGCCATCTTGGACTAGTGCTGCAGCACAATCTCTCCCAACTCCATTAATCACTTGTAATAGTGGTCTGTGCCATAGAAATCCTACATCAGGGACTTGGGTTGTGCTTGTGTCACCCCTACTAATACCAGTCCACCTGTAATCCATACAGTGAAAAGCCATAAAGTATTCCAGTGAGGGAATTTTTTTTTATTTAAAAAAGGCCAAGTTATTTATCTGGCGTTCAATATACTAGATACAGTTAGGCCTGCGTTTCATACATCTGGAATTAGCAAACTAATGTGCTGGGGTTGGGAAAACATATATGTACCCAACTAGAATCTGTCAAAGAAGCGGTACTCACATATAACAGTCATTCCATCTGTAATCCATACAGTCAAAAGACTGAAAGTATTCCAGTGAGGGAATTTTTTTTATTTAAAAAAGGCCAAGTTAGTTTATCTGGCGTTCAATATACTAGATACAGTTAGGCCTGCGTTTCATACATCTGGAATTAGCAAACTAATGTGCTGGGGTTGGGAAAACATATATGTACCCATACTAGAATCTGTCAAAGAAAGCGGTACTCACATATAACAGTCATTCCATCTGTAATCCATACAGTCAAAAGACTGAAAGTATTCCAGTAAGGGAATTTTTTTTATTTAAAAAAGGCCAAGTTAGTTTATCTGGCGTTCAATATACTAGATACAGTTAGGCCTGCCGTTTCATACATCTGGAATTAGCAAACTAATGTGCTGGGGTTGGGAAAACATATATGTACCCATACTAGAATCTGTCAAAGAAAGCGGTACTCACATATAACAGTCATTCCATCTGTAATCCATACAGTCAAAAGACTGAAAGTATTCCAGTGAGGGGATTTTTTTTATTTAAAAAAGGCCAAGTTAGTTTATCTGGCATTCAATATACTAGATACAGTTAGGCCTGCGTTTCATACATCTGGAATTAGCAAACTAATGTGCTGGGGTTGGGAAAACATATATGTACCCATACTAGAATCTGTCAAAGAAAGCGGTACTCACATATAACAGTCATTCCATCTGTAATCCATACAGTCAAAAGACAGAAAGTATTCCAGTGAAGTAATTTTTTTTTTATTTAAAAAAGGCCAAGTTAGTTTATCTGGCGTTCAATATACTAGATACAGTTAGGCCTGCGTTTCATACATCTGGAATTAGCAAACTAATGTGCTGGGGTTGGGAAAACATATATGTACCCATACTAGAATCTGTCAAAGAAAGCGGTACTCACATATAACAGTCATTCCATCTGTAATCCATACAGTCAAAAGACTGAAAGTATTCCAGTGAGGGAATTTTTTTTATTTAAAAAAGGCCAAGTTAGTTTATCTGGCGTTCAATATACTAGATACAGTTAGGCCTGCGTTTCATACATCTGGAATTAGCAAACTAATGTGCTGGGGTTGGGAAAACATATATGTACCCATACTAGAATCTGTCAAAGAAAGCGGGTACTCACATATAACAGTCATTCCATCTGTAATCCATACAGTCAAAAGACTGAAAGTATTCCAGTGAGGGAATTTTTTTTTATTTAAAAAAGGCCAAGTTAGTTTATCTGGCGTTCAATATACTAGATACAGTTAGGCCTGCGTTTCATACATCTGGAATTAGCAAACTAATGTGCTGGGGTTGGGAAAACATATATGTACCCATACTAGAATCTGTCAAAGAAAGCGGTACTCACATATAACAGTCATTCCATCTGTAATCCATACAGTCAAAAGACTGAAAGTATTCCAGTGAGGGGAATTTTTTTTATTTAAAAAAGGCCAAGTTAGTTTATCTGGCGTTCAATATACTAGATACAGTTAGGCCTGCGTTTCATACATCTGGAATTAGCGAACTAATGTGCTGGGGTTGGGAAAACATATATGTACCCATACTAGAATCTGTCAAAGAAAGCGGTACTCACATATAACAGTCATTCCATCTGTAATCCATACAGTCAAAAGACTGAAAGTATTCCAGTGAGGGGATTTTGCTTATAAAAAATAATATATTTCATTGTGGTGCGAGTTGAATCGCAACAATGAAGAAAAATACTATTAAGGGACGAGGACGCGGTCGTGGTGGTGTCCGTGGAGCCTCTGTTGCTGGTAGAGGACGTGGCCGTTCGGCCCCAGGCGCACACAGTAGGGAACGAACTCCCTCAACTAGCCGGCAGAATGTACCGCAATATCTCGTGGGGCCCAATGCCGCTCTTAGGATGGTAAGGCCTGAGCAGGTACAGGCATTAATCGATTGGGTGGCCGACAGTGCTTCCAGCACGTTCACCACATGGTCTTCCACCCAGTCTTCTGCGGAAAGCGCACAGGTGGCACCTGAAAACCAAGCCCATCAGTCTGTCACATCACCCCCAAGCATATCAGGGAAACGGTCTGAGCCACAAGTTATGCAGCAGTCTCTTCTTCTGTTTGAAGACTCTGCTTCCAGGGTTTCCAGGGGCGTCCACCTAGCCCTTCCCCAGTGGAGGAAGACATACCATGCACTGACGCACAACCACTTATGTCTCCAGATGAAGAGGACATGGGAATACCACCACAGCAGAGTCACCGACTCTCTGATGATGACGAAACACAGGTGCCCACTGCCGCGTCTTTTTGCAGTGTGCAGACTGAACAGGAGGAGGTCAGGGAGGGAGACTGGGTGGAAGACGATGCAGAGGACGATGAGGTCTTAGACCCCACATGGACTGAAGGTCGTGGCGATGACTTTCACAGTTCAGAGGAAGAGGTAGTGGTGAGACCGAGACAACAGCGAAGCCAAAGAGGGAGCAGGGGGCCAAAGCAGACGAGCCGCCGCCCCCAGAGTCGCCTGCTACTGGACATCGCCAACAGGGACCCAGCCCCACAAAGGCAGCTTCAAAGAGTTCCCTGGCATGGCACTTCTTTAAACAATGTCCTACCGACAAGACCCGAGTGACTTGCACGCTCTGCCATCAGAGCCTGAGGCGAGGCATTAACGTCTGAACCTCAGCACAACCTGCATGACCAGGCATCTACATGCAAAGCATGAACTGCAGTGGGGTACACACCTTAAAAACCAGGCACTCGCTGAGGCTCCCCCTGCTCCCTCTACCGCTGCTGCCTCGGCTTCCGCCTCGAGAGGAATGTTGCCACCTGCCGAGCAGCAAACAGAGGATGTGCCACCGACACCACCACCACCGCCACCGTCAACTAGCGTCTCCACTATATCACACAGCAGCGTTCAGCTCTCAATATCTCAAACCTTAGAGAGGAAGCGCAAATTCCCCCCGAGTCACCCTCGAGCCCTTGGCCTGAACGCCAGCATTTCTAAACTGCTGGCCTTTGAAATGCTGTCATTCCGGCTGGTGGACACAGACAGCTTCAAACAGCTGATGGCCATGGCTGTCCCGCAGTATGTGGTTCCCAGCCGCCACTACTTCTCCAAGACAGCCGTGCCTTCCCTGCACATGCAAGTGTCCGATAAAATCAAGTGTGCACTGCGCAACGCCATTTGTGGCAAGGTCCACCTAACCACAGATACGTGACCAGTAAGCACGGCCAGGGACGCTATATCTCACTAACTGCACACTGGATGAATGTAGTGGCGGCTGGGCCCCCGGCGGACAGTTCCTTGGCGCACGTCCTTCCGCCCCCTAGGATCGCAGGGCATCATTCTCTGCCTCCTGTAGCCTCCTCCTCCTACTCGGCTTCCTCCTCCACTGCTTCCACCAGCTCATCCGGTCAGCCACACACCTTCACCACCAACTTCAGCACAGCCCGGGGTAAACGTCAGCAGGCCATTCTGAAACTCATATGTTTGGGGGACAGGCCCCACAGCGCAAAGGAGTTGTGGCGGGGTATTGAACAACAGACCGACGAGTGGTTTCTGCCGGTGGGCCTCAAGCCAGGCCTGGTGGTATGCGATAATGGGCGAAATCTCGTGGCAGCTCTGGGACTAGCCGGTTTGACGCACATCCCTTGCCTGGCGCATGTGCTGAACTTGGTGGTGCAGAGGTTCATTCACCACTACCCCAACATGTCAGAGCTGCTGCATAAAGTGCGGGCCGTCTGTGCGCGCTTCCGCCGTTCACATCCTGCCGCTGCTCGCCTGTCTGCGCTACAGCGGAACTTCGGCCTTTCCCGCTCACCGCCTCATATGCGACGTGCCCACCCGGTGGAACTCCACCTTGCACATGCTGGAGAGACTGTGCGAGCAGCAGCAGGCCATAGTGGAGTTTCAGCTGCAGCACGCTCGCGTCAGTCGTACTGCCGAACAGCACCACTTCACCACCAATGATTGGGCCTCCATGCGAGACCTGTGTGCCCTGCTGCGCTGTTTCGAGTACTCCACCAACATGGCCAGTGGCGATGACACTGTTATCAGCGTTACAATACCACTTCTATGTCTCCTTGAGAAAACACTTAGGGCAATGATGTTAGAGGAGGTGGCCCAGGTGGAGGAGGAGGAGGAGGATGAGGGCTCGTTTCTAACACTTTCGGGCCAGTCTGTTCGAAGTGGCTCAGAGGGAGGTTTGTTTAAGCAGCAGAGGACAGGTTCACAAGTCGCCAGCCAAGGCACTGTACTGGAGGACGAGGAGGATGAGGAGGAGGAGGTGGAGGGGGACGAGGATGACGCAAGTTCACAGCGGGGTGGCAGCCCAGGCCCATCACTGGTGCGTGGCTGGGGGGATTACGGTGGACGATGACGATACGCCTCCCACAGAGGACAGCTTGTCCTTACCCATGGGTAGCCTGGCCCACATGAGCGAATATATGCTCCAATGCCTGCGCAACGACAGCAGAGTTGCCCACGTTTTAACGTGTGCAGACTACTGGGTGGCCACCCTGCTGGATCCCCGGTATAAAGACAATGTGCCCACTTTAATTCCTGAACTGGAGCGCGACCGTAAGATGCGCGAGTACAAGCGCACGCTGATAGAGGCGCTCTTGAGAGCATTCCCACATGTCACAGGGGAACAGGTGGAAGGTGAAGGCAGAGGAGTGGCAAGAGGTCGCCAACGCAGCTGTGTCACGGCCAGCTCATCTGAGGGCAGGGTTAGCATGGCAGAAATGTGGAAAAGTTTTGTCTCCACGCCACAGCTATCTGCACCGACACCTGATACGGAACGTGTTAGCAGGAGGCAGCATTTCACTAACATGGTTGAACAGTATGTCTGCACACCCCTCCACATCCTGACGGATGGTTCGGCCCCATTCAACTACTGGGTTTCGAAATTGTCCACGTGGCCAGAGTTAGCATGTTATGCCTTGGAGGTGCTTTCCTGCCCGGCGGCCAGCGTTTTATCTGAACGCGTATTCAGCACGGCAGGGGGCGTCATTACTGACAAGCGCAGCCGCCTGTCCACAGCCAACGTGGACAAGCTGACCTTCATAAAGATGAACCAGGCATGGATCCCACAGGACCTGTCCCTCCCTTGTGCAGAGTAGTCCTTATTAACTGCCTAAAACATGTCTTGTTGTGCTACGGGCCACTTCTTTATTTGATACAAATTTTATGAAACCCACAGTTGAATGAAACTCTTCTCTGTCTGGGCGCCGGGCCTAACCAGATGAAAGTGGCCGGTTAAACTAACGGGTGACATGAAGCCATAACCTCTGCCATGCTACCTCTGTCTTCTGTCTGGGTGCTGAGGCCTAAGTCAAATAAAGCGGTCTTCTGCTGTGCTGGGGGATATGAAGCTAATCTCTGACCTCTCTCCTCTGTCTGGGTCCAAAGGCCTAAATCACTGAAAGAGGCCTTCTCCTGTGGTGTGTGATATGATGCCAGAATATGTGCTGTGGGGCCTCTCTCCTCTTCCTGGGTGCAGGGGTCAAATAAACTAAATTGTGGCCTACTCCTGTGGTGGTTGATATGATGCCTGATTCTCTGATGTGGATCCTCTCTCCTCTGTTTGGGTGAAGGGGTCAAAGTAACTAAATGGTGGCTTCTCCTGTGGTGGCTGATATGATGCCAGAATATGTGCTGTGGTGCCTCTCTCCTCTTCCTGGGTGCAGGGGTCAAAGTAACTAAATGGTGGCTTCTCCTGTGGTGGCTGATATGATGCCAGAATATGTGCTGTGGTGCCTCTCTCCTCTTCCTGGGTGCAGGGGTCAAAGTAACTCAATGGTGGCTTCTCCTGTGGTGGCTGATATGATGCCAGAATATGTGCTGTGGTGCCTCTCTCCTCTTCCTGGGTGCAGGGGTCAAAGTAACTCAATGGTGGCTTCTCCTGTGGTGGTGATATGATGCCAGAATATGTGCTTGGGGCCTCTCTCTCTTCTGGTGCAGGGGTCAAAGTAACTCAATGGTGGCTTCTCCTGTGGTGGCTGATATGATGCCAGAATATGTGCTGTGGGGCCTCTCTCCTCTTCCTGGGTGCAGGGGTCAAAGTAACTCAATGGTGGCTTCTCCTGTGGTGGCTGATATGATGCCAGAATATGTGCTGTGGTGCCTCTCTCCTCTGTCTGGGTCCAAAGGCCTAAATCACTGAAAGAGGCCTTCTCCTGTGGTGTGTGATATGATGCCTGAATATGTGCTGTGGTGCCTCTCTCCTCTTCCTGGGTGCGGGGGTCAAAGTAACTCAATGGTGGCTTCTCCTGTGGTGGCTGATATGATGCCAGAATATGTGCTGTGGTGCCTCTCTCCTCTTCCTGGGTGCGGGGGTCAAAGTAACTCAATGGTGGCTTCTCCTGTGGTGGCTGATATGATGCCAGAATATGTGCTGTGGGGCCTCTCTCCTCTTCCTGGGTGCAGGGGTCAAAGTAACTCAATGGTGGCTTCTCCTGTGGTGGCTGATATGATGCCAGAATATGTGCTGTGGTGCCTCTCTCCTCTTCCTGGGTGCGGGGGTCAAAGTAACTCAATGGTGGCTTCTCCTGTGGTGGCTGATATGATGCCAGAATATGTGCTGTGGGGCCTCTCTCCTCTTCCTGGGTGCAGGGGTCAAAGTAACTCAATGGTGGCTTCTCCTGTGGTGGTTAGTATGATGCCAGAATATGTGCTGTGGGGCCTCTCTCCTCTTCCTGGGTGCAGGGGTCAAAGTAACTCAATGGTGGCTTCTCCTGTGGTGGCTGATATGATGCCAGAATATGTGCTGTGGGGCCTCTCTCCTCTTCCTGGGTGCAGGGGTCAAAGTAACTCAATGGTGGCTTCTCCTGTGGTGGCTGATATGATGCCAGAATATGTGCTGTGGTGCCTCTCTCCTCTGTCTGGGTCCAAAGGCCTAAATCACTGAAAGAGGCCTTCTCCTGTGGTGTGTGATATGATGCCTGAATATGTGCTGTGGTGCCTCTCTCCTCTTCCTGGGTGCGGGGGTCAAAGTAACTCAATGGTGGCTTCTCCTGTGGTGGCTGATATGATGCCAGAATATGTGCTGTGGGCCTCTCTCCTCTTCTGGGTGTAGGGGGTCAAAGTAACTCAATGGTGGCTTCTCCTGTGGTGGCTGATATGATGCCAGAATATGTGCTGTGGGGCCTCTCTCCTCTTCCTGGGTGCAGGGGTCAAAGTAACTCAATGGTGGCTTCTCCTGTGGTGGCTAGTATGATGCCAGAATATGTGCTGTGGGGCCTCTCTCCTCTTCCTGGGTGCAGGGGTCAAAGTAACTCAATGGTGGCTTCTCCTGTGGTGGCTGATATGATGCCAGAATATGTGCTGTGGTGCCTCTCTCCTCTTCCTGGGTGCGGGGTCAAAGTAACTCAATGGTGGCTTCTCCTGTGGTGGCTGATATGATGCCAGAATATGTGCTGTGGGGCCTCTCTCCTCTTCTGGGTGCAGGGGTCAAAGTAACTCAATGGTGGCTTCTCCTGTGCTGATTGATATAAAGCTGATGGTTGTGCCATCTGACATGGTTGCCAGGGTCTGATTCAATGGGGGCCTACTCCTGTGGTGGGTGATCTAAATGCCTGATTCTCTGCTGTGAAACCTCTCTCCTCCGTCTGGGTGTAGGGGTCAAAGTCTTTCAAAGTCGCCTTCTCCTGTGCTGATTGATATGAAGCTGATGGTTGTGCCATCTGACATGGTTGCCGGGGTCCCATTAAATTGTGGCCTACTCCTGTGGTGGTTGATATGATGCCTGATTCTCTGATGTGGAACCTCTCTCCTCTGTTTGGGTGAAGGGGTCAAAGTAACTCAATGGTGGCTTCTCCTGTGGTGGCTGATATGATGCCAGAATATGTGCTGTGGTGCCTCTCTCCTCTTCCTGGGTGCAGGGGGTCAAAGTAACTCAATGGTGGCTTCTCCTGTGTGGCTGATATGATGCCAGAATATGTGCTGATGGTGCCTCTCTCCTCTTCCTGGGTGCGGGGGTCAAAGTAACTCAATGGTGGCTTCTCCTGTGGTGGCTGATATGATGCCAGAATATGTGCTGTGGTGCCTCTCTCCTCTTCCTGGGTGCAGGGGTCAAAGTAACTAAATGGTGGCTTCTCCTGTGGTGGTGATATGATGCCTGATTCTCTGCTGTGAAACCTCTCTCCTCCATCTGGGTGTAGGGGTCAAAGTCTTTCAAAGTCGCCTTCTCCTGTGCTGATTGATATAAAGCTGATGGTTGTGCCATCTGACATGGTTGCCAGGGTCTGATTCAATGGGGGCCTACTCCTGTGGTGGGGTGATCTAAATGCCTGATTCTCTGCTGTGAAACCTCTCTCCTCCGTCTTGGTGTGGGGGTCAAAGTCTTTCAAGTCGCCTTCTCTGTGCTGATTTGATATGAAGCTGATGGTTGTGCCATCTGACATGGTTGCCGGGGTCCCATTAAATTGGGGCCTACTCCTGTGGTGGGTGATCTAAATGCCTGATTCTCTGCTTTGAAACCTCTCTCCTCCGTCCGGGTGTAGGGTCAATGTCTGTCAAAGTCGCCTTCTCCTGTGCTGATTGATATAAAGCTTATGCTTGTGCCATCTGACATGGTTGCCGGGGTCTGATTCAATGGTGGCCTACTCCTGTGGTGGGTGATCTAAATGCCTGATTCTCTGCTGTGTAACCTCTCTCCTCCGTCTGGGTGTAGGGGTCAAAGTAACTAAATGGTGGCCTACTCCTGTGGTGGGTGATATGATGCCTGGTTCTCTGCTGTGGGACCTCTCTCCTTTGTCTGGGTGCTGTGGTCAAATAATAGTAAGTGACCTTCTCCATTGGTGGGTGACTTGAAGCCTGATTCTGTGCTATGGGACCTCACTCCAATTAATATTGTTTAATTTTTATTTATTTTATGTTAACTCATCATTTCCCTATTTACATTTGTTTGCAGGGGATTTAACTACATTTTGCTGCCTTTTGCAGCCCTCTAGCCCTTTCCGGGTGTGTTTTACAGCCTTTTTAGTGCCCAAAAGTTCGGGTCCCCATTGACTTCTATGGGGTTCGGGTTCGGGATGAAGTTCGGGTCGAGTTCGGATCCCGAACCCGAACATTTTTCGAAAGTTCGGCCGAACTCGTCGAACCCGAACATCCAGGTGTTCGCTCAACTCTAGCGCAGACCCGTCATTCAGTTCGTGTAGGCGTGTACACACATACTGCTCCACCATGTTGGCGAAATGCTGCCTCCTGCTAAGACGTTCCATATCAGCTGGTGGTGCTGGTTGTTGTGGCGTGCTGACAAAGCTTTTCCACATTTTGGCCATGCTAACCCTGCCTTCTGAGGTGCTGGCGGTGCCCCAGCTGCGTTGGCGACCTCTTCCTCGTCCTCTGCTTTCGCCTTGTGCTTCCACTGTGCCACCAGCAGTGCGTCTACCAGCGTGTGCTTGTACTCGCGCATCTTACGATCACGCTCCAGTGAGGGAATTAATGAGGGTACGTTGTCCTTGTAACGGGGATCCAGCAGCGTGGCCACCCAGTAATCAGCACAAGTTAGAATGTGGGCAACTCGGCGGTCGTTGCAGAGACACTGCAGCATGTAATCGCTCATGTGTGCCAGGCTGCCCAAAGGCAACGAAAAGCTATCCTCTGTGGGAGGTGTATCGTCTGTGTCCTCTGTGTCCCCCCAGCCACGCACCAGTGATGGCCATGAGCTGGTCTGGGTGCCACCCTGCTGTGAACATGACTCTGTAATGCTGTAATACTTGCCAAAGAGGCTGCTACCATGTACTAACCATGCAGGTTGCCCAAAGTTTTGCTTTGGGCCCTTTTCCATTTTTGTTATTTTGGAAATGTAAAAGATGAAATAAATAAAAAAGTTTTTGCTTAAAATTGCACCAAGGACAAGCCGTAAGATTATGCAAATCGAGAAGTTAGCAGGTGTCATCCAAATTTGCAGGTGATCACATTTTAAAGGACCTAGCTCCGATCTGTGGCATGTGGGAGAGGGATAAAAGCAAGATTGAAACAAATGTTTTTCAGCAATATAAAACTTCGAAAATTAGATTTAGTCGTGTGGGATTATTGTGCTATGCTTCCTGTTCTGCAACTTGCCAGTTTTTGCCACATGTCACAAACTGAGCAGGACACAATCCTTGGTTTATCACTCCCGCAGGTAACTACGCGTCTAGGTCGAGATGTCAGCACACAAACAAGACAACAAAACAAGACAGCAGAACGTCTACACATTTCAGATTTATACACACTGTTCCTTACTCATGACTAAGTTCTGTTTACCGTGAAACACAAGTAAATATAGTTGCAGAAAAAACTATGCCCATTTGGTGCCCACAGGTGTGAACGCTTATTAAAAACAATTGGTATCACATAATATGCAAATGCACAAACAGCAAAGATTTAAAAGCGTACAAAATCATACTGTTACTACAAGAACATATTACCTCATTTTGGTGTTAAAACTGATTAATAGTTTAACATTAAATCATATTTTTTATTCAGACCATAGGGAATACACAGGGCAGTTTCTAGGCAATATGGATTACAAAGTAAACATAAAAAGCCCCCCTCCCCACATATAGAAAGTGACTGTATAAAAATGTCACCCTCTATATTAGAATAATGTAATACACTGCTGGAAGGCTACCCTTCCCCCCCAAGAACTGAGAAAGCTGAAAATAATGTCCCCCTACATGAACTGAGAAAGCTGAGTGATAATGTCCCCCCTCCCAAGGATTGGAAAAGCTTTCTGACACCTATAATGCCACTCAAGAAGTGGGAAATTTGAGACAACAAAACATGACCAAAGTTTTTAAAAATTGTATTCATCAGCTTCGCCGAACTTCGTCAATAAATTTGATTAGTGACAAATTACTTTAAATTACTTTGTCATGAAATGATTTTCATTTTATGGAGCGGTCGCAATGATGAGAATCAAGGATCGCGCCGCCTCCATCATTTAGCCACTCAGATGCCACATTCAACGTTCAGTGATGAGATCACCGCACGAGGCCAGCAGGATCATGTGGTGACGTCTTCAAGCCTGCTGCAGGTCCTTTGTTGGGTTTTCTTCAATCAAGATGAGAGTGGACAGCCTCTCTGCCATCAAGTGGGTGAGGAGAGTATATATTTTTTTATTTTCAGCTACCATTTTAGGAAAAGTTGATATGTTACCACAAAACATGAGAAAATTCAAATTCATGGCAAATCTAATTTTTCCGAAACTTCGGATCAAATTCCATTGTTGGATGCTTCAATTTGCTTAACACTATTGGTTTCCTATGACCACCAAAAACTGGGAAAGCTGACAGAGGCTTACTCTTCCTCCCCACACAAGAACTGGGAAATCTGAGTGACAACCTATAACCCGCTCAAGGCTATTATCTCGCTGCTGTCAAAGGCTCTGTTCTAAGCCTCTGTCAGCAGTTCCTTCAGATTTGACAGAGAAATTAGCATAGTATGCCGCACTAAACTTCCTGTCAAAAAGACAGACACTACACTAGAACCCATTACCGATGACTGGTACTATTTTAATCACAATGTATTCTTCACTGCCAAACATAAAGGGGAATATAGCATCACTTACCTATTACATCTAGTGATGTCTCCTCTGATGCAAATATTCTCTTTCCTCATTTTCTCCATTCAGAGATCAGACTGCCGTGTTGACTTCTTTCAGTAGTAATAATTCCCCTTATAATGTGTGCTGGTAGAAATAATGCCCCCTAAAGTGTGACAGTACAAAAAATTCCCCCTTACAATGTGTACCAATACAGAGCATACCCCCTTATAATGTGTGCCAGTGCAAAAAATACCCACTTACAATGTGTGCCAGTATAAACATGTTAAACTTATAATGTGTGCCACTACAAAAAATACACCCTTTGGCCCCATTCACACGTCCGCAAAAGGGTCCGCACCCGTTCCGCAATTTTGGGCCTGGACGTGAAGCGGAGAGCACACTATGTGCTATCCGCTTCCGCATTTTCCGGAGCGCGGCCCCGAACTTCCGGGTTTCGGCCCCGAACTTCCGGTCCGCAGCTCCGCAAAAGATAGAACATGTCCTATTCTTGTCCGCAGCTGCGGACAAGAATAGGCATTTCTATAGGGGGTGCCGGCCGGGTGTGTTTTGGATCCGCAACACACCACAGACGTGTGAATGGACCCTTACAATGTGTGCCAGTACAAAAATATACCTTTATAGCATGTGCCAGCACAAAGAAATACCCCCTTATAATATATGCCAGTACAAATAATTCCTCATTATAATTTGTGCCAGTACAAAAAATAACCCTTTGTATGTAAGCCAGTACAAGAAATTGTCCTTTATAGTGTGCACCAGCACAAAAAGTGTCTCTTATAATGTGTGTCAATACAAAAATACTTTTTTATAATGTGTGCAGGTGCAAAAATACCCCCCTACAATATGTGCCAGTACAAAAAATACTCCTTTATAGTGTGCACCAGCGCTAAAAGTGTCTCTTATAATGTGTGCCAGTACAAAAAAATTGTTTGCTAATTAATAGGGAATAGAGATGGCCTTGCGGTTCGCCTGGCGGTCGTTTCGCGGCGAACTTTGCATGTTCGCGATTCACCGAACTTGCGAACATATGGAGATATTCACGCCCGCCATATTCTTTTACATTGTGAAGAACTTTGACCCATGACACATCCCTCAGATGGTACAGGACAGCCAATTGAGATGTTTCAGCATATGGACATACCCCCTACCTTATAAATAAACCTGATATGGCCGCCATTTTACATTCAGTGTTTTGCCAGTGTAGGGAGAGGTTGCTGTGTGGAGCAGGGACAGGCTGTTAGAGAGGCCAAACGCTAGCTAATAGGGCCACAAAAGTCCTTTTAAGGACTGGTATAGGTGTGCTATCGATAGGTGTGATACACAGAGGGGTGCAATATACTTATAATATACTTTTATAATGAGTCGGCTCTTATCAGAGCGGGTAGTCTGTGGTTAGGCTATCGGAGCCAGACTAGCACCCCCCTGTAGGGCAATATCAGGGACAGTTCTTTGCCCAGCCTGTCCTTCAATACCACATCATCATCTAGCCCAGGGATAGATGGTGTTTGCTTTCCCTCCGGAATTCATCAATGTGCACTGGAACCCCCCGGATTGTGGTAGAACATATGGTTTCTGATTTGGTGCCGCCGAGCACCTGTTTTCGTGCCGCCGAGCACTTGTTATTGCCTACCACATCTATGCTTTTTGCTTAACTTTAATAATTTAATTTATTTTCATTTTGAGGGATTTTTTTTTCCATTCATACATCCGCAAAATGGGTCCGCATCCGTTCCGCAATTTTGCGGAAGGGGTGCAGACCCATTCATTTTCAATGGGGCCAGAATGTGCTGTCTGCATCCGCATTTGCGGATCCAGCACTTCCGCATCTGTGGTTCCGTTTCCGCAAAAAAATAGAACATGTCCTATTCTTGTCCGCAATTGCAGACAAGATTAGGCATTTTCTATTATAGTGCCGGCGATGTGCTGTCCGCAAGTTGCGGAATGCACATTTCCGGTGTCCGTGTTTTGTGGATCCGCAAAACACTTATGGACGTGTGAATGGACCCTCATAGTAACATTATTAAAGGTTACATTTTATCTTTATGTATATTCTAATGGATTGCCTTCCTTATACAATGTTATAATATACTTTATATGTTAGAAAGTATATTATAGTGCATTTGTATTGTGCGGCAGTTGTGTGCGATTCTGCTGCAATACTGCAGGTATATAGAGGGACAAGCGTTATTGGAACAAATAATTTCTACTGGTGTGATATACCAGTCGCCCCCCCAAAAAACTGATTGAAGCGTGGTGTTATATACCAATATACTTTCTTTATAGTGCATTTGGGTACTGTATAGTGCATTTGGGCATGCGCGTACGCGAAAATTATATTGCCGATATTTCACATTGAAGAAAATAATGAATGGAGATCGCAAATTTGAATAATACATCTGTTATGTCACTGTCCATGTTGTGGGACTATTTGTGCACTTCTAGTAATTATTTATTGGCTGCAAATATGAGCTGAAAGTTTTTCAGGTTCGCCTGCCATTAAAATGGATGGGACCCGCCGCAAATTTGCGGTTCGCGAACATTTGATCACGTTCACGTGATCGCGTTCGCAAACCGTCCCGGCAGATGTTCGTTCATCACTAATAGGGAATATTGAGCTTGCACCATACAAAGATTTTAGTTTTGGTCCAAAGCATCACTGTTTTCTCATGGGAGCTCAAATCCATTTTGACACCCTCAACTTACCAAGATCCTGGAAGCTCTATGCCAGTGTTCCTCAACTCTAGTCCCCCAGTAGACTGGGTTGACGCGATGAAGTAGTCATACTACGTTGCGCCCTCCCCCCCCATCCGCCTCGCCACGCCATGCCGATCCATGCTCTGGGTGATATGATCGCTCCACTGCCCTCAAGCCTTGCCGTACCTCCGGACCTCCCTATCACCTGTTGCACTGGGTCTGCTTGTTGCTACGGCCACCTCGTGGAGGAACACTCTTCTTGGTCTTGGACTATCCCTGCTCTCCTTATATCTCCCCCCTTGGTTTTTCCGCCTCTTAATTCTTTGTTCCCGACAGTCCTAAAATTCAGGTTTGATAGACGGGTTCCGTCTCCTTCCTTGTGTTCCCTCGTGTCTTGTTTGATTGTTTTATTCCTCCCTCCCTCTTCCTGTGTATACTCCTCGACCCTCCTTGTTCTGCCCTGTTGCATCAGAAGTTCTGGACTTGTTACTGTTGTACCTTGGATGAATTATTTTTGATGTACTCTTTTCTTTTGAGCTCTATTTTTGTTCCTGGCAATTAATATAAGTAAGGCATGGGGGGGGGGGGGGGGAATGACAGATTAAAAGAGAAGGGGAAAAAAAAAAGAGGACAAGAAAAGAAAGAAAAGAGAGAAGCAAGATAAAGAATAAAAAAAAGGATAAAAAAGGAGGAAAGGGAAGAGGAAGGGAGAAAAAAAGAATAAAAAAAAGTCCCCCAAGCAATATAGGCATTCTGCTGAATATATACTAATCAAAACTGGTCAGAAACCCGCAGAATCGCCTAAAATGGAACAATTCTTGAAGTCCTCAAAGACTCCTATTACAAGTGCGGGACATAAAGGGTCACAAGAGGTGGATGTGGAAAAAAAGAGGAGGATCCATTATGCAACAAACATTCTATTACTTAATTCAGGAGGCGGGGGTGGAGAGAGATGATAATAATGACAATATTGTTTTGTCAAAAGGTGAATCTTTACCCTTTAGGTGCGGTAAAAAAAATGGAGAGTTAATTAAAAACATCTCTATCCAACTTGGCTCAATTCAGACTGATGTGACTTTGATAAGAGACGATGTTTCCAGAATACGGGACAGAGTAACTACTATAGAAAAATCTGTGGAGGTCTCAGAGAAGGAAGTTAAAATGTTCAAATCGGAAATCCCTACATTGAGATCTGAGGGTAACATCCTTAAAATGAAAATAATGGGCCTGCTAAAAGGTATGGAAGGGGACAATCCTGTGGATATGATTCAGAATTAAATTTTGGAGAAGTTTAGAAAAGAGCACTTTTCTTCATTATTCCTTGTGGAAAGGGCCCATCCGGTCCCTGGGGGTAAACCAACTCCCGGAAGGCAACCATGGATGCTTCTTGCGAAGATTCTTTCTTCACAAGATAGGGACATGATCCTTAGAAGGGCAAGGGAATGCCCCACCATTTCAAACAATGGAAATAGACTGTCCTTCTCTCTTGATTTCTCTAAGGATACTCAAGGTAAAAGACGCAGCTATATTGAGGTTAAGAGACGACTCAGTGAAAAGACTATTAAAGAGGACCTTTCACCGATCCTGACATTGTGAACTAAGTATCATGACATATACAGCGGCGCCCAGGGATCTCACTGCACTTACTATTATCCCTGGGTGCCGCTCCGTTCTCCCGTTATGTCCTCCGGTATGTTTGGGGACTTGGTTATAGTAGGCGGTGTCTGCCCTTGTTCTGCGGGCGTCTCCTTCTCCTAGGCTGTAGCGCTGGCCAATCGCAGCGCAGAGCTCACAGCCTGGGAGAAAAAAACTGGCTGTGAGCTCTGCGCTGCGATTGGCCAGCGCTACAGCCTAGGAGAAGGAGAGGCCCACAGAACAAGGGCAGACTCCACCTACTATAACCAAGTCCCCGAACATACCGGAGGACATAACGGGAGAACGGAGCGGCGCCCAGGGATAATAGTAAGTGCAGTGAGATCCCTGGGCGCCGCTGTATATGTCATGATACTTAGTTCATAATGTCAGGATCGCTGAAAGGTCCTCTTTAAGTATTCTTTCCTATACCTGGCCAAATTGAGAATAACTTTCAATAGTGCGACTTATTTTTTTGACACTCCTGATCTCGTGGTGGACTGGTTGGATCAGAATAATATTTGAATCCTTTTTTTTCTTTTCTGTGTGGTGGGGGGGGGGGTATGAGGAGTGGTGGTCTTAGCTGAGAGATCTGTCCAAGATGATGACGGATCAAGAGTTTGGGGGGTTGGTATTGTGTGGGATGCGGGTGGGTTGCGATGGTTCTCCCATGCTGCGGGGGGAAGAAGGGGGATCTGTTTTTATTTTTTTTAATTTTTAATTTAACAATTTTTATTCCGGGAGGACACTTCCCCCTCTCAGCGGTGACACAGGGACCCAAAGTAAAGATTGGACCTTCATGGTGAGTGCCATCTCGTATCTTCTAACTTTGTACACTCTGACCATAAACCCAGACCAAACGTGAACACAGGTAAGGTAGGGAGCATGGAGGATACATAAGGGATGACAATCTATGTCCAACATGTCCTCTCTATTTCCTAGCCCTGACATTATTACCAGGGATCTCTAGGGTTAGTAGGGCCCGAGGTTCTGGGTATGAGCCCTCCCACCATTACGGTTGACTCATACAGTTAGGAGGTCAGGGCTAGGATTTACTGATGTGTTAGAAGGTGACCTGCTCCCTTTATTCCTGTTTCCAGGCCTTGTGGCATATCCCGCCAACCTACATTGTACGGTGTGGAGTTCCCGCCACTCCCCACCATGACAGCTTACAAGAATATCATATCACATTTTCACTAATATCACATGATAGTAATTGTTAGTATTGCTTGAAAGGATAATACATGATAGTTTTACTAGCATCATATGATAGTACCAGATAGTATCATATGAGAGGATATCACATTCCAGTAACACATGATACAACTGATTGAGGTTCAGCCCAATACTCCCATGTATTTTTAATTAGATGTTATTAACAGGGTATAAATAGGCAGAGGAATCAGTAGTATGGTATCCCTTGAGAAATCTGTATAGTGAAACGTAAGTCGGGATTGAAGGCACTTTGGTCTGCATGCTTTTGATTATTACAGGTTAAATTCTGGCTTGTTAGTATGTGATGTAATTTGATGTGCTTGTTTAGCTGTCCTTTTGTTCTAGTCTCTTTTTGGGTAAGTATTTAAACTTGCACTATACACTTTATACGTATTCTTGTATAAATTTTGTGATCCTGAGATAGAGTGAGACGTGTGTTTTTATATGTTCACGATTTGCATAATTTAACAAAGATATAGATTTTGGGTATTTGATTGTTCTTTACTAGTTTTGAGAGCGAATATTGGAATTCCGAATATTTCTCGCGAATATCGCAAATTCGAGAATTCGCAAATATTTTGAATATAGTGCTATATATAAATTTTTCGAATATTCATTTTTTTTTCTACTTGAAAAATTGGCAAGGTAATGATCATGTAATATGCGAATATTACGCGATCAATACAGGCGTAGGTCAAAAACAAATATAAAGCACTATATTGAATATAGTGCTATATATTTGTTTATTAGAATATTCGTCATTTTATTTCCATTTGAAGTTATGATTCCTCCCTGCTTAAATTGCTTGTCAGTGCTATATATTTGTTTTTTAGAATGTTCATAATTTTTTTGCATCTGAAGTCATGATTCCTCCCTGCTTCCAAACATTGTATGATAACTTTTAGGCTGTGTAGAGCGGTGCCCTGGGATCTCACTGCACTTACTATTATTCCGGGGCGCAGCGCCGTTCTCCCGCTATGTCCCCCGGTATTTTCGCTGACTTTGTAACATTGGGAAGAGTCTGCCCTGTTTCTCCCTGAGCGTTCCTTCTCCCAGGCTGTAGCGCTGTCCAATCGCAGCGCAGAGCTCACAGCCAAAGAGATTTTTAATGGCAGCGGCATCCACGTGCATAATGTCAAAGAGATGAATATAAGGGAATTGAAGGTGTCACTGAAGAATTTACTACACAGACGACTGCGTGTATGGTGGAATAGGATGTCAATGGAACAATATGTAACGAAAAACCTGATCTCACGTGGGTTATGAGTACAAATGTTTCCATCATATGGTTTAGAGATCGAGGATTTTAATCAAAAATGGAAGGAAGCGTGTAACAATTTTTCTGTGGTTTTTATGAAATTATTAATTTCAGGGAATGACACCCTATTGGAGGATATTGATAAGGAGACAATTACTGCAGATGCTTACTTAAACCAACAGCTTACTGCACAAGAGATTGAGAATTTTAAAAGCGAGATTGAAGAGTCACATAAGATCTGGGAGAAATAGATCTAGGAACGTAAGATTAAAAAATTCCAAAGGGACGTGAAGGATTTTGAACAAAACAGGGTGTATAGATGTAATCAACAAGAGACACGTGCAAGATCTTATCCTACAAGATTTGGAAAAAAACTTAAGGAAGAGACCCCATACCATCCATATAATAAGAGAAATTATCAGGGTGGAGGAGAAACTTCTAGTCAGAAACTCTAGGTAATTAATCTGTCTGATATTGAACTAACTGTATCTCAATTGGAGGTATTGGGTTTCGGTCTTAACTTTGTGCCTGACAGCAAATTTGATATATTTACAGCCATCAAAGATGTGTACATGTTTGCACGCAATCTCATTTTTAAAAAGTTTTATCATAAGGAGGATACTGATGATTTATTACATACAGGGGAAGAAAAGGCAGCTATCAATGTACTATGTGGTTTATTGGATGAACAGGAACAGTCAAGCACAGTGAGTAGGATACCCAAATCCTTTGAACCTAGATCGAAGAAATTTCTCCCTACAACGCTATATGCCAATATAGACCTTTTCGTTAAGTTGGTTACGAAGGATATGAGGAAGGTAACAGGCAGGATATCAAGGAGTAATCTGTCCAAACAATAACAGACAGATAACAAAAAAAGGGGGACTAGATGCACGGTCACAAATAAGCAGCGGAACCCTTATCCAGGAGTAGGTTCAGTCTCCTTAAAACAGTCAAATCCACAAACAATTGCAGGGACCGTGCTGATACCAGCAGTGAAAGACACAATGCAGACTTTAACACACGCTCCAGCAGGCAGCTGTTATCAATCCACTCCTATGGACGTCTCCTGCAGCATCTTGCTACCAACCGAAAACTTCAAATATACGGCACCAGTTCCTTCACAAGGAAAAGAAACACATAGTGCAATACCCAAGTGGTAAAAGTAAGTATAGAATTTATTGTACTTACAAAGTTCATGTAGTAAAAAGCATTTCATAAAATCGCACCCGACCCGGGTTTCGCCTTAGGCTTCGTCAGGGGTTAAGGAACTGAATTCCCTCAGACAAACATGTCATAATCGCAGGCTGCATAGTCCGCGTAAACTCCGTCACATTTTAACTTTCTTTATATTGCCCATGCAAAGCGCATGTGGATAATGTTTGTAACATGTTGTTTCTAATTGATATTTTTGTATTTTTGATCTTTGTATTTTTCATGTTTTTAGTGTTGTTTGCATTAAATATATGTCACCTCCCCTCCGGATATAACAGAAGTTGGGTGTTGCTCCAGAGCAATCTGGGAAGGATATTTAACATTGAGTCTGAGGGAATTCAGTTCCTTAACCCCTGACGAAGGCTAAGGCGAAACCCGGGTCGGGTGCGATTTTATGAAATGCTTTTTACTACATGAACTTTGTACTGTCGGTTCCTTGTAATTTTTTGCAGCCCTTTCACTTAGTGCATAGGCTTTATGAGTGTGGGAGTCCCATTATCTCAACTATTGTACCACAATGTGAATGAGGCTTCCATTATGTGATATACAGGTTGTATCGGAGTACCTCTTCCTTGTAATTTTTGGCAGCACTTGCACTTTATATACAAGTAAATATACAGGAAAGAATGTTTCTTAGCAATTTTTTTTTTCGGTTTTGTACGTATTATTGACAGTCTGTAAAAGTGGCGTACTACTCGGACAACATGGTTCCCAGCAGCGACCTGGGAGTCCAAGATGCATCGAGACATCCTCCCCATGCTGTTCCCAAACCATTTTGGTGGTGTTTCCATCAATTTCTGACCTTTTCCTATGAACCAGGCACCCTCCCCTCTTCAGAGCAGGGGGTGCCTGGTTTAATGCTCGGGTTCTCCCATTGACATCCCGATGTGTTCGGCCAGCATATGATACTCCCATAAAACCAATAAAGTCAATAAATCGATAGATATAGAGTAAAATCAATTACTCCTTGGCAAAGTAAATCAACAGAAGATCGTTGGGGACCAAAGGTTAGTTGTATCAGAAACTTATATCTTAGTACATACGAATATTCGGAGTATTTGAATCCTTTCGAAAGTTCTTATAGGTTATCTTCAACATTCAAGACTATTTGTGTGAATAAATAATTTCGTATAATTGAGAAAAGTTTGCATGAGTTAGCGGAGTCCCGTTACTCAACATTCAAATGGCGTCCTAGTCTTCAAATTATTTCTTAATTGGCTTTATACTTTTTATTAGTTTTAGAAAAGACATACATTGTTATCATTAAAGAAACACAAGTGGCTGCATAGTTAACACCATACATAATCATGTTGGCGACGTTGGTAAAATATATGCGTGCCACAATGAAATACTGGACAAAAATAAAAAAATAAGTAACAATACATCATAAAAAGAACATAAAAACATACTAACATACGACAGACGTACAGTGCAATTATTGGGGTACATTTGCGCAGGCATATTTTTCCAGATATACGCCCATGTGCAAGACCTCGATTACACAGATATAACATACTTAATTGTATCAAACAGGGTATGGTACTGCGAGCGGTGAAGCTCTCCATATGCCCCATTCCCTCTCAAACCTCGCAGCAGCCTCCTCAGTTCCCGCCAGCACACGCTCATATATATAAGTAGAGTTTAACCTTCGGATAACCTCCGTTAGGCAAGGAACATACCGTGATTTCCAATTTTTAACTATGGCCAGTTTGGTTGAAAGGAAAAGGTGTCCCAGAACCACCCTCCTCTCACATGGTATCTCAACCAGATCAATCCATAAAAGAGCTAATGAGGGGGATGGCGGGAGCTGGCATCCCAGCAAATCCGAGGCGAGAGAGAATGTAGCCCTCCAAATATCTTGCAGCCTCGGACAGGACCATAGAATGTGATACAATGTGCCCCTATCGCCACATCCCCGCCAGCATAAACATGAGAGATCCGGAAATATATGACTCAGGCGATCTGGTGTATAATACCACCTTAATATGGTCTTCATCAGAGACTCATAGTGGAGAGCACATCTAATATTTTTTTTTATACAGGAAAAGGCTACCGACCACTGTTCATCAGTGAACACCAACTCCAAATCTCCTTCCCATGCAAGCAGCGGGGTCGTTTTAACAAATAATCCCTTATCCCCCATCATCATATACAGAGGCCGCAGTCGTGTGCATTGTGGCGAAGCCAATGCCCTCAGACTAAACACTTCCCGATTGCACACCAGATTAAACGGACAGTTAGTTTTAAAAAAATGTCTAATACACAAATATTTATAAAAATCTGTGTGTGGAATCAGGAACTGCCCATGAAGATATTCAAAGGGGCAAAGGGTATCCGAAATAAATAGTTTGGAGAGAAGGTCCAATCCGCCCCGTGTCCAAGACGACACCGAAATATTCGGAATAAGAAAATTAAGTACAGTCGCTGGGGCACTGGGCGGGAAGGATCCCGACTCCAAAGTACACAATTTATGAAATCGGACCCAACTTTTCAAGGCCATGAATACTAACGACGGGAGGGGTGGCCAAATAAATGTCGGGTGCAGAGCTGCAAGCAAGAGAGCTTTTAAATTACTACCAGGGGATAATATTGCTTCTATATGTACCCACTGTTTCGCATAATTACCTACCCACCATTCCCTTAACTGTGATACCTGCGAAGCCAGGAAGTACTCATGGATATTCGGAAGACCCAATCCCCCTTGGAGTTTAGGTCTCTGCATTATTGCAGTTGCTATTCTCGGTTTATGTCGTTTCCAAATTAGGGCATTAATCAATTTAGAGCACTTCTGAAAGAAACTACTTGGGGGTATAATGGGTAATGTCTTAAATATGTACAGGAGTCTTGGGAGGGTGAACATCTGGAATGATGCAATACGACCCACCCAAGACACCTCATATTTAGCCAATTTATCAAGGTCCTTCTCTAAGAGCCCTAACAATGGGACATAGTTTACTACAAACAGCCTCTTAAATGATGCTGTAAGCTTTATACCCAAATAGTTAATTTGGTTGTTTTGCCAATCCAACTCAAAAGTATCCTTCAGCTTCTTCATCTGCATAGGAGGGATATTTATTGGGAGAGCCTGAGATTTAAGAGCATTTAGTTTATAGAATGAGAGATCTCCAAATCGGGTTATAACGTCCATGGCAGCTATTAAAGACGTTTGAGGAGTTGACAACGTCAAAATGATGTCGTCTGCATATAGACTGATTTTGTGTTCTATACTCCCTATATCAACTCCTTTCACGTCTGGGCACTGGCGAAGAGCCTGAGCCAGGGGCTCTATAGTCAAAACAAATATCAAGGGGGACAGGGGGCAACCCTGGCGGGTACCATTGCTAATATCAAAAGGGTCTGAGAGTGCCCCATTGACCCATACTCTGGCACTTGGTTGGGTATAAAGTGCCCTGATAGCCGCCAGGATCGCCCCCGTAAATCCCATCCTCCCCAGCACCGAGAAGGCGAACCGCCAATTAATGCGGTCAAACGCCTTCTCGGCGTCTAGGGTAACCAAAAGCGTTGGAATTTTTCCCCTCTGGACATAGTCCAGGATATTTAATGTCCGCCTGGTATTATCTTGCAGCTGCCTACCTCTTACAAATCCAACCTGGTCCATATGGACAAGAGCAGTAATACAGGGAGTCAGACGGCTTGCCAACACTTTTGCGTAGATTTTTGCATCTGTATTTAGCAATGATATCGGACGGTAACCCCTTACATCATCCGAAAGAAGGTCAGTTTTGGGAATGGTGACTATCCTCGCCTCCAGCATCTCTTTTGGAGAACGACCGGTACTCACCATTTCCCTAAAAATCTGACATAAATAAGGGGAAAGCTCTCTTTGAAATAACTTATAATATGTATTTGAGAAGCCGTCTGGCCCTGGTGCTTTATTATTCGGTAGTGTCATAATAGCTTCGAGAATTTCCTGCTCTGTCACTGGGGAATTTAATTTCTCTAACTGGGCGTCAGTAAGACTCGGGAGGTCAATGGAATCTAAAAACTGATCCATGGCCACCGAGTCTACAGAAGACACGTCCGGAAGGGATTCTAAATTATAGAGGGTTTTATAAAAACTCTGAAAAGAATTCGCTATACCTTGGGGATCAATGATCTTTTTATTCGTAGATTTTGACGTTATATAAGGAATCTTATTTTTAGTAGTTCTCTCCTTTAATCTGTGGGCTAATAATTTCCCCGATTTATTATCCTGGGCATAATATAATGCACGGCTCTTTTTTAGATCATTCTCATATCTATAAAGCAAATGCTCCTTCAATTGAAGGCGTAAATTCTGCAACTGAGTTCCTATAGTGGCAGTGGGGTTCATTTTGTTACTGGACTCCAAAGCCCTAATCTGTAGAGTCAAGGCAGTTGTCCGTTCCTCTCTCTCTTTCTTTGCTATACAACCAATTTTAATATGTAAACCTCGCATATAGGCCTTATGGGCATTCCAGAGAGAAAAAGGATTAGATACTGATCCCTCATTAATACGAAAAAATTCCTTTAAACCCTCCTGCAGCGTTAAACCATGTTTACGATGTTCCAATAAATAGGTATTATCACGCCAAAGAAAGCATAGAGGTCTTTTAAAATCCTCACCAATTGTCAAGGTGACGGGCACATGGTCAGACCATGTAATCGTCCCTATAGATGAGCATACTGCTATATTTAACAAGTGGCGATCTACCAGAAAAAGGTCAATCCTGGAGTATGTCTGGTGGACTTTGAAAAAAAGGAAAAATCCTTTTCTCCCTCATGATGAAACCTCCAGACATCATAAAGATCCTCTCTCAATAAGAGGGAGTTGAGACCCCGGATGGACCCTCCAACCCCTGATGACGAATCCATCACTGGATCCAATATAGAGTTGAAGTCTCCACCCCAGAGGATCAGACCCCTCCTAACCACATTCACCTTAGTCACCAAATTACGTAAGAAACGTAGCTGGTGCCTATTCGGGGCGTATATAAATACCATGGTAAAAATCACGCTATTTACGGATGCCACCATGATAATATATCGTCCATTTTGGTCAACTATGGATTCGATCAGTTGGAATACGACCGAATCCCTAATTGCCACCATCACACCTCTCTGTTTTTTCACATAATGAGAATGGAAAATGTGTGGAAAATGAGTATTTTTAAGTCTATACGCATCCTCCTTTAGGAGATGTGTCTCGGTTGCGCAGACTATGTCCCCTTTCATGGTCTCTACTTCCCTCCACAGCATGGACCTCTTGAACGGGCTATTTAGGCCCTTCACATTTATTGCAACGATTTTATAAACCATCTGTCCATGGGTTCACGCTGTGGAGGGATTGGACCCCCACCAGATCAGGTTTCTGCCATATTAAAGCCTGTAAGCAACGTATCCCATCTTTGCACTGCCAATCAATACATAAATCACAAACAATTTTACATAAAAAGGAGAAGAAACAAGAGAAAAAAAGAACAACATAAACCACAATTATTTTAACACAAACACAAACCCGGCATATAATGCCGTTAATCCTATAAAGGGACATATATTTTGGCTCATGGCCAGAAAGGGCTGCTCGACGTTGCCCCCACACCCTCTACCCTGGTGAATTTCCCTGGACCCCCATCAACTATAGGGCCTTTTCCCCTGGGTCACTAAATGCCATTCAGAGTCCAGGGAAGTAGATGGACATTGACTTTTATCCGGGATTTCCATCTCAATATTCCAAGAGTCTAACAGGTGCTTCCCGGACTTCATGGAAGTTACAACATGTGCGGTTCCCTGATGATGGATCAAGACTCTGGTCGGGAATCCCCATCTATAAGGAATATTATTCCGTCGCAATGCAGCAGTAAATGCACCCAACTGACGGCGCTGTTGCAAGGTGGTAGCGGATACATCCGCAAAAATCTTAATCTGGTGGTACGGAGAAGGCAAAGTACCTAATTTTCTAGATGCTGCTAAAAGCACCTCTTTAACGTGAAAGAAGTGGATCCGTACCACGGTATCTCTCGGTAATGAGCTAGGGAGGTGCTTAGGTCTCATCACCCTATGCGCTCTATCCAGGGTCAAGTCCTGTGGGGTGAGTTCAGGAGTCAGAATTTTCATTATACTCTGTAGGTAGGGAATCAGGTCTTTTAATGCAATATCTTCAGGGATCCCTCGAAATTTGAGGTTATTCCGGCGTGATCTATCTTCTAGATCAACTACCTTGGCCTTAAGCCACGCTATTTCCCCCTTTAGATCACTATGAGCCTCTTTCAATTGGTTATAAGATGTAGCGTATTCCTCCATCCTTGATTCAATAGAATCCACCCTACTCCCCACCTCTACCACCGCCATCTGTAACGGGCGAACCAAGGCAGTTAAATCTTTATGCATCGAATTGCTAAAAAGAACCAGCATGTCTTTTAGTAAGTTACCTGATGCAGGTTGATCATCAGTGGGGATCGCCTGGATTGTTTGAGTAGTGCAGTCAATCACCTCGCTCACCTCATGCATCGGGGTTGGAGTTCCCCCGTCCTGCTGTTTGCTTGCTTGTGCCCGTCCCACTCCAATCGACTGTAACGCTGAAGTCAAACAACCGACATACCTCTGGGAGCCCTCCGTCTCCATCTGCGGATCACGAGGATCTCCAGGTCTCTCACACCTGGTTTGAGAGCCCGCTGGTCCGGACGGATGTAAGCCCGACAGTGAGTTTGCCACCAACTCACGTCTGGTGGTGTTCCGGGTCTCTACCTTTTCCGGATCACGCTGATGCGGTGATAGAGGCAGTACTGGAAGTGAGGGAGGTGGTGGCGAGGGAATACCTCCAGGGGTTCCCTTTTCCATGAAGGCATCCAGCTTCCCCTGTTTCTTCCCCGACCTCATACCTCTGGTCATTTCCACTTCGCTTCACTTCAGCTATAACGTAAACTCAATCGTGGAGTGCACGGCCCGTTACACACGGCCTGTTATATCGCTGCTATACCGCTGTCACCGGGTAGTCGAGCAGGAGCAGGAGCACGCCGTGAGCTCTCACCTCACGCAGCCATCTTACTCAGCCAGCAAGCCACGCCCCTCAGCCACGCCCCTCAGCTTCTCCACATTTCCGAGCTTCCGAGCTTCTATCGCGGGATGGGAACCGGAATTAGGAACTTGCTTGGAACGCATTATTATTATTTCTTAATTAATAGATTCCTTTCGCTGGTTAAATTTTCATATATTATCGAAGAAACTCTTGAGTAATATGGTATGCAATATATATTCGTGAGAGATATATTAAAGTGCACTTTGTTTAACTGACGATTTGGCGTCCTCGCTACTTCTTTTTCCCACGCTTAGCTAGCACCGCACTCTGACCTTGATTCTTGTTCCTGTGCCGGTTCACTTAGGACCGAAGCTTTTCTTACACGTAGGTTGATTTATGTTCTAGAAGTAGGGAGGTTCCTTTTCAATAGTGTTAAAATCGCAAAGAGTTCTTAGTGAGAAAAACAGCAATGTCTCAAGAGTATATCTTCCTAATCTTTCATGGGGGATGCACCATGCCATTGAGTGTTTAGGTGAATGAAGAAATCCACTTTTTTTTCTTTTTACTATCAATTTTTTTTTTCAAATTTCTTTCTATTCGTTATTTACTTTTTTACTGTGAATGCAGAGAACACATTATCTCCATGTCCCTGCTGTCTCTATATACAGAGCACTGGCTAACGGTGACTATTTTCAGGTGTTTTCTGATTATTTAAGAGAGTTAAGCAGGTCTCCTGGCAAACTTGCTAAGGGAAGCACACTTAGGGCTCATGCACACAAACATGTGCCGGCCGTTCCGTGCATTGGGGGCCGCAAGTTGAATGGGTCCGTGATCGGTCCGCACCGCAAAAAAATAGAACATGTTCTATTTTTTTGCGGTGTGGAGGCACGGAGAGAAACCCCACGGAAGTGCTCAGTAGTGCTTCCATGGGGTTCCGTGCCTCTGCTATACACTGCTCCTTTAGGATTGCGGACCCATTCAAGTGAATGGGTACGAATCCGTGATATGGTGAGCACACAGTCGGTGCCCATATATTGCAGACGAGCAACGACTGTCTACATGAGCCCTTAGGCTGAATTCACACCAGTTATTTCCATCAATTATTGTGAGCCAAAACCAGATGTAGGTCAAAAACATAGAACAGGAGGAAATCTTTCCATTATACCTTATCTTTGAGTAGGCTTCACTATGGGTTTGGGCTCACAAAAACTGATGGAAATAACTGACCAAATAACTGAAGTGTGAACTGGGCCTTACCTGCTTCCTGACACTGGCTCTCAGCTCCAGTGCTCTCCGACCTCTGCTTAGGTCCCTGAATGTCATCATCCATTTTGACGCTGCCTGCAACCAATCATGGGCCACAGCGGTGACTTCTCCCCTTGCTAAGGTACCTTGGCTCTTGCGATACTCGGGTGCGTTCCACAGCCGATGACGGTCCGTGAGGGATAGATAGACTTTTTTTGTATATATGTATTTCACAGTCCCTGAGAGATATATGTGTATTAATGGATATTCCAATTATTTTTTTCAATTATATAAACAACAATGGGCCAGTACAGTGCTTCCTCACATGATATTGTTACTAGTATCACATGATAGTACCAGATAGTATCACATGAGATGATATCAGATGACATTTTCATTAGTATCACATGATAGTAATTGTTAGTATCACATAAAAAGGATATCACATGATAGTTTTACTAGCATCATATGATAGTACCAGATAGTATCACATGAGAGGATATCACATGACAGTAACACATGATACAACTGATTGAGGTTCAGCCCAATACTCCCATGTTTTTTTTAATTATATGTTATTAACAGGGTATAAATAGGCACAGGAATCAGTAGTATGGTATCCCTTGAGAAAGCTGTATAGTGAAATGTACGTCGGGATTGGAGGCACTTGGGTCTGTATGCTTTTGATTATTAAGGGTTATATTCTGGCTTGTTATTATGTGATCTAATTTGATGTGCTTGTTTAGCTGTCCTTTTGTTCTATTCTCTTTTTGGGACACTTATTGTTTTTACTAGGTATTTCAACTTGCACTATGCACTTTACATGTATTTCTGTATACATTTTGTGATCCTGAGATAGAGTAGGATGCTATATTTAGATGGATGTAGCTCATTCAATATATATATATATATATATAGAAAGAAAACCACTGGCAGCACCACCCTGAGAGGTATAGAAAAATAGACGGGTGCAATGTCCAAGTACGGTAAAAGGTGCTTACCCACTTATAGAGAACAAAAATCGGACTGCACTCCAAGCGACTCTTCTGAAAATGTGTTTTATTCACCCATTTGGTGGCAAAAGCGACGTTTCGGCTCAAGCTTGAGAAAGGCTCATGCTTGAGCCGAAAAGTCGCTTTTGCCACCAAATGGGTGAATAAAACACATTTTCTGAAGAGTCGCTTGGAGTGCAGTCCGATTTTTGTGTTCTATATATATCTATATATATATATATATATATATATATCCATTTGCTGCAGTACCAATGTATCCTCTTTGCTTGCACATTTATGCAGCTGTTGTGACTGTTTTTATATGTTCATGATTTGCATAATTTAATAGATATTGATTTTTGGTATTTGATTATTCTTTACTAGTAGGGGGACATTCATTCTTTTTGGTGTAAAGATGCTTACAAGGTATATCTCTCTTCAGAGAGGCACCCGCTAGGGGTGCCCTCTCTCTCCGTTATTATTTCATATCTATAATGAGCCCCTAGCTCTTAGGGTTAGGCAGGATCCTGGTATTGAAGGGTTTGGGATATTAGGAACAGAAGATTGTATTTTTCTATATGCTGATAATGTTCTATTTTTTATTCAACATACTAACACCACACTTTCTAGGGCTATACGAGTTGTTAACTCATTTAGTAAGGTTTTAGGCCTCTAAAACCATTCTCTTGCCTTTATATAGATTAGAACCTTTTTCTGAGGAGTTGGGTAGTAATTTGAAGATCTCTGATTCATTTGAATATTTGCGGGTCAATATTTCTCCTAAGATTGAAGACTTTTTACAGCTCAATTTGATCGCATTGATCACTAAATTGAGATCTAAAATAAAGACCAGGCCAGTAATTTACTATGCGGATAGATTTAAATAATGAAATGAAATAAATAAGAGTAATGAAATGAAATAAATAAGAAATTACTACAAAATCTTTTGCGAGCGCCGTGGTTTCTACTACTACTGTTGGCACCTTCTTACCACTGAGCACCGCCTATCTCCAAAGAGGAGTGCCGTTCAACCACTTTTGTCTAAAATAAAGATATGGCTTCGACTCCCGTTGTCCAGAGCTAACAAAATATCTTTGGTGAAGATGGTAATGTTGCCCCAACTATTGTATGTCCTCAGGAATTCCCTAGTGTGGATTGATGATAGATTTTTTAAATTGATGGAGAGAGTTGTCAACGATCTAATCTGGAAGAGAAAGCGAGTTAGGCTCAAATTGGAGAATTTTTAGAAACCGTTGGAACAGGGAGGATTAAATCTTCCTTCCTTCAAGGGGAAATTTTATTGAATCCCAGTTATGGCTATATCATGAATGGGAGAAGAGTTCACTCTTTAAAACTTTGGTCAAGAATTCCCCACATGATAATATTTTAGCTCTATTGGAATCTAGTCAATTAATTGCTTTCCAACAGGAATATAGGGCTGTGGTGAAGCTACTCACTATGTCCTAGAGCACCATCAGAGACTGGTTGGGAATAAAGGGATCCCTTTCTTGTACGCCTCTTTGGCATAATTATCATCTACAGGCCTTAGATGAGTTAGGTGGTGATCAGTACTGGCAAAAGAACAATATTCGTTATCTTGCTCAGGTGGTTGAACATGGGCATTTTCTCACTATGTTGGAGTTATCACAGAGAGAGAATATATCCAACTTATCTTGGTTTCGGTATTTTCAGTTACGTTCAGCACATTCAAGTATTAAAGAAAAATAACCTTTTTTAATATACAGGGTGGGCAATTTATATGGATACACCTTAATAAAATAAGAATGGTAGGTAATTTTAACTTCCTGTTTGTGGCACATTAGTATATGTGAGGTGGGAAACATTTCAAGATGGGTGGTGACCATGGCCGCCATTTTGAAGTTGGCCATTTTGAATCCAACTTTTGTTTTTCCAATAGGAAGAGGGTCATGTGACACATCAAACTTATAGGGAATTTCACACAAAAAACAATGGTATGCTTGGTTTTAACGTAACTTTATTCTTTCATGAGTTATTTACAAGTTTCTCTTTGTTTACAGCCATTGACATGTCGCCGAGGTTAACACGTGAGGAGCAGATAGAAATTGTGTTGATATCTGGTGAACGCAGTAACCGGGTCATTGCAGCAGATTTCAATGCAAGACACCCTACGAGACCACCCATCTCCCATGCTACAGTTAGCAAACTGCTTGCTAAGTTTCGTGAAACTGGTTCAGTGTTGGATTTGCCAAAATGTGGACGCATGAAATCTGTCTCTAATGAAGAAACATCAGTGGCTGTCCTAGCTTCATTCAGCAAGAGCCCACAGCGTAGCACTCGCCGCATGTCACTGGAGAGTGGCATTAGTCGAACATCCCTTCGGCGGATATTAGCTACTCACACAACTCCAGCTATTGCAGCATCTCAATGAGGATGACCCAGATCGGCACACTGAATTTGCAGAATGGGCAAAACAAAAATTGGAACAGGACCCTCAGTTTACGCAGAAGATTTTGTTCAGTGATAAGGCAAACTTTTATGTGAATGGTAAAGTTAACAAACAAAACCACCGCTATTGGTCTGACACTAACCCACATTGGATAGATCCCTCCAAGACTGTTGGAACAAAAAAATTTATGGTATGGTGTGGTATATGGGGTACAAAGATAGTGGGGCCATTCTTCATCAATGGAAACCTCAAGGCCACTGGATATGCGAAATTGCTACATGATGATGTGTTTCTCTCTTTATGCACTGAAACTGGCACGTTCCCTGAGTTTTTCCAGCATGATGGTGCACCACCACATTATGGGTGTCAGGTCCAAGCATTCCTAGATGAACAGTTTCCTGGAAAGTGGATTGGTCGTCGTGGGCCAGTTGAATGGCCCCCAAGGTCTCCCGATCTGACCCCCTTAGACTTTTATCTTTGGGGTCATTGTCTATGCTGTGAAGATACGAGATGTGCAGCACCTGAAACTACGGATACTGGAAGCCTGTGCTAGCATTTCTCCTGTGGTGTTGCTATCAGTGTGTGAAGAGTGGGAGAAGAGGGTTGCATTGACAATCCAACACAATGGGCAGCACATTGAACACATTTTATAAGTGGTCAGAAACTTGTAAATAACTCATGAAAGAATAAAGTTACGTTAAAACCAAGCACACCATTGTTTTTCTTGTGAAATTCCCAATAAGTTTGATGTGTCACATGACCTTCTTCCTATTGAAAAAACTAAAGTTGGATTCAAAATGGTCAACTTCAAAATGGCCGCCATGGTCACCACCCATCTTGAAAAGTTTCCCCCCTCACATATACTAATGTATCACAAACAGGAAGTTAATATCACCAACCATTCCCATTTTATTAAGGTGTATCTATATAAATGGCCCACCCTGTAGATACTGTATCTCTACCTTTTTGCACGATTTAATAGTGAAATCAGTACAGAGGGTTAAGATTTCACAGTGTTATAAATATTTACTTAATGCACAATTTACTACATAATTTACAATCTCCTGGGCAAAAGGCCTGGAGAAGGGATTGTCCATTGGTTCAACCGGATTGGGATAAGATATTGAGTAACATGGGGCTAGTTTCTCACAACTTTAATCATATATTGGTTCAATTTAATATTTTACATAGAATTTATGTTACACCTTTAGGGTTTCATAAATAGTGTTGATCAAGAATATTCGAATTGCAAATTTTTATTGCGAATATTAGCACTTCGAGAATTTGTGAATATTTAGAATATAGTGATATATATTCATAATTTCGAATATTTGAGTTTTTTTTTAAATCAGTACACATTATCCCTCCCTGCTTCTAGCTTGTGGGCCAATGAGAAGGCTGTAGTATCTTTGACTTTAGGAGTAGTGTTGATTGCAAATTTTCCAATTGCCGTTTTTCACAATAAAGAAAATAATGACTGGAGATAACAAATTCTCGAATTCGCGAATATATGGCGAAATATCTCAAATTCGAATATTGCACCTGCCGCTCATCACTATTCATAAATGGGGTTTGAGAGACGCTTCATATTGTCCACGATGTGATTTACCTGAGGCTAATAATCTACATATGCTCTGGACCTGTATAGAACTAAAAGAATACTGGAAGGCAATATATAGTTATACTATTCAAAAATTGAAAGTTATTATTTCATTTACGGTAAAGTTTTGGATTTTGAGTGATTTTTCTAAGTGGGGTGAAACCAGTACAAACACAATCTTTTGGTTAAGATAATATACCTGGCAAGGTTACTGATTGCACGGGCTTGGTTTTCATTTAATGTTCCAACTATCAATACATGGTTTAGTCTTGTTGATAAGATTAATCATGAATATATCCTATATAAACAAAGAAATTCCGAGAATAAATGTCTCAAGGTATGGGGAGAATGGAATATTTAAATGTTCAATCTTCTCACTATCCCTCTATATTCTTCTTCTGCAGGGGTAATGGGAGACAAATCGTAAAGGGGTGGTTTGGGAGGGAATGGGGGGGGGGGCTTTAGGCGTATAGAAATTATAATATTGATGTATTATTATGTATCATTTTGTATGGAATTAATAACATTTTTTTTTTAAAAAGTGAAAAAATAAGTATTAGCACCCTTTCATAAAGGCCAGTAGGTAGAGTACCAATGTGACCAATGTGCCTTCACTTCCAGTTAACCACTGAACTTTGTAGCTCCTTCAAAGTGATTGTTGGCCTCCATTGCACAGTTTTAAAAGGTAGCCTTGTCTACACGGTGTCCGTGTGGATAATGCAGATTTTCTCTCACTTTATCTTTACGTTTTTTAGAGTGCTACTGGACCTTCATTTTCATAGTTTTCCGTCAGATGCACAGTCTTGATAATGGAACTCGAATAATGGCTTATTGGGAAAAGTAGATGTATTTCAGTAATTCACATGTAGAGACCAACCAAATTGTTAGAGCAATACATTTTATCTTTAGAAACTTGGTGCTTCATAGCAGAAGGGTTGACCCATAGGACTACCGTCAATATAGGCAGACCATGCCATTGCTGTGGGGCCCGTGAGGTTAAAGGGTCCGGATAGGCTGCATGGCTCCACCGCCTTTCTGAATTAAATTCATGCTTCACTTAATACAGAGATAAACACAGGCCCCTGTCCTCCTCCTGATTCCTACCCTCCTCCTTGCCACAGCTGCCTAATTCGCTGCTTAATGGCCACCTGATCTCCGGTCTGCTTCTGCCGGCGTGAAGCGTCACAGTCCAGCACCTCAGCAATGTGAGAGCCCATCCATCTTCAGTGCAGCCTGCAGCAGACCCCTGAGACCCTGCGATCTGAGAGCCTGGCTACTAGACAGTATGTATGAGTGACTGACCCAGCCAGCAGAGGCAATTGCAGCAGGAAATTTTGTGAGTGACTGTTAAAAGGGTAAATAGTCACTCACAGTGTGCTGCAATGCAGAGGAGGGAACATGGGGAGGGTCTGTGTGGCTTGCACTAATAACAATAGGTTACTATAAGTGCATGGCACACAGCAGACATACAACCCTTTCCTCATAGACACAGCACCCCCACATAGAAATACAACTCTCACCCCCACACTTATGCTTCAAGTTCTGAGGGGCGATTCATTCCCTGCCTCTCATTGCCCTATTAGTAATATTCTATATTTAATAAGACAAGGATGGGCAGGGGCTGAATTCCCTCTCAGAACTTGCATACCATATCTTTATGTATGTGTATGCCATCAGCTGTTGGTGTACACTGCATCAGCTGTCAAGATTGGAGTTAGTTCCAATTCCCCCATTTGAACCCTCACGATGCTCTGGGTGAACATTGTAAACATAATATACAATAAACATAAAATGTAATTAAATGTAAAAACAAAAAACACTAAGTACACTTTTATTAATTAATGAGACTTTCTTCATCAATATCACCCCAATACCGCCCACTTCCACTAATCAGCTGTAATGTACTTTTAATTGGGGGGGGGGGGCGATTCTGAGTTTTGCTATGGGGCCCCATGATTTGTAGAATATTTTTCCTACACAGTGGTAGAATTATTACTGATAACATCGTTTATTACAGTTTAGCCTTTTCTATTAATTTATAATGTTTGACTTAAAATAACAAAATAATAGCAGAAGCATCTGGTATTTTATATTTATAATTGATGTTGGTAGAATATTACAGCAACTTTCCAAAGAAAGACTAACACTCCTATCCCCCCACCCCCCACCCTTAAAGCTTTAAATCTACTGAATATCTTTTACTTCCTATCAGCAACACCACAATACAGGCTGAAATTATCTACTAACTGTTATAAAAATGCTATAAGATGGCAGTTGACCTATGGGACATTAATTTTCTTCTGTTTATTGTTGAAGAGTGCTAGATTTATGAAACCCTCTAGTTTTACCTGATTTATACTGTTTTCAAGAAACCTTCCTTACCCTACATGATATAAACTTTGGAATACATTGTTCTAGTTCAGATAACTCATAAATCTAAAAATGAAAATAATAAAGTTGAGGTAACAGATAAAAACAGTTTTTCTGGAAATATTTGTGCTGCATTATTATACAGCCAACCTGACTTCATTATTCACTTATGTACATTTTTTTTATTTATATAATGTTCCTACCATGTATTTTTAATAGTAAGTCACATTATTAAAGTTGACACAATAGAATATTAAATATTTTTCTTTACAATATCATGTGGTGTATAGTCTGTAATTTTATTTCAGAATTGTTAGTTGGAAGAATTATAGTGGAGTACAATGTTGCAGCATACAATGAATAAAACAGAAGCATCCCAACTGTTTCATTTTTAAAGTACACATATAATAATCTCATATGAAAGAGCGCACTTTTAAAAAATTTATAAGGATGATTAAAGCTGGGGAGATTCTATTTTGATATTTCTAACCTTGCAAGATCAACTAGTCTATAAAATAAGGCCTCATGCACACATCAAAGTCTTGTGCACGGAGCCCCTATAGCAGTTCATAGAGTCTCTGCAGTCCTGTAAGTGATAGAACTGTAAGGCCCTTTTAACAGGAGCGAGTTTTATGGGCGGGTGCAACGCGTGACGTGAACGCATAGCACCCGCACTGAATCCTGACCCATTCATTTCAATGGGTCTGTGTACATGAGCGTTTTTTTAATGCATCCCTTCTGCATTGCGTGAAAATCACAGCATGTTCTATATTCTGCATTTTTCACGCAGCCCTGGCCCCATAGAAGTGAACGGGGCTGCGTGAAAAACACTTTGCATCCGCAACCAAGTGATGGTTGCTAAGAGATTTTGTTTTTAAACCTTCAGTTTTTTCATCACGCGCATAAAAAACGCATCAAAATGCATTGCACCCGCGCTGAAAAAACTGAACAACTGAACGCAATTACAGACAAAACGGACTGAACTTGTTTGCAAAATGGTGCGAGTTTCACTGAATGCACCCTGAACGTATCCGTACCTAATCCATCACGCTCGTGTGAAAGAGGCCTAAGTGCCTTGTTTACCCCACAACACTGATAGAGATGTAGCCATCATTCTTTGAATCAGCTAGGAAAGCCCCCATATACTCCAGCTCTCAGACAAATCTTATCTTCTCCAGCGCATGAAGGTTCCATCCTACCCAAGATGACACGCCTCCTTACTACATCATATATGCTGTTCTGCTGTTAGTGAAGACTCCATTACAGCTTGCAGCTAGATATTTCCATAGTTCACATACCACAGTTAGCAAAACAATGCACAATGTGCAGATGCCATTGCCAAGTGTTATCTCTTTTCTTATTTTCATATTTAAGCCAATGTAACAGTGCCACGAGCCTCAGGGGGAATTCCCCTCTGATGTCTATATAACCTGCTTCACTTTCTGTAATAAATGAGAATTTGCTTTGACCCCAGATTGTGTGTCACAGTTATTTTCTTCCGTGCACGTAAAACCCTTGGGTTACTATTAACTTGGAGCAGTAGAGCAAACATAATCAGCCCTGATTAAGGGCAACTTCAACAGTTGGGGTTCAGGAGAAGTAGCGTCACTAGCCAAAGTTTGGGGTTCCTAGAGCACGGTGGACCACGGTTGAGGACGAGGACTGCAGCCTCACAGACCAGGTAAGAAAATTTGGTTATCTCATCTGCCTCTTGCTGTACTCCACTGTGCTGTGGTAATCTGTTCTGCTATTGAGGTTACATATGTAGTAGCAATTTCTGTTAATGTAACATCCTGAGTTCCTAGAATTCTAGAAATAAAGTTTTAGTTTGCTCTTCTGTGGTTGTGTTTTGCGTTTTGTCTGTGTGATTTGTGTCAGGCACCTTCACAGTTAATGGTTAAGCAGAGCAAAAGATTTCCCCTAGTTACAGTTGATTTATGCTGGACCTGGAGGTGGTAGAGGGAGTAGCACAGGGGGACAACAGTAAATTTCTGCAGGACCTGGACTGGGCCATCTTTGCAGATCTCCCCTTAGGAGGCGGCAGACCTGCAGCACCTGGACTGAGGCATCTTATGTGATCTCCCTTTAGGAGGCGGCAGGTGGATTAGTCCTGGCTGGCAGACCAGATGTGGGAGCCAGAGTGTATATACTGCATAGGGGTGAGCTCTGCATGGCAGTGTGAAGGAGGAGGTGCCTGCTTCTGTCTTGGTTGTAAGTGAATAAATCCACAGGACACAGTGTTGAAGAAGTTGCAGGGATTAAATTTGGGAGTCTTAACCCTAGGAGTACTAGTACAGTGGCACCCTGATTTAGTGAGTTAGCTCTGAGAAATAGTGATGAGTGGCAGGGGTGATATTCGAATTCGCGATATTTAGCAAATTTTTTGTAGAATATTCATCATATATTCGCAAATTCGTATATTCGTTATATTCTACATTCTTTTTTTTATGCGAAAATCGTCAAGATAATAATCGCGTAATATGGGAATATTGCTCGCTTAATACAGGCATGAGTCAAAAACGAATATATAGCACTATAGAATATAGTGCTATATATTCATTTTTAGAATATTCATAATTTTTTCCATCTGAACACATGATTCCTCCCTGCTTCTTGCTTAAGGGCCAATGATTTATTGGCCCACAAGCAACTTAAGCAGGGAGGAATCATGACTTCAGATGGAACAAAATGACAAATATTCTAAAAATCTAATATATAGCACTATATTCAATATAGTGCTCTATATTTGTTTTTTAGAATATTTGTCCACAGAGAGGAATAATGTGTTCAGATGGAAAAAAATGCTGAATATTTATCATTACGAATATATAGCACTATATTCTAAATATGCCCAAATTCTTGAAGTGCCGATATTCGCGAATAAAATTCAATATTCGAATATTCGCGCTCAACACTACCGAGGAAGCTAGTCTGGGAAACATTCAGAAAGACACATTGTGTGTATGTTATAAGGATCATGGATGTGAAGAAGTTGAAGATTATAGGATGCGATTTTAAATGTAGAATTGAGTGCGTGGAAGTAAGCATGTGAAGCATTGTGGAAAGTTGAGTGATGATGCAGTGCAGCAGTGAGGAAGTATTGTGTCTTGTCTGTCTGTGTATGCGTGTCTCTGTTGCCTGGTGAAAATGGCTGAGGATAAAGGGAGACAGCGGTGGGGGGGATACAGCTGCGGGGGAGTGACATCATGACCATGGAATGTGTGATACCGAGAACACTGCAATACTAAGATATATTGGATATAATCAAAAGAAAATGTGCGTGGGGTAGTGAGTGTGTGTGTGTGTGTGTGTGTGTGGAGCATGTATGTATGTTATTTGTATGTTATCTGTTAATAAGTTCAAAGACTTGTGTGTGTAGGAGTATGAGAAAGGGTTCAATATGTCTATCTCTATGTCTGTTCGACATTGAATGTTATGTCTGTGTGGACCAGAAATGTGACCTTGTGTGTTGCCAAATAGAAAACTGACTAGTAAAGGAAGGTCACACAGCCAAGTTTACTGTGAGCAAAATCAACTTTACTGATGTGATGATGAGGCCAAATTAAGAGTTAAATCGAGAATGAAAAAAAAAAATCATCACAGAGATATAGGGAGGTGTGTGCTTTGGCTTTAGGCCAAAAATGAGTGAAATTATTACTAAGTTTCTCACAGGAGTGAACATTCGGCCTTGAATTTAGAACATTCTATTCTTGATATTTTAAAAAACTATTCAAGCACCAGCATGAAAATAATTAGGTATAAGAAATTAGGCTGGACAAAGTAGTGATGGACGGGCGTTCGCAGCGGGTCTCATTCACTTTAATGGCAGGCAAACCTGAAAAACCTTCAGGTCATATTCGCAGCCAACAAACACTTACTAAAAGTACACAAATAGTCCCACAACATGGACAGTGATATACCAGAGGGGGATCATTGGCAAAAATTCCCACAAAAAATATGTATTTTAATCAGGGGCCATTTGTATGCGTCTTAAAGGGAAACTCTCAAAAATGTGACCTGCTGGAGCCTATAAAATTTTTATTTCCTATCGATTTGATGTATGCAAATGTGCAGCATTTCACGTTTTTGTATCCTGCAGAGTCCATTAAAAAAGTGCATACGTTAACGTATTATTTTTTTCTACCATTGAACTGTATGGTGAACGGACGCCACTGTACGGCATCAGTCTGAGGCATCTGTTAACGCATACATTTTTGGTATGCATTAAATGGATGGCAAAAATAGGATATGAACCCATCCCGAGTGTCAAAATAAGCACTAGTACACAGCGGAGCAGCGTGGTGGAGAAGGGAGGCTGCCATGTACGGACAGAGCGCTACCTGGTCCGGTTGGTCAGGGATGAGGACTGTGTTTCCGAAGGATCATTTTCTACTGGGAAATACAGGGCACAGTATAATACACTAGAATCTATATAATATAAAGATATTAGCACTACCCCCGAATAATACCACAATTAGGTAGTCATTTATTTTATAGAAATACGTCTCTTAGGCTATTTCTGACACAGATTGTGGCGCAAAGGTCCTTAGCACCGCAATCTGCATATTTTTACCGCTCATGCCAGGTCTAAAAAAGGATGGCGTGGGCAGGGAAAAGGATACAGTTATGGCCATCAAGTTATTGTATACCACCGCCATACATTAACCGAATAACAGCTCTGAACAGTGACCGGATAACACAGCCATAACGTGACCGGATAAAAGGGTATAAGAGGGCACAGTACAAAGAATGACTAGGGGCACTGCACAGGGTGTGGTAAGAGGGCACAATGCAGGGTAAAAGGGGGCACAGTACAGGGTGAGTGGCACAGTACGGGGTGGGGGGCACAATCACATGACCCTGTGACATTAGAAGGACCTCATGGTGAATGCGGTTCATATGCAGAGATATATTGTTCAGAATTTCGGAGATGGGCAGCTGATACTGGTTGGAATGATGCTGCACTCCGAAGTAAACTTTGCCATGGTCTTTCGGAAAGATTGAAAGATGCATTTGCTTTTCATGAGAGACCAGCCTCGTTAGAATCTGCCATGTCTCTAGCTGTTCGTATTGACAGGCGTCTTAGAGAGAGAGAGGAGACTACTCCTTCCTGTCATATTCAGTCCAAGGACAGTGGGGCTGTCTCTTTCAGTGTGCAGGGGTCTCAGTCTCTCTCAATCCCCTCTGAGGAGGAGGCCATGCAGCTGGGTTTGCTTGCCTCTGATAGTAGAGCATTCAGCTCTCAGAAGAGGGTTTGTTTCTGTTGTGGGGGTATAAATCATTTGGCTAATGTTTGCCCCTCTAGGAGATTTATGGAGTTTTCTGAGGGTAATAAAACAAAAACAAAAAGAAAAAAACCCTCTAAAAACTTTCCATTTGCTACTATTGGCAAGGTTGATGCGGAAATTGAAGGTTTGCCATTTACTTGTAGTTCCCGTTTTCTCCTACTTGCCAGGGTGGCGCTAGACACCAAGAACATTGTTTGTGAGATTTTTGTAGATAGTGGAGCAGCTGTCAATCTCATTGATAATCAATTTGCAATAACGCATGGTTTCCAGGTATGCACTTTGGAAAAGGATATACCTGTTTTTGCTATCGATTCCGCTCCACTTTCTCAAAGATCGTTAAAGGGCATAGTTCACAATATCCGTTTGACTGTGGGTGACGATCATGTTGAGGATATGTCATGTTTCGTCCTAAGCGGATTACCTACTCCTCTAGTGTTGGGGCTACCCTGGCTCACTAAACATAACCCACCATTGATTGGCAAGCAAGGCAAATAAATGGTTGGAGTGAGTTTTGCAGAGAGAATTGCCTCACGGCGTCTCTTTCAGAGGTTTCTACCAAGACTGTGCCATCTTTTCTCTCTGAACTTTTGGATGTGTTTTCCGAGAGTGGTGTCCAGGAGTTGCCCCCTCACTGGGAGTACGACTGACCTATTAATCTCATCCCTGGCGCCAAACTGCCAAAATCACGTTTATACAATCTCTCCCAACCTGAAAGAGTCGCTATGCGTACTTATATCTCTGAGAGCCTGAGAAAGGGACACATCCGACCCTCGAAGTCACCTGTTGCCGCTGTTTTTTTTTTTGTTAAGAAAAAAGATGGTTCTTTAAGACCATGTCTGGATTTCAGGGAGCTGAACCGTATCACGATTTGTGACCCGTATCTGCTTCCTCTGATCCCGGACCTGTTTAACCAGATTGTTGGGGCTAAGGTTTTTTCTAAGTTGGAATTAAGAGGGGCATACAACCTAGTCAGGGAAGGGGATGAATGGAAGACGGCCTTCAATACCCCTGAGGGTCATTTCGAGAATTTGGTTATGCCCTTTGGTTTGATGAATGCTCCGGCCGTCTTCCAACATTTTGTGAACAGCATTTTTCATCATTTAATGGGGAATCTGGATGAAATTTAGATTTTTTCTCCTGATTTCAAGACTCATCGAGACCACCTACGAGACCACCTACGTCAGGTCTTGCTGATTCTGCGGGATAATAAATTGTACGTTAAACTGGAAAAATGTGTGTTTGCGACTCCGGAGATTCAATTTCTTGGTTTTCTTCTCTCTGCTTCTGGTTTTCGCATGGACCCTGTACTTGATTGGGAGCTTCCTGAGAATCAGAAGGCGCTGATGCGGTTTTTGGGTTTTGCCAATTATTACAGAAAGTTCATTTTGAATTATTCCTCTGTTGTTAAGCCACTCACTGATATGACTAAAAAGGGGGTAGATTTTTCTTCGTGGTCGGTAGATGCGCTTAAAGCCTTTTCTAGTATCAAAGAGAGTTTTGCTTCCGCTCCCATTTTGGTACAACCTGATGTCTCTCTACCTTTTATTCTTGAGGTGGACGCTTCTGAGGTGGGTGTGGTGCGGTCTTATCTCAGGGTCCCTCTCCTGCCAAATGGCGACCGTGTGCCTTTTTCTCAAGGAAACTCTCCTCTGCAGAGAGAAATTACGATGTGGGAGATAGGGAGTTGCTGGCCATCAAATTAGCTTTTGAGGAATGGCGCCATTGGTTAGAGGGAGCCAGGCACCCTATTACCGTGTTTACAGACCATAAGAATCTGGCCTACTTGGAATCGGCCAAGCTTCTGAACCCAAGACCCCGCCCTGGGGTTATAAATGTGAAGGCGGATGCCCTGTCACGTTGTTTTCCGGGAGGGGGGAACTTTCAAGACCCGGATCCCATTTTGGCTGAAGGGGTGGTCGTCTCTGCTCTTTATCCTGATTTGGAGGCAGAGGTTCAGGCAGCCCAGGCAGAGGCTCCTGATCTTTGTCCCCCTGGGAGGTTGTTTGTGCCTCTCGCTTTACGACACAAGGTTTTTAAGGAGCACCACAATACTGTCCTTGCTGGGCACCCGGGGAGCAGAGCCACAGTGGATCTCATTGCTCGGAGATTCTGGTGGCTGGCTCTTCGTAAGACGGTTGAGGGTTTTGTGGCAGCCTGCGAGACCTGCGCCCGTGCCAAGGTCCCTCATTCACGGCCATCGGGTTCTCTCCTCCCGTTACCCATTCCTTCCCGTCCTTGGACGCATCTGTCCATGGACTTCATTACGGACCTGCCTCGTTCCTCGGGGAAGACTGTGATTCTGGTAGTAGTGGACCGTTTTAGCAAAATGGCGCATTTCATTCCCTTTCCTGGTTACCCAATGCTAAGACGCTGGCGCAAGCATTTGTTGATCACATTGTTAAATTGCATGGCATTCCTTCAGACATCGTTTCTGATAGGGGCACGCAATTTGTTCTCGCTTGGGGGTTCGGTTGTCGTTCTCTTCTGCTTTTCACCCGCAGTTGAATGGTCAGACCGAACGCGTCAAACAGAATCTGGAGACATATCTGCACTGTTTTGTGGCAGAGAATCAGGAGGATTGGTGTTCTTTTTTGTCCCTTGCTGAGTTTGCTTTAAATAACTGTCGCCAGGAGTCCTTTGATAAGTCACCATTTTTTGGTGCATATGGGTTTCATCCGCAGTTTGGGACATTCTCTGGAGAGGGGTCTTCTGGTTTACCTGATGAGGAGAGATTTTCCTCGTCTTTGTCATTTATTTGGCAAAAGATTCAGGGTAATCTGAAGAGGATGAGGGAGAGATATAAGCGTGTGGCGGATAAGAGACGTGTGCCTGGTCCGGACCTAAATGTAGGGGATCTGGTGTGGTTGTCTACAAAGAATATCAAACTGAAGGTTCCCTCCTGGAAGTTTGGTCCTAGGTTTATTGGGCCTTACAAGATCTTGTCCGTCATCAATCCCGTTGCCTTCCGTCTTGATCTTCCTCAGACTTGGAAGATCCATAATGTTTTTCACAGGTCCCTATTAAAACCTTATGTCCAACCCACGGTACCCTCCTCTTTGCCTCCTCCTCCGATTGTTGTTGATGGTAATCTTGAATTTCAGGTCTCTAGGATTGTGGATTCTCGCATTATCCGCGGTTCTCTCCAGTACCTCGTTCATTGGGAGGGTTATGGTCCTGAGGAGAGGATGTGGGTCCCAGTGGCGGACATTAAGGCCACTCGTCTCATCAGGGCTTTCCATAGGTCTCATCCTGAGAAGGTGGGCTCTGAGTGTCCAGAGTCCACCCGTAGAGGGAGGGGAACTGTCACCGCCAGCTCTGTGAGAAGGTCTGTTAGACGTTCTTCGCTACCTCTTGCATGAAGTTCTTTGTTTTGGTTTCACTTTGTCATCTCCTTTCCTTCTCCCAGCTGTACTCTATTTGCACTGATTGTCACCCTTTATATTCTCTCCCATACTGCCTCACTTTGCGGTTTATACTTCTTCCTGGATGAGTTCACTGCTGGATGCTCCTTTTCCTGATTCCTCAGATAAGTCTGTTTCCTTTATTTGTGTTTACTTGCTGGCTTGATTGTAGGTTACCCTGACTCCGTCCGTATTAAGTGCAGGGAGCCGGTGGTCGTGTTCCCTCACTATTATAGGGTTTTCAGGTGTCAGATAGTATAAGGTACGTGGACATGCAACATATTTTCAGTTGTTTCACACTTGTTTGTTATGTATATAATTCCACATGTGTTAATTCATAGTTTGATGCCTTCAGTGTGAATCTACAATTTTCATAGTCATGAAAATAAAGAAAACTCTTTGAATGAGAAGGTGTGTCCAAACTTTTGGTCTGTGCTGTATATATATATATATATAAATCAACAAAGGAATCGGTACACGTATTTACCTAATAAAGTTAAATTTTATTGTGACATAAAATACATACAAACATAAATGTAGAGACCATACAGCGTGCTTAGAAGAGGCAGTCCACAATATATCCACTGTAGATGAATTAAATTGCTTGACTTGCTGCAATCACTTTCAAGACACCCTATATCTGGAATCTAGATCAGCATGTATTATTGAAAGCTGTATCTAGCCATAATATTGTGATAACTTCTGGTGTGGAGCAAGTCAAGCATGGGTCTATGGCGAGCATAAATGACATTCATATATAAGGCTGCATCCTATCTGAGTAGATACAATTCTCAATACATATTCAATATACATTCAGAGTGGATGCATCAAATCGATCCAAGTTGCTCACCTACCCAATGTCCAGTGGTCTACGTGTGGGCTCTCTCTGACAAGCGTACTCCTCGACGTACGTTTCGCTAATGCTTCTTCAGGAAGAAAATGATGAGTTAACATAAAATAAATAAAAATTAAACAATATTATTTGGAGTGAGGTCCCATAGCACAGAATCAGGCTTCAAGTCACCCACCAATGGAGAAGGTCACTTACTATTATTTTGACCACAGCACCCAGACAAAGGAGAGAGGTCCCACAGCAGAGAACCAGGCATCATATCACCCACCACAGGAGTAGGCCACCATTTAGTTACTTTGACCCCTACACCCAGACGGAGGAGAGAGGTTACACAGCAGAGAATCAGGCATTTAGATCACCCACCACAGGAGTAGGCCACCATTGAATCAGACCCCGGCAACCATGTCAGATGGCACAAGCATAAGCTTTATATCAATCAGCACAGGAGAAGGCGACTTTGACAGACTTTGACCCCTACACCCAGACGGAGGAGAGAGGTTTCAAAGCAGAGAATCAGGCATTTAGATCACCCACCACAGGAGTAGGCCCCAATTTAATGGGACCCCCGGCAACCATGTCAGATGGCACAACCATCAGCTTCATATCAATCAGCACAGGAGAAGGCGACTTTGAAAGACTTTGACCCCTACACCCAGACGGAGGAGAGAGGTTTCACAGCAGAGAATCAGGCATTTAGATCACCCACCACAGGAGTAGGCCCCCATTGAATCAGACCCTGGCAACCATGTCAGATGGCACAAGCATAAGCTTTATATCAATCAGCACAGGAGAAGGCGACTTTGACAGACTTTGACCCCTACACCCGGACGGAGGAGAGAGGTTTCAAAGCAGAGAATCAGGCATTTAGATCACCCACCACAGGAGTAGGCCCCAATTTAATGGGACCCCCGGCAACCTTGTCAGATGGCACAACCATCAGCTTCATATCAATCAGCACAGGAGAAGGCGACTTTGAAAGACTTTGACCCCTACACCCAGACGGAGGAGAGAGGTTTCACAGCAGAGAATCAGGCATTTAGATCACCCACCACAGGAGTAGGCCCCCATTGAATCAGACCCTGGCAACCATGTCAGATGGCACAACCATCAGCTTTATATCAATCAGCACAGGAGAAGGCGACTTTGAAAGACTTTGACCCCTACACCCAGATGGAGGAGAGAGGTTTCACAGCAGAGAATCAGGCATCATATCAACCACCACAGGAGAAGCCACCATTTAGTTACTTTGACCCCTGCACCCAGGAAGAGGAGAGAGGCACCACAGCACATATTCTGGCATCATATCAGCCACCACAGGAGAAGCCACCATTGAGTTACTTTGACCCCCGCACCCAGGAAGAGGAGAGAGGCACCACAGCACATATTCTGGTATCATATCAGCCACCACAGGAGAAGCCACCATTGAGTTACTTTGACCCCTGCACCCAGGAAGAGGAGAGAGGCCCCACAGCACATATTCTGGCATCATATCAGCCACCACAGGAGAAGCCACCATTGAGTTACTTTGACCCCTGCACCCAGGAAGAGGAGAGAGGCCCCACAGCACATATTCTGGCATCATACTAACCACCACAGGAGAAGCCACCATTGAGTTACTTTGACCCCTGCACCCAGGAAGAGGAGAGAGGCCCCACAGCACATATTCTGGCATCATATCAGCCACCACAGGAGAAGCCACCATTGAGTTACTTTGACCCCCGCAACCAGGAAGAGGAGAGAGGCACCACAGCACATATTCTGGCATCATATCAGCCACCACAGGAGAAGCCACCATTGAGTTACTTTGACCCCTGCACCCAGGAAGAGGAGAGAGGCCCCACAGCACATATTCTGGCATCATACTAACCACCACAGGAGAAGCCACCATTGAGTTACTTTGACCCCTGCACCCAGGAAGAGGAGAGAGGCCCCACAGCACATATTCTGGCATCATATCAGCCACCACAGGAGAAGCCACCATTGAGTTACTTTGACCCCCGCACCCAGGAAGAGGAGAGAGGCACCACAGCACATATTCTGGCATCATATCAGCCACCACAGGAGAAGCCACCATTTAGTTACTTTGACCCCCGCACCCAGGAAGAGGAGAGAGGCACCACAGCACATATTCAGGCATCATATCACACACCACAGGAGAAGGCCTCTTTCAGTGATTTAGGCCTTTGGACCCAGACAGAGGAGAGAGGCACCACAGCACATATTCTGGCATCATATCAGCCACCACAGGAGAAGCCACCATTGAGTTACTTTGACCCCTGCACCCAGGAAGAGGAGAGAGGCCCCACAGCACATATTCTGGCATCATATCAGCCACCACAGGAGAAGCCACCATTTAGTTACTTTGACCCCTGCACCCAGGAAGAGGAGAGAGGCACCACAGCACATATTCTGGCATCATATCAGCCACCACAGGAGAAGCCACCATTTAGTTACTTTGACCCCTTCACCCAAACAGAGGAGAGAGGTTCCACATCAGAGAATCAGGCATCATATCAACCACCACAGGAGTAGGCCACAATTTAGTTTATTTGACCCCTGCACCCAGGAAGAGGAGAGAGGCCCCACAGCACATATTCTGGCATCATATCACACACCACAGGAGAAGGCCTCTTTCAGTGATTTAGGCCTTTGGACCCAGACAGAGGAGAGAGGTCAGAGATTAGCTTCATATCCCCCAGCACAGCAGAAGACCGCTTTATTTGACTTAGGCCTCAGCACCCAGACAGAAGACAGAGGTAGCATGGCAGAGGTTATGGCTTCATGTCACCCGTTAGTTTAACCGGCCACTTTCATCTGGTTAGGCCCCGGCGCCCAGACAGAGAAGAGTTTCATTCAACTGTGGGTTTCATAAAATTTGTATCAAATAAAGAAGTGGCCCGTAGCACAACAAGACATGTTTTAGGCAGTTAATAAGGACTACTCTGCACAAGGGAGGGACAGGTCCTGTGGGATCCATGCCTGGTTCATCTTTATGAAGGTCAGCTTGTCCACGTTGGCTGTGGACAGGCGGCTGCGCTTGTCAGTAATGACGCCCCCTGCCGTGCTGAATACGCGTTCAGATAAAACGCTGGCCGCCGGGCAGGAAAGCACCTCCAAGGCATAACATGCTAACTCTGGCCACGTGGACAATTTCGAAACCCAGTAGTTGAATGGGGCCGAACCATCCGTCAGGATGTGGAGGGGTGTGCAGACATACTGTTCAACCATGTTAGTGAAATGCTGCCTCCTGCTAACACGTTCCGTATCAGGTGTCGGTGCAGATAGCTGTGGCGTGGAGACAAAACTTTTCCACATTTCTGCCATGCTAACCCTGCCCTCAGATGAGCTGGCCGTGACACAGCTGCGTTGGCGACCTCTTGCCACTCCTCTGCCTTCACCTTCCACCTGTTCCCCTGTGACATGTGGGAATGCTCTCAAGAGCGCCTCTATCAGCGTGCGCTTGTACTCGTGCATCTTACGGTCGCGCTCCAGTTCAGGAATTAAAGTGGGCACATTGTCTTTATACCGGGGATCCAGCAGGGTGGCCACCCAGTAGTCTGCACACGTTAAAACGTGGGCAACTCTGCTGTCGTTGCGCAGGCATTGGAGCATATATTCGCTCATGTGGGCCAGGCTACCCATGGGTAAGGACAAGCTGTCCTCTGTGGGAGGCGTATCGTCATCGTCCACCGTATCCCCCCAGCCACGCACCAGTGATGGGCCTGGGCTGCCACCCCGCTGTGAACTTGCGTCATCCTCGTCCCCCTCCACCTCCTCCTCCTCATCCTCCTCGTCCTCCAGTACAGTGCCTTGGCTGGCGACTTGTGAACCTGTCCTCTGCTGCTTAAACAAACCTCCCTCTGAGCCACTTCGAACAGACTGGCCCGAAAGTGTTAGAAACGAGCCCTCATCCTCCTCCTCCTCCTCCACCTGGGCCACCTCCTCTAACATCATTGCCCTAAGTGTTTTCTCAAGGAGACATAGAAGTGGTATTGTAACGCTGATAACAGTGTCATCGCCACTGGCCATGTTGGTGGAGTACTCGAAACAGCGCAGCAGGGCACACAGGTCTCGCATGGAGGCCCAATCATTGGTGGTGAAGTGGTGCTGTTCGGCAGTACGACTGACGCGAGCGTGCTGCAGCTGAAACTCCACTATGGCCTGCTGCTGCTCGCACAGTCTCTCCAGCATGTGCAAGGTGGAGTTCCACCGGGTGGGCACGTCGCATATGAGGCGGTGAGCGGGAAGGCCGAAGTTCCGCTGTAGCGCAGACAGGCGAGCAGCGGCAGGATGTGAACGGCGGAAGCGCGCACAGACGGCCCGCACTTTATGCAGCAGCTCTGACATGTTGGGGTAGTGGTGAATGAACCTCTGCACCACCAAGTTCAGCACATGCGCCAGGCAAGGGATGTGCGTCAAACCGGCTAGTCCCAGAGCTGCCACGAGATTTCGCCCATTATCGCATACCACCAGGCCTGGCTTGAGGCCCACCGGCAGAAACCACTCGTCGGTCTGTTGTTCAATACCCCGCCACAACTCCTTTGCGCTGTGGGGCCTGTCCCCCAAACATATGAGTTTCAGAATGGCCTGCTGACGTTTACCCCGGGCTGTGCTGGAGTTGGTGGTGAAGGTGTGTGGCTGACCGGATGAGCTGGTGGAAGCAGTGGAGGAGGAAGCCGAGTAGGAGGAGGAGGCTACAGGAGGCAGAGAATGATGCCCTGCGATCCTAGGGGGCGGAAGGACGTGCGCCAAGGAACTGTCCGCCGGGGGCCCAGCCGCCACTACATTCATCCAGTGTGCAGTTAGTGAGATATAGCGTCCCTGGCAGTGCTTACTGGTCCACATATCTGTGGTTAGGTGGACCTTGCCACAAATGGCGTTGCGCAGTGCACACTTGATTTTATCGGACACTTGCATGTGCACGGAAGGCACGGCTGTCTTGGAGAAGTAGTGGCGGCTGGGAACCACATACTGCGGGACAGCCATGGCCATCAGCTGTTTGAAGCTGTCTGTGTCCACCAGCCGGAATGACAGCATTTCAAAGGCCAGCAGTTTAGAAATGCTGGCGTTCAGGCCAAGGGCTCGAGGGTGACTCGGGGGGAATTTGCGCTTCCTCTCTAAGGTTTGAGATATTGAGAGCTGAACGCTGCTGTGTGATATAGTGGAGACGCTAGTTGACGGTGGCGGTGGTGGTGGTGTCGGTGGCACATCCTCTGTTTGCTGCTCGGCAGGTGGCAACATTCCTCTCGAGGCGGAAGCCGAGGCAGCAGCGGTAGAGGGAGCAGGGGGAGCCTCAGCGAGTGCCTGGTTTTTAAGGTGTGTACCCCACTGCAGTTCATGCTTTGCATGTAGATGCCTGGTCATGCAGGTTGTGCTGAGGTTCAGAACGTTAATGCCTCGCCTCAGGCTCTGATGGCAGAGCGTGCAAGTCACTCGGGTCTTGTCGGTAGGACATTGTTTAAAGAAGTGCCATGCCAGGGAACTCTTTGAAGCTGCCTTTGTGGGGCTGGGTCCCTGTTGGCGATGTCCAGTAGCAGGCGAACTCTGGGGGCGGCGGCTCGTCTGCTTTGGCCCCCTGCTCCCTCTTTGGCTTCGCTGTTGTCTCGGTCTCACCACTACCTCTTCCTCTGAACTGTGAAAGTCATCGCCACGACCTTCAGTCCATGTGGGGTCTAAGACCTCATCGTCCTCTGCATCGTCTTCCACCCAGTCTCCCTCCCTGACCTCCTCCTGTTCAGTCTGCACACTGCAAAAAGACGCGGCAGTGGGCACCTGTGTTTCGTCATCATCAGAGAGTCGGTGACTCTGCTGTGGTGGTATTCCCATGTCCTCTTCATCTGGAGACATAAGTGGTTGTGCGTCAGTGCATGATATGTCTTCCTCCACTGGGGAAGGGCTAGGTGGACGCCCCTGGGAAACCCTGGAAGCAGAGTCTTCAAACAGAAGAAGAGACTGCTGCATAACTTGTGGCTCAGACCGTTTCCCTGATATGCTTGGGGGTGATGTGACAGACTGATGGGCTTGGTTTTCAGGTGCCACCTGTGCGCTTTCCGCAGAAGACTGGGTGGAAGACCATGTGGTGAACGTGCTGGAAGCACTGTCGGCCACCCAATCGATTAATGCCTGTACCTGCTCAGGCCTTACCATCCTAAGAGCGGCATTGGGCCCCACGAGATATTGCGGTACATTCTGCCGGCTAGTTGAGGGAGTTCGTTCCCTACTGTGTGCGCCTGGGGCCGAACGGCCACGTCCTCTACCAGCAACAGAGGCTCCACGGACACCACCACGACCGCGTCCTCGTCCCTTAATAGTATTTTTCTTCATTGTTGCGATTCAACTCGCACCACAATGAAATATATTATTTTTTATAAGCAAAATCCCCTCACTGGAATACTTTCAGTCTTTTGACTGTATGGATTACAGATGGAATGACTGTTATATGTGAGTACCGCTTTCTTTGACAGATTCTAGTATGGTTACATATATGTTTTCCCAACCCCAGCACATTAGTTTGCTAATTCCAGATGTATGAAACGCAGGCCTAACTGTATCTAGTATATTGAACGCCAGATAAACTAACTTGGCCTTTTTTAAATAAAAAAAAAATTCCCTCACTGGAATACTTTCAGTCTTTTGACTGTATGGATTACAGATGGAATGACTGTTATATGTGAGTACCGCTTTCTTTGACAGATTCTAGTATGGGTACATATATGTTTTCCCAACCCCAGCACATTAGTTTGCTAATTCCAGATGTATGAAACGCAGGCCTAACTGTATCTAGTATATTGAACGCCAGATAAACTAACTTGGCCTTTTTTAAATAAAAAAAATCCCCTCACTGGAATACTTTCAGTCTTTTGACTGTATGGATTACAGATGGAATGACTGTTATATGTGAGTACCGCTTTCTTTGACAGATTCTAGTATGGGTACATATATGTTTTCCCAACCCCAGCACATTAGTTTGCTAATTCCAGATGTATGAAACGCAGGCCTAACTGTATCTAGTATATTGAACGCCAGATAAACTAACTTGGCCTTTTTTAAATAAAAAAAATCCCCTCACTGGAATACTTTCAGTCTTTTGACTGTATGGATTACAGATGGAATGACTGTTATATGTGAGTACCGCTTTCTTTGACAGATTCTAGTATGGGTACATATATGTTTTCCCAACCCCAGCACATTAGTTTGCTAATTCCAGATGTATGAAACGCAGACCTAACTGTATCTAGTATATTGAACGCCAGATAAACTAACTTGGCCTTTTTTAAATAAAAAAAAAATTCCCTCACTGGAATACTTTCAGTCTTTTGACTGTATGGATTACAGATGGAATGACTGTTATATGTGAGTACCGCTTTCTTTGACAGATTCTAGTATGGGTACATATATGTTTTCCCAACCCCAGCACATTAGTTTGCTAATTCCAGATGTATGAAACGCAGGCCTAACTGTATCTAGTATATTGAACGCCAGATAAACTAACTTGGCCTTTTTTAAATAAAAAAAATTCCCTCACTGGAATACTTTCAGTCTTTTGACTGTATGGATTACAGATGGAATGACTGTTATATGTGAGTACCGCTTTCTTTGACAGATTCTAGTATGGGTACATATATGTTTTCCCAACCCCAGCACATTAGTTTGCTAATTCCAGATGTATGAAACGCAGGCCTAACTGTATCTAGTATATTGAACGCCAGATAAACTAACTTGGCCTTTTTTAAATAAAAAAAATTCCCTCACTGGAATACTTTCAGTCTTTTGACTGTATGGATTACAGATGGAATGACTGTTATATGTGAGTACCGCTTTCTTTGACAGATTCTAGTATGGGTACATATATGTTTTCCCAACCCCAGCACATTAGTTTGCTAATTCCAGATGTATGAAACGCAGGCCTAACTGTATCTAGTATATTGAACGCCAGATAAACTAACTTGGCCTTTTTTAAATAAAAAAAAAATTCCCTCACTGGAATACTTTATGGCTTTTCACTGTATGGATTACAGGTGGACTGGTATTAGTAGGGGTGAGACAAGCACACCCAAGTCCCTGATGTAGGATTTCTATGGCACAGACCACTATTACAAGTGATTAATGGACGTTGGGAGAGATTGTGCTGCAGCACTAGTCCCAAGATGGCCGCCGCCTATCAGCCCAGTAACATGTGCCACAAAATGGTCTGCACAACCTTTAAAAAAAATAGCCTTGGACTGTGCTGCTAAATCGCTATTGGTCTGAATCCCAGGTGTAGATGTCTGACTTGTTTGGAGCTTTGGAATGCACACTGTGGCAGCTTCTGCTGCAGCACTACAAGTCGCAAAATGGCGGCCGGCGGTCAGCCCAGGTACATGTGGATGGAAAAATCACTCTGGCCACTCTAAAAATAGCCAATCCCTATCAAAAAAGCAGCTCAGCTGCAGTTGTTCAGATGAATCACAGGTGGAGGAGAGAAATTTGCTTCCAGTTATTCAATTATCCCTGCCTATTCTCGCCCTAGGATCAGCTGCGTCTATCCCTGTTCTATTCACATCGGGAGTGAGCACGTCCCGACGTGCGCACAAGCTTATAAAGAGGCTGAGTCACATGCTGCACTTGGCCAATCACAGCCTTGCCAATAGTAGGCATGGCTGCGATGGCATCTTAGGGCAAGTAGTATGATGCATGTTGATTGGCTGCTTTGCAGCCTTTCAAAATGCGCCAAAATACATGCCGAACGACGAACCCGAACCCGAACTTTTACGAAAAAGTTCGGGTTCGGGTCCGTGTCACAAACACCCCAAAATTCGGTACGGACCCGAACTATGCTCGAACTGTTCGCTCAACACTAATAATAGATAATCCAGATCATGTGATCTTTGTGGATGGATCGAGTTATGGTCAGGATGGCAGGTACTACACAGGTTGGGCACGGGCAGTGGTGACTAAACATGACACTAAAAAAGCATAGTCCTTACCACCACAAATGTCTGCCCAAGAAGCAGTGCTAAGAGCTCTGGAGATGGCTTGCAGATATGCAGATGGAAAAGCAGCCAACGTTTACGCTGATTCCAGGTATAGTCCATGACTATGGGCCCATTTGAAAGCCAGAGACTTCCTGACTGTTTCAGGTAAACCCATCAAAATGGGGAAGCAGTGAGGTCTCTGATGAAAGTCCTCATGTTACCTACTTTGGTGGCGGTGATAAAAACAAAGGTTACTGTAAAACAGACTCAGAGGAGGCAAAGGGAAAAGCCAAGGCAGATCAGGCGGCAACAATGGCTACCAAATTGCCTAGGCAGCCCCCTGCCTTAGTCGACATAGCTCAGGTCCCTGAAATAACTCCTCCCTTCTCGCTGGAAGTTCTTAAGACCTTACAAAACCAGGCAGGGAAGGAGAAAAGGGACTATCTAATCCACGATGGCACAGGCAACCCATGGGGTAATGCACCAGTCAAAAAACTACTTTGTGTGATATAGTACATGGTACGCCCCAGGGTTCAGCACTGTAACAGCCAGATATGCTCAAGTATGTATGATTTTTGCACAGAACAACGTGAGACAAGGTGGTTAAGGTACCCCAGAAACACACGTCTTGCTATTTGTATCTGTTTCAACGCTTGCAGACTACCTTCAACTACCCAAGGTGGGCATGTATGAGTATGTATTGGTGTGTGATGACTTGTTTTCAGGATGGCAGGAAGCATACCCGGTAGCTAAGACCACAGCAAAGAAGATTATGGCCGAAGTTATATTCAGGTATGGGGTACCTGATACCATTGAAAGTGACAGAGGTGTTCACTTCACAGGTGAAGTGATGCAGGAGATGATGAAGGTTTTCGGTGTAGAACAGGCCTTACATGCTTCGTACCATCCACAAAGCAACGGAAGGGTAGGATAAAAGGATCTGAACGGAAAAGCCATGAACAGAGTGCCTGCTGGTAGCCCTCTTTTCAGTAACGTATACTGCTAACCATAAGACAGGCCTTAGTCCCTATAACAGGGATGGCCAAACTGCGGCTCCCCAGCTGTTGCAAAACTACAACTCCCAGCATGCAAAGACTGCCTACAGCTATCAGCCTACAGCAGGGCATGGTGGGAATTGTAGTTTTACAACAGCTGGAGAGCCTCAGGTTGGCCAGCCCTGCCCTATAAGGTCCTTTTTGGGTCAGCCCCTAGGACAGGATTGTATTTCCCACAGCAGTTCCAGGTGCAACATGGTTGTCTGACAGATTATGTGATCAGTTTGCACAAGCATTTGACTAAAATACATTCTCGAGTTTTTGCTTCACTTCCAGATCTTGATAAAGTACCAGAAACCCACCCACTTGTGTCTGGAGATTGGGTGGTAGTAAAAAGACACTTTAGAAAAGTCCTCAAATCCTGGTTTGATGGTCCATTCCAAGTGCTGTTAACCACAAGCACATCAGTAAAGCTCAAAGGAAAGCCTAATTCGAGTCATTTCAATAAAGTGTTGAGTTGGGAGACTTGAAAGGATGTTTCTTGTTCCCCCTTGTGTGACTGCTGATCTTGACTAAAAGAATATGGATTCTAATTCTAATAGTTCTTATTCTCACAAAAATCAATGGCCAGGTCATGAATGCCCTAAAAGGGCTTACTTCCTATTCCTGAATTTATCTTTCATTCTTCTGTTTGTGTTAATTGTTTCTTGTGTCATCCGCTGCATTAGGAGGCTTTTGTTCAAAGCCGTAGCTGAGGCTACCCCGGAGATGATCATGAGAGAATTTCATGAGGATGGGAGACAAAGTCCACTTAGTTTGGTTGGTCCCCCCCCCTGCCTACGACACCACCTGGAGATCATCGACCGTAGGGACAGACATCTGACTTCACCTTGCTAAGTCCAGTGTCATGGGAGGCTATACACTAGGATAGGTTGTCATGGAAGCTGGTGAAGAGGATGTCGGAGCACTGGGGCAGATGTGCTAGGCTTTTATTAGGTAAATAATGAGGTCCAAGGGGGGACTCATAGAGATGTGGCCATCATTCTTTGAATCAGCTAAGAAAGCTCCCATATACTCCAGCTCTCAGACAACACCTTATCTTCTCCAGAGCATGAAAGTTCCAAGATGGCATGCCTCCTTACTATGTCATATATGCTGTTCTGCTGTTAGTGAAGACTCCATTACAATATGGTGCTTACAGCTAGATATTTACATAGTTCACATACCACAGTTAGTAAAACAATGCACAATGTGCAGATGCCAAGTGTTATCTCCTTTCTTATTTTCATATTTTAGCCAATGTGACAGTGCCACGAGCCTCAGGGGGAATGCTACTCTGATGTCTATATAACCTGCTTCACTTCTTTAATAAATGAGAATTTTCTTTGACCCCAGTTTGTGTGTCACAGTTATTTTCGTCCGTGCACGTAAAACACTTGGGTTACTATTAATTTTGAGCAGTAGAGCAAACATAATCAGCCCTGATTAAGGGCAACTTCAACAACACTGTTCCTCCGCACAACACTGTTATCTCTGGTAGAAGGAATGTAAATGGTCTAGAATATTAAAGTAATTTAGCATGTGATAGAACATGTTACACTTTTTCTCCCTGATGTCTGGTGGGTTTTTTGACATGCACACGACATAGGGGAAAATGGCTCTGTACATGTATGATGGAGCCTGTACTAAAGCACACAGATGGCGTATGGCTCTTTACATATAAAATTTATAAATGGCCTTGCAGTTCTAACATTACAATTAGAGATGAGCGAATCAAAGTTGACAAAGTGGAATTAAATCCAAATTTCAGGAAAAACTCGATTTGCAGCGAATACGAATTTCCTCACGCTTCGTGGGAACAAATTGAATTTTTTCCAAAAATGGCTGCTGCACGTGTTAGGACACTGAGCAAATAACTCTGGGAACAAGGGATCACCCACAATGCCATGCATGCAGCCAATCAGCAGCCAGCCCAGTGATATCACAGCCCTATAAATAGCCTCAGCCATCTTGGATTCAGCCATTTTCCTGTGAACTTAGTGCAGGCAGAGACGTCAGCAGGGGCTAGGAAAAGTGCTAGGAAAGACTTAAAAACTTTAATTTTGTTGAATAGAAGTTCAGGAAAAGAGCATTAGAAGTGTAGGGAAAGGATAGGGAGGAATTATTCCACAGTATTGAAGCAGAACAGGGTCCAATAGGGGAGAGTACAGCCTGTGAAATAGGAACAATCCTATTACACCTTGCTGCACTGATTGGGGGTCCAAATTGCCATTATACTGCTGCTCATTTCAGGTTTGCAATAAATGATACCTCTGTAATTCCAGCAAACCGTTCTTTTTATTGGGATGAAAGTGCTGTGTGATACAGCCATTAACAGGGTGTATTACTAGGAAATATTTATACATCTTATTATCCCTTGTCCGGTGCAGTTATATGTTCCAAAGCCTTTTTTGGCGTGTATAAGTGGGAAAAATAGGGCTTATTAGCCGTTCAGCGGTGCAGTTATATGTTCTAAAGCCTTTATTGGCGTGTACTAGTGGCAAAAAAAGTATTTGCCGTTCAGCGGTGCAGCTATATGTTTTAAAGACTTTTTTGGCGTGTATTAGTGGCAAAAATGGATTATTTGCCGTTCAGCGGTGCAGTTATATGTTCTAAAGCCTTTTTTGGCGTGTATTAGTCAGAAAAAATTGCTTATTAGCCGTTGTGTGGTGAAGTGAGAAAATTACAGCCCTTTTTGGCGTGTATTAGTGGGGAAAAAAATGGATTTGCCATTGTGTGGTGAAGTGACAAAATTATAGCCTTTTTTGGGGTGTATTAATTTACTTTTTATTTACTTATTTTATCTAACAGTATGTCAGACAGAGAAGTGACAGGCCCTGCACAGGGGATAGGTAGAGGCCTAAATGTTTTTGGCGCAGGCACAGGTCGCAGCAGAGTAAGGGGGCGTGGCAGCAGGGGTGACTTTCAGGGCCTGAGCAACCAGTGTCAGCTAGCGGTTGTGTCTTGACCAGCAACGCAGCAGTTCGTGAATGGTTGACTCGGTCATCTGCTTCGTCCCAAGTGACATCAGATACCCTCAGTCAAGAGTCGGTGGGTTTGCCAGACACAACCCTTAGTTGGCATGGCCCAGGAGCAGGCCCTGTGCCCTCACCTGTCCTCAACCTGCCTCTGTCCTTTTCTGTTCCCTCAGCCAGAGGAGTATTATACGTTGTGGGCTCAGATCCACTATACAACGAGGACGAGCTATTAGAGGACAGTCAGCAGCTACTGGCCAGACAAGATGTGGAGGAGACATCCGCCGTTTCCTCTGGTAAGTGGGCAAGTAGTGATGGGGAGAGTGGCGTGGGGACTAGTGTTGCGAGCGGTCAGGCTCCTGGCTCAGAGACCATTGAGAAGGAAATCAGTGAGCCTGTGCCATAGTGCACGGCAGCGCCCACGTGTGGAGCTTTAACTACGGTATATATGTCCTTTATGGCCCACTGGATAAAATGTTCTTCCTGCCCACCCAAACCAGCAACTTGGCCAGGTGACGCCTCCTCCATCTCCACGTTCTCACGCTATTGGTCTTGTGACAATGTCCGCCTCTGCCTCCTCATCTTCCACCGTGTCCTCAGCCTCCACTGCAGGGAAAATTCACAGTGCTCCTCCAGCATACCACATGTGCAGGGCATGGCAGTATCATGCTGTTCTGCATCTCGTTTGCCTGGGAAAACTGAGTCACACAGAGGACTGCTTAGTGTCCTTCATCAATAAATCGAATCCTGCCTTTATCCGCGACAACTCAAAATCAGAACCATGGTGACTGACAACGGGAAGAACATGGTGTTGGCGATGCGTCAAGTAGGCCTGAACCATGCGCCCTGCATGGCACGTGTTAAATCTGGTTGTCAAGCAGTTCCTAAAGTCTTCCACCCATCTGCAAGACATCCTAAAAATGGCCAGGAAACTTTGCATGCACTTCAGCCACTCATACACCACCAAGCACACCGTCCTTGAGCTGCAGCTGCAGAACGAGGTCCCCCAACATAGGCCTATATGTGACATTTCCACCCATTGGAATTCCACCCTCCATATGTTGGACCGACTATACGAACAGAGAAAGGCCATAAATGATTTCTTGATGATCCAAGAGGACAGGAGTACTCCCCTGTGTAACTTCAATGTCAGCCAGTGGCAGCTCATGCGTGACACCTGCCGTTTGCTCAGGCCTTTTGAGGATGTCACGTTATTTTTCTCATTCGCCAGAACTACGGGATGAACAACGTCATTCCACTGCTTCATATCCTGGAACAGATGCTGGTAAATCATGGTGGTCAGGGGACTGGAGACGTGGCGCCTACATCTCATGGCCACATGACCCATGTGGGAGCTGAACTGGAGGAGGACATTGGAGCACAAGCAATGTGTAGTGAAATGGGTGTTTTTTCTGCACAAGTGACAGGAGAGGAGGAGCAGGAGCATCCGAAGGAGCAAGAGGGAGATGAGGAAGATGAGGCAGAGGACCCAGACACACTATGGCAGTATGCAGTGGAGATGGAGGCAGGGAGTCCTTTTGAGTCACTTGCGCATGTTTCGATCCATGCCCAGTTGCTTGTGTAGTGACAGCCGAATTGTCTGACTAGAGGGGTCATCTGTGTTCACGTTCCACCTGCTGCTGTGGCAGGGGGGGGGGTTAGGAGCAGTACAAGCTCCATCAGCAGCAACTTTAGTCTAGAGTCGCTGAAGAGCATCTCACTTCACCTGCCTAGTGAAGAAACTACTCACCAGCAGCAGCAACTAGATATGGAGCAGAACCAAAACCAGCTGGTGTTGGCCTACTTGGACAGCACCCTGCCACCCCACATTGAATATCTGCTGCACTACTGACCAGCCAAACTGGGTTTGTGGCTGCAACTAGATGAGTTTGCCCTGGAAAAGCTGTTCTGCTAGGCCAGTAGTGTGGCATCACAGCGGGCGTTTAGTGTGGCGGGGCCATAATTACTCTAAGGAGAACTCGCCTGTCCACCCAATATGTGGACAGACTGACCTTTGTCAAGATGAGTCACGTGTGGATCAGCCAGGATTTTCATCCACCAATGCCTGATGCATCAAATTAGATCATCCATGCTGCCTCACCCAAAACTTGACAAAAGAGACCAGTATCTTGTGGGTACCTGCCTCAGCTACTATTCTGATGCCGCCACCCGCCTGATGCCACACATCTGATGCCAAGTGCTCCTTCTTACACCCACCATCAAGTGGGTACTGTTATTGCCACCCACCTCCCCACTCTGTCATTGTGCCACTCTGTGGCCTCCTCATGCTGCTGACACTTCCATACTGTCATCTTGCAACTTTGTGGTCTCCTCATGCTGCTGCTAAATCAACACTATGTCACCTTGCAACTCTGTGGTCTCCTCATGCTGCTGCCAACTCAAAACTCTGTCTCTGGGCCACTTTGTGGTCCCCTCATGCAGCTGCGACCTCCATACTCTGTCATTGTGCCACTCTGTGGCCTCTTCATGCTGCTGCTGCTGCTTCCACCTCCACAATATGTCACCTTGCCACTCTGTGTACTCCTCATGCTTCTGCTGCCACCTTCACACTATGTCACTAGGCCACTCTGTGGCCTCCTTATGCTGCTGCTGCCCCCTCCACACTATGTCACCTTGTTAGTCTGTGGCCTCCTCATGCTGCTGCCACTTCCACACTATGTCACCTTGCCACTCTGTGGCCTCCTCATGCTGCTGCTAACTCAACACTATGTCACTGGGCCACTCTGTGGCCTCCTCATGCTGCTACCACCTCAACACTATGTAAATGGGTCAGTCTGTGGTCTCCTTATGCTGCTGCCACCTCCCCACTATGTCACTGAGCCACTCTGTATTCTCCTCATGGTGTTGCTACCTCACCATTATGTCATTGGGCCACTCTGTGGACTTCTCAAGCTGTTCCCACCCTCCCCACTCCATGACTAGGCCACTATTTTGCCCTTTTGGCCTGGTTGACATCGTCATTTATTTGACAGTTCTTCTGTTCCGTCAGAAGGAAGGAAAAATGAGACGCACAACGGATCCTGTCTGTGTAGCAGCTGTAAGGCCTGTATGTTCCCATCAGAATTGACTTATGATTTGGTAGCTAAATGAAGGAGTGGGTACAAAACACAGAAGACATGCAAATATTCTGGTCACATGTCATCTCTGTTTTGGATCCACTCCTGTTTTTTATTTTTTTTTGCTTTAGCAATACTGATGGATTACTCACCAAATTCTGACCCAATGAAGTCAGATGCTCAACAGACAGGATCCGTTTTTTGGGGGCTTAAGGGCAAAATAATCTGTGACATCAACACAAACTTACTGCTGACACCCTCTCCACTCTGTCAGGGGGGGCTCTACTTGTATAAGCGTTTAATAGAACAGGTTCTGTATATATCTATGTGGAATCGGCTGACGATGGTGTAAAAGGAGTGCGCTCTATCACGCTACAGTAGGATCTTGGGCCTCTGCACAGTTCTTTATACCTGGCGCTAACATCGACCTGTAATGCTGAGTTCACACTTGAGTTATTTGTTCAGTTTTGGCCCCGTAACTGCCCAAATAAGTTAAGTGTGCCCCCCCCCCCCCCAGTAGGAGTGGGCGGGTCCTGCTTTCTGCCAGGAGTAGGAGTTCCTGAAAAATAGAGAAAGGAGAGGAAGCACATGCTTGAGCTCCGACTCCTAGAAACTACTCCTAATAACTAATTCTCCTGTGAGATCAACACTCCAGAGAGATCCAAAACACTCCTTTCAGAAAGATATATGGGGTAATTAATCAATCTGGTGTAAAGTAGAACTGGCTTTGTTGCCCATAGCAACTAATCAGATTGCACCTTTTCATTTTTGACAGCATTTTTGGAAAATGAAAGGTGGAATCTGATTGGCTGCTATGGGCAACTAAGCCAGTTCTACTGTATACCAGTTTGATAAATTATCCCACTCTATAAGCAAACCATAGCTACTATAAAACCAATATACAGTATCTCACAAAAGTGAGTACAGCCCTCATATTTTTGTAAATATTTTATTATATCTCTTTATTGCACAACGCTGAAGATATGACACTTTGATACAACGTAATGTAGTTAGTGTACAGCTTGTATAATTGTGTAAATGTGGTGTGCCCTCAAAATAAATACACTGGCAACAAAAGTGAGCACACCCCTAAGTGAAAAAGGCAAATTGTGCCTAATTAGCCGTTTTCCCTTACGGGTGTTATGCGACTCGTTAATGTTACAAAGTCTCAGGTGTGAATGGGGAACAGGTGTGTTAGATTTGATGTTATCGCTCTCACACTCTCTAATACTGGTCACTAGAAGTTGAACGTGGCATCTCATGGCAAAGAATTTTCTGAGGATCTGAAAAAAAGAATTATTGCTCTAAATAAAGATGGCCTAGGCCTGTGATGGCTAACCTCTGGCACTCAAGCTGTGATAAAACTACAACTCCCAAGATGTACACTTGCTCGGCTGCTCTCAGAACGCCATATAAATGAATAGAGCATCTTGGGAGTCGTAGTTTCACCACAGCTGGAGTGCCGGAGATTAGCCATCACTGGTGTCACGGATGTTGTAGGGGAGAGCACCAAAGGACAACAATAAGGAAGGGAAAAGACACTAGGCCTCACCGCTAGGGAAGAAAAAGGGTCCCCACCTATAAAACCCTGCTCCTGGCCCTAACTCCCATCCGTATGGGCACCTCTCAATGGTAGAGATGCCCATACACAGGAACCTTGAAAACCCTGGTGGCCCTCAGTTGCCCTAATAGTAATGACCGGGCAGAGACAACCCGCTCCTTCCCTGGTGAAGGAATCAGCGTCTCACTGAGGCCTAGTAAACAACAAAGGTGGGGGGAATACAAAACACAACAAGCGGAACACTTAACTTCTGAGGCTGATGTATGATGGACGAACAGGACTTCACCACGAACCACACTCCAGCTCTTCCAAAAACCAAATGAAGCTATCCAGAGCAAGGAGTGATGGGTAAAGTCAGACTAAATAGGGAGAGGTGAAGGTCACATGACAACAGGGGGTGTGGACATACCAGCAACACACAAAGTGAAACCAAAAGAGGCTGTCAGATAACTAATGTGCAGATATTCTTTCAGACTTTCTTAAACCTGTCACTGACATGACACCTAGGCTATAAGAAGATTACCAACACCTTGAAAACAATCTGCAGCTTATGGCCAAGACCATACAGCAGTTTAACAATACAGGTTCCACTCAGAACCTCGCCATGGTCGTCAAAAGAAGTTAAGTGCACATGCTCAGCTTCATATCCAGAGGTTTTCTTTCCAAAATAGACGTATGAGTTCTGCCAGCATTGCTGCAGAGGCTAAAGGGTTGGGGGATCAGCTTGTCAGTGCTCAGACCATACGTCGCACACTGCATCAAATTGGTCTGCATGGCTGTCATCCCAGAGGGAAGCCTCTTCTAAAGATGAGGGCCCACAAACAGTTTACTGAAGCAGACTAAGGACATGGATTACTGGAACCATGTCCTGTGGTCTGATGAGACCAAAATAAACTTATTTTGTTCAGATGATGTCAAGTGTGTGTGCCGGAAAACAGGTGAGGAGTATAAAGACAAGTGTGTCTTGCCTACAGTCATGCATAGTAGTGGGAGTGTCATGGTTTGGGGCTGCGTGAGTGCTGCCGGCTGTGGCGAGATACAGTTCATTGAGGGAACCATAAATGCCAACATGTACTGTGGCATACTGAAGGAGAGCCTGATCCCCTCTCTTTGGAAACGGGGGCGCAGGGCAATATTCCAACATAATAACGACCCCAAACACACCGCCTGAGGGTAAAGGTGCTGAGGGTAAAGGTGCTGGACTGGCCAAGCATGTCTCCAGACCTAAACCATATTGAGCATCTGTGGAACATCCTCAAATGGAAGGTGGAGGAGCGAAAGGTCTCTAACATCCACCAGCTCCTTGATGTCGTTATGGAGGAGTGGAAAAGGATTCCAGTCGCTACCTGTGAAGCTCTAGTAAACTCCATGCCCATAAAGACAAGAACAACATCTATAAAGGTATGCAAAGTATCCATACACTAACCTCTTTTTGGCTGTGCCGGCGGTTTCATGTGAGTTTTCATATGTCGTATGCACTTTAAACAATTTTAATTACCATTAAACAGGAACATATTGAAAATATTTCTTTTTTGTGAACAATAGAAAACTGGTCAATTAAATAAAGCCATAATAAATACAACATTCACAACAACCATTTCTTATAAATATAACAAACCATATAAATAAATTAAATATAAATGTAAGATACATGGCTCGTATAAATATATTCTTTAAAGTATTACCCTAAGCATCATAATCACAAAGGCCTGCTGTTATGGTGTTGAGAGTAACTTAACCACTTACCGTCACACTAACGCCGAAAGGCGTCATTTCTGCGGCGCTCCCAGGTCACACTAACGCCGATTGGCGTCATCTCGCGTGAGCCGAGATTTCCTGTGAACGCGCGCACACAGGCGCGCGCGCTCACAGGAACGGAAGGTAAGAGAGTGGATCTCCAGCCTGCCAGCGGCGATCGTTCGCTGGCAGGCTGGAGATGTGTTTTTTTTAACCCCTAACAGGTATATTAGACGCTGTTTTGATAACAGCGTCTAATATACCTGCTACCTGGTCCTCTGGTGGTCCCCTTTGTTTGGATCGACCACCAGAGGACACAGGTAGCTCAGTAATATGTTGCACCAAGCACCACTACACTACACCCCCCCCCCCCTGTCACTTATTAACCCCTTATTCACCCTTGATCACCCCTGATCACCCCATATAGACTCCCTGATCATCCACCTGTCATTGATTACCCCCCTGTCATTGATCACCCCCCTGTAAAGCTCCATTCAGATGTCCGCATGATTTTTACGGATCCACTGATAGATGGATCGGATCCGCAAAACGCATACGGACGTCTGAATGGAGCCTTACATGGGCGTGATCAATGACTGTGGTGATCACCCCATATAGACTCCCTAATCACCCCCCTGTCATTGATTACCCCCCTGTCATTGATCACCCCCCTGTAAAGCTCCGTTCAGACGTCCGCATGATTTTTACGGATCCACTGATAGATGGATCGGATCCGCAAAACGCATACGGACGTCTGAATGGAGCCTTACAGGGGCGTGATCAATGACTGTGGTGATCACCCCATATAGACTCCCTGATCACCCCCCTGTCATTGATTACCCCCCTGTCATTGATCAACCCCCTGTAAAGCTCCATTCAGACGTCCGCATGATTTTTACGGATCCACTGATAGATGGATCGGATCCGCAAAACGCATACGGACGTCTGAATGGAGCCTTACAGGGGAGTGATCAATGACTGTGGTGATCACCCCATATAGACTCCCTGATCACCCCCCTGTCATTGATCACCCCCCTGTCATTGATCACACCCCTGTAAAGCTCCATTCAGACGTCCGCATGATTTTTACGGATCCACTGATAGATGGATCGGATCCGCAAAACGCATACGGACGTCTGAATGGAGCCTTACATGGGCGTGATCAATGACTGTGGTGATCACCCCATATAGACTCCCTAATCACCCCCCTGTCATTGATTACCCCCCTGTCATTGATCACCCCCCTGTAAAGCTCCGTTCAGACGTCCGCATGATTTTTACGGATCCACTGATAGATGGATCGGATCCGCAAAACGCATACGGACGTCTGAATGGAGCCTTACAGGGGCGTGATCAATGACTGTGGTGATCACCCCATATAGACTCCCTGATCACCCCCCTGTCATTGATTACCCCCCTGTCATTGATCAACCCCCTGTAAAGCTCCATTCAGACGTCCGCATGATTTTTACGGATCCACTGATAGATGGATCGGATCCGCAAAACGCATACGGACGTCTGAATGGAGCCTTACAGGGGAGTGATCAATGACTGTGGTGATCACCCCATATAGACTCCCTGATCACCCCCCTGTCATTGATCACCCCCCTGTCATTGATCACCCCCCTGTCATTGATCACACCCCTGTAAAGCTCCATTCAGACGTCCGCATGATTTTTACGGATCCACTGATAGATGGATCGGATCCGCAAAACGCATACGGACGTCTGAATGGAGCCTTACAGGGGCGTGATCAATGACTGTGGTGATCACCCCATATAGACTCCCTGATCACCCCCCTGTCATTGATTACCCCCCTGTCATTGATAACCCCCTGTAAAAGCTCCATTCAGACGTCCGCATGATTTTTACGGATCCACTGATAGATGGATCGGATCCGCAAAACGCATACGGACGTCTGAATGGAGCCTTACAGGGGCATAATCAATGACTGTGGTGATCACCCCATATAGACTCCCTGATCACCCCCCTGTCATTGATTACCCCCCTGTCATTGATAACCCCCTGTAAAGCTCCATTCAGACGTCCGCATGATTTTTACGGATCCACTGATAGATGGATCGGATCCGCAAAACGCATACGGACGTCTGAATGGAGCCTTACAGGGGCATGATCAATGACTGTGGTGATCACCCCATATAGACTCCCTGATCACCCCCCTGTCATTGATTACCCCCCTGTCATTGATAACCCCCTGTAAAGCTCCATTCAGACGTCCGCATGATTTTTACGGATCCACTGATAGATGGATCAGATCCGCAAAACGCATACGGACGTCTGAATGGAGCCTTACAGGGGCATGATCAATGACTGTGGTGATCACCCCATATAGACTCCCTGATCACCCCCCTGTCATTGATTACCCCCCTGTCATTGATCACCCCCCTGTAAAGCTCCATTCAGACGTCCGCATGATTTTACGGGATCCACTGATAGATGGATCGGAATCCGCAAACACATACAGGCGTCCTCCCTGGAGCCTTCCAGGGGGGTGATCACCCCATATAGACTCCCTGATCACCCCCCTGTCATTGATCACCCCCCCTGTCATTGATCACCCCCCCTGTCAGGCTGCATTCAGATGTCGTATGATTTTTACGGATCCACGGATACATGGATCGGATCCGCAAAACACATACGGACATCTGAATGGAGCCTTATAGGGGGGTGATCAATGACAGGGGGGTGATCACCCCATATAGACTCCCTGATCACCCCCTGTCATTGATCACCCCCCCTGTCATTGATCACCCCCCTGTCATTGATCACCCCCTGTCATTGATTACCCCTCTGTAAGGCTCCATTCAGACATTTTTTTGGCCCAAGTTAGCGGAAATTATTATTTTTTTCTTACAAAGTCTCATATTCCACTAACTTGTGTCAAAAAATAAAATCTCACATGAAGTTACCATACCCCTCATGGAATCCAAATGCGTAAAAATTTTTAGACATTTATATTCCAGACTTCTTCTCACGCTTTAGGGCCCCTAGAATGCCAGGGCAGTATAAATACCCCACATGTGACCCCATTTCGGAAAGAAGACACCCCCAGGTATTCCGTGAGGGGCATATTGAGTCCATGAAAGATTGAAATTTTTGTCCCAAGTTAGCGGAAAGGGAGACTTTGTGAGAAAAAAATCAATAAAAAATCAATTTACGCTAACTTGTGCCAAAATTTTTTTTTTCTATGAACTCGCCATGCCCCTCATTGAATACCTGGGGGTGTCTTCTTTCCAAAATGGGGTCACATGTGGGGTATTTATACTGCCCTGGCATTTTAGGGGCCCTAAAGCGTGAGAAGAAGTCTGGGATCCAAATGTCTAAAAATGCCCTCATAAAAGGAATGTGGGCCCCTTTGCGCATCTAGGCTGCAAAAAAGTGTCACACATCTGGTATCGCCGTACTCAGGAGAAGTTGGGCAATGTGTTTTGGGGTGTCATTTTACATATACCCATGCTGGGTGAGATAAATATCTTGGTCAAATGCCAACTTTGTATAAAAAAATGGGAAAAGTTGTCTTTTGCCAAGATATTTCTCTCACCCAGCATGAGTATATGTAAAAAGACACCCCAAAACACATTGCCCAACTTCTCCTGAATATGGCGATACCACATGTGTGACACTTTTTTGCAGCCTAGGTGGGCAAAGGGGCCCACATTCCAAAGAGCACCTTTAGGATTTCACAGGTCATTTACCTACTTACCACACATTAGGGCCCCTGGAAAATGCCAGGGCAGTATAACTACCCCACAAGTGACCCCATTTTGGAAAGAAGACACCCCAAGGTATTCCGTGAGGGGCATGGCGAGTTCCTAGACTTTTATATTTTTTGTCACAAGTTAGCGGAAAATGATGATTTTTTTATTTTTATTTTTATTTTTTTCCCTTACAAAGTCTCATATTCCATTAACTTGTGACAAAAAATAAAAATTTCCATAAACTCACTATGCCCCTCAGCGAATACCTTGGGGTGTCTTCTTTCCAAAATGGGGTCACTTGTGGGGTAGTTATACTGCCCTGGCATTCTAGGGGCCCAAATGTGTGGTAAGGAGTTTGAAATCAAATTCTGTAAAAAATGACCAGTGAAATCCGAAAGGTGCTCTTTGGAATATGGGCCCCTTTGCCCACCTAGGCTGCAAAAAAGTGTCACACATGTGGTATCTCCATATTCAGGAGAAGTTCGGGAATGTGTTTTGGGGTGTCATTTTACATATACCCATGCTGGGTGAGAGAAATATCTTGCAAAAGACAACTTTTCCCATTTTTTTATACAAAGTTGGCATTGACCAAGATATTTATCTCACCCAGCATGGGTATATGTAAAATGACACCCCAAAACACATTCCCCAACTTCTCCTGAATACGGAGATACCACATGTGTGACACTTTTTTGCAGCCTAGGTGGGCAAAGGGCTCAAATTCCAAAGAGCACCACTTCGGATTTCACCGGCCATTTATTACCGAATTTGATTTCAAACTCCTTACCTCACATTTGGCCCCTAGAATGCCAGGGCAGTAAAACTACCCACAGTGACCCCATTTTGGAAAGAAGACACCCCAAGTATTCGCTGATGGGCATAGTGAGTTCATGGAAGTTTTTATTTTTTGTCACAAGTTAGTGGAATATGAGACTTTGTAAGAAAAAAAAAAAATAAAAAAAAATCATCATTTTCCTCTAACTTGTGAAAAAAAATAAAAAGTTCTATGAACTCACTATGCCCATCAGCGAATACCTTAGGGTGTCTAATTTCCAAAATGGGGTCATTTGTGGGGTGTTTGTACTGTCTGGGCATTGTAGAACCTCAGGAAACATGACAGGTGCTCAGAAAGTCAGAGCTGCTTCAAAATGTGGAAATTCACATTTTTGTACCATAGTTTGTAAACGCTATAACTTTTACCCAAACCATTTTTTTTTTACCCAAACATTTTTTTTTATCAAAGACATGTAGAACAATAAATTTAGAGCAAAATGTATATATGGATGTCGTTTTTTTTTGCAAAATTTTACAACTGAAAGTGAAAAATGTCATTTTTTTGCAAAAAAATAGTTAAATTTCAAATAATAACAAAAAAAGTAAAAATGTCAGCAGCAATGAAATACCACCAAATGAAAGCTCTATTAGTGAGAAGAAAAGGAGGTAAAATTCATTTGGGTGGTAAGTTGCATGACCGAGCAATAAACCGCTAAAGTTGTGGAGTGCCGATTTGTAAAAAAGGGCCTGGTCTTTAGGGGGGTATAAACCTGTGGTCCTTAAGTGGTTAAACACACAGTGTTATTCACCGAACTCTTAACTGAGTTTTAATCTAAATAAAATAAACTGGCAGAAGAAAATTAAACTACACATTTGCTTTTCGTGCTTTTTTGCTTGCAAATTATTCAATTGTAGAATCAAGATTAAGCTCATTCAGCAACCCATTTTCAATGCATGACAGAGAAAGTGCATTTAAACGCTCCTGATCCATTGAAGATCTTCGTTCATTTTTCACACGTTTTAAAGCTGAAAATGAATGCTCACCACTGCAGTTACTGACCATTAAACACAAATACATGCGAAGGATCACATATGTGTTTGGAAATGCACCAACTAGGGATTGTACGTTTGTATTTCTTGACTCTCATGAATGTCTTTATTCGTAGGGGAAGACTGGTAAATTTTGAAAACAGAGGCAAACTGTACAACTTCTTCCGCAAACAGGGGTTCAAGATCTTCAGGATATGTTGTTACTAGTGTTCTGGCTTTGGAGCGTAGATTATTTGTTGCTAGTGTGCATATTTCTGACAGAAAGCCAAATTTTTCTTCAATTACGCTGTATGCTGCTTGTCTGTGCCTCAGTGATTCAGTCAGTTGGTCAATTATAAGATAAAAGGTGTGCACTTTAAACTTCTCAGATGGTGTCATATCAGCATCAGCATCTTCTGCATCACCGTAGTCCCCCCTCCTATTTCTTTTAATTTTTCGTCCACGTTGTAGTTGGTACTCCTCACACCCTGCAAGGTTTTTTCCCTGTTTTTTAAATTCAGAGAATCTAGAAGGAAGAATCCTTTAGAGAATTCAGCATGCCTGTTGCTGTATGTAAATCTAATTTAGCATTAGAAAGTAATTTTATAACGCTCAGAATAAGTCGAAGTATTTCATGCCAATATTTTTTCTGATTCTCTAACTGTTTAACAAGCCCTTTGTCTATGCGTTGGCCAGAAGTTTTTCTTATGATAAGGTTTTCAATTGCTTTTCCATGGGAAGCACTACTTTCATGCCTGCTTAAATCTCTTGTGGCGTGTCGCCAATCTAAATAACCAGTTGAAACCAAATGCGTTGTTTTGCGGGTACAAAACCAAACAGCAGCATCCTGGTATTACCAGGGAGGCAAAGGCCAATTATTTTTGCTGTTGCCAGCCTAATAATACCAGCATGCTACTGCTCCAGACCCAAAGCATAATTGTTTTGATGCTCAGAGCCTAATGAAACCCGGCTCTTCCCGGTAATGGTGGGTATCAAGGTAATAAAGCGGAGCCTCAGCTTAGTAATGGAGGCAGTCTATTAGACCGATTCCGCTACTGAGCCCAAAAAAAACCCACACACAACAGATTTAAAAAAGTCCCGTCATTAACCCTTTCATTGAAAAAATTATCTTTGTTTCTTGATCCAAAAAATAAATAAATAGGTGATTAGTGGTTTCATAGTTTCATAGTTAGTAAGGTTGAAATAAAGACGAGTCCATCGAGTTCAACCTAAAACCCTACTGTGTTGATCCAGAGGAAGGCAAAAAAGCTCTATGAGGCTGATGCCAATTGCCCCATGACAGAGGAAAAATTCCTTCCCGACTACAAATATGGCAATCAGAATAAATCCCTGGATCAACGTTCTATCCACATAAATCTAGTATCCATAACCTGTAATATTATTACTCTCCAGAAAAACACCCAGGCCCCTCTTGTACTTGTTTATTGAGTCAGCCATTACAACATCATGTGGCAGAGAGTTCCATAGTCTCACTGCTCTTTCAGTAAAGAATCTCTGCCTGTGATGACGGTGAAACCTTCTTTCCTCTAGATGTAGAGGATGCCCCCTTGTCAATGGTTACTGGCCTAGGTATAAAAAGATCCCTAGAAAGATCTCTATACTGTCCATTCATATACTTGGACACTGTGATCAGATAGCCCCTAAGATGTCTTTTCTCCAAACTAAATAACCCCAAGCTTGATAACCTGTCTTGATACTGTAATCCCCCCATACCATTAATTACCTTGGTCGCCCTCCTCTGCACCCGCTCCAGTTCAGCAATGTTCTTCTTATATACAGGGGCCCAAAATTGGACAATACTAAATTTTTACACATTGGTGTGCCCAGTGCCAGATTTTCATGATTTTCAAGATTTTCTAATCTATTTGGAGATCATTTTTTATACACAGTAGCATACTATATGAAACATGGTGTTGTGAAATGGGTTTTATACCCAATAAAACACATTTACAAAACTGCATGTAAAAATGTAAGCATCTTGAATAATGATAATGATTAGCAATGTTCCATAAATCGTTGAAAAACACAAATTTTTACATGCATGCTGTAAAGATGCTATGTGTAAAAGCTCCCACATTGGGAAAGGTTTGGACTCACGGGTGAAGTCTTCTCTGATCAGAGTCATCCTCTTTTCTTTTCTTTTCCATCTTGCTCAGATCACTATGCCAATACGTGACTAGTTTCTGCAGAATTGGAAGGCAAACATCTTAGAAACAGCAGTTTTCCAGCACCCTTAGCGCCTCTATACAAACACCCCATCTATAGTGCCCCAAATGGTAATAACACCCCCTTGTGCTCCCATACAGTAGGTAGGCAGACAGTCACATAGTAAGTAGACCCCCCATTGAGTAGGCAGGTAGGAAAAGCCTGCATTATCGATCCCATTGCACCAATAATCTCTCACCTAACTTTTCCATGCTATGCTCCTGAGTGGAAAATCTGCCTATAGGCATATCTGTTTATAATAGCTGATCTACAGTATTATAAGCAGATGTGCCATTCAGGAGCATTGAAGAGCTAGGTGACTATTTCTCACTTAGCTTTTCTATGCTCCAGAATGGCATATCTGCTTATAATAGATCAGGCTCAGCTATTATAAAGATATATGCCTATAATCAGATATGCAATTCAGGAGCATGGAAAAGCTAGGTGAAAAAAAAAAACCATCACCCAGCTGAATGACATATGTATAAATTATACAGTATAATAGATGAGGTGAGCCAATGCAGAGTTACTTTCTTACCGCCTATGAGTTGTTTTCTGGGCAAGTGGGCAGTACACTGAAGGCTGCTGAACGCGACTTACTGCCGGCTGCCAGCAGCGCACCTGACTCCGCGCAGGAAGAATTTTTAACTTCCTGCATGCAGCAGCCGTCACGGTCTTTCACTTTATGGCAGGGCCCAGGACCCAGGGGAGAAGTCTGACGTGACGACGCAGCGTGCACAGCTGACCTGCCACTATCCTGGAAAGTTCTGTAAAGGGCCGGCCTGGGAGATTACTCCTTGCAGCGCCGGCCCTGTTATCATCCGAAAGTCGGCCTTCTAACTGAGGAGCGGGGCGGCCGCCAGGCGACTTCAGCGAGGACGAGGCAGTGGCGGATCCAGAGCCTGGTCTCGGGAGGGGCACTTCCAGATTATTTTCTGTGAGCCACTACAAAACAATGGTGTTTATAGAACAGACTACACAGTGTAGAGGTATACTGTATATTGTGTGGCACAGTGTAGGCTATATGTGTATAACAAACATATTTCACATGAAAACTTACAATTACTTGACTTGGCCCTTGGATCTCAGACACCACTTCCACACTTGGCTGGGGGACTTGGTGGAGCTGATGTTGTGTTTTATCCTAATGAGAAAGATTTCATAATAAGGATTTGGAGAAGGGGCAGTGGGGTCGCAGAGCAGGGAGAGGCTGGTGCTGCTACTAGGGGGTCATACAATGGGGGAGCAATAAAGCCCACCATAATGCCCCCCCCCCCCAATAGAAATAATTATCCTTATAATGTGACAGTAATTATTGTAATGCACCCAGTTGAGGTAATGTCCCCATAGTGCACCCATAATGTGCCAGTATAAATTACCCCTATATAGTGCCCCCAGTAAATGCCCCCATAGTGCTCCATTCCCCATTCCTCCTAGTGCCCCCATAATTTAACAGTATAAAATGTCCCAGTAGATGCCCTCAGTGTCCCCCATAATTTGCAAGCATAAAATACCCCTTCTTAGTGCCCCCGTAGATGATCCCATAGTACTCCTCTCCCCAACAGTACCCAGCATAATGTTCCCAAGTATAAAATGCTACTGTACAGAGCCACCCATTTAAAATACCCCTTCTTTGTGGCCTCAGTAGATGCCCCTATAGTGCCCACCAAGAATGTGCCAGTAAAAAGTGTCCCCAATAATGTGCTAGTAATAAGTGCCCCCATAGATGCCCCCCATAATGTGCCAGTAACAAGAGGGTCCCCCATCATGTGCAAGTAACAAGAGGCCCCCCATGCCCCATCATGTGCCAGTAAAAGGAGGGCCCCCCATCATGTGCCAATAACAAGAGCCCCCCCTATGCCTCATCATGTGCCAGTAACAGGATAGCCCCCATCATGTGCCAGTAACAAGAGGGCCCCCCATCATGTGCCAGTAACAAGAGGGCTCTCCCATAATGCGCCGGTAACAATAGCCCCCTATGCTCCTTCATGTGCCAGTAACAGGAGAGTCCCCCATCATGTGCCAGTAACAAGAGGGCCCCCATCATGTGCCAGTAACAAGGGGGCCCCCCTATGCCCCATAATGTGCCAGTAACAAGAGGCCCCCCATGCCCCATCATGTGCCAGTAACAGGAGAGCCCCCCATCATGTGCCAGTAACAAGAGGGCCCCCCCTATGCCCCATCATGTGCCAGTAACAAGAGGGCCCCCCCTATGCCCCATCATGTGCCAGTAACAAGAGCCCCTCTATGCCCCATCATGTGCCAGTAACAGGAGGGCCCCCCATCATGTTCCAGTAACAAGAGGCCCCCCCATGCCCCATCATGTGCCAGTAACAAGAAACATGGTGTCAGAAGTATCTGGATCTGCGCTGCTTCTGCACATTTGCCTTGCAGCGTGATTGTGTCTCCTGTCTGTGGATTTGAGCATTTGATGCAAGCAATAGCAGCATCATGGTGGCTAACAGCATTCCGCTGCCTGAGCCAATGAGGGTAAGTGGCCACATTTGTGATAACTGGGACACCTTCAAAACTGAGTTTGATGACTACTGCCTCGCCACAGGGTTAAAGGAGAAGTCTGCAGCAGTGCAGGCAGCCACTCTGAGGAGGGTGATGGGCAGTGAATGCCTCCATGTTTACAAGCATAATCTAAACCTTACAGAGGAGCAAAAGAATGACACCAAAGCCATCCTGGATGCATTAGAAACTTTCTTCAGGCCTTCTAAAAATGTCATATATGAAAGATATATATTTGGCTGCTGCAAGCAAGAAGACGGTGAATCGATAGACAAGTTTGTCACACGGCTTAGAGAAAAATCTGCAAGCTGTGAGTATGGCTCTTTGAGAGATGAACTTACTCGTGATAAACTGGTTCTGGGTATCATGAATGAAAACACACGCCGCCACTTGTTGAGGAAACGCAATTTAGATTTGCAAACAGCGCTTGAGATATGTCACACCGCAGAACTTACTGACAAGCATATGAAAGCTAAAGACCAGGATAAGACGACTGACAATATCAATGTAGCCTCTTCACAGCAGCACAAGTTTCAACACAAGAGTCGCTCACACAACTCACCTGAGCAGAAGCCTGTATCATGCAAGTATTGTGGCAGTTTGCATTTACGTGTGAAAGAAAAGTGCCCTGCATATGGGAAATTCTGTACTGCATGCGGTAAGCCGAATCACTTTGCAAGGATGTGTCTCTCCCGTGACATGAAAGTAAGGAAGCTACCCACAATTCAGCAAGTCAGCATTGTCTCCGGGACTGGGTCAGTGACCGAACCGGTGTCCATGTATATAGATTGGCTTTTAAGACCTATCGTAAGGATGATACCCTCACATCTGAGGGACACGTCGGACCTCCTCCGGTCACTGACTGACATTCAGTGGTGGGAGGAGTTCCGACTGGTGTCCCTCGATGTAGAGAGTCTTTATACCCGGATCCCTATAGAACACAGATAGAAGTAAGGACTTCAAAATGTTCATTACAGAAGGCCTGAAATTAATTCTCACTAACAATGCCTTTATGTTTGGAGATTCATGGTATAAACAAATGGTCGGTACCGCGATGGGGACCCCAGTGGCGTGCACGTTCGCCAATCTGTACTTGGCCCAGTTTGAAGATCGCTTTGTGTATTCGAGTTCTAATCCATTTTTGAAACATATACATGCCTATTACAGGTTCGTGGACAATATTTTTATTATATGGTCCAGCGACGAGGAACAGTTTTGGGATTTTGTGGAACATTTGAATACACAGAATGATATGAACATGCGGTTCACTTACCAGTTTGGGGGCAATCGAATCGAGTTTCTGGATGTAGTGGTGTCTGTAGTGGAGGGGGAGTTGGTGACGGAGGGTTATCGCAAGCCGACCGCCGCCAACTCCCTCCTCCACTTCTCTAGTAATCACCCAAATACAGTGAAAAAATCAGTGCCATATGGCCAATTTAGAAGACTTGCGCGTATCAACACTACCCCACTGAGTTATGAAAAACAGGCGCTGGATTTGCGCGTCAGGCTGAGACATAGAGGGTATCCCCCAGATTTGCTAAATCAAGCCATGCAAAAAGCGTCAAGAGTACACCAGACAGAATTGAGGGAGGGTAAATCCACAACCAAATCCCCCCCACCCTTTGCTTTTTCCTTTAAATTTAGCCCCATGGCTGAAAAAATAAAACAGGTCATAGGAAAGAATTGGAGCATCCTAGTAAGGGATGAATCACTACAACAACTTAAAGATACGCAACCAGTGATAGCGTTTAGAAGGTGTCCTACAATACGTGATCAAGTAGTAACTAGCCATTTTAGAAAAAAACGCTTTACATGGCTGTCTGAACAGAGACCAAAAGGGAATAGGAGATGCAGAAGCTGTTCCTTCTGCAACTTTAATTCCCAATTGCAAGTGATCTCTGTTTTTGCAGGGATAGAACACAGGGTTTTTCCACTTATTACCTGCCGCAGCAAATTTGTGGTTTATTTAATTCTATGTAGATGCGGACGCTTCTACATTGGACAAACCATCCGCTGTTTATTTGAAAGATTCTGTGAACACCTAAACTCCTTAAAAACAGGAAGGGGGGTCCCGTGGTTAATAGATCATGTGAACAGGGTACATAATGGAAACCCCAGTGTATTAACCTTTGCCGGTCTCGAAATAGTTAACCGCACAGAGAGAGGTGGAGACAGAGAGAAGGAGCTTCTGAGAAGAGAAACAAAATGGATCCTACGCACAGATGCAATGGGTCCCTTGGGATTAAATGAAAAAATAGATATGAGTGTATTTCTGTAATGAACTAGCTCTGCATTAATTTGTATTTTCGTATTTGTATTGTTTTATTGGTTTATGTACCTGCACATGCACCTTACACTTTTGAAGGGGTCCCGCTATCGACTAGCAATCCCTGTCCTCCGTTGTGGAAGTTCAGGTGTTGATTAATTAAGTAATTACAGCGATGACGCGGCTTCCTGTGCACATTTAAAGGTGCCGTCAATAGTGGAAAGCCAGAAGAAGCGCATACACGCACAAAACGGCTGTTGCTTGCTAATGCTGTGTTTGCACCTCATGCACCCCCCTCCTGCCCTGGAATAAAGTGCACCTTCTACAATCGGTGAGTGCCGCTCGTTTTGTTTTCTCCTTCGTTTGAAGATATTTTGCATACTCACTGCTGCTACAGGATGAGCACCACCATGAGGCACTACTCCTCGGCATTGGTATCCAGCATAACTATAGGTTTGGTGTAGTGCCACTGGTCATTTCCTCTATATTTTGACACAATTCAGCAAGTGCCCGATTCTGAGGATGCACAACTGTTTAGCACTGATATGCTTTACTCCTCAGAATGCATTGGTGCTGTAAACACAAAAGGCAAGAAATGGTTTGTAAACCTCAATTTAAATAATATAATCCAACCTTGTCAGCTGGATTCAGGTGCAACATGTGATGTAATGAGTTTAAAGGACAAAATAAAACTGGCGCCCAAAACACCCCTTCAGCCTAGCAGCACTAGACTAAAGCTGTATTCAGGGGAAATATTGGAATCATTGGGACTTTTCCAAACAAAATGCAGCATACGAGATTGTGTGCACAAATTGCACTTTGAGATTGTGGAAGCTGATCAGAAACCGCTATTATCTGGTTCAACATGTGAGCGCCTGGGACTGCTGCAGTTCACTATTCCTGCTGAGCTGCACTATGTTGATAATCAGCCATCGAAATCTCTGACAAGGCCGCTGTCAAAACAGCAAATTCTTCATGCCTACAGTGATATATTTGTATCTGTTCCAGGGGAGGTGCGCTTAGAACTTGACACTGCTATTCAACCAGTTCAATGTGCCCCACGGAATGTACCAATAGCTATTAAGCCACAGGTCAAAGCACAACTGGACAAGTATGAAGCTGAGGGACATCTAACCTCAGTTTCAGAACCCACGAATTGGATAAGCAACATAGTGGTTATCAGAAAGCCTGAAAAGATCAGAATCTGTATCGATCCCAAGTTCCTGGATATGGCCCTGAAGCGGTCACACTACATAACGCCTACGCTCAATGACATTCTGTACAAACTTCCAAAAGCACGTATTTTCACACTAGTAGATGCAAGAGATGCCTTTTTACAGTGCAAACTAGATGAAAAAAAGCTGTTACATGACCACTTTCGGGACTCCTTGGGGCAGAAAGAGATGGCTTAAACTTCCTTTGGGGTTTCCATGGCACCAGAGGTCTACCAGCGTAAACAACATGAACTATTGAGTGGGCTTCGTGGAATTGAGCCAATAGCTGATGACATTCTTATAGTTGGTCGTGGTAACACTGATGAAGAAGCTGAGCGGGACCATGACGAAAAGTTAAGCGCTACTAGATCGTTGCAGACAGGTGATGCTGAGGCTTAACGTAAAGAAATTGCAGTTCAAAGTGCAAGATTTCATGGGCATATCCTCTCTTCACAAGGCTTAAAAGCTGACCCTGACAAGATTAAAGACATTGTGAACATGCCACAGCCTGCTGATGCCAAAGCAGTACAGAGATTTATTGGCTTTGTTACATATCTAGCAAAATTCCTGCCACATTTATCTGAGGTGTGTGAGCCGTTAAGACGACTTGTGGAGATGCGGTTTGGCACTGGCTTCCCAAACATGACCAGGCAGTAGAGGATATCAAACGCTTGGTCACCTCTGCACCAGTGTTGAAATACTATGATGTTACTAAGTCTGTTGCCATACAAAGTGACTCTAGCCAAAATGGCCTGGGTTGTTGTCTTTTGCAGGAAGGTCAACCGATATGCGTCCATAGCTCTTTCACCAGCTGAGCGAAACTATGCTCAGATTGAGAAGGAATGTTTAAGTATTGTATTTGCATGCCAACGCTTCCATCATTATCTCTATGGGCAGGACTCCATTACAGCTGAGACTGACCACAAACCTCTGATAGTCATATTCAAGAAGCCCCTTTTTGTGTGCTCCCAAACATTTGCAGAGAATGATGCTTACATTGCAGCATTACAACCTCAATGTTGTCTATAAGCCAGGAAGTGAAATGTATATCAGCGATGCTTTGAGCAGAGCTACATTATATAATGTGGCACCTGAAGGTGAGTACGAGCGTCAAACAATTTGTCAGCTGCAACAGGAATAAATTTTCTTTGCCGACATCAATCAAGTCGACTATCTTAATGTCACTGCTGAGCGTCTGCAGCAACTCATACAACACACTGACGGTGACGCAACGTTACAAGCTCTGAAATCTGTTGTCTTGAGTGGATGGCCAGATGATAAAGTAGCAATTCCTGCAACTCTACGAGAATAATGGTCCTTCAGAGATAAGATCAAAATGGTATCTTGTACAAAGGTCCAAGGGTCATAGTGCCTAAATCGAAAAAGATTTTGTCAGTAATTGTCACATCTGCAATGAATATGCCCACTTCCAACAAAAGGAAACTATGATGTCGCACGAGATACCGACACGTCCATGGCAGAACATCAGTATGGACTTATTCAACTACGCAGGCAAAAAATACCTGATATTAGTTGACCACTATTCAGACTTTTGGGAAATCGACCTTCTTCCTGATTTGTCCACTGAAACCACAATTAAGAGGTGCAAGGCTCAGTTTGCCCGTTATGGCCAACCATATAAAGTGATCTTTGATAATGGCCCTCAGTTTTCAAGCTTGCAACTTAGAAGATTTGCAATGGAATGAGAGTATGAGCATGTTACTTCCTCACCACGTCATCCACAGGCGAATGCCAAAGCTGAAGCAGCTGTAAAGATTGTTAAGAACTTATGCAAGAGAGAACACAGTGATGGTAAAGACTCATGGAAGGCCATTTTGCATTGGAGAAACACTCCAATCGAAGGCATGGATAGGCACAAAGACTGATGTCAAGGAGGCTGAAGACTTCCTTACCGGCAGTGAATAGGCTTCTGGAACCTTGTGTGGTACAAGGTGTTACAGAAAAGTTAAAGTTAAAGAGACAAATGTCAAAGGCTCAGTATGATACATCGGCCAGGGATCTGCCAGAGTTGATTATTGGAGAACAAATCCGTATGAAACCCTTACCTGGGGATCGAACAGGTCATTGGAGAATGGGCACCACGCTCGTATCTAGTGGACGTTGACGGAACTCTCTTTCGTCACAATCGTGTGGATTTACAAGTGGCAGAAAAACCTACATTGCAATATCTCATTGATAAGCCAGTCTCGCTTGGTATAACAGGAATACGTGTCCCCATTGACTGTGAGGAATGTACAGAGGAGGAGCCACAGACCAATGGTACTGGCAATCCTGAGCAAGCTAGTACATCTACCAGCAACCACGCGCAGGACATGCCAGTAGGAGGTGATCAGAGCCCAGTAACTACCGAGAGGGCTAATAGACTACAAGGACCAGTCATCACCCGTAGTGGCAGATGTTCAAAACCACCTATGAGACTTAACCTATAGAGTATCAAATGCGTTATTGTTATCTCTATTCAAAACTTACTATGTTCATTTATTAACACTAAAAAAGGGGAAGATGTTATTGATGTTATGTTAGTGCACCACTTCCTGTTTCCTGTTTTCTGTTTGTGGCAGTTGCTCCTGTCTTTATGTTATGTTACCAACATGGCTCCTGTGCAGTAATCCCGCGTGCTGTGTTTATTTACATCACATGAAACAACTTTTCTTAAAAGTATTGTAATATATATAAAACAAACAAACACATATACTTACCTCCATGTCAGCGATGTGATGCAGGCCTCTTCCGGCCTGTGTCCCGCGCTGTATGGCTCAGGCGGCACGATGATGTAATCGCGCCGCCTGTGCCGGCCTCTGATAGGCTGCAGGCACAGGCCGGCAGCCTATCAGAGACACAGGGGAGGGACACGCCTGTCCCCTGCCTTGCCGCAGCACAGCCATCTAGCACTCATCTCCCTGTGATGGCACGCCGCCCCCTAATTTAAGTTTTCAGCAGGTACAGGGCCCGGCTGCGCTGCCACCTCGGGGGTGGGGGGGGGCAATTGCGAGCTGCTGCCTGCTGGGCCTATTTTCACGCAGGGGCCTGGAGATGCAGCTCCATCCGCCTCTATGTTAATCCGGCCCTGCCAGACAACCCACCAGTAACACTGCATATAAAAAGGAGAGCCATTGATAAAACTTTTATGCCCATATCTAAACCGCTTGTGTATTTACAATTAACAAACAGGAGATAAGGACAAAGTCAACGTGACACTGTGCCCTAATGCCCCAATCTGTTTTTGGTTTGCAATAAATAGAGGCCTTCCTTATAGTCTCTATTATCTATATACAGTATAATATGTCATATTTAATATCTGAATGATCGGTTTTATGAGATAGGAATTATGACAGCAGATCAGTTCACCTATTTCCATCAGAGCAGATGGCAAGACATAGTTTGCTAATATTCATTATCTGCCAGATGGAGGGGGGATGGAGTAAGAATAATTAATGAGTGTCTTCCCCAAAGGCATGGCCAGGAATGGTAGGGGATCCCTCTCAGCCCAACCATCTGTGAGAGGGATAAAAATGCATAATTTGGGGATCCAATAACATTGAGCCAAGTCAATCATTAGGTATAAGTACCTTTCTATTTAACTGTATTTTTGGACTATAAGACACAGCTAGGATTTAGAGGAGGAAAATAAGACCTCAAATCAGACCCCCAGTTCTCATCAGACCCCCAAGCTTCATCAGACATTGGATCAGACCCTCATCAGACAACTCACCCTCCATAAGCCTAAGATCAGACCCCATGATCCTCAGATCAGACCCCCAACCTCAATAAGCCTCATATCAGACCCCCCAGCCTCCATCAATCTCAGATCAGACCCCCATCAGGCCCCCAACCACAGATCAGACCCCCATCAGCCTCACATCACACCCCCATCAGCCTCAGATTAGAACCCCATCATACCTCAGATCAGATCTCCATCAGCTTGAGATCAGACCACCACCAGACCTCAGATCAAACATTAAAAAAAAAAATTAAATAAAATGACCTTGCTTGATACGGATGGTGCTGCTACTCTCCATATCCAAGATCTGTTCTTTTTCTGGCCTGCGCTGCATTGTGATCGGACGATGAAATCACCCGAACACCGAACCCAAACCCGAACTTCAGTGAAAAAGTCCGGGTTCGGGTCCAGGTACCTGAACTCGAAAACTTTGGTACGAACCCGAACTTCGCAGTTCGGGTTCGCTCAACCCTAGTTGTTGACTGAATACACAGTATTTGTGTGTTAGCAAATGTTTGCAGTCACTCAGAAAAACACTAAAATAGGTAAATGAATAGGTATTAGACTGGTATAAGTGTGTAAATAGATCTTAAACCAGACCATAGGGTGCCATTTCTGTACTGCAATACATAAGTAGGCAAGAAAACTACAATTGAATAGTAGTAAGAGTATATCACTGAGAAAAAAAGTCAGTATATTTCCGATTTACCAACTAGAAATATTTGTGCATTTAGTGACAGAATTTATTAGCAGGACCATAACTTACAGTTCTCATTGCCGATAAGTAGGTCTTCCTATGCGTTCTCCTTGTGTATGGAAATTTTCAATGGGATTCCCTATCCGAACATAAGGAGATAAAAGATAACATGAAAGCTCGCAAAGACAATACAGGAAATGATAATACTGTATATTAAGTTCTGCAACGACAATTGGCTCAATAATTTTTAGTCCAGATGTATTTAGAACTCATTTATGAAAACTGACATACTAGATAAATGGGAAGGCTAGAGCGGGAAAAACCATTATGTACTATGTTAAAGAATATATAAACACCAGTACTAAGCAATTCCAAGTTTCAACTGATGTTAAGGAAAATACTTATAATATCAGTCTCATGGAAGGCCTTACTCCATTTTTTGGCACAAAAGAAAAGTGGCAGGCAACCTTATGATGTACATGATAAAATCCAATAACTAGCATTGTCGCACTGAAACATCACTCCAATTTATTAACCACACAGATAGGACTAAAAGAAAATTTAAGTTAACTTAAAATTTTTGTGCTCGAACTTGTAGCAAAAAATTCAATTTATCAAAAATGAGTATACCTGATGTGTCTGCATCTCTCACTTTTAAATTGTACTAGACTCTGTCCAGTTGTGCATTTTCTACTTAGCAATTTTTCTCTCACTGTGAATTATTGTGGCTGGCTGATGGTGCTGGCAATGTCCAGGAGAGTGTATGCACATTTCAGCTATACTTATGTGACTAAGAATGCCCTCCAGGACTTACAGTGACAGAATAGTCTGCTTTTGAAATACTTGACCTATGGTGTTCCAACTCGCTGGAATTCCATCTCGTATATGCTGGAGCATCTGTATGAGCAGTGAAAAGTGGTCAATGAATGCAACATGCACCAGGCCACCACGGCAGGAAGCATGTGTTACAGTTTTTTTGTTTCAGGCAGTGGCAACCCATCAGGGACATCTGGTGCATACTAAGGACTCTCAAAAACAAAAATACACTGTATGACACAGGTGTCAAACACAAGGCCTGCGGGCCGAATCTGGCCGCCAGACCTCGTCATGTGGCCCGCGCAGCCGCCGCCGGCCGCCAGCCTTCACCTTTTATTCTCGCTTTTTTTTTTTTGACACAAGAAAGCCGCCTCTTCAGCGCATGCGCGGCAGCCTACAAGCCAGAGAACGTCTGTCCTGTAGCGGCGCCGGCCGTTCTACACAGGAAACCTCCACTTTACATGCATTCAGGAAACCTCCACTTGTTTTTATATTGAGCGCATGCCATCCTGTATGTGACAGATCCAATGGCTGCCTGAACCCTTCTCTCCTGTACTGTAAGTACATATGATGTATGTGGGGGGGGGGGAGGGGGTCTGCTTATTATTCTGCTTAAAAGTCTGATTATAATTAATTTGAGAATATAATTCCAGTAGGAAGGTTGCACACTGCTGGTATCATCCGCAAGAAAACTTTATTGGAGACTGCTCAGACAGAAGAACATGGTATTTGGTCTGAGCAGTCTCCAATAAAGTGTCTTGTGGACAATATCAGCGATGTGTGACCCTCCTTTTCTGACTTGCATCATCTGCTACTGAAATGTGAGTGGGCTCTGCGTTGGTCTGCACCTGCCCTTCACAGCACTAAAGAGAAAGAAAAATCACCAACCGCTAATAACATGTAGTAAATGCTATGGTGTAAAGTATCCCAAAATACGGGAAAAGAAACGCTGTTAGATATATTAATAAAAAGCCCCTATGGGGTCACAAGGAGCAACTTGTATAAAAGAATATAGAGTAAAAGGTGATTAACACCGAAACTCACTTCACCAGGGAGGGGTGTAATGGGATAAAGCTCAAGACACCCAATACAACCACCTCCCTCGCCTGGTTCGTATGTAGAGTAGTAGGAAAATACGGCAGTCCACACCAAGGGTCTTCAGGTATAATCCCTTTAATAGGTGAATAAATCAGGTAGGCTCAATGCGTTTCGGGGATACACAAACCCCTTCCTCAGGAGCAGAGTCAGTAATAGGTTTATACAAAGAATTAGAGAAACATACAACCATATATAGCAGAATCAAAGTGAAAAAGGAGGCGTGTTTGGCGCCAAAACAGTGGTGGGTGTCATTTCCGGAAGTGACATCAATCATAGTGCATACACAAAATAAAAATAATACAAATAATAAAGGCATGGAGTGACATATGTATTAAACAGAGAATGCCTATCTAGGGTAGTCTAACTAATTCCTGTTATGGATATGGACGGCTGAAAGAAACACTGTGGCTGAGAACGAGCTCAGCCAGAGGAACTTCCGGTGTGTGGAACGCATCACCGGAAGTGCGTTCCAGATGTCCGTCGCAGGAGAAAGGCTGGTGGTAGCAGAGCAAAAGGAATATGTAAGCGCAGGGCCGATATATGAGAAGGACTGAAACACTAAGGGGCATGGGGGATAACACAAGAAGGAACAAATAAAAAATTGTATGAACCGGAAGTACGAATACCTGGAACGCATCGGAAGCGGTGCGTTCCACCACAGGGGATCGGGCCAAACAGGGGTTCCGGTGTTTGGAACGCATCAAAGACGATGCGTTCCACCACAAGAGAACCTGCAGAAAGAAAAAAAGGGGGCTGCCAACAAGCTTGATATATTGTGGTATAGGTTCAAAAAAAGAAGCCAGAGCTTAAAAAGTAGAATGTAATAGATATCCATATATATGTATACCGAAATATCAGGATACATTAATAAATTAGTAGTGGTGACAAAAAAATAAAAATGATGAGCATAGTAAAAATCAGTAAGGGGACCCTTATCAAATCAGGGTATAATGAATACAGGTAAGAGGTAAACCAAAAAAAAAAAAAATATATATATATATATATAAATAAACAATAATAATAATAATATATAAATATATACATATATATATAAAAATATGTAAATATATAAAAAAATTAATAAAAATATATATAAGAAAAACAAAATGTAAAAGATATATATATATAAAATACAAAAATGCATATATATAAAATAGAGAAAAACTCATAAATGTAGAATAATACACTTATAAAAAAAGAGTATGGGAAAAAAAAAAAAAAAAAAAAACACTATAGAAATAATTGTTATATTAAAATATATATGTGTATATACATACATATGGATAAATAGATGAATATATGTATATAGAAAAACAAAACAATATAAATATTAAAAAATATATGATAGCTCTAAAATTACAATGGACGAATAAATAAATAAATGGACCGGCAGGACGAACAATTAATCAATATTTAGTGTACTCAAGACTCTCATTGAGGCCAAAGGGTGTTAACGTGTTCATACAATAGATCCAATACATCTCCTTCCTCGCCAGGTTCTGGAAAGAGGAAGGGACCCATTCAAGTGGGGTGACAGAAAGAAATTGCGGATTTCCATCATGGATCTCTGAAAAGTGTCTAGAGACACTATGACCTATGGTCATTCATACGCTCTCTGACTGTTTTAGTAGTCCGACCTATATATTTTAATTGACATGAACATTCCAGCAGGTATATAACATTTGTGGAGCTACAGCTCAAATGGTGTCTGAGGGTGAACACTTCATCTGTTCCTGGAATATTAATTGTCTTCCTACCATGTATGATCATTTTACAACATTTACATCTAGTCTTATAGCATTTAGAGATACCCGGACTAGCAGCTGGCATAGATGTTGAAGGTTCTCCAAAGATGGACGTTTTTGCACGTTTATGTTTTAGTTTGGGACAAGAAGGGGCCAATATATTTTTTAGAGTAGGTGCTCTTCTAAAGGTGAGTGAAGGGATGGGTGGGAGTATTTTACCTAGTATAGGGTCCTTTTGTAGAATGGGCCAATGTTTAACTAAAATTTCCCTAATTTTTTTGTGTTTGGTATTGTATCTGGTAACCAGATAAGATTGGGTTTCCATCCTTTCGAAGGGGCGGTCATTTATGGCAATATTCTTAGGTTTTAATGATTCATCTTGGTTAAGTGAAAGTGCCCGTTTTTCGGATCCTGCTATCAGTAGTTTAGGGTAACCTTTTTCTCTAAAGCGATTTTTCAGAAGAGTTAATTGCTTTTTGAGGATATGATCGTCAGAACAGTTCCTTCTTAAGCGCTTCATTTGACTGAAAGGAATATTTTTTTTCCATTTCAGATAATGGCAGCTGGTGAAATCGAGGAAACTGTTTGCATCCACCTTCTTAAAAAAGGTTTTTGTGTGGATAGTCTTATTAATGGAATTGAGAAGGATGTCTAGGAATATAGCTTCTAATGGATGTTGGTCAATGCTAAAAGACAAGCCCCAATCGTTGGTATTAAGAGCATTAAAAAAAGATAAAAGTTCAACATCAGTGCCCTCCCAGATAAAAATAATGTCGTCTATGTAGCGACGATAAAATTTAATCTTAGGGTTATGTAAAAGGTTGTGTAGTTCTTCGAAACGACCCATAAGGAGATTGGCGTAAGATGGCGCGAATTTTGTCCCCATCGCGGTCCCTTTCCGTTGTATATAAAATTTCTTGTTAAAAGTAAAATAGTTATGGTGTAGAATTAAATCAATCCCTTTGCAAATGAATTCCTTTTGTTCGTTAGATAGTAGTGGGTCTCCTTCCAAATAATGTTTAACAGCCATTAGACCTAAATCATGTCTAATGTTGCTATATAGTGCAGTCACATCGAAGGTGACCCAAATATAATTATCATGCCACTGTATACTCTTCAGAAGGTTAATTAGGTGCGACGAGTCCCTTAGATAGGACGGCAGTAGTTGAACGTACTTTTGAAGAAAGGAATCCACATAGGCTGAGAGATTAGTGGTAAGGGAGTCAATCCCTGAAATAATTGGTCGGCCCGGCGGGTTCTTGTCGTTCTTGGGGATTTTTGGAAGAAAATAAAAAATAGCAGTGGCCGGGTGGAAAGGGATAACGAATTGTTTTTCTTTCTTATCTATGATCCCGGAGGAATAACCTTGTTCAATTAGTGATGTAAGTGACTTTTTAAAAACATCAGTCGGGTCACTATCTAGAGTTCTGTAATACTCTGGGTCTGAAAGGATTTTGTTGGCTTCTTTGAGATAATAGTCAGTGTCAATGATTACGACTCCCCCTCCTTTGTCAGCATTCTTAATGACAATATCATTATTGTTGCTCAAGCTTTTTAGAGCTTTTTTCTCCTTGGAGGTTAAATTATGGTGTCTAACGTCAGAGGGTGCCTTATTGTTAGTAGTAAGTGATTTAAACTCATCGAGAACCATGTTGTAATAGCTCTCGAGGTGGGGACTTTTACTCTCTAGCGGGTAAAAGGTAGATTTCATACAAAGTTTGGACCGGATAGGGGTTGGGCCTAAGGGGGAGTGGGTCGCTTGTTTTTCAGGTGTCGGGATGAGAGGGTCAATAATGGACTTTGTAGTTTCTATAGTACTCACAGTGGTATTTGTTTTGGTGAGTTCTTTAATTTTAAAATGACGTTTTAAAGTGAGGTTTCGGAGGAATTTATTTAGATCCACAAAGAGTTCAAAGGGATCTGGAGGATTGGACGGGCAGAAAGACAGCCCTTTACTAAGCAATTTTGTTTCATCGGTCGACAGGACGTATCTAGAGAGGTTAAAAATACCTTTAGCAATACTAGGTTCAGGAGAAAGGGAACTACGGTCCATAGGAGCAATAGCGGGAAGAGATATGCTATCGCTTTGATGGCCGATGTCTATTGGGACCATGGACGGTCCTTTTATGTTTTTGTTTTTTTCTTTTCGGGTGTGTTTAGATTTGCCTCTGCGGCATCCTCTAGAACGTTTCGCCTTTTTCTGGTTTGTGATACTGGGGTGAAAAATTGGGTGATTTTGGGGTTCTGGTGGTCGGATGTCACCCTGTGGGGTGATGGACCAGTCGGTGTCAGAAATGGGGTGAGTTGTTGAACACTGCAAAATGTGAGTCTGGTTGGTGGTGTCGGGGGAAGTGAGGCAGTATCTGATGTTGTTTTCCCTTGGAAAGGGCTCTCTGATAGGTTTTTTGGGAGGGCTAAAAAAAGGTTGTCGTGGATGGTAGAAGTGGAGTGTACAGAGAAGTTAAGTGTAGAATCTGCTGGATATTCCATAAGGGGTCCTTTAGATAATTCTCCATCATTACCAGTATAAGGGGATGAAACCACTGATTCCCTGTTGGCCGATGATGGATGGATAGGGGTCAGGGGAATATGTGGTGATGGACCTATATTACTGTCCATATTCGGAGTATCGGTTTGTAATACCGCCTTCACAGCACTGCAATGGTTACATACCATGGCAGGTGGAGCGGTAAACTTTGGATATACTGACCACTTCCATGTCACTTTACAGTGGTACAGGGACCATAAAACCAAGCTCAGATCACGCATCACTGATGATAACCTCCATGCTGTTTTTTGCGGATTGCTACAGCACAAGACCCAACGCCAGACATCGATGGACTGACCTCAGGAAAACGATGTCAGTCATCTAGTCAGAAAAGTTAAAAAAAAGTTAATGCCTTGTGTTTGCCATATGTGTAATAAACAGTGTTTGGCAATATTTTTATGTTTAAAAAAAAAAAAAAAATTACTGTATGTTATCAAAAATCATTTTTCAATAAATTGTACAATAATTGTACATTTGAATATCTACTTGCCATTATTCTGACTATGTTTCTGCTTTCAGAGCTAGTTATTACTTACATTATTACAAAAAACAGTAATAATTGAATGCAGTGACAATAATTTATGATAATAAAGAGTGGACACATAGTCCTACAGATACAACCGGCCCTTTGAGGGTGACCAAACTGCTGATGCGGCCCCCGATGAATTTGAGTTTGACACCCCTGCTGTATGACATTTGTGAAATTGAATCAGGCATGGTCCTTGAGGATTTTCATATACCTCTAGGTGATGCCAATGAATAGATATGCCATTATTGGCAGTATTTAGTTATCACCATTACAATGATGAGAAGAAGAAAGGTGGGTTATTGGTGGCTCACCTGGTCTATACAATGGGTAGGTGCTCTGGTTCTGAACTGACTCACCCGGTCAGAAAAGGCGGTTTATAACAGTAATGTATATAGTGAAGGACCGGCACTCTACATCTATCAGTAACGCTAAGTAAGCAGTATACACAGATGGTATTAAAAAAATGTATTTATTTTTTATAAAAATACGTTTAGGAGCATAAAAAGTATATAGAAGTTCTAAGGATGTAGAAGTTCTAGAGGATGAGATTCGAAATTATATATAAGAATCTTCTGAGGGATAAAGTTCAAAAAATTAATAGAATAAAAAATATATAAGATCATAGGCAGCGGTGGAGGTGCACAGTAGAAATTGCGCAGGGGGCAGTGTGACAATGCGGTGATTGTCAAGTGGTGACAATACAGTGGTTGTCTGGTGGTAGTTTTCACCTACTGTAGGTACAATATGTGGCTCTGTCCATTTGTGTACAGTTCATCAAAATGAAAAAATGTGGGAGTAAATATGTATAGGCAGACCGGAAAAAGATAAGTAAAAAGGTATGTAAAAAGGTATATATAAACGAAAAAAACATATATGAATATATGAATAAAAATGAAAAAGTTTGTAGCAGTCAGGTGCTGGGCTTAGTGTGGCGTCCCACACATTGGAAAGAGCTGCACCCTGACTGTGTACCTTCTTTGTGAGGTTTTGGATGTCCCGGCTGTTGGAGCGATCTCAATGCGCTCTGTTGTGTCTGTTTCCCGGTCTTCTCGGCGTGCCGCGTGGGTATGACGTCACTTCTTTGGCGTCTCGCTTGTCTTAGTCGGACTTGGTTGAAGACTTTCGCTGGGGGTCTTTGTCGGTTGTTGGGAAGCGCTTCCAGGGTAGAATTCTTTGGCAGTTAATAGAGGGAGGTCACCAGACGCGTTTCGAAGGACTTAGCTGCCTTCTTCATCAGTGGTAGCCCTCTGACTGCCGTGTATTACCTTTTATGCTGCTGGTGGATCTTGCAAAGACCTGGACTGGATCTCGTTTTGTATGGTCCAGACTTTTTCAGTAGCCTTACTTCCTCATCTTTACTGGTAGTAGACTTCAAGATGTTGAGTTTTGGAGTGCAGCACTGCTTGCTGCTCTCCTTCGTTTGACATGTGCTGGCCGCCAGCACATGTCAAACGAAGGAGAGCAGCAAGCAGTGCTGCACTCCAAAACTCAACATCTTGAAGTCTACTACCAGTAAAGATGAGGAAGTAAGGCTACTGAAAAAGTCTGGACCATACAAAACGAGATCCAGTCCAGGTCTTTGCAAGATCCACCAGCAGCATAAAAGGTAATACACGGCAGTCAGAGGGCTACCACTGATGAAGAAGGCAGCTAAGTCCTTCGAAACGCGTCTGGTGACCTCCCTCTATTAACTGCCAAAAGAATTCTACCCTGGAAGCGCTTCCCAACAACCGACAAAGACCCCCAGCGAAAGTCTTCAACCAAGTCCGACTAAGACAAGCGAGACGCCAAAGAAGTGACGTCATACCCACGCGGCACGCCGAGAAGACCGGGAAACAGACACAACAGAGCGCATTGAGATCGCTCCAACAGCCGGGACATCCAAAACCTCACAAAGAAGGTACACAGTCAGGGTGCAGCTCTTTCCAATGTGTGGGACGCCACACTAAGCCCAGCACCTGACTGCTACAAACTTTTCATTTTTATTCATATATTCATATATGTTTTTTTCGTTTATATATACCTTTTTACATACCTTTTTACTTATCTTTTTCCGGTCTGCCTATACATATTTACTCCCACATTTTTTCATTTTGATGAACTGTACACAAATGGACAGAGCCACATATTGTACCTACAGTAGGTGAAAACTACCACCAGACAACCACTGTATTGTCACCACTTGACAATCACCGCATTGTCACACTGCCGCCTGCGCAATTTCTACTGTGCACCTCCACCGCTGCCTATGATCTTATATATTTTTTATTCTATTAATTTTTTGAACTTTATCCCTCAGAAGATTCTTATATATAATTTCGAATCTCATCCTCTAGAACTTCTACATCCTTAGAACTTCTATATACTTTTTATGCTCCTAAACGTATTTTTATAAAAAATAAATAAATTTTTTTAATACCATCTGTGTATACTGCTTACTTAGCGTTACTGATAGATGTAGAGTGCCGGTCCTTCACTATAACCATTACAATGATGCCACTGTTGCCACCTGCCTGTCCATCATAATTGTCACACCGGTAACAGGTTTGAGAAGGTCTGAAATATTATCTGCTCGTTAGTGATCGGACAGCCTCTTTTGGTTTCACTTTGTCTGTGTGTTGCTGGTATGTACACACCTCTTGTTCAGGTGTGGATCTTGTGACCTTCACCTCTCCCTATTTAGTCTGACTTTACCCATCACTCCTTGCTCTGCATAGCTTCATTTGGTTTTTGGAAGAGCTGGAGTGTGGTTCTAGTTGAAGTCCTGTTCATCCATCATCCATCAGCCTCAGAAGTTAAGTGTTCCCCTTGTTGTGTTTTGTATCCCCCCCTACCATTGTTGTTTACTAGGCCTCAGCGAGACGCTGGTTCCTTCACCAGGGAAGGAGCGTGTTGTCTCTGCTCTGTCATTAACATTAGGGCATCCGAGGGCCACTAGGGTTTTCTAGGTTCCTGTGTATGGGCATCTCTACCATTGAGAGGGGCCCGTACAGATAGGAGTTAGGGCCAGGAGCAGGGTTTTATAGGTGGTGACCCTTTTCCTTCTCTAGTGGTGAGGCCTTGTGTCTTTTCCCTTCCTTCTTGTGGTCTTTTGATGTTCTCCCCTACTACATCCGTGACAATAATGTTCTGCTGCTGCTACTGCCCCTATATAATATACAAACTCCAAAAAGGAAAAAGAAATATGGTTTTGGCTAAATTTATTTCAGTGTTTTAGCTCAATTTGATAGCATTTACTTTCATGGCACAGGTTATGAACATTATTGGTACATTGTTATGGCTTTGGCTTAACATAGTCATCTTCCTAATGCATAATCATCTCAAGTACTCCCTATTTCAGACAAAGAAAATATATTTTGGTATAAAACTAGCAAACCGGGGGGGGGGGGGGGCGTGGCTAACTGCCGACATGAGCGCACGCACTTGAGCTCTGCTCCGTACCCCGATCTAAATCCTTCAGCATCCTGACACCCTGGCTACACAGAAAGACGAGTGGCAAGTGCAGAGGAGAAGGAAGAAGCCTGGAAAGACAGACATGGGTCCCAGTAAGGCACAATCTGCGGCTGAAAAGCTTAAAGAATATGTTCGGCAAGAGGCCCAAAATGGCGCCGGCGGCCCTGCTACGCCACGTGCGGCAGTGACAAGGGGCCAAGCAGCGCTGCAGACAGAAGCAGAGGGAGCGGAAGAACCAGAGGTAACGCTCAAGGCTGTTTCTCACCAGCTCCTAGCTGCAATTTCCACCTGCCAGACGTCCCTTACCTGTAAGATCGAGGAGGTGAAGGTGGATTTGGGCCTGCTCAGACAGGATGTGCAGCAGCTCAGAGAGCGAGTACGTCACACGGAGGACAGAGTCTCCGCTTTAGAGGACTTTACAAGGCCCCTGACAGGCAGAATACAGGCTGTGGAAAGGTCTGTGGGCCTATGGCAGCAAAAATGCGACGACCTTGAGAACAGGGCCAGACGCAACAACGTTAGGATCCTGGGGTTACCTGAGAGAGCGGAGGGCTCGGACCCAGCTACTTTTCTGGAACTCTGGTTCAAGGCACAGTTCCCTGAAGCGCCATTCTCTGGTGCCTATGCAGTAGAGCGGGCTCACCGGGTCCCTGCCAGACCTCCCCCACCTGGAGCTCCCCCAAGGCCCTTGCTGGCGAGGCTGCTTAATTGGAAGGACAGAGATCTTATCCTGGGGCAAGCGAGAAATAAGAGAGAAATCAAGCATGATGGAGCGAATATATCATTGTTCCCTGACTTCTCTGCTGAGCTACAAAAGAAGAGGGCCACTTTCATCTCTATCAAGCGGCGTCTCCGTGATATGAATCTGCAGTATTCCATGGCTTACCCAGCGCGCCTTAGAGTGGTAGATGGAGAGAAGACGGTCTTCTTTGTGGACCCCAAGGAGGCGGAAGAATGGGTCTCCAAGAGGCCAAGCCGTCCAGAACCTCGCTGAGGATCCTGCATTTGGGACATCTTCAGGCCCCCCTGAGTGGTAATGTTATGCTCCTACGGGCATCTAAGACTCTGTGTTCCTGGCTCGGTCTATGGAGTAGCCCAGCGATGTTTATAACGGAGGGAGTGTTATCTGAGGACTGCTCCTATACATATGTCACTATGACTAGGGTTGTTCCTTCCATTCTTTCTCTACCTGTCCTTGTTGCCTGACTCCCTCCTCTCCTCGCCCCTATCCTCTTCCTAGTATTCTGATTTTGCAAACCGCTATGATCAGTGGTGTCTCATTGATATGGGGTTGGGCGGATACCTGCATAGGTTTGACAACTTATGTACTATGCGGGTCCCCGTGACAACAGCCACGATACAAGATGACAGAGATGTCATCGACTATGGAGTTATCCACTCATTTGTTATTATGTTATTATGTTATAGAAGGTTTATACTGTTAAAGGCATGGTATGTAAAGCATGGTGGGATATTATGACAAGTGCACATGAGATAGTCCGACGTCAGCAGACAAGGTTTATATGCTGGAGTATGGCTGAGTTGCAAGGAGAATGCATCATTAAGTCGAGATGGCTGATTTTAAAGTTATGTCATGGAATGTGAGGGGTCTGGGTAGTCCGAGGAGAAGGATCTCTGTATTCTCTCATATCAGGCAGTATGGGCCACATATTCTGGGCCTGCAAGAAACCCATTTGATTCCAGAGACAGGGAATAGGATTAAGAAACCCTGGGTTCAATGGTCAGTAAATGCGTATGGGTCTACACACTCTAGAGGGGTCGCTCTGCTCGTCCACAAGAACATCAGGTGGGAGGTCCAAAATTTTGGTTGTGGATCCTGAAGGCCAATATATTTTGGGTGTATGCTTTTATTAACTGCGCTCCATACGTAGTAGTTAATATTTACACCCCCCCCCCCCCCAGCTACTATAACCATACTTCAGGTGGTGATGGGATTTGTAGCGCAATACCCCAATGCCAAATTTCTCTGCATGGGAGACTTTAATTTGGTGATGCATGAGGACTTGGACAGGTTTTGCCCAGAAGAGAGATTGGGTAATCACACCCAGAGTGACACCAATATTGCTAGAGTTGCGTCTGAACTCGGGTGGTTGGATATGTGGAGGCTGCGCTACCCTCTTCGGAGGGAATACTCCTGTTTTACCCCTGCCAGAGGCGCCCTGTCTAGGATAGATTATCTGCTTGGAAATGCGGCAGTGTATACGGATCTTGGAAACATTGAATATGGATCACAGGGTCCCTCAGATCATGCCCCGGTTCTAGCCCAGTTCACCCTGTATAATGGCATCAGGCAGAGTGCTAAGATGCGAGTGCACCCCTTCTGGCTGTCTCTGATGTCTTCTCATGACAGAGTCCCTGATCAACTCCAGGTATTCTTTGCAATGCAGGGTGAGATGACGGATGACTGCTTCTCTGGGAAACGTTAAAGGCCTACCTAAGGGGGTGTCTTAATCATCTATATCATATATCAAAAAGGAATCTGCGCGCAAGGAATTAGAGCTGCACTCCAGCTGTAAGGCAGCTGAGAACTCCTTCAGGTTAGACCCCACTGATACGAATAGGCAGGACTGGATGTTAAAAGGTAGGATGTACATGACGCATCTCAGGGAAAAGAGTGAACGCAAGCTGTTCTTTCTAAAGCAACAGAACTTTGAGCTGGGCAGCCAGGCAGGTAAACTCTTGGCCCACGTTGTGCGCAATAATAATATGTCTCCCCCGGTCATTAGAATAAAGGACACAGCTGGGGTGGTGGTGGAATCAGTGGGTGACATACTAAATAGATTCAAAGGATTTTATCAGGACCTATACAGATCGGCGGCTCAATACTCTGCTCAAGAGCTGGAAATTTATCTAGGACAGGTCACACACCCGCAGCTTGGTGAGGAGGATAGAATTTTACTGGAGGCTGATATTACACTAGAGGAAATTCAGATGGCAATGGCGGAACTGCCTACTGGCAAAGCACCTGGCCCAGACGGGATCCCGGTAGAAGTTTACAGAAAATACGCCGAAGTACTAGGGCCCGAGCTTCTTAAAATTTACCAGGCAGCACAGCAAAGACGTAGACTCCCAGACTCGATGTACGATGCCACCATAGTGGTTATTTTGAAGCCGGATAAGGATCCCTTAGAATGCGGATCGTATAGGCCGATATCACTCCTGAACCTTGATTATAAAATACTCACGAGACTGCTTGCCTCTAGACTAAATAAGGTCATAGCCACTGTAATACACAAAGATCAGTCTGGGTTCATACCGGACGGTCGACGACTGACAACATTAGAAGGGCGCAGGTTATGACACAAGTGGGAGTGGCAGGGGACAAGCACTGGGCCTTGGCGTCTCTGGATACTGCCAAGCCTTTGACTCTGTGGAATGGGTGTACCTACTGGAGGTACTACGTAGCTTTGGCTTTGGTCCTAGATACATTGAATGGGTGGAGATTTTGTACCACTTCCCCAGGGCTAATGTACTTGTAAATGGTTCAACATCTGATTCCTTTAGTCTTCACAGGGGAACTAGGCAAGGCTGCCCTCTGTCACCACTTTTGTTTGCCATTGCCATAGAGCATCTTGCTTTAAGGATTCGACAAGATCAGGTCTTCAAGGGGGTGTCCATGGGTGATAGAACGGACAAAGTTGGACTTTATGCGGATGATCTCCTTCTCTTTATGGACGAACCTGAGATAACACTCCCTAGAGCAATTGACATAATTGCAAGTTTGGGGAGTTTCTTCGGGTTTACACATAAATTGGACGAAATCAGAACTTATGCCTTTGTGGACACACACGTGGCCCTCTCAGTACTGCAACCTGCCAGTAGTAGATTCCTTCAAATATTTGGGGTTGTTGTCGCTAGGGATCCCCAATTAGCGTACTCCCTGAATATTGCACCTCTGAGCCAATGTTCACGGATAAATTCAGGACATGGAGGACCTTACCACTTTCCATTATGGGAAGATTAAATCTGGTCAAGATGACTTTATTGCCCAAAGGGTTGTACCTGCTGGCGCTATGCGTGCAACCCCGATACCGCAGGGATTTCTTTGCTCGCATCCATGCATTAGTGACTAAATTTGTGTGGGGGGAAATCAAGGCGGAAGCTGTCCCTTCAAGTCCTACAGAGGCCCAAACTAGAGGTGGCGCTGCTTTACCTGATTTTTTCCTTACCTACCTAGCTGGGCAGCTGAAGCTTCTAGCCCCCTGGGTCCAAGCGACTGTTCTAACCTAATGCAGAATATTATCTTAAAGAGATATCTAGGATTATCCTCACTATGGCCTGTGTTAGAGGGACCGCTGGTTTATTTCCAAGCGCCTGCTCCCTATTCAAAGAATGGCCCATCAAGTATGGACTGCTGCGAAAATGACGACGTTTAAAGATATCCCAATGACATCCCGCTATGGGACAACCCCATGTTTGCCCACCTAAAAGATTTAGAGGGAGCTAGATGGTGGCAGGCGCAGGGAATCACAAACTGAATGACTTATATGCTGGGGGCAATCTGTGCTCCTCCTCTCAGCTGCAGGAGAGGTTTGAACTGCCTCGCTCATCTTTTTTAGATACCTGCAGCTGAGACATGCCTAGCGGCACAGTTTCGAGGCAGGCGGCCGGAAAATTTCTAATTACCCTCTGATAGGAGTTCTTAGATCACAAGGCCCAAAAGGTATTATATCTGCGCTCTATACACATCTGCTTAATAACCGCACGCTGATGAATCCCCTTTGCTGTTGATGGAGAAATGGAGAAATTCCATCCCTTCCCTATCAGCTGATGATTGGAATGAAGCGCTGCTGTCTCCAAACGCAGGTCTCCCCGTCAATAACTAATAGGTTGATTCAACTGTTTATCCTGCATAGAAGTTACCTCACACCTGTTCGACTGCAGAAAATGGGTAGACTGCCACACAGTAGGTGTCATAGGTGTCATCAGGAGGGGGCAGATTTCTGGCATCTCATGTGGGACTGCTCATATTTGAAGAGCTTTTGGCAGCAGTGATAGGAGTATTGACTGCTATAGTTCCAAATGCAGTGCCGTTATGCCCAAAAAGTTGTATACTTGGTATCTCTGGATGAGGAGGTCTGGGGCCATCACCACAGAATTTTTTGGAGTGAAACCTTATTCCTTGCCAAAAAGCGTTTGCCTGAGGTGGATGGATGATAGAGTGCCTAGCGGTGGGCCAATGGAAGTCGCTGGTCAATCAGGCTGTTAGCATGGAAAAGGTTGTCCTTTATCCATAGGAAGTGTCCGCAAAAGTTTGATAAAGTGTGGGGCGAATGTGTGCATCCCCTCTGACTGTGCATAATGCTTGTATAGTACTCTGGCAACCGATATTAATGCTATGTCATGTGTATATTGAAACTATAAACCTCCTTCATCGTATACCCTTCTGGAACCACTCGGCTATGTAAAAATTTTATGCTGTATCGGATTTTACTGTAAAATGTCATGCAAAGTAGTGCCAACACTATATCTCCTGCGTTGAGATTATTCCCTGGATGTATTAATCCTTGTCTATTCCTAAATGATGTAACATGCCTTTCTTGTTAAACTTCAATAAAACGAGTTTAAAAAAAAACAAACTAGCAAACCAAGATATAGGTTGAGAGAAGCCAATTTATTAACTTTAACCCAGGGGTTGTCCCGTCGATTGCGATCTACAGGCCGATATCTGACTGGTGCTGAGTAGATTTCAAGAGAATGTTTAATCAGTGCTGTAAAGTACATATGACAGATATACATTTATATAGGATTTTGCTTATAACCTACGGCAACAAGGGGTCTGCACTGTCTAATGGGAAAAAACACTGGCTGTTGCCCTAATGTCAGACTCCAAGAGAAAAAAAAAAATGTAAGCTGACTCTGTTAGGGTACATTTATATGACTGTGCTGCCGCCAGGCACCAGCCATGTGAACCCCGCATCATGTATGGACCCACTGCTTTCAATGTGTCACCCATGATTAAATATGTCCCTATTTTTTGTGACACAGAGGCACAAACCTGCAAGCCCACGGAAGGGGATTCCATTGTTTCCATGGGATTCCAGGTCCAGGCCTCCGCGACCGCAAAAGATAAGACATGTCCTATCTTTTGCTGTATCTTGCAGATACCAGATCCATTGAAGGTGGTCCGTAACGCGAGCAAAGCAGCAGCACGGTCCTTGTGAATGTACCTTAACTGTCTACTCTCAGCAGTGCTTGTTCTTTAATTGTATGTACAGTGCCTTGCAAAAGTATTTACCGCCCTTGATTTTTTTTGTATTTTGTTACATTACAGCCTTAAGTTCAATGTTTTTTTTTATCTGAATTTTATGTGATGGATCAGAAACACCATAGTCTAAGTTGGTGAAGTGAAATAAGAAAAATATATATTAAATATTATTTAGAAATAGAAAACAGATAATTGACATGTGTGTATGTATTCACCCTCTTTGTTAGAAAGACCTTAAAAAGCTCTGGTACAATCTATTACCTTCTGAAGTCCCATAATTAGTGAAATGAATGCCCACCTATGTGCAATATAAGTTGTCACATGATCTGTCATTACATATACACACCTTTTTTGAAAGGCCCAAAGGCTGCAACACCTAAGCAGAGAGGCATCACTAACAAAACACTGCCATGAAGACCAAGGAACTCTCCAAACATGTAAGGGACAATGTTGTTGAGAAGTACAAGTCAGGGTTAGGTTATAAAAAAATATCCAAATCTTTGATGATGCCCAGGAGCACCATCAAATCTATCATAACCAAATGGAAAGAACATGGCACAACAGCAAAACCTGCCAAGAGATGGCCGCCCACCAAAACTCACGGACCGGGCAAGGAGGGCATTAATCAGAGAGGGCAGCACAAAGACCTAAGGTAACTTTGGAGGAGCTGCAAGAGTTCCACAGCAGAGACCTGGAGTATCTTTACATAGGACAACAATAAACCATACGCTCCATAGAATAGACTTTATGGCAGAGTGGCCAGAAGAAACCCATTACTTTCAACTAAAAACAAAAAGGCATGTTGTGAGTTTGCGAAACGGCAATGTGGGAGACTCCCAAAATGTATGGAGGAAGGTGCACTGGTCTGATGAGACTAAAACTGAACTTTTCAGCCATCAAAGAAAAACGCTATGTCTGGGGCAAACCCTACAAATCACATCACCCAAAGAACATCCCCACAGTGAAACATGGTGTGGCCAGCATCATGCTGTGGGGATGTTTTTCAGCAGCCGAGACTGGGGAAATCTGGTCAAAGTTGAGGGAAAGATGAATGGTGCTAAATACAGGGGATATTCTTAAGAAAAAACCTGTACCACTCTGTGCGTGATTTGAGGCTAGGACGCAGTTCACCTTCCAGCAGGACAATGACCCCAAACACAATGCTAAAGCAACACTTGAGTGGTTTAAAGGGAAACATGTAAATGTGTTGGAATGGCTTTGTCAAAGCCCAGATCTCAATCCAATAGAAAATATGAGGTCAGACTTAAAGATTGCTTTCACAAGCACAACCCATCCAACTTGAAAGAGCTGGAGCAGTTTTGCAAGGAGGAATGGGCAAAAATCCCACTGGTAAGATGTAGCAAGCTCATAGAGACTTATCCAAAGCAACTTGGAGCTGTGATTGCTGCAAAAGGTGGCTCTACAAAGTATTGACTTTAGGAGGGTGAATATTTTATTGCACATTTACTTTTTCCGTTATTTTGGTCCTATTTGTTGTTTGCTTCACAAATAAAACAAAACAAATATCTTCTAGTTGTTGGCAGTTCTGTAAATTAAAATTATGCAAATCCTCAAACAATCCATGTTAATTCTCGGTTGTGAGGCACCAAAATACGAAAAAAGTCAAGGGGGTGAAATTTGCAAGGCACTGTATATGCACTAAAAAACAGCAAGCAAAAGTGGGCGCCAGGACCATAGATTTTAATTTGATTTCACACTGTCAGATGTATACGTTGGGAAGATATATCTGTGATTATACGTCTGATGGATGCCACTGTTTTTTCACACCGGCAGGCCTCTTTCATTTACCACCATTTCTATGCCTGTTTCAGGCGTAGAAAAGGTCTAAATGTAAGGCAGCTAGGAAGCTGTCTTACATTTAGAACTGGCAGAGGATCCGTCAGAAAACACCGTCACCTTAGGGGTTTATTAAGACCAGCATGTAAAACCAGTGTCTATGTTTTAACACTGCATATGATAAATTTGCACCACACACAATGTCAAAGAAACCTGCACATCATATTCTTGTTCTATTTTCATAATAAATTTATATTTTTTAATTTTCATAATTTATATATTTTTGATCTATGCTAAGCCAACAATCAGATAAAGTTAGAATAGACAGTCTAAAGATACTCCAGATTTATCATCCAGAATCATCCAACAGCATTAGTAAATCTGCCCCAATGTGGGTCAGGGGTAAAAAATCAACACTTTATTTTCTGTCCATGCAATAGGTTATTTCCTCTATCTTACTGGGTCATGGGAAGAGGATTGTATGGCAGAGACAGTTCTAAAGAATGAATTTAAGATAGAAGACACATGTCAGCTGTGCATTTTAAAATTATGATGCATCCTTCTTGCACAGATGCACTGTGAATACATTCCAGTAACTCTGGATTCCTTCCAATCCTATATTGTCTTCTCATAATATATGTATTCAAAGAGAGAGTCAGTCATTGTGCCAGTCATATGTTAATTGATACAATTCAAAATGAATTGACTTCAAAACTTCAAGCAAAGAGAAGTATTATCCCATTGAGACCACATTTCTATGTAATCACTAATTAGAGAAGATTCATTTTGTGTTGCTTGAAATCGAGAGAGCAGGTGTTAGCTTCATCTCAGGTTGGAAGGAAAGTCTATCTGGTACCATTTTTATGCAGTTAGTATCATTATTTATAATCTTTGTTTAACAAGCAACAACATATCATCTAGTACACTACACAAGGGTTTAAAAAGAGCATTTGGGCTTCAAGAGCAATGACATGTTGCCCTCTATGCAATGTTTCGTCCTGGCAAAGAAAGAAGCAGCCACTCCAAAAGCACAGCATGCCATTTTTTAATTTACACTTAGGTTTCCCACTTGAAGAGACAAGCCAAAACAAACTAGTCTTCTATAAAAAAGCACCATGGGAAAGAGTTGCCGCCCAACATTAATAATTATCATAAAAAAGTGTAATTTCACTCTCTGCTTTCCAGTGCCTACTCACTGTCTGTCTGGCAGCCTGTTCATTGGGACATGACTGTTTTTGTGCTTATTTGCATAATTCACAGATGTCAACTTTGCTGGCCCACTGTGTCCCCTCTAAATTACAGGCTTTTGTGTTCCATAGAAATCTATTCGCCTCTCTTGCTGTAATTAGAGCTACTGTTGGATTAAAAATTGTTTGGTTAAGATCATAATCATCAGTCTATAAATGATATAGGAATTTTAATTACACACTGAAGATATAATTATTCCCCTCATATTTCTGAATATGGATACATTAGAATAGTTTTTGCCATTTACTGGAAGGTATATAACAATATGTGGGCACTGAATGTTCTGTCTGAGATGAACTGGTTAAATATGTATTCATGTGACCAGTTTTCTTGTAAAACGCCTAGAAAGCAGAGTGAAATGTTGGCTTTATACAATATACAGATATTTCGATAATTGGACAACATTCTCACGTACATCATGGATCTGGGTGTGCATTTTAGAGGTAGACTGAACAAACTTACTACCTATGTTTGTAGGGATGTTCATTCCAAAATGTATCCTCTTACATTTTCATGTGAAAATCACCATTTGTGACAAAAAATAAAAAATAGCGATCCGATAGAATACAAAAATCTACTAATCTATGTATTTACCAAAATATTACAAGTCACGTTAAATTTCTATGACCATATTAAATCACTGCACACAGTGTCAACAGCAAAAGGACTTCTCGTGATCTAAAGAATTACAGTTATAGGAATACATTTACCTTAAAATGCAGCGGGATCTGATTTTGAAGTGAAAGGGAAAGCACAATGTTAATCATGAGATGCAGGAGGCAGTAGCCACCTGAGAACAGGTAGTGTAGGGAACATTTCAGTCTAATGCTGTAGGACTAGAAATTTGGGAAAATGGCATGGCTCTACAGAATACAGATATCTTTTACAATGGTCTAAGGATATTGTCCATTAACAGCAAGTGCCATTAAAGTCTGTATTCAGTTTAAAGGGGTTGTGCACTGCAACAATATGAATGGCCTATCCTCAAGATAGATAGTTGCAATCATTACTGCGCTGCCACTTCAAAGAAGATGGCATACAGCTAATTTTGAAAGGGGAGAAACACTTTCACAAGGACCACTACCTCTTCAAACAGCTGAGAAGTCAATATATGCTTCTATATTGCTTCTGGGAAATGTTCTGTACTCTTCTGATTTCTGCATAATTGGGGGCCCAAATATAAAATCTCATCTGTAGTTCATAATAACACATGCATATTATGTACCAAAAACTCATTCAAGGCAATTCTATATTGTCACTGAAAACTCAAGATAATTGATGGAATAAACAGATGAGCCTTTAAAATAATGACCTCTTAAAGGAGATTAATTGGAATTATGAATCATGGACAATGACATTTAAGATGTCCTCAGAAAAAGAGTTGTTGATAGCTCATAAAATGAGTGTACACAGAATTAGAGAAGACAAAACTGTTCATGCCTTGCCAAACAAACTGCCTTGTACATAATGCAGGGATCCTCTGTTTTTTACTAGAACAATTTACTTTCAAGTTCAGCCAATTTCAACCTTTTCAAATGAAAGGTGAGATCTGTGGCAAAACCGCATCAAATTGGCACCAAAAACTGTAATTGCATTTTGTTTGGGCGCTGTTTGGCTGGAAAAATAAACAGTAAAACCACATGAAAATTCATGCAGATTTTCTGCGCATTCACCCATACACACAGTTTTAAAGGTGCATGCAGGTAAGGCTACTTCACACTAGCGTTGTTTGAATCCGGCGTTCAATCCCGACACCCGAACTGCCCGCCGGATCCGGAAAAACTTGTGAAAACGGATTACATTTGAATCCTGATCAGGATTTTTGATCACAATGAAAAAGTGCATAGGAAAAAATGGATCCGCCATTTATGGACTTTTAACATTTTTTCACATTTTTCGGATTTAACATGCAAAAGCTGGAACCGGTTTGACTGAACACACAGCGTCATTCCGGCGTTAATGCAAGTCAATGGGAAAAAGGCCGGATCCGTCGTTCATTCAAAGTGTTCAGGAATTTTTGGCCGGAGGTAAAAATACAACATGCTACGGTTTTCTGAAAAGCCTGATGAGAGTCAAAAAGACTGAACTGAAGACATCCTGATGCATCCTGAACGGATTGCTCTCCATTCAGAATGCATTAGGATAAAACTGATCAGTTTCTTTTTCCGTATTTGAGGCCCCTAGGACGGAACTCAGCGCCGGAAAAGAAAAAACGCTAGTGTGAAAGTAGCCTAATCCTGTTTAATTTTATGATTTATTTATTTTCTTTTAAATGATAAAATTATGTCCTCCTTAAGATTTCACTGTGGGATTTTTTTGTTTTTAAGTCTGGCACTTAAAAGAAAAAGAACTGCAATATCAAACAAGAATGGAAGAAAAAAATCAGACATTTTTTTTTTCAAATTTCATACAACCTCTTTATTATTTTTATTGTGCACTATATACTGGAAAACTTCTTGTATCACATATGGCTTAATGTCCTATCTTCCAGTATTTTTATAACTTGGCCATCTACATGATCAAAAAGCATAAACCATGTGAGATTTAGTAATTAAAATGAATTACTAAAATGCTGAGGATACTTTGTTACAGAGCATTGTCAGCACCTTTGCAATCTTAAAGAAAAACATTTCCAAGATGAAAGCAAGGGAGGATTTTTTTAGATACTGGTTGCAAGTGAAACATAATCCAGCACAACATTCTGTAATTTCTTTGTGCTTTTTTTTTTCCCCTATATAATTAGTGTGGAGCTCCTCAGTACAACAGGCATATTGTATTTCTAATTCAGTATGATCTGTGCATTGGCCTAGGGGGAATGTATAATATATAATACCAACTTCCTTCCTCTTTCTTGAAAGAACAATCAAGTTCTAAAAGTAGGCATTTTAAGAGACATTAAAGTGTTTCTTGGAGGAAAGTGTGCAGCTCCATAAATCTTTGCTTATCTTTATTTCAGAATGCTTTCTCAAGCAAAGAGTACTAGGTTTAAGCCCTACATAAATCTTTTTGTGTCCTCTGTAAAATTGATTATTGCTGTTTTGAATCTTCCACAATAACATAACAGAAGAATTATGGGATTGTTTAATGGGTTTTTAACTTGAAAGGAATGCTTTATAAGGGGAACTAGCAGCTGTTTTTAAAACATTTACAGTTTGGAGCAGGGCTATTAAACCTACTAAGACAATCTCAGCATTCCTCCTTTTTTTGGATATCAAAACATTAGGCTGAAGCAAACATAGATCAATGAGAAGATAGGAGCTGATTTATTAAAGAATTGCTCTGAAGCTATCATTTGCTGTGCTCCGTGCATTGTCATAAGGGTTTATATTTCACTATCAGGGCAGTAAAGATGCCAACTAAGGCGACTATACCTACATGCATAGTTGGCAGGGCCCGGCTCCAGGTTCATGTGGGGCCCTTGGGCGATAAAGTCTCAGTGGGCCCCTTACACAGTGATAACTCTCTGAGTACAGAAAATATTGTAGATATCACCTGCAGTCCCTATGTAACAGCACAGATAACATACAGTCATGGCTATCTGAGTACAGAAAAGGTAGTAGTGTTACCTGCAGTCCTATTTAAAACCACAGATGACACTAGTGCTAATAATGTGGTAGTGTTCCCTGCAGTATATATGTAAAACCACAGATGACACTATGTGATTATGTGGTAGTGTTACCTACGTCCTTAGTGTGCCTCCCTATGTCTCTCCCACGGACGTCATGCTGGCGGCGCTTCCTCTTTCCTTTTCTTCTTGCCCCGCACAGAACGTCCTGATGCAGCTGCGTCAAGAGAAAGGAACATTGTGGGCATGGTGATGGTAACACACAGGGAGAGACACACACACACAGAGGGAGAGACACGCACACAGAGGGAGAGACACACACACACAGGGAGAGACACACACACACAGAGGGAGAGACACACACACAGAGGGAGAGACACGCACACAGAGGGAGAGACACGCACACAGAGGGAGAGACACGCACACAGAGGGAGAGACACGCACACAGAGGGAGAGACACACACAGGGAGAGACACACACACAGGGAGAGACACACAGAGGGAGAGACACGCACACACAGGGAGAGACACACACACACACAGAGGGAGAGACACACACACGGAGAGACACGCACACAGGGAGAGACACACAGAGGGAGAGACACGCACACAGAGGGAGAGACACGCACACAGAGGGAGAGACACGCACACAGAGGGAGAGACACGCACACAGAGGGAGAGACACGCACACAGAGGGAGAGACACACACACAGGGAGAGACACACAGAGGGAGAGACACGCACACACAGGGAGAGACACACACACTGAGGGAGAGACACACACGGAGAGACACACACAGAGGGAGAGACACACACAGAGGGAGAGACACACACACGGAGAGAGAGACACACACACACACACAGGGAGAGACACACACATGGAGAGACACACGCACACAGAGGGAGAGAGACATACACAGAGGGAAAGACACATATACACAAGGACACACACACTGGGACAGTCAAATACACACAGGAACAGATACATACACACACACACACACACACAGGGACTTACACAAACACACAGGGACGGACACAAACACACAGGGACAGACACACACAAGGACGGACACACGCACACACACACACACACACACACACACAGGGACAGACACACACAAAGGGACGGACACACACACACAGAGACATACATATGGACAGACACCTGTGCAATCGTCAACCAACTTCTATCTAATGTGTGGCCACCTTTAGGGGACATTAAAAGGGAATTCCACCTTTAGTTATGCTCCAACCTTTTGTTGCCTTCTAATATGACTCCCACAGATTCCCAGTACTGAGGGGACATGGACTGGGGTTTAAAAGGGAATTATCAACAGTACCAGAAAGTGGTCTAAACTGTAACCCATTAGGCACTGGCTAGACTGGTGGATGGAGTCTAAGCAATGCCTTTGGCCTCATGCACACTGCCGTTATGCATCCGTTCGTGTATTGGAGACCACAATTTGTGGTCCCCCAATGCACGGGCAATATCCACTGCGGCGGGCCGGACGGATCGGGACCCATTCAACTTCAATGGGTCCGTGATCCGCCCACACCGCAAAAAAAAAAACATATTCAATTTTTTTTGCGGTGGCAGAGGCACGGCCAGAAACACCAAGAAGCACTCCATAGTGCTTCGTGGGGTTCCGAATCCAAGCTTTCGTTCCGCATCTCTGTGATTGCGGACCCATTCAAATGAATGGGTTCCGCATGTGTGATGTGGAGTGCACATGGGCCGTTGGCCATGGGCACACAACGGCTGTGTGCATGAGGCCTAAAACATAAACTCCTATAAGAAAATAATAATCAATAGTACACTTTATTGGCAAAAATTCATAAGAGGAAAATTTCTCTTATAAATCTTTGCCAATAAACTGTATAATTGATTTCATGCGTTCTGGTATTTTCTTATAGGAGTTTATTGTTAGAGATTGCCAGTTCGCAGTGTTCGCCCGCGAACACATGCGATCTGCCATCTTAACTGACAAGTCCGGCAAGGCACAGGTAAGTCCTTACGGGGGCCGGACTTGTCAGTTAAGATGGCAGATCGCATGTGTTCGCGGGCGAACACTGTGAACTGGCCATCACTGTTTATTGTGCTGAGCAAGTTGCAATACATGGTAATTGTCCTCTATTCTATTATTGGTTTGGCTTGCTCCTTTATTTTGGTGTTTGTAACACATATAGCCCCACATTACTGTGTAGACTGTAGTTCACCTGACCTGAATTCTAATAAAACAACTCCAGCTGTTGCTCCAGCCTCCAGGTTTCCTCTTGGGCTCCGCTCGGCTGGCGGCTATGATGTCCTGAATCTTCTTCTGCAGGCTGCAGCTGCGCCTGCTGATCAGCTCCGCCCCCTGTGTCCTCCGAGACGAGTCCAGGCTGTGAGGCTGACATTCTGTGCGCTGCCTGTTGTGCCCAACTGTACTCACGCGCTGTATGCGCATAGAAGCTCAGCCTGGAGAGACCGCGAGAGGGCAGCAAGCAGCAGCACTGCACAAGTCAGTATGTAAAATTTTTTAAAGGAGCCGCACCGCGGAAACAAGTGGGCCCCCTAACTTATAGTAGGCCCGGCACTTGCCCGGGTATGCCGGGTTCTGACGCCGGCCCTGATAGTTGGTATATGTGCTGCTCCCTACCAGCAGCAGAGTCTCTATGTCTGTGCTGCTACTCAGAGCAATGCACAGGAGCAAGATTGACAAGGCCAAGAGAGATGTCCGGTCCTGTCAATCAAAGGGAAGCCTCATGAGCAGTGGCGCCAGCCCCTCACTGCTGAAGAAGTCTGTTTGATGGGTAAATTAATTCATATAAAGTCAAATTTGCTCATCTCTAGTCCCATGTAAGAGAATCAGGATTCCTTTATAATGAAAGGTGTATTCAGTTTGACCAGAAAAATGGGTATGGCAGCTCATTTACCCAAATATATGCCAAAGGGAAGTTTTTGCCATATTTCTATTTAATGGCTATCTATTCAGAAAATCATTAGATGTATTGTGAACGGAGCCTAACAGATGCTGCTAAGCATTCCTTCACCCATGGCAAACGTTCAGTTTTCTACCCTATCCATGTAATCTAAATACAAGATTTTCGCAAACACAATGGCCAGCTCTCATAGGCACACAAGTTCAGTGTCTTCTCAAAGTGCCCACATGAGGGGCACGTCACTGAAAAACTGCTCCACAGCAACGTGTTTTGGATCACATGATCCTTTTTCATAGCTATGTTGGCGTATGTCGGTGGCAGGCTAATAAGTATCAACTCTCACCTCACTCTGGTGGAGTCATTATGTGAACACCATTATAAAATATACAAAATAGCACAAAATATAGCTGAAATACTAAAATATGTGAAATACATTAAAATAGTAGAAAACCTCTAACAGTGGAGTATAAGATCATTCCTTGTGGGGCAGATGTATTATGTAGAAAGATCCAAAGCGTCTCACGATTCAGGAACAGACGCCAATGGTCCCCTCCTCGCTCTCCCAATTTCCTTTAAATGCCAATACATTGAAGAGCTCTTGTATTTCCACTGTGTACATGATCAAAATGTTTTGCTATGTTGGATATATTCGTATTATTCCTATTTTCCATCTTAGAACTTGCAATATGTTACCTGATTCTCTCCTTGAGGCAACGTGTTGTACTGCATACATTTATAAGACTCCATGCTGCACAACGCACAGTATACACCACATATCTCGTATTGCAGTTGATAAACTGTTTTATTTTATATGTATTGCAATCATTGCTATACACAGATACAAGTTTGTACTCCACACTTAAAGCAACCTACTCTACACAACCAAGTAAGTAGATGAAGAATGGCGGGATTTTATGAAACTAGGTGATAATATTGTACCTGGAGCACTTTTAGAAGAAAATCTGCATTCATGCATAATATCTCTTTTAGCCTATAATCTTGATACAGTATAGGTAAATTCCAAGTTAACCATTTGATTCACCTAGTCAAATTGTTCACTGTATGTTGTAACAAAAGGTATATATACTCTCTTTTAACGACCTCGCTATTGTGCTTTTTATTTTTATATGCATGCCTATTTTCTCCATTCATGGCAATCACATGGTTCCAATATTTTGCTAACCTTTTTCTTGGCTCCTTCTAGCCCTTTCTCTATATATTCTTGTTCACACATATTTTTTGTTCCTCCTGTTTGTACAAACTCCTCAGTATTACAGTTCCTTTTTGCTCACATTAGTTCTCCTACTGGGATAGACAAAACAGTGTGTTCAGATGTCAGGAATCAGCCTGCAGGATTGTGTTGCCTGCAGAGCCTCCTTTCGATATGTAGTGGAAGTTTATTACATTTGTACTAGGATCCGCTGACAACTTTAAATCGCAAAAAAAACATCCTGTTTGAGAACCACAGGTTGCATTCATTTTTATTATTTTAGTGTATTTCAGTTATATTTTGTGCTATTTTGTATATTTTAAAATGGTGTGCACATAGTGACTCCACCTGAGTGAGGGAGTGGTTGCTATTTATTGGCCTCCACCCACCTACAGCTGTAGCAGAGTTAACAGTCACATTTCATGAGTTATCAACTCTAGTTAATGTGTTATTACTGTGACTGTTAACTCTGCTACATCTGTACACTAACATGGCTGTAAAAAAGGATCATGTGACTCGAAACATATGCCGTGGAAGTTCTTCAGTAAGTGCCCCTCATGTGTATTGATTCTCTTGGAACAATTCATGATTAGAGATGAGCAAATCAAAGCTGACGAAGTGGAATTCGATCCAAAATTTCAGGAAAAATTCATTCGGCAACAAATGTGAATTTCCTTGCACTTTGTGTGGTAACAAATTTTTCAAAAATTTTTTCCAAAAATGGTGGCTACAATGGCAGCTACAAGTGTGAGGACATGGGGCAAGGAACTCTGGTAAGGCAGGCTGACCCACAATGCCATGCATGCAATCATCAGCAGCCAGCCCTGTGATATCACCACCCTATAAATACGGTGGCCATAGTTAGAGTCAGAACAGTTTCAAGCGTTCTGAGTGCAGGACAGATGTGAGAAGGAGCTAGGGACAGGCAATTGGAAAAACTCATAGTGAAAAAAAAAACTGAAGAAAACGATTTATAAGTGCAGGGAAAGGATAGGAGGAATCATTTCACAGCATCTTGGTGCAGGAAGAGACATCAGAAAGCGCTAGGACAGTGCCAGAAAAGCGATTTAGCAAGTGCAGGGAAAGGATAGGTGGAATCATTTCACAGCATCTTAGTGCAGAGAGAGACATCAAAGGTGCTTGGGACAGTGCCAGAAAAGTGATTTACAAGTGCAGGAAAGATAATTTGGGTATTCAAATAGCCATTATACAGCTCTGTCATTCCAGCAATTTGTTCTTGGGGTGCAAGTTCTATGTTGAAAAGCCTTAGTGGCTAAATATATTTTCAAACAAGAAAAATATATTCTCAGTTCACGTCGGCGGTTATATGTGTTTGAAAGTATACAGAAAAGAAAAAATATACACACTTCACTGGTGCACATATTTGTGGCAAAAGCGTTCAGTGGCCTATTTCATTATAGAAAGAAAAAAATATACAAACTTCAGCTAGTGCATTTATTTCTGCTAAGAGTGTGTTTACTGGCCTATTTCAGTACAAAATATATATAGATTCTCAGTTCACGTCGGCAGTTATATGTGTTGAAAGCATGGTTAGTTGTCAGCAGGGTGGCAGCATTGGGAGGTCGGGAGCCAAAACGTGCCCAGGGTAGACAACCTGCTTTGCAGCAGTCTACCTGCCCGGGAAATACTGGTGCAAGAGGTTCAAGGAAGTAGCGGTGGGTAGCAGTCAGTCAGTGCGGTAGTTAAAGTGCGTTATTTTGTATTTCAGTGACAAAAAGAAAAACACATTCTCAGTTCACATCGGCGGGATTATATGTCTTAAAGCGGTTTAGATGGCCTACAGTATTTCAGGTCCAAAAAGGAAAAATATATACGCATTTCACTTCTGCAGTTATATGTGGTGAATGCGGTTTAATGTCCTATTTCAGTACAAAAAGGAAAAAAATATACGCATTTCATTTCTGCAGTTATATGTGGTGAAAGCGTTCAGTGTCCTATTTCAATACAAAAAGAAAAAAATATATACACACTTCACTGGTGCATTTATTTTCTGCTAAAAGCGTTTACTGCCCTATTTCAATACAAAAAGAAAAATATATACGCATTTCACTTCTGAAGTTATTAATATTTATGGTAAAATCTTTATTGACGTATTCGGTTGAAGAACAAATTGGAATTCAGCGTTCAGCGCTGCGGTTATATGCAGTAAACTCTTTAGTGACGTTTCTTATGAACTTCACGACTCTTCCGGTTCGCAAAGCGATCTTGACGCGTTGTCTTGTCATTTTCTGTATCTACTAGAGGCCTGTTCATGCAGGCAGGTTCCCCCAGAGGTATCGTTGGTCGATTGACACTCTGTCAGTTGTGCCATTCTGTGGCTTCCTCATGCTGCGTCCACCTCCACACTCTGGTGATGTGCCATCTGTGGCCTACTCATGCTGCTATGCCAGCTCCGAGACTCTGTCATTGTGCCACTCTGTGGTCTCCTCCAGATGGTGCTGCTGCTGCCACCTCCAGACTCTGTCAATGTGCCCCTCTGTGGCCTACTCATTGCTGCTGCCACCTCCACACTCGGTCATTGTGATAAATGTGTGGCCTCCTGATTCTGCTGCACCCTCCAGACTCTTGCATTGTGCCGCTCTGTGGCCTACTCATGCTGCTGCCACCCTCCAGACTCTGGTCATTGTGCACTCTGTGGCTACCTCATCGGCCTCCTCCTCCAGACCTGGCATTGTGCCGCTCTGTGGTCTCCTCATGCTGCTGCCACCTGCAGACAGCGGCCATTGTGCCACTTTGTGGGCCTCGCTCATACTGCCCGCCACCTCTGACTCTGTCATTGTGCCACTCGGTGGCCTTCTCAAAATGCTGCCGCTGCCGCCACCTGCAGACTGTCATTGTGCCACTCGGTGGCCTCCTCATACTGCATCCACCTCCAGACCCTGTCATTGGGCCACTCTGTGGTCTCCTCATGCTGCTTTCACCTCACCACTATGTCATAGGTCCACTCTGTGGGACTTCTCATGCTGTTCCCACTCTCCCCACTTCATGACTGGTCCACTATTTTTGCTTTCGGCCTGGCTGATATCATTATTTATTTGACACTTCTTCTGATCTGTCAGAAGAAGGAAAAATTAGACGCTCCAATGGATCCTGTCTGTGTCGCAAACCTAGCGTTGCTGCCATACGCAGAACGCCATATCATGCTGTGGCCATAAGCAGTATTTTATACCACCTGCTGACACATGCAGAAGATTATTCACTGAGCCATATATGATGAACCTTTGGGACAAGCTAAGAAGATTATTTTTGCTGAGCCATATCTGATGAACTTTTGGACAGCTAAGTTCACTTTGTATACCACTTTTGTGAATGTTTCAGGGAGCCCTGACTGGGTCCCTTGTTATAATAACACCATTTCTGTAATGGTCCCCTGAGGATTCGGCTGATGCCAATGAATCGTGTTGGGACAATCGAGTTGATTTTTATTTTTGGAGTCCCCTCTTCCTGTTTCTGTTTCTGTAATACTTGACGAAACTGGGCAGTCACTGTCAATTGGAAGAAGGGGATATCAAGGGTCATCTAGAGTGTGTTTAGGGTAGGTGCAGGGACACACAGGGCTAGCGACCCAGTATCCCTGTCTCTTCAACATCTATTCTTTTCTACCCTCTGTCACTTTTAGATGACATTTATCGCATGGTAGCTAGTGCTGCATTTACCAGGTTTTAGGCTTATATGCTTTTTGATTAAAAAGGAGTTGATTCATGGCCCATATCTTTTTTTTATTTTTTTTATTGACAATTTTTATTGTTTTCTGTTTTTCATAGCAAGGTACATGCTTTTCAAATTTTGAAAAACATAACAAGTGGACGTAAAAGAAAGCAGCAATTACATCCAGAAAATTGTCATGTGTTCAAGTAAACTAACAGGCAATTAGGCCCAACATAGACAGGTATCAGTTGTTTTTCAGACAAAGCATAAATAGAGCAATTAGAACATTTCAGGGCAAACAAGAATATCAAGGATCATAGAGTATGTTTCCTGTGGTGTAAGGGAATGCCAAGCGGGGCAGAAGGATGCCTATAGTAGCACATGAACAGGTGGGCAATTTCATAATAGTATACACTGAACAAGCATATTATACAAATTTCCTATATATTCTCCATGGCGACCCACCTTTAGGAAAGAGGATCTAGAATGTGATTCCCAATGGGAGATTTCTTCTAGCCTATAGATCTGTCTACTTATTAATCCAGTCATCAGTACAGGGGATATCAAGAGGACAGCCAGTGCATAGGTAAGAGTAGTCTGGCAGCCGCTAGCATGAGTGCAATGAGAGACGATTTAGATATACCTATATTACCCATCCCCAGGGATAACAGGGCTAGGTCAGGTGAGCAAGGGGAGGGAGGACTGGCATATCTGGTTGCACATGTTGGATGATCCCATGCCACCAGGGGTTGATATGGTCACAAGACCACCAGATGTGCATAAAGGTACCTTTAGTACGTGACACCTCCAGCAAATATCAGAGGCAGTTGACCTGTACAAACTTGTTTTATCTGGGGTCATGTACCATCTCATAAAATTTTTTTAACTGTTCCCTTGGATGCGTATACACCTAGAAATCTTGTGGGGGAAGATTAAGAGTTTGATAATCTCTTGGGGTGTCAGAGTTCGTTGTAAATCTCTTTCCCAAAGGCCCACAATAGCAGGTTTAGAAGGAAGAGGGTGATTTTAGGTGTCTATATATTTTAGAAATCGTTTTGGAAGGGTATGCCTTACTGCAAAGCATTTCCTCAAACCAGCTTGATTCCCTTGTTTGGGAGGCATTTTTTGACCAGAGAAGTGCTTCCGTCCTGAGGAAATGCAGTAGGGTGGGATTGTGAATTTGAGTGTCAAATAACTTGCATATTTCAGGGTCAGAAAGAACACAGCTTTCATGGTCAAGTAATTGCGAGGCAGGAATTTCAGATGTTCTTATGGTAGTTGGGCAGCTCTCATTTAATTCTTTGGGTGCCAAATCAATAATATCCCTTATAAGCAAAAGAGGGGAAGGAAGTGTAAGACCTTCAGAGCTGGTAGTGAACCGCCTCCAAACCTTTAGGGTATTGTGAGTGAGAGGGTTGGTAGTTGAGCAATGTGATGAGAACGGTCTATCAGTCAGCATAAGAGCCCTAGTGGACGATGGTTGTAGAGCGTTCTCTAATTTTGGCCAGAACTTATGAGTTGGTTCTCTGATTAAATCTAAAGCCCTGGAAAGTTGAATAGCATTTATGTAGGCTTCAGGGTCTGGGAGACCAATACCACCTTTGGATCTAGGCTTAATGTATCAAAGGAGATACGAGGGCTTTTACCTTGCCAAATAAACTTGCGAATAGTTTTATTCAGAGAGGTAAAAAAGGATCTAGGTATTTCAATGGGGAGAACCTGCATCAGATAGGTGAGTTTCGGCATGATCAGGGACATAAAGATGTTCTTCCTGCCAAACCATGAGAGATATTGAGAGTCTAGGGAATCCATCTGGGCTTGCATGGATGCTAGGAGGGGTTTGTAATTTAGTCAGAATAGGTCAGGTAGATGAGGGGATAATTTTTTCTCCTAAATAGGTCAATTGCTGGGTTTGCCAATTAAATGGGGAATTTGCTTGAAGAGAGGAAAGGCTAGCAGGGGAGAGGCCTGGCTGATATCATTATTTATTGGACACTTCTTCTGATCTGTCAGAAGGAAGGAAAAATTAGACGCTCAACGGATCCTGTCTGTGTCGCAAACCTAGCGTTGCTGCCATACGCAGAACGCCATATCATGCTGTGGCCATAAGCAGTATTTTATACCACCTGCTGACACATGCAGAAGATTATTCACTGAGCCATATATGATGAACCTTTGGACAGCTAAGAAGATTATTTTGCTGAGCCATATCTGATGAACTTTTGGACAGCTAAGTACACTTTGTATACCACTTTGTGAATGTTTCAGGGAGCCCTGACTGGGTCCCTTGTTTATAATAACACCATTTCTGTAATGGTCCCCTGAGGATTCGGCTGATGCCAATGAATCGTGTTGGGACAATCGTGTTGATTTTATTTTGGAGTCCCCTCTTCCTGTTTCTGTTTCTGTAATACTTGACGAAACTGGGCAGTCACTGTCAATTGGAAGAAGGGATATCAAGGGTCATCTAGAGTGTGTTTAGGGTAGGTGCAGGGACACACAGGGCTAGCGACCCAGTATCCCTGTCTCTTCAACATCTATTCTTTTCTACCCTCTGTCACTTTTAGATGACATTTATCGCATGGTAGCTAGTGCTGCATTTACCAGGTTTTAGGCTATATGCTTTTTGATTAAAAAGGAGTTGATTCATGGGCCCATATCTTTTTTTTATTTTTTTTATTGACAATTTTTATTGTTTTCTGTTTTTCATAGCAAGGTACATGCTTTTCAAATTTTGAAAAACATAACAAGTGACGTAAAAGAAAGCAGCAATTACATCCAGAAAATTGTCATGTGTTCAAGTAAACTAACAGGCAATTAGGCCCAACATAGACAGGTATCAGTTGTTTTTCAGACAAAAGCATAAATAGAGCAATTAGAACATTTCAGGGCAAACAAGATATCAAGGATCATAGAGTATGTTTCCTGTGGTGTAAGGGAATGCCAAGCGGGGCAGAAGGATCCCTATAGTAGCACATGAACAGGTGGGCAATTTCATAATAGGTATACACTGAACAAGCATATTATACAAATTTCCTATATATTCTCCATGGCGACCCCACCTTTAGGAAAGAGGATCTAGAATGTGATTCCCAATGGGAGATTTCTTCTAGCCTATAGATCTGGTCTAATTTATTAATCCAGTCATCAGTACAGGGGATATCAGAGGACAGCCAGTGCATAGGTAAGAGTAGTCTGGCAGCCGCTAGCATGAGTGCAAAGAGAGACGATTTATATATACCTATATTACCCATCCCCAGGGATAACAGGGCTAGTTCAGGTGTGCAGGGGAGGGAGGACTGGCATATCTGGTTGCACAGTTGGATGATCCCATGCCACCAGGGGTTGATTTGGTCACAAGACCACCAGATGTGCATAAAGGTACCTTTAGATACGTGACACCTCTAGCAAATATCAGAGGCAGTTGACCTGTACAAACATGTTTTATCTGGGGTCTTGTACCATCTCATAAAATTTTTTTAACTGTTCTCTTGGATGCGTATACACCTAGAAATCTTGTGGGGGAAGATTAAGAGTTTGATAATCTCTTGGGGTGTCAGAGTTCGTTGTAAATCTCTTTCCCAAAGGCCCACAATAGCAGGTTTAGGAAGGAAGAGGGTGATTTTAGGTGTCTATATATTTTAGAAATCGTTTTGGAAGGGTATGCCTTACTGCAAAGCATTTCCTCAAACCAGCTTGATTCCCTTGTTTGGGAGGCATTTTTTGACCAGAGAAGTGCTTCCGTCCTGAGGAAATGCAGTAGGGTGGGATTGTGAATTTGAGTGTCAAATAACTTGCATATTTCAGGGTCAGAAAGAACACAGCTTTCATGGTCAAGTAATTGCGAGGCAGGAATTTCAGATGTTCTTATGGTAGTTGGGCAGCTCTCATTTAATTCTTTGGGTGCCAAATCAATAATATCCCTTATAAGCAAAAGAGGGGAAGGAAGTGTAAGACCTTCAGAGCTGGTAGTGAACCGCCTCCAAACCTTTAGGGTATTGTGAGTGAGAGGGTTGGTAGTTGAGCAATGTGATGAGAACGGTCTATCAGTCAGCATAAGAGCCCTAGTGGACGATGGTTGTAGAGCGTTCTCTAATTTTGGCCAGAACTTATGAGATGGTTCTCTGATTAAATCTAAAGCCCTGGAAAGTTGAATAGCATTTATGTAGGCTTCAGGGTCTGGGAGACCAATACCACCTTTGGATCTAGGCTTGGTCAATGTATCAAAGGAGATACGAGGGCTTTTACCTTGCCAAATAAACTTGCGAATAGTTTTATTCAGAGAGGTAAAAAAGGATCTAGGTATTTCAATGGGGAGAACCTGCATCAGATAGGTGAGTTTCGGCATGATCAGGGACATAAAGATGTTCTTCCTGCCAAACCATGAGAGATATTGAGAGTCTAGGGAATCCATCTGGGCTTGCATGGATGCTAGGAGGGGTTTGTAATTTAGTCGGAATAGGTCAGGTAGATGAGGGGATAATTTTACTCCTAAATAGGTCAATTGCTGGGTTTGCCAATTAAATGGGGAATTTGCTTGAAGAGAGGAAAGGCTAGCAGGGGAGAGGCCTATATGAAGCACTTGGGATTTGGAGGAGTTAATCTTGAAATTTGAAAGGGAGCCGAAAAGACTTAGCGTCGTTAGGATCTTGGGCATGGATTTGTGTGGGATAGTGGTGATAATTAACAAGTCATCAGCAAATGCAGCTAACTAGAATTCTTGGGCCCCAACTTTCAAACCTTTAATTTCCCCATTTTGTCTAAGGGCTTGCAGGAGGGATTCCATCACCAGGACGAATAGTATTGGGGAGAGGGGGCATCCTTGTCTCGTCCCATTTCTAATAGAGAAACGAGAGGAGAGTATTCCGTTAACTGACACGGACGCCGAGGAGCAGGTGTACATAGCAAACACTGCATTAATATATTGATCTGGTACTTGAAATTTTGACAGAATCAATCTGATATACATCCAGTCAACTCTGTCAAATGCTTTCTCGGCGTCCGTGCCAATCAGGACCAAGGGGGTGTGTTTTTGCGAGGTATAGTACAAAGCATCTAATATTTTGGTGGTGTTATCTTTCCCCTCCCTTCCTTTTACAAAACCTACTTGGTCCGGATGGATTAGAGCAGGTAGGAAACCCTGCATCCTAGTGGCTAACATCTTAGCTATAAGTTTAAGATCTACATTAAGTAGGGAAATTGGGCGATAGTTGGAGCATAATGTAGGGTCTTTGCCTTCTTTGGGTATTATTGTTATAGTAGCCTTAGTCATATCAGAGGAAAGAGGGAGATTAGACATTGCCAGATTACAGACAGGGAGCAAATGAAGTAACAATATGCTTTTGAAAGTCGAGAAGTAAGATATAGGGAGACCATCTGGTCCAGGGCATTTACCTCTGGGGGTAGATTTAATGGCCACATTTAGTTCCGAAATGGTGAATGGTTTGGCTAGGCATTCCCTTTGTAATACAGTTAAGACTGGGAGGTCGAGAGTGTCCAGGAAGGAGTTAATGTTGGATTCCCTACATAAAGAAGGATTAGGGAGGTCAGGGACTGGGAGATTATAAAGGGAATTATAAAACGACCTAAACTGCTCAGCAATCTCCTCCACCTTAAACACTAGGGTACCCTGTGGAGATCTAAGGGATTGAACATAGCGGGAGTTCCTTCTCTGTTTGATCCTATTCATAACATATTTAGAGGCTTTATTGTCATGAGCAAAAATCTTCTGTTGGGCAGACAAGAAAAACTTGGCTGATCGTTCGTTTAAGAGGTTTTTTAATTGAGCCCTGAGGGAAGATAGTTCCGCCAGTTGTTGGTCTGTCAGGGATTGCTTGTGGGCTTTTTCGGCCAGGTGTATTTTTGACAACAGGTCGCTGAGTTTTTTTTCTGATTCTCTCTTTAAAAAGGAGCAGAGACCAATCAGCCTGCCTCTAATATAGGCCTTGTGAGCGTCCCAGAGGACTTGGGGAGATATCTCAGAGGTATTGTTGATTAGGAAATATTCCTAAAGATAAGAGGATATGAGGGCAGTATGTTTATTATTGTTTAATAGAGATTCATTAACCACTTGCCGCAACTGTAACGCCGAAAGGCGTCATTGCGGCGGCTCCCCCAGGCTACGCTAACGCCGATTGGCGTCATCTCGCGTGAGCCGAGATTTCCTGTGAACGCGCGCACACAGGCGCGCGCGTTCACAGGAACGGAAGGTAAGAGAGTTGATCTCCAGCCTGCCAGCGGCGATCGTTCGCTGGCAGGCTGGAGATGTGATTTTTTTAACCCCTAACAGGTATATTAGACGCTGTTTTGATAACAGCGTCTAATATACCTGCTACCTGGTCCTCTGGTGGTCCCCTTTGTTTGGATCGACCACCAGAGGACACAGGTAGCTCAGTAAAGTAACACCAAGCACCACTACACTACACTACACCCCCCCATCACTTATTAACCCCTTATTAGCCCGTGATCACCCCTGATCACCCCATATAGACTCCCTGATCACCCCCCTGTCATTGATTACCCCCCTGTCATTGATCACACCCCTGTAAAGCTCCATTCAGACGTCCGAATGATTTTTACGGATCCACTGATAGATGGATCGGACTCGCAAAACGCATACGGACGTCTGAATGGAGCCTTACAGGGGCGTGATCAATTACTGTGGTGATCACCCCATATAGACTCCCTGATCACCCCCCTGTCATTGATTACCCCCCTGTCATTGATCACCCCCCTGTAAAGCTCCATTCAGACGTCCGCATGATTTTTACGGATCCACTGATAGATGGATCGGATCCGCAAAACACATACAGGCGTCTCCCTGGAGCCTTCCAGGGGGGGTGATCACCCTATATAGACTCCCTGATCACCCCCCCTGTCATTGATCACCCCCCCTGTCAGGCTGCATTCAGATGTCCGTATGATTTTTACGGATCCACGGATACATGGATCGGATCCGCAAAACACATACGGACATCTGAATGGAGCCTTATAGGGGGGTGATCAATGACAGGGGGGTGATCAATGACAGGGGGGTGATCACCCCATATAGACTCCCTGATCACCCCCCTGTCATTGATCACCCCCCCTGTCATTGATTACCCCCCTGTCATTGATCACACCACTGTAAAGCTCCATTCAGACGTCCGCATGATTTTTACGGATCCACTGATACATGGATCGGATCCGCAAAACGCATACGGACGTCTGAATGGAGCCTTACAGGGGCGTGATCAATGACTGTGGTGATCACCCCATATAGACTCCCTGATCACCCCCCTGTCATTGATTACCCCCCTGTCATTGATAACCCCCTGAAAAGCTCCATTCAGACGTCCGCATGATTCTTACGGATCCACTGATAGATGGATCGGATCCGCAAAACACATACAGGCGTCTCCCTGGAGCCTTCCAGGGGGGGATGATCACCCCATATAGACTCTCTGATCACCCCCCTGTCATTGATCACTCCCCCTGTCATTGATCACCCCCCCTGTCAGGCTGCATTCAGATGTCCGTATGATTTTTACGGATCCACGGATACATGGATCGGATCCACAAAACACATACAGACATCTGAATGGAGCCTTATAGGGGGGTGATCAATGACAGGGGGGTGATCACCCCATATAGACTCCCTGATCACCCCCCTGTCATTGATCACCCCCCCTGTCATTGATCACCCCCCTGTCATTGATCACCCCCCTGTCATTGATCACCCCTCTGTAAGGCTCCATTCAGACATTTTTTTGGCCCAAGTTAGCGGAAATTATTATTTTTTTCTTACAAAGTCTCATATTCCACTAACTTGTGTCAAAAAATAAAATCTCACATGAACTCACCATACCCCTCACGGAATCCAAATGCGTAAAATTTTTTAGACATTTATATTCCAGACTTCTTCTCACGCTTTAGGGCCCCTAGAATGCCAGGGCAGTATAAATACCCCACATGTGACCCCATTTCGGAAAGAAGACACCCCCAGGTATTCCGTGAGGGGCATATTGAGTCCATGAAAGATTGAAATTTTTGTCCCAAGTTAGCGGAAAGGGAGACTTTGTGAGAAAAAAATAAAAAATATCAATTTCCGCTAACTTGTGCCAAAAAAAATAAAACTCTATGAACTCGCCATGCCCCTCATTGAATACCTTGGGGTGTCTTCTTTCCAAAATGGGGTCACATGTGGGGTATTTATACTGCCCTGGCATTCTAGGGGCCCCAAAGCGTGAGAAGGTCTGGTATCCAAATGTCTAAAAATGCCCTCCTAAAAGGAATTTGGGCACCTTTGCGCATATAGGCTGCAAAAAAAGTGTCACACATCTGGTATCGCCGTACTCAGGAGAAGTTGTGGAATGTGTTTTGGGGTGTCATTTTACATATACCCATGCTGGGTGAGGGAAATATCTTGGTCAAATGCCAACTTTGAATAAAAAAATGGGAAAAGTTGTCTTTTGCCAAGATATTTCTCTCACCCAGCATGGGTATATGTAAAATGACACCCCAAAACACATTCCCCAACTTCTCCTGAATACGGCGATACCACATGTGTGACACTTTTTTGCAGCCTAGGTGGGCAAAGGGGCCCATATTCCAAAGAGCACCTTTAGGATTTCACAGGTCATTTACCTACTTACCACACATTAGGGCCCCTGAAAAATGCCAGGGCAGTATAACTACCCCACAAGTGACCCCATTCTGGAAAGGAGACACCCCAAGGTATTCCGTGAGGGGCATGGAGAGTTCCTAGAATTTTTTATTTTTAGTCACAAGTTAGTGGAAAATGATGATTTTATATTTTTTTTTTTCTTACAAAGTCTCATATTCCACTAACTTGTGACAAAAAATAAAAACTTCCATGAACTCACTATACCCATCAGCGAATACCTTGGGGTGTCTTCTTTCCAAAATGGGGTCACTTGTGGGGTAGTTAGACTGCCCTGGCATTCTAGGGGCCCAAATGTGTGGTAAGGAGTTTGAAATCAAATTCTGTAAAAAATGACCAGTGAAATCCGAAAGGTGCTCTTTGGAATATGGGCCCCTTTGCCCACCTAGGCTGCAAAAAAGTGTCACACATGTGGTATCTCCGTATTCAGGAGAAGTTGGGGAATGTGTTTTGGGGTGTCATTTTACATATACCCATGCTGGGTAAGAGAAATATCTTGGCAAAAGACAACTTTTACCATTTTTTTATACAAAGTTGTCTTTTGCCAAGATATTTCTCTCACCCAGCATGGGTATATGTAAAATGACACCCCAAAACACATTCCTCAACTTCTCCTGAATACGGAGATACCACATGTGTGACACTTTTTTGCAGCCTAGGTGGGCAAAGGGGCCCATATTCCAAAGAGCACCTTTCGGATTTCACTGGCCATTTTTTACAGAATTTGATTTCAAACTCCTTACCACACATTTGGGCCCCTAGAATGCCAGGGCAGTATAACTACCCCACAAGTGACCCAATTTTGGAAAGAAGACATCCCAAGGTATTCGCTGATGGGCATAGTGAGTTCATAGAACTTTTTTATTTTTTGTCACAAGTTAGCGGAAAATTATGATTTTTATATTTTTTTTTTTTTCTTACAAAGTCTCATATTCCACTAACTTGTGACAAAAAATAAAAACTTCCATGAACTCACTATGCCCATCAGCGAATACCTTGGGGTGTCTTCTTTCCAAAATGGGGTCACTTGTGGGGTAGTTATACTGCCCTGGCATTCTAGGGGCCCAAATGTGTGGTAAGGAGTTTGAAATCAAATTCTGTAAAAAATGACCAGTGAAATCCGAAAGGTGCTCTTTGGAATATGGGCCCCTTTGCCCACCTAAGCTGCAAAAAAGTGTCACACATGTGGTATCTCCGTATTCAGGAGAAGTTGGGGAATGTGTTTTGGGGTGTCATTTTACATATTCCCATGCTGGGTGAGAGAAATATCTTGGCAAAAGACAACTTTTACCATTTTTTTTATACAAAGTTGTCTTTTGCCAAGATATTTCTCTCACCCAGCATGGGTATATGTAAAATGACACCCCAAAACACATTCCCCAACTTCTCCTGAATATGGAGATACCACATGTGTGACACTTTTTTGCAGCCTAGGTGGGCAAAGGGGCCCATATTCCAAAGAGCACCTTTCGGATTTCACCAGCCATTTTTTACAGAATTTGATTTCAAACTCCTTACCACACATTTGGGCCCCTAGAATGCCAGGGCAGTAAAACTACCCCACAAGTGACCCCATTTTGGAAAGAAGACATCCCAAGATATTCGCTGATGGGCATAGTGAGTTCATGGAAGCTTTTATTTTTTGTCACAAGTTAGTGGAATATGAGACTTTGTAAGAAAAAAAAAATCATCATTTTCCGCTAACTTGTGACAAAAAATAAAAAGTTCTATGAACTCACTATGCCCATCAGCGAATACCTTAGGGTGTCTACTTTCCGAAATGGGGTCATTTGTGGGGTGTTTGTACTGTCTGGCCATTGTAGAACCTCAGGAAACATGACAGGTGCTCAGAAAGTCAGAGCTGCTTCAAAAAGTGGAAATTCACATTTTTGTACCATAGTTTGTAAACGCTATAACTTTTACCCAAACCATTTTTTTTTTACCCAAACATTTTTTTTTAATCAAAGACATGTAGAACAATAAATTTAGAGCAAAATTTATATATGGATCTCGTTTTTTTTTGCAAAATTTTACAACTGAAAGTGAAAAATGTCATTTTTTTGCAAAAAAAATCGTTAAATTTCGATTAATAACAAAAAAAAGTAAAAATGTCAGCAGCAATGAAATACCACCAAATGAAAGCTCTATTAGTGAGAAGAAAAGGAGGTAAAATTCATTTGGGTGGTAAGTTGCATGACCGAGCAATAAACCGCTAAAGTTGTGGAGTGCCGATTTGTAAAAAAGGGCCTGGTCTTTAGGGAGGTATAAACCTGTGGTCCTTAAGTGGTTAAATCTCCAGTTAGGTAGTCTATTGGTTTTTTGGTTTGTGCTAATTTCACAAAAAATCGGGGCGTGGTCAGATAGGGTAATATTACCAATTTTTGGGAATGAACAGAATTGCAGTTTATCTTTTGGAACTAAAATGTAATCAATTCTACTATATGAATTATTAGCAGAATAATAAAAGGAGTAATCAATTGCGTCAGGATTGAAACAGCGCCAAATATCCAAAACTCCCGAGTTATGTATATTCGTATGTAACAACCTAAGAGTTTTCCCTGAGGCTGGGGATTTTTTGGAGGAGGTATCGATTGAAGGGTTCAAGGCTATATTGAAGTCACCCGCCACAATCAGAAAGCCTTCTCTATGTTTCTCTATCAGAGAAAGAACTGGGGTGAGCCAACTGATTTGATCTACATTTGGGGCGTAAATGTTTGCAAAAGTAAACATGGATTGACCTACTTGGCCTATTAGGATTAGATAACGACCATCAGGCTCTTGAACATGGGATTTATACTGAAAAGGGAGCCCTTTACAAAAACCAATGCTGACTCCCCTCGAGGCCGCACCCCCAGCACCACAATGAAACCAGGCAGGGAACTTAGAATGAGAGAGATTGGGGTATTTCCCATGTTTGAAATGTGTCTCCTGCAAAAAGACCACTGAACATTTCTCTCTATGCAGGAGAGAAAAAATCTGACATCTCTTAGAGGGGGATCTCAGACCCTTAACATTGTATGCAACTAATTTAAAGTCTGCCATAGGTTTTAGGGAGGGAGAGAGTTGGGGAGAATCTAAGTGATGTAGTCAAGGAGAAATGACCAACCAGCAACAAGGCAGAGGAGAGAGTGCGGCCACAAGGGGAGTCAAGGAGCTTCCAGTCACCCGGAGGAGCACCAACAAACATGGTCTGGCTATGTGAGGACAACTGTTTACCCGTTTGAGAGAGTATTGGAGTTGGATCCGAGTACCTGTCAAAATAAAAACAATATAGAACAACAAGTAAAACAATGGATAACGACAAAGGATGAGTGACTATTATCCAAACAAAATAGAATATACTAATTGCACCTATCTGGTTAGGCAGAAGCATTTCCCTCTTTAATGCCATTTTTACTGGAATAAAGTGATTCATGTGATAGTAATAAAATAAAATAAAATAACCGGGGATTCAGCATGGTGATGAGAAAAAACATCATAACCTTGCCCACTATAAAACAAGTAGGGGGCAGATGACGAGGGGAAAACTCATCAAAACCCACTGATGGAGGAGATAAAGCGGAGAGCTTAAAGATATGGGTGAGCAAATGAGAATAACTCATATGGTATCTAAGGTAAATAAGGGCCTACTTATACGGGAGGCAACTTAAACGTCACATGATTTCTTAATTTGCAGCGTGGCAAGCCTGACCCTAAGACAGATGGGAAAACTCAAATGAGAAATCCCTACTGTATCAACGTCTAATGCCGAGTGAAGAGTAAAGCGTAGGCAAAGAGAGCGAGAAAATACAAGCTAGGCTCCTCACTCAGTATATAGGATTTAGCCACATGGTAAGCATTGTAATAATAACTTAAAATAAGTAAGTCCCGTATGCTGATTGTCTTGAGCCTCTGATCCTAGGGGGAAGAAAGCAGGTTAGATTATTTATCCACCATGGACAGACATTTGTTGGTGGAGAAGGATTTTCCTCTTCTGCCTCTTTGGGGCTTTGGGGTGCGTAGAGGCTCCCAGGGGGTCACCGTCGGGAGGTCAGGTAAGGAGCTCAGATTCTGGACCATGTCCCAGTTTTCAATAGGCAAAGGAGAGAGCTGGAGGAGGTCATATGCTTTATCCAGATCTGTGAAAGAGTAAATATGGATGCGTCGTCCCTCATGCAGGAAAGATAGACCGAAAGGGAATGTCCACCTGTAAATGATTCTGTGCTGTCGCAGCCAATCTGTGAGAGGCTTCAAAGCTTAGCGCTTTTTGAGAGTAGATTGCGCAAAATTTTGGAAAATGGTGCTATTGTTTTCCTCCCAATCCACAGAGTTAGCATTTCTGGCACTTGCCAGTATGGCTTCTTTTACAGGGAAGTGGAGGAATTTGCAAATTACGTCCCTGGGGGGCTCGTTCGTCTGTGGTTTAGGTCTAAGGGCTCTATGGGCCCGTTCAAGCAGGACCTCATGAGCAGAGTCAGAACCTAGAAGTTTGAGGCATATCTGTATTACCGTTTCAGGAATGTCCACATTTGAGACAGTTTCAGGAATCCCTCTAAAACGTAAATTGTTGCGTCTGCATCTATTTTCTTGGTCCTCCATGGCTGTGTATAGGGAGTTAATGTGAGTTTGAGCTAGCGACAGGCTAGATGACACCTCGCTCTGATGTTGCAGTACTGCGGCCTGGGTTTCCTCCAAAACTTCCACCCTCCGGCCTATGTGTTTAACATCCTCTTTTATTGAGGAGATGTCCATACTAAGGGGGCCCAGGACTTCTGCAAGAGCTTCCTTCAGAAAAGCTCTGGATATGGGCAGACAGTCTGCATCGCTGGGTTCGTCCCCTACCTTATCGCCGCCGGTGGCAGCAGACAGCTGGTGTCCTGAGCGTGGTGTGCCGGGCGCCATCTTGGATTCGCGGTTCACTGCCGCACCGGCTGCTTTTTTAAATAAATTTCTCCATCTCCCCGGCTTGATTCTGGGAGCTATTGTTTTCCAGCTGTTCAGTGGGCTTCTGGCCCCCGATTTTAACCATAGTCGAGTCCAGTAAGCCTATGATAAGGTGCTGTGAGGGTTATGCAGGCAGGAGAGCAGCTTCTCACACTTCCATCCGGCTCAAGGGCAGGCTCCGCCCCCCCCTCGGGCCCACATCTTTTAACTTAGCTTTAATTAAATGTTACGTTTTAATTGCGGTTACCCATTTCTGTGAATTGTTATGATTTGGTAGCCAAAAGCAGGAGTGGGTAGAGACATGCAAATATATGGTTCACATGTCATCTCTGTTTTAGATCCACTCCTGTTTTTTTGACATTAGCAATACTGATAGATTACTGACCAAATGCTGACCGAGTTAAGGCAAATGCTCAACAGACAGGATCCATTTTTTGGGAGGTTATTGTTTTGACGGATCAGTGGAAGGGCAAAATAATCAGTGACGTCAACACAAACTTACTGCTGACACCCTCTCCACTCTGTCAGGGGGGGCAATACTTTTATAAGTGTTTAATAGAACAGGTTCTGTAGACATCTATGTGGAATCAGCTGACTACGGTGTAAAATACGCTAACATCTACCTGTAAGGCTGAGTTGATACTTGAGTAATTTGGTCAGTTTTGGCCCCGTGACTGCCCAAATAAGTGAAGTGTGCAGTGATTCTAAGAGCGATGCCTGTCATGTGCTTGTCATACTGAATCACAGTATTGTTTCACTACCACAGCAGACTCCCTATGCATGTTACTGCAAGGCACAGTGTTCTATACACCCCTATAAAGGCTCTTTGCAGCCTGGAAATAGCATTTTTTTAAACTTGATTCTCCGCGAAATAATTTGGATCGAAGCAAATTTTTCCGGCATACCGGCTGAATTGAATTTTTGAAAAATTTGCACATCTCTATTCATGATGTATGGACTTTTATTGGTGCTGGTTCTTTGTTACTTTTGTATCTAAACACCCTGGCACCCACGATTGCACTTACAGAAGCTCATGAAGCACATGTCCTAGCAGCACACTAGCTATGTAACTGAATATTAGACTAACTTGACATTGATATAGTTAGCTTTTTAGAGCATATTCTTACTATATAAATAAACATTTCAAGTTTACATGATTGCATAGCACCTATTCAGTTCCAGGTATAGTTATTGCAGTAAAGTTCTAGCTATGACAGCCGAATACATTTGACAGTATTTAAACATTCAACTTAATATAAAAATTATTGTCTGCATCCATTCTGAACTCAGTAATGCCATTGCTGAAACATATCAGACAAGTTAATTTGTAGGCAAATTTGTTTGCCGTGTTTGTGGGAGGGGAGGCTGGTTAACGGCCCTATTTAGGGACGTCCTCGGGCCCAAGGAGACGTCAGCACGCTGGCCTTGCAATTCCGGGTCAGTGTGAGGGCGCTCTCGTGGCCACACAGCAGCGGCGTCTCAAGTGCGGGCGATAGGAGCACTTTTCCGGCTGGGGAGCCACGGCAGACTTGGTAGGATTGGGGTAGGTGGGTGCGGGGGTTTACGTCTCGCTTCGGGCTGGTTCACGGGGATGGGTGATGGCGGCACAGCCGGGGGTCAGGTGCCGTACTGAAGGAATGTGTGTTCGCCGTGCATATGATATGGTCGGGCGCAAGATGTACGGAGTCGCAGTGTTGGGGTTCTATCTTTCTGGTTTGGGGGTGGCAGCGTTGGTCCGGTGCTTAGCTACACTTGTATGGTATGATTTTTTTTAACCATTATGTATACGTTTTATTAGGTCCGTGCGTGTTGTCTTGGGTCAAATTGGTGTCATATTGGTGCTACTGCTTGCCAGAGGGTAGGTATGGTCTGGACGGTCGCGTCACTGTAGGGGTGCACTAGCTTTCACTTAGATTATTTGCGGTGGTTGTTTCAGGTAGATCCTACGTAGAAGATCTTACTGGTTGGCGTGGTAGATATGGGTAGTGCTGTCACAAGTCAGGCGGTCACGTCTATAGACACAATTATACGCTAGACCTGTCACGACTACAGGCACAATATTACGAAGTCTGTCACGACCACAGACACGAGTTTACGAGTCCTATCCCGACTACAGGCACGATGTTAAAAGTCCTGTCACGACTACAGGCACAATGTTACAAATCTTGTCACGACTACAGGCACAATATTACTAAGTCTGTCACGACTACAGGCACAATGTTACAAGTCCTGTCACGACTACAGGCACAATTTTACGAAGTCTGTCACGTGTACAGGCACGATGGTATGAAGCCTGTCATGACAACAGGTACGAGGTTTACGTAAGCCGGTCATGTCTACAGGCATTATGGTTCCGGCGGTCCGGTCACTACTACAATGTACAGCGCAGGAGTAATATTAGACCTGACAGGACTATAGCCATGATTATTAGGTGATTGGTTGTGGGTATAGGCACAATATTTTCGATATCCACGTCGCGTCTACTGGCACGATAACGGAAGATGGTCACGTTACAGGCACGAGGTGGCACGGGTTCATTAGAGATTTCACGAGTAGGGGTCTGGTTAAGGTCAGTTACTTTTTTATTTATGTCGTTCATCTTGTTTTAGTTACAAAATTGAGGGAACATCTTTGTTACATGGACAGGACTGGTGCAAGGATTTTTGCCACCCTAGGCAAAAGTAAATTTTGCCGCCCCCTTTACTCTGCCTATTGACCACACCCTTTGACCCGCCCCTTTTTTGTCACCCACCTATTCATACAGACTTTACCCTTCATTGTGGTAAGGCCACGTTTTCTCCCTCCAGCTACATACCGTCTCATCCACAGATCCCTTAAGTGTCATCCACCACAGATCCCCATAAATGTCATCCACAGATCCCCCTAAGTGTCATCCACAGATCTCCACAGTGTCATCAACAGATCCCCTCCCCGCCCAGCGCCGCCTTCTAGTTAATTTATTCACTTCAGTTGGCTCTGTGTAATCTCACACAGGCGAACTGGCAGAGGCATCGTCGAGCGAAGTGTGCCTGTGCAAGATTACGCAGAGGCAAGTGAAGTGAATAAATTAGCTAGGAGGTGGTGCCGCGGGTCGGGGGCCGGCGCCTCCAGCAAGAGTGCGCTCTACGCGGTGGCCTACCTTGCTTATGGGTGGCACCGGCCCTGTACAGGGCCGGTGCAAGGATTTTTGCACACACAAGCGAAGCAACATTTTGGCGCCCCCCCCCCCACAACTCGGTGGGGGTGATGTAAAAAGGAGGGCGTGATGTGACATGGAGGGGGATGAGAAATGTAACATGGAGGGGGGAGAAATGTGACATGGAGGGGGATGAAAAATGTGACATGGAGGGGGATGAGAAATGTGACATGAAGGGGGATGAAAAATGTGACATGGAGGGGGAGAAATGTGACATGGAGGGGGCTGAGAAATGTGACATGGAGGGGGCTGAGAAATGTGACATGGAGGGGGGAGAAATGTGACATGGAGGGGGCTGAGAAATGTGACATGGAGGGGGCTGAGAAATGTGACATGGAGGGGGTTGAAATGTGACATGGAGGGGGTTGAAATGTGACATGGAGGGGGTTGAAATGTGACATGGAGGGGGTTGAAATGTGACATGGAGGGGGTTGAAATGTGACATGGAGAGGGGAGAAATGTGACATGGAGGGGGAGAAATGTGACATGGAGGGGGAGAAATGTGACATGAAGGGGGTTGAAAAATGTAACATGGAGGGGGATGAGAAATGTAACAGGGGGTGATGTGACATCGAGGGGGCTGAGAAATGTGACATGGAGGGGGTTAAAATGTGACATGGAGGGGGTTGAAATGTGACATGGAGGGGGTTGAAATGTGACATGGAGGGGGGAGAAATGTGACATGGAGGGGGAGAAATGTGACATGAAGGGGGGAGAAATGTGACATGGAGGGGGTTGAAAAATGTAACATGGAGGGGAATAAGAAATGTGACATAGGGGGTGATGTGACATGGAGGGAGGAGAAATGTGAAATAGGGGGGTGATGTGACATGGAGGGGGAGAAATGTGACATGGAGGGGAGAAATGTGACATGGAGGGGGGAGAAATGTGACATGGAGGGGGATGAGAAATGTGACATGGAGGGGGATGAGAAATGTGACATGGAGGGGGTTGAAATGTGACATGGAGGGGGGAGAAATGTGACATGGATGGGGGAAAAATGTGACATGGAGGGGGAGCAATGTGACATAGGGGGGTGATGTTACATGGAGGGGGAGAAATGTGACATTTCTCCCCCTCCATGTCACATTTCTCCCCCTCCATGTCACATCACCCCCTGCTTTTTACATCACCCCCTTTGTGTCACATTTCTCCCCCCTCCATGGCACATTTCTCCCCCCCCCCCATGGCACATTTCCCCCCTCTATTAATGTTGTGTAAAAATAAACATTATGCTCCTCACCTGGGCCTGTTCCCGTCTGCAGCAGCTCCTCTTCTCCTCTGTGTGGTCCTGGTATCTTCTCTCTGTGCTCCCCACAAGACTTTGAGGAATTTTCCCACTCAGCCAATCAGTGGCTGCAGCTGTGTCATGTGTCAGACCAGTGATTGGCTCAGCGGGAAATCACTGCCCTGACACGTGACACAGCTGCGGCCACTGATTGGCAGAGTGGGAAAGGTCCTCAAACAACTTGTCAGGACTCGGGAGCCCAGAGAGAGCATATGAGGACCACCACACAGAGGAGAACAGCTGCAGGAGGCCAGCGGCATGCAAGTGATTAATGAAAAAATCTACCACGCTGTTCCTTCTTTGAGGTCTTGCACTATTCCTAAGTTGATGGCGGAGTTGTTGAAGAGGGGTATACCTTTCCCAGAAACAGCTAGGAAAGCAGAACTTTTCCACCTCCTCTCCTCAGAGACTGCAGATCCCAGTCAGGAGACATCTCTTACCCAACTTCGTGCAGTGATCAATTTAATGGCCACGTCCATTTCAGACATTCAGGCTAGGCTGGAGACGGTTGAGAATAGGGATGTTTCATCTAGCTTAGTGGTACAGAGACTTCCAGTGGCCTCAATATCACAAGCTAGGGTTGCTGTTGGTTCAGCTAATTTTCCCTTCATAGCACCATCACATTTTACTCCAGCTAACATCCGTTAGGACATCCTTGAGGGTAAGGATGTTAATTTAGCTTCACTACTTATAGTACCGCATGAGGTCCCTGACAATAAGACTATAGCCTGTGGAGAAGTTTCCATAATTCTCAAATACAAAGATGTAAGACTTAATAGGAAGTTAAATGTTTCTGAATTTGTTCTAGCATTTAGTCTATTTCGTGATATTATCTGTTCAGTCAGTCCACATAGGTGGGAAAAGTTGGACCTTTATTTATATAAGGTGGTGGATTTAGGTAAAAAATACGGGGGTACGTCTTTTTATGACTACCACCGTTCATTTTCAGCTAAAGCAGCAGCTGCTCTTGCACAGTTCCGGCACATATCTGATTGGTCTAATAACGACACAGAGTTGTTTTGCCGCCACTTCGCGGGTCTTAAAGCCCCGGCGTGTGCTACGTGTAATTCTTTCTCGCATACAGCTGAATGGTGTTCCAATCTTAATTTACTGTCAGAAACGGCACAGATTAGGAACGTTCACCTAGAAATAGCAGGGTTGTTTCAGGGGTTGATAAATTGGGCCGGCCGATTTAGTATCTTGGTAGGTCACAAGTTTTTAATAATTTTAATTATACAGGATGTCACTACAGTCAGTGTAGGTTATTACACTTGTGTTCCATATGTTTCAGTGCCCATCCCTGTGTCGCTTGTCCACGGAAGGACAACCACACAGCATGACTAAGCGTGGTAGACACTGAACTACTTAAGTCTCGTTTAAGGGCTCTTTCACACCTGCGTTATTGTCTTCCGGCATAGAGTTCCGTCGTCGGGGCTCTATGCCGGAAGAATCCTGATCAGGATTATCCTAATGCATTCTGAATGGAGAGTAATCCGTTCAGGATGCATCAGGATGTCTTCAGTTCCGGTACGGAACGTTTGTTGGCCGGAGAAAATACCGCAGCATGCTGCGCTTTTTGCTCCGGCCAAAAATCCGGAACACTTGCCGCAAGGCCGGATCCGGAATTAATGCCCATTGGAAGGCATTGATCCGGATCCGGCCTTAAGCTAACCGTCGTTTCGGTGCATTGCCGGAGCCGACATTTAGCTTTTTCAGAGTGGTTACCATGGCTGCCGGGACGCTAAAGTCCTGACAGCCATGGTAAGTGTAGTGGGGAGCGGGGGAGCAGCATACTTACCGTCCGTGCGGCTCCCCGGGCGCTCCAGAGTGACGTCAGGGCGCCCCAAGCGCATGGATCACGTGATCCATGTGATCACGTCATCCATGCGCATGGGGCGCTCTGACGTCATTCTGGAGCGCCCCGGGAGCCGCACGGACTGTAAGTATACCGCTCCCCCGCTCCCCGCTCCTACTATGGCAACCAGGACTTTAATAGCGTCCTGGGTGCCATAGTAACACTGAAAGCATTTGGAAGACGGTTCCGTCTTCAAATGCTTTCAGTACACTTGCGTTTTTCCGGATCCGGCAGGCACCTCCGGCAACGGAAGTGCATGCCGGATCCCAACAACGCAAGTGTGAAAGAGGCCTTAGAGACCATCCTAATCCCTGCTGGGATCTGTATGTAAAAAACTTGGATAGGGGGTCACTCAAAATATCAGGCAAACACTTGGGGATATGTATCCACACTCACTTTATAATACATACATTACACGATAATAAATGCTACATAAAACATGTCATAAAATACAATAAGAAACGATAAAAATAAACCGCTATGTCCCAATGTTTGTTGGGGTAATGACCGCAAGTCCCAAGTGTCTATTAATGGCCGCAATGGGGCTAAAATTGAATAGAGAGTCACTCTTCCATTAATAGATCTAGGTAATACAATATTGTCGATCAGTTGTACATTACCATACCGGACCTTCGGTGAAGTCTCCCGCTTCCAAATGTAGCGTTGTATACAGTTCAGCAGACTGATGCAGCACTATGGTAGACGCTTCCTGCTGTGACCTTCCAGGACCCAGATCTCTCTCTCCCGCCAGCTCAGTGTCCCCATTACATCTCTATTCCTATCAATGTACAAGCTTTTGAAGATGCAAGTAAATTATATATATATATATATATATATATTGTTTTTATTCTCATGTGTGTAAGGTTTTAGAATTTATATATGTATCCTGTTTTATCTAATTGATCCATTTTTAACATTATTCGCAAAAACGCACCGATAACGCACTAAAACCGCATGTGCGTTTTTTACGATTTTATCATTTTAGAGCCTGCATATTATTTATATATTAATTCTGTCTGATTTCATCAGTCCGCTATGAAATATGAAGTGTTTTTTTGATATGAAGGTATATAATACCAAGATAAGTTCCGATTCCTCAACACTAGGTTTTTCCTGCTTTTTGATATATTCCTCACCTGGTTAATCTAATGTCCCAACCCACATGTCTCTAACACGGACACTATATAAAGAGGACATTTCATCCCCACTGTTCAACCACTGAAGAAGGGGCTCATCCCCGAAACGCGTTTGGGAAACAGTGAGGGATTATCCAAGCAGCAGTTGTATTTCATATATGAAAATACCAACAAATCGGACACAGGTGATTTGAAATCTCCGCGCAGAAGCAGAAGACGTCATCAGCGCACGACCAAACAGTGAACCACGTGGGACGCCACGTAAGGTCCTGGAAGGTCACAGCAGGAAGCGTCTACCATAGTGCTGCATCAGTCTGCTGAACTTTATACAACGCTACATTTGGAAGCGGGAGACTTCACCGAAGGTCCGGTATGGTAATGTACAACTGATCGACAATATTGTATTACCTAGATCTATTAATGGAAGAGTGACTCTCTATTCAATTTTAGCCCCATTGCGGCCATTAATAGACACTTGGGACTTGCGGTCATTACCCCAACAGACATTGGGACATAGCGGTTTATTTTTATCGTTTCTTATTGTATTTTATGACATGTTTTATGTAGCATTTATTATCGTGTAATGTATGTATTATAAAGTGAGTGTGGATACATATCCCCAAGTGTTTGCCTGATATTTTGAGTGACCCCCTATCCAAGTTTTTTTCATTTTCTACGTACCAGCAATTGGGAGTGCTGAGGGGTTGTGCACCAATCCAGAAGTGGTACAGTGAGAGAGCCACCATTTGTCTTTTACTGGGATCTGTATGTAGTTGACGGCTTAGAGAATGGTTTCCACACAAATTTGGTTGCGTTACCTCAGTCATCTTATGAGTGTAGGAACCTTCTGTCGGCCCTCAAAGACCCAGGGTCAGTCTCGAAGCTGATTCAGACAGAGTTAGATAAGGGGTATCGGATAGGACCATTGTGTCAGCCTCCTTTTGACTGATGGAGGGTAAGCCCTGTGGGGGTGGTAACCGGAAAATTTTTGAATAAAAAGAGGCTAATATACGATTTGTCAGCGCCACATTCTTTACCTATCCCTAGTCTGAACTTCTTGATGCCATCAGAAGAGTTCTCTATGAAATACTCTTCTGTTGACAAGGCTATCCAGATGATACTCCTTTTTAGGTAAAGGTGCATGGTTGTCAAAAGCAGACGTTACAGACACGTTTAAGTTACTCCCGTTCCAACCTAAGTTATGGGAGTGGCACGGTATTAGGTGGGAAGGTCGGTACTATTTTTCCAATAAGTTAACCTTCAGTTCAAAATCCAGTCCATGGTTATTTGACCAATTTGCTAAGGCCCTGCACTGGATTTTGGCTAACAGGTTCCATGCCAATCATGTCATTCATTACTTGGATGACTTTTTGTTAATCGAACCTCCGTCACAAGTCCCTCGAGACCTGCATACGTTACTTTCCGTGTTCAGGGATCTCAGGGTACCAGTGGCGCCTAATAAGGTGGAGGGCCCTAGCACTTCAATTACCTTTTTGGGTTTGCAGCTAGATACAGTAAAGATGCAGGCTAGTCTTCTGCAAGATAAGTTGTGCAGGATCAGAGATGTGTTCCACAGCTTAGCACATGTTAGGATCACCACGAGGGCAATTCTCCAATCCCTCCTGGGCATGATGAATTTTGAAATGCGTATTATTCCTCAAGGGAGGACGTTTATATCTAGGCTACTGAAGCTGTTTCTTCAGCCACAGATCAAGACAGTTCAGTGTATCTAGATCAACAAGCTATGGCTGATTTACTCATGTGAGACACATTTTTAGCACAGTGGAATGGTATTTCGTTATCTGTTCCTACAGTGTCAAAGCAGTCCCCCTGTGTCTATACAGATGCGGCGTCATCAGTTGGGTTTGCTGCCATAAATGGTTAGCGAGTCCTTGGCCACTTGAGGTAGCAAACATTCCAGGTTTTAGTCAGTCGTCTCCGTTATTCGGGATCTACCCCATAGTGGGGGCGGCACAGGCCTGGGGTAGGCAGTGGATAAATCATACAGTTTTGTTTTTGACAGGTAATACTGTTACTGCAGACATCCTTATGAAGGGGAGATCAGGTTCCATAGAAATCAAGTCGTTTGTTAGAAGGTTTGTTTGGCTGGCACTACAGCATGGGTTTCATTTTGAGTGTACACATATTAGTGGTGATAAGACTGTTGCAGCAGACGCACTTTCCCGGCTTAACTTTCAGCTCTTCTTCCAGTTATTCCCAGAGGGAGACTCCTTGCCGACATCAACTGGTGATGGATTAGCACTGCACCTCACCGCGGCCAGAAGTCTTGTTGCTAAGTTGTTATCCAGCAACACGGTTAAAGCATATAAGACCGCTTGGGGGTTGTTCAACGAGTTTGAGGAAACATACCCACCTGGTGGCACGGGGCACATATCCTATTTAATGGTTTTGTAGCTTTTTGCCACTCTGACCTTAAGCTAGCCCATAGTACTATTAAAGTATACCTTGCTGGCATACAGCATTACTATTATGTTCAACACCCCGATCAGCCGTCTCTTTTTTCAGCGCATCCTATCAAAGCATTGTTAAGAGGAATTCAGAAAGTGACGGCCAAAAGTCATCCTACTCGTCAGCCAGTGTCAGGGCAGATGTTTAGGTCATTACCTGACTTTTTGAAAAACAAACCATTTGGCCATACTGTTAGTTTATTGATTAAAACAGCTATGTATTTAAGTTTCTACGGTTTCCTTAGACCGAGTGAATTTACCCGTTCAGCATTGCCCAAAGCTTTCTTACGAAAAAGTCAGCTTGTGTGGTGGGATTCATGTTATATTTTAACCTTAGAGACGTTAAAAACATCTCAGCCTGGGAAACTAGTAGAGGTAAAATACTTTGCCACAGGTAACAATTGGTGCCCGGTCTTTCATGAGTGGTTAGAGTTAGTCAGGGATGCTCCGGAGGAGTCGCCGTTGTTAGCCATTAATGGTGCCCCCCTTAGTACTCAGACCTTCAGGAAGTACATTCGCATTTTGTTAGTCAATATGGGGGTGAATGCTATGTCGATATCTTGCCACTCTTTCAAAATTGGAGAGGCTTCCGCTGCTTCAAAAAACAACATCCCGGTGCATATCATTAAGAGGTTGGGTTATGTATGATATATTCCAGACCCGCATCATGAAATGTCTCTTGCTTTTCAGAGACTGGTCATGTAATAATTGTCTAAATAAATATTTCTGACCTACGGTCTGATCTTTTTGCCCCCTTTAGGTTGCCATACTACTATAGCAGTTATGGCATAACTCAAGTGCTAGGCATAGCTAGGGTGAGGCAGGTCAGGTACGTTTCTTATAGCCGATCCGACCACAAGTTGTAGGCAAATTTGTTTGCTGTGTTTGTGGGAGGGGAGGCTAGTTAACGGCCCTATTTAGGGATGTCCTTGGGCCCTAGGAGACGTCAGCACGCCGGCTTTTAACCCACCCACCCACACAATCTTATGGTTATTTTATATTAGGGTAGCCCCCTTTAGGTTGCCCTACTACTACAGCAATTATGGCATAACTCAACTGCTAGGCATAGCTAGGGTGAGGCAGGTCAGGTACGTTTCTGATAGCTGATCCGACCAAAACATAATTTCCGCACATCAATTACTGCAACCCCTTATTAACTAATCTTGGATTACCCAAGGAGGTTATGCACCAATCTATCATGACTATATCCTGAATACCAGAGTGATATTTATGTCTATAGTGTATAGGTATTTTTACTCATATTTACCTTAAAGAGGCCATTTATACTACTGATGTCTTCTTACTAACTAGATTTTTATATACACTACTTGCAAAGAGTTACGCTACAGTGATATTATATCATGAAAGTAGGGCATTTAAGTAGAAGCATGCAATGGTGATTTCCTCATCTCAAATAATTAATTGAAATAAAAGTCAACAACAGTGACAAAAAGTATCAATGTCTCAATAACTTGTCATGTGGCCTTGAGCATTAATGACAGCTTGACAACGACGTCTTATTCTGTTCACAAGTCGACTTAATGTCTGCTGAGGCATGTATATACAATAGAAAAAAGATTGGGAATGTATAAGTTCTTGAGTATGGCTCCCAATAATAAATTAATGCAAACCAAATAAAACCAAAGGGGAGAAAGGGAGATAAAAATTATCTTTTACTGGTAATAAAATTGATGAGTTGCACCAGGTAATGACAATCACAAACATAAAACAGGATGCAAAACATATCCAGAACAGAAACCCCGTAGAATGTGACTCAACAGGACCAGTAATCCAATGAAAACTCACTAGTAGGGCACTAGTCACTAGTGATGAGCGGCAGGAGCTATATTCAAATTCACAATATTTCACGAATATTTGGGCCAATATTCATCATATATTCGTGAATTCGAGATTATTTTATTGATTGCGAAAAATCGGCAATGTAATATTCGCGTAATGCGCGCCAAGTACTGTACAGGCTTGGGTCACTTTTGCTACATTTCCCAAGCTGCTAGAAGTTTCCTGAGTTTACTGGAGAAAATGGTTGGCATGGCAGAATATAAAAAATGGCTTTATATGCAGTTAGAGTGCTCCAATATATTTGCGATTGCGCTAATCAACACTAATGATGCGAATATTTTGGCGCAAGATGTCAAACTTCACATTTTAGCAGCTCTGCGTGTATGTATGGACAGCAGAACCTATCACACTACCTAACACCCTGCACTGCAACAGCTACACTATATCAGCATATAACCTACACTGAGTATCTCCCACTAACTATCTGTATTATATATATAAGCTATCTAACTATCTCTCTAATGTAATGAGTGGAAAGCACAGAGCACAGCAATGACACTGCTGTCTCTCTCAGAACTTTAAAAAACTGTAGAAAATGGCTGCTGGGGAGGTTATTATATAGTAAGGGGTAGGCAACTTTCCTATTGGTTGCTAGGGATGTTGCTAAGCTCAGACAAAGACATTGCAGCCTCATTGGCCCACAAGCAAGAAGGGAGGTTACTGAGAAAAAAAAAATCTCGAAAATTCAAAATTACGAATATATATCACTATATTCTAAATATTAATTCTCAAAGTGCCGGTATTTGCGATTAATATTCGTGATTTGAATATTTGCACCGAACACTACTAGTCACATTGCAATGCATAAATTGGAAAGTTTTTACTAATCTTGAAGTGCCTCAACAAAGAATTCTTAATGGATACATACGGTTGCACTGTGTATAGAAGTTCGGGGGGCTGGTTAGCTCCTGTATTAGAAAACACTATCCCTAGTGAACCGTAAATGAGGGAGGGGGGCTAGAAATGCCCTGCCTATCTACACAGACCACCTGCCCCGACAGGGGGACCCCATCCGGATACCTAACCCTAAGCCCGATCGGTATCCCTATCAAACCCTAAAGGCATATCCCAACGTGCCAGGGTATTATACAAAATACATATATAGTGTGTATAGAATGTATGGTACCAAATAAAGCCTTATCAGGCTGAGACACAACAGAATAAAAATAAAGAAAACATACTGTATGTAGAGAGGTCCCCCCAGAGGTCAGTGGAACTTATGTCGAAAAAGAAGGTGCGCCCTTCATCCCAAGCATGTCCGCCAGTGGGTATAGGATGCCACTAGTCCCCACTGATGTGGAGGATTCGCCTGTCAGCATGGTTTGACGTCCGGTGCGGCAAGTTGAAAGGCTGCGCCACGCATGCTTACTGCCAAAAGCCGCCTTTCCAGGCCTGTGAGCGGATCACATGATCTCCGCATCACGTCACATGGGACGCAGTGCAGGGTCACTTGAGGCGGAACTACGATAGTGGAGGAAGGCGTGCCTGGTGCCTAGCAACCAGGACACCTACTACAACAGGATGAAGTATAGGTTGCTACAGATGGGCGTAAAAGAAAATAATGCGCTCCTTGCTATTAAATATCCTTCAAATCAGAAGGGATATAATTAAGAGCTTGTTAGACAGGATGCAATCCATTGTAGCATACTGACAGGGCACTGAGACAAACATATTATAAGAAGGACAGTGTACAGTTGCAAGAAAAAGTATGTGAACCCTTTGGAATGATATGGATTTCTGCACAAATTGGTCATAAAATGTGATCTGATCTTCATCTAAGTCACAACAATAGACAATCACAGTCTGCTTAAACTAATAACACACAAAGAATTAAATGTTACCATGTTTTTATTGAACACAACATGTAAACATTCACAGTGCAGGTGGAAAAAGTATGTGAACCCCTAGACTAATGACATCTCCAAGAGCTAATTGGAGTGAGGTGTCAGCCATCTGGAGTCCAATCAATGAGATGAGATTGGAGGTGTTGGTTACAGTTGTCCTGCCCTATAAAAACACACACCAGTTCTGGGTTTGCTTTTCACAAGAAGCATTGCCTGATGTGAATGATGCCTCGCACAAAAAAGCTCTCAGAAGATCTACCATTAAGAATTGTTGACTTGCATAAAGCTGGAAAGGGTTATAAAAGTATCTCCAAAAGCCTTGCTGTTCATCAGTCCACGGTAAGACAAATTGTCTATAAATGGAGAAAGTTCAGCACTGCTGCTACTCTCCCTAGGAGTAGCCATCCTGTAATGATGACTGCAAGAGCACAGGGCAGACTGCTCAATGAGGTGAAGAAGAATCCTAGAGGGTCAGATAAAGACTTACAAAAGTCTCTGGCATATGCTAACATCCCTGTAAGCTAATCTACGATACATATAACACTAACCAAGAATGGATTTCATGGGAGGATACCACAGAGGAAACCACTGCTGTCCAAAAAAAACATTGCTGCACGTTTACAGTTTGCACAAGAGGACATGGATGTTCCACAGCAGTACTGGCAAAATATTCTGTGGACAGATGAAACCAAAGTTGAGTTGTTTGGAAGAAACACACAACACTATGTGTGGAGAAAAAGAGGCACAGCACACCAACATCAAAACCTCATCCCAACTGTGAAGTATGGTGGTGGGGGCATCATGGTTTGGGGCTGCTTTGCTGCATCAGGGCCTGGACGGATTTCTATCATCAAAGGAAAAATGAATTCCCAAGTTTATCAAGACATTTTGCAGGAGAACTTAAGGCCATCTGTCCACCAGCTGAAGCTCAACAGAAGATGGGTGTTGCAACAGGACAACGACCCAAAGCATAGAAGTAAATCAACAACAGAATGGCTTAAACCGAAGAAAATACGCCTTCTGGAGTAGCCCAGTCAGAGTCCTGACCTCAACTCGATTGAGATGCTGTGGCATGACCTCAAGAAAGCGATTCACACCAGACATCCCAAGAATATTGCTGAACTGAAACAGTTCTGTAAAGAGGAATGGTCAAGAATTACTTCTGACCGTTGTGCACGTCTGATCTGCAACTACAGGAAACGTTTGGTTGAATTTATTGCTGCCAAAGGAGGTTCCACCAGTTATTATATCCAAGGGTTCACAAACTTTTTCCACCTGTACTGTGAATGTTTACATGGTGTGTTCAATAAAAACATGGTAACATTTAGTTCTTTGTGTGTTAATAGTTTAAGCAGACTGTGATTGTCTATTGTTGTGACTTAGATGAAGATCAGATCACATTTTATGACCAATTTGTGCAGAAATCCATATCATTCCAAAGGGTTCACATACTTTTCCTTGCAACTGTATATAGCAATAAATGATAGATACTGGCGCTCCCACTGGCAGTTTGAAAATAACAGAAGTAATGGGGAGCTTAAAATATAACTTTTACTAATATTGTTAAAACATAGCGCCACACACAAATAAATGGTAATAGTGATAAATATGGCTTAAGATATAAGGGACAGTCTTACCATTCCGACGCAACCTTGGTTGGGATCAACCGAGCGTGGTAAGGAGGATGCAACACGGCAGTGAGGCAAACATATTATACAATGGATATATCCCGACATATAAATGCATATAAAAATAAGAAATAAGAGAGTGAACCCCCCTCTTAAAGGAGAAGGGCAAAATTTAACAAAACCAAGTTATACAGTGAGAAACAGAAGTATTTAAACACCCTGCGATTTTGCAAGTTCTCCCACTTAGAAATCATGGAGGGGTCTGAAATTCACATTGTAGGTGCATTCCCACTCTGAGAGACAGAATAAATAAAAAAAATCTGGAAATCACATTGTATGATTTTTAAATAATTTATTTGTCTTGCACTGCTGAACATAAGTATTTGAACACCTGAGAAAATCTGTGTTATTATTTGGTACAGAAGCCTTTGTTTGCAATTACAGAGGTCAAACGTTTCCTGTAGTTCTTGACCAGGTTTGCACACACTGCAACAGGGATTTTGGCCCACTCCTCCACACAGAACTCCTCTAGATCTGTCAGGTTTCAGGGCTGTCGCTGAGCAACACGGAGTTTCAGCTCCCAACAGAGATGTTCTATTGGATTTACTGTAGGTCTGGAGACTGGCTAGGCCACTCCAGAACCTTGGTATGCTTCTTACGGAGCCACTCCTTGGTTATCCTGGCTGTGTGCTTCGGGTCGTTGTCATGTTGGAAGACCCAGCCAGAACCCATCTTCAATGCTCTGACTGAGGTAAGGAGGTTGTTGCTCAAAATCTCACAATAAATGGCCCCATTCATCCTCTCCTTAATACAGTGCAGTCGCCCGGTCCCCTTCCCAGAAAAGCACCCCCAAAGCATGATGTTACCACCCCCATGCTTTCCAGTAGGGATGGGATTGGCAAACTTCAGACGGGCCTGGACATGTGATGACTTTAGCAGGTGAACCTTTCGTGCAATGCATGATTTGAAACCATGACGGTGTAGTGTTCTACCGACTGTGACCTTTAAAACTGTGGTCCCAGCTCTCTTCAGGTCATTGACCAGCTCCTTCTTTGTAGTTCTGGGCTGATTCCTCACCTTTCTTATCATCAGTGATACCCACGAGGTAAGATCTTGCATGGAGCCCCAGTCCAAGGGAGACTGACAGTCATCTTTAGCCTCTTCCATTTTCTAACAATTGCTCCAACAGTTGATCTATTTTCACCAAGCTGCTTGGCAATTTCATGTAGCCCTTTCCAGCCTTGTGGAGGTCCACAATTTTGTATCTGGTGTCTTTTGACAGCTCTTTGGTCTTGCCCATGGTAGTAGTTGGCGTCTGTCTGTGGGGTGGACATGTGTCTTTAAAGAGCTCAGACAGGTGCTACTAAGTTAGATTAATGAGTGGAGTAGAGGTGGACTTTTTAAAGGCACAGTAACAGGTCTTTGAGAGCCAGAATTATTGATGTTTCTCAGGTGTTCAAATACTTATGTTCAGCAGTGCAAGACAAATACATTCTTTAAAAATCATACAATGTGATTTCCTTATTTTTTTAATTTTTTTTATTCTGTCTCTCAGATTGGGAATGCACCTACAATGTGAATTTCAGACCCCTCCATGATTTCAAAGTGGAAGAACTTGCAAAATTGCAGGGTGTTCAAATACTTCTGTTCCTCACTATAAGTAAACAGTAAATAAATAAGCAAATACAGACAACCATTGTCGACTGGGCCACCTATTCCCCTCAGGGATGGTGGGAACCTCTCAAATATGAAACTGCGGAGAAATGATGATAAATATCATGGATGGACATACTAAAGGCTAAGCTCAGATGAAGCCCCTCAATATAGGTACTGGTGGGGTCAAATGAAACAACTAAAGCTAAGCTGCTCATTGAGTCCCAATGGGGCTGTGGTTTTGAGATAATATATCCATCGAGCTTCTCTCTGAAGAAGATCCCTGTCCCAGTTACCTCCCCTCAAAGATGGTTTGCGCATGTCGATACTGATGAAGGAGACACAATCTCTGCCACTGTGAAAAAAATTGGACGTGTTTAGCTATGGATGTGTCCCTCATGTTAGGAATATCATTGAGATGTTCACCCACTCTTCTGCAGAATTCACGGATGGTCTTGCCAATATATTCTTTAGCACATTCACACGTGAGTTGGTGTCATTTACCAGAAGAGTCTGCAGCAAACGGGATGTCATCCTGTTGTAGTAGGCGTCCCGGTTGCTAGGCACCAGGCAAGCCTTCCTCCATTAATGTAGTTCCACATCACGTGACCCCGCGCTGTATACCATGTGATGAACTCGAAGATCTGCTCACAGGCCGGAAAGGCGGCCTTTGGGAGTAAGCGCGCGTGGAGTGGTGTTTATCTTGCCGCACCGGATGCCAAACCTCGCTAACAGGAGAATCCTCCACATCAGTTGGGACTAGTGGCATCCCGCTTGGGATGAGGGGCGCACCTTCTTATTTGACATAAGGTCCACTGACCTCTGGGGGAACCCTCTACATATGTTTACTTTATTTTTATTCTATTGGGTCTACACCCTGTATATGTATTTTGTACAATATCTATAATTATCAATGTTTCCCCTGACGAGTTATCAGACGAAACGTGGCACGTTGGGATATGCCTTTAGGGTTTAATAGGGATACCGCTCGGGCTTAGGGTTAGGTATCGAACGGGGTCGCCCCTGTCGGGGCAGGTTGTCTGTATAGATAGGCAGGGCATTCCTAGCCCCTCTCCCTCATTTAGGGTTCACTAGGGATAGTGTTTCCTGATGCCTATCTAATACAAGAGCTAACCAGCCACCCAAACTTCTATACGCAGTGGAACCGTATGTTTCCATTAAGAATTCTCTGCTGAGGCACTTCGAGATTGGTAAGAACTAGAGTTGAGAAGACACCTGGATGTTCAGGTTCAACGTGTTTGGCCAAACTTCACACAAAATTTCGAGTTTGAATTTTAAGCACTAAAATGGCTGTAAAAATGTCATGGAAAGGGCTAGAGGGCTGCAAATGGCACCAAAATGTGGTTAAGAGCATGGCAAGTGCTCTGCAAACAAATGTGGATAGGGAAATGACTTTAAATAACATAAAATACGTAAAAATAAAAAAATTATAATCTTGATCTAGGAGGACGAGGCCCATATGAAGTAGGAGGTTGAGGAGGCGGTGGATGTGGCAGTTTAGGTGGAAGCAGCGGTGAAGGAGGAGGTAGACTACACTGCTTTTTGGTTTTAAATTTATTTTTATTTTTTTAAATTAGGGTACACCCCAAAAATTGGGAAATATAACCTGTGATAACCCGCTCCAGTTGTGCTAAACACACATTCAGACAATACACTGGCTGCAGGGCAGGCCAGCAACTCCAAGGTGTAAAGGGCATGCTCAGGCCATGTGCCCAATTTGGAGACCCAGAAGTTGAAGGGGGCATACCCATCATTCAGTACGTGTAGGCGTGTGCACACATACTGCTCCACCATGTCGCACGTCCCTGTGATGTCCACAATCCAATTGGATAACTTCTCTATCAACTTTCAATGTTCTTTTATGTGCCTACCACGGTGATTACGGGTGGCGGGGAATCAGGGTTCCAGGCCAGAGAGGGAGCCTGAGAAAAGGATGCCACATCCAAGGGAGGTCAATGGATGAAATTAAATGCAATTGAGTGGAAATGTGGGACAAAGTATTTAAAGCATAAGCTTCCAAATTAAGGAGGAGGCGCGCGGCAATTACCCACTCCCGACTCGGGGAGGTAGTGACGATAAATAACAATACAGGACTCTTAAGATGCCCTGTTATTGAAATGATTAATAAAAAATTATAGGGAATGTCACTGGGGTATTTTGGATTTAGAAATGTTAGCCAGGAGTGGCCCTGCTGCCGCTTTGTTGACTCTACAGTCATGGCCAAAAGTTTTGAGAATGACACAAATATTAGTTTTCACAAAGTTTGCTGCTAAACTGCTTTTAGATCTTTGTTTCAGTTGTTTCTCTGATGTAGTGAAATATAATTACACGCACTTCATACGTTTCAAAGGCTTTTATCGACAATTACATGACATTTATGCAAAGAGTCAGTATTTGCAGTGTTGGCCCTTCTTTTTCAGGACCTCTGCAATTCGACTGGGCATGCTCTCAATCAACTTCTGGGCCAATTCCTGACTGATAGCAACCCATTCTTTCATAATCACTTCTTGGAGTTTGTCAGAATTAGTGGGTTTTTGTTTGTCCACCCGCCTCTTGAGGATTGACCACAAGTTCTCAATGGGATGAAGATCTGGGGAGTTTCCAGGCCATGGACCCAAAATGTGAACGTTTTGGTCCCCGAGCCACTTACTTATCACTTTTGCCTTATGGCACGGTGCTCCATCGTGCTGGAAAATACATTGTTCTTCACCAAACTGTTGTTGGATTGTTGGAAGAAGTTGCTGTTGGAGGGTGTTTTGGTACCATTCTTTATTCATGGCTGTGTTTTGGGGTAAAATTGTGAGTGAGCCCACTCCTTGGATGAGAAGCAACCCCACACATGAATGGTCTCAGGATGCTTTACTGTTGGCATGACACAGGACTGATGGTAGCGCTCACCTTTTCTTCTCCGGACAAGCCTTGTTCCAGATGCCCCAAACAATCGGAAAGAGGCTTCATCGGAGAATATGACTTTGCCCCAGTCCTCAGCAGTCCATTCACCATACTTTCTGCAGAAGATCAATCTGTCCCTGATGTTTTTTTTGGAGAGAAGTGGCTTCTTTGCTGCCCTTATTGACACCAGGCCATCTTCCAAAAGTCTTCGCCTCACTGTGCGTGCAGATGCGCTCACACCTGCCTGCTGCCATTCCTGAGCAAGCTCTGCACTGGTGGCACTCCGATCCCGCAGCTGAATCCTCTTTAGGAGACGATTCTGGCGCTTGCTGGACTTTCTTGGACGCCCTGAAGCCTTCTTAACAAGAATTGAACCTCTTTCATTGAAGCTCTTGATGATCCTATAAATTGTTGATTGAGGTGCAATCTTAGTAGCCACAATATCCTTGCCTGTGAAGCCATTTTTATGCAATGCAATGATGGCTGCACGCGTTTCTTTGCAGGTCACCATGGTTAACAATGGAAGAACAATGATTTCAAGCATCACCCTCCTTTTAACATGTCAAGTCTGCCATTTTAACCCAATCAGCCTGACATAATGATCTCCAGCCTTGTGCTCGTCAACATTCTCACCTGAGTTAACAAGACGATTACTGAAATTATCTCAGCAGGTCCTTTAATGACAGCAATGAAATGCAGTGGAAAGTTTTTTTTGGGATTAAGTTAATTTTCATGGCAAAGAAGGACTATGCAATTCATCTGATCACTCTTCATAACATTCTGGAGTATATGCAAATTGCTATTATAAAAACTTAAGCAGCAACTTATCCAATTTCCAATAATTATGTAATTCTCAAAACTTTTGGCCACGACTGTAGATAACTTCTGCCTGTGACGTCCACAATCCATTTGGATATCTTCTCTATCAACTTTCAATGTTCTTTTCTGAGCCTACCATGTTAATCACGGTTATCGGCGAATCAGGGTTCCAAACCGGAGAGGGAGCATGAGAAAGGGAGACCTAATCCAAGGGAGGTCAATGGCTGCAATGGGATGAAGCGGAAATGTGGGACAAGTTATTAAAGCAGAAGGATCGAATAAAAGGGCCAATTAAAGACGAAATTTTAGAAATTTAAGTCCCTGTCACCTATGCAGATCAGGGGCTTTTCATTGCCAGAAATGGGTAAATGTCACCCACCAATGGAACAGATTATTTTAAAAAATTTCGGTCCCTGTCACCTATGCAGAGCAGGGGTTTATTCACGGCAAAAATTGTAAAATGTCAACCCAAGAATGTAACAGAAAAATTAGTGAAATTTATTAACCTGTCTACTAGGTAGAGCAGGGTTCTTATCAAAGCCAAAAATTGTTCAATGTCACCAAAAATGTAACAGAAAAATTAGTGAAATTTATTAGGCTGTCAACTAGGTAGAGCAAGGGTATATCACAGCCAAAAATAGGTGAATTTAACCCAAAAATGTAACAGCCAAATATATATATATATTTTTTTTACCTGTCTATTTTTTACCTGTCTATTAGATATAGCAGTGGTATATCACACCCAAAAATTTGTGAATTTCACCCAAAAATGTAACAGACAAATTAGTGAATTTTTTTACCTGTCTACTAGGTAGAGCAGTGGTATATCACACCCAAAAATTGTTGAATTTCATCCAAAAATGTAACAGACAAATTAGTGAATTTTTTTACCTGTCTACTAGGTAGAGCAGTGGTATATCACACCCAAAAATTGGTGCATTTCACCGGAAAATTTAACAGACAAATTAGTGAAATGACATAAAATAAAATACGTACAAATAAAATAAAAAAACGTAATTCATGAGGTGGAGGTCCATATGGAGTAGGAGTTTGAGGAAGCGGTGGATGTAGCAGTGTAGGTGGAAGCAGCGGTGGAGGAGGACAAGGTAGCCAACACTGATTTTTGGGTTTAATTTATTTTTTTATATTTTTTTTTATTAGGGTACACTCCAAAAGGGTGTGAAATATCCAAAATACAAGAATGAGCAATTGCGCTGTAGTATAACAATGGCTGGTTAAGGCCGGTATACATGTCTATTCTGCACAAGGTATGGACAAGTCCTGTGGGATCCATGCCTGGTTCATTTTAATGAACGTGAGCTTGTCCACATTGGCTGTGGACAGGCGGCTGCTTTTGTCTGTGATAACGCCCCCTTCCGTGCTAAACACACGTTCAGATAATACGCTGGCTGCAGGGCAGGCCAGCACCTCCAAGGCCTAAAGGGCAAGCTCAGGCCATGTTACCAATTTGGAGACCCAGAAGTTGAAGGGGGCAGACCCGTCATTCAGTACGTGTAGGCGTGTGCACGCATACTGCTCCACCATGCCATGTTGGTGAAATGCAGCCTCCTGCTAAGACGTTCCATATCAGCTGGTGGTGCTGGTTGTTGTGGCATGCTGACAAAGCTTTTCCACATTTCTGAGGTGCTGGCGGTGCCCCAGCTGCGTTGGCGGCCTCTTCCTTCTCCTCTGCCTTCGCCTTGTGCTTCCACTGTGCCCCCGCTGTCAGGTGGGAATGCCACCAGCAGTGCATCTACCAGCGTGCGCTTGTTCACGCGCATCTTACGATCACACTCCAGTGAGGGAATTAAGGATGGTTCATTGTCCTTGTAACGGGGATCCAGCAGCGTGGCCACCCAGTAATCAGCACAAGTTATAATGTGGGCAACTCGGCGGTCGTTGCGGAAACACTGCAGCATGTAATCGCTCATGTGTGCCAGGTTGCCCAGAGGCAACGAAAAGCTGTCCTCTGCGGGAGGTGTATCGTCTGTGTCCTCTGTATCCCCCCAGCCACGCACCAGTGATGGCCATGAGCTGGTCTGGGTGCCACCCTGCTGTGAAAGTAGTTCCTCCTCCTCCAGTTCCTCCTCCTCATCCTCGACCTCGTCATCCTCCAGAACTGTGCCCTGGCTGGACAATTGTGTACCTTGCGTTTGTGGGTGTAGGAACCCACCCTCGGAGCCACTTGTGAATGACTGGCTGGAAACCCTATGAAATGATCCCTCTTCCTCCTCCTGTGCCACATCCTCTTCCATCATCGCCAGCAGCGTTTTTTCAAGGAGGCATAGAAGTGGGATAGTAACGCTGAGAACGGCGTTATCGGCACTGGCCATGTTGGTGGAGTATTCGAAACAGCGCAACAAGGAACACAGGTCTCGGATCAAGGCCCAGTCTTTGGTGGTGAAGTGGTGCTGTTTCGCAAAGCGATTCACCTGTGCGTGCTGCAGCTGAAACTCCAGTATCGCCTGCTGCTGCTCGCACAGTCTGGACAGCATGTGCAAGGTGGAGTTCCACCTTGTGGGCACGTCGCATATGAGGCGGTGAGCGCGAAGGCCGAAGTTACGTTGCATCTTTGACAGGCAAGCAGCAGCAGGGTGAGAACGCCGAAAGAGCGCACAGACGGCCCGCACTTTATGCAGCAGCTCTAACATATTGGGGGAATTTTTAAGGAATCTCTGCACCACCAAATTCAGCACATGCGCCAGACAAGGGATGTGCGTCAAACCGGCTTGTCCCAGAGCTGCTATGAGATTTTGCCCATTATCGCACACCACCAGGCTAGGCTTGAGGCTGACTGGCACCAACCACTCATCGGTCTGTTGTTCAAGGCCCGTCCACAGCTCCTGTGCGGTGTGAGGATTGTCCCCAAACAGATACATTTTAAAACTGCCTGCTGTTGTTTGCCCCTGGCTGTGCTAAAGTTGGTGGTGAAGGTGTTATGCTGACCGGATGAGGAGCTGGTAGAGGATGAGGAAGCGGAGTACGAGGAGGAAGGAACAGGAGGCAAACTGCATTTACCCAGTGTGCTCTGTTATAGAGATATATAACGTCCCTGACCGTGCATACTGGTCCACGTTTTCGTAGTGACGTGCACCTTGCCACAGATGGCGTTGCGCAGTGCATACCTGATTTTGTCCTTCACTGGGTTGTGTACGGAAGGGATGGCACGCCTGGAAAAGTAGTGGTGGCTGGGCACGACGTACTGTGGGACAGCCACCGCCATAAGGCTTTTAAAACTCTCTGTCTCCACCAGACAGAATGACAGCATTTCAAAGGTCAGTATTTTTGAAATGCTGGCATTCAGGGCCAGGGATTGCAGATGAGTAGGGGGGTACTTCCTCTTCCGCTCCAGTGTTTGGGAGATGGAGAGCTGAATGCTTCCGTGGGACATTGTGGAGATGCTTGTTGACCCAGATGGTGGTGTTGCTGGCAGATCCTCTGTTTGCGGGGTGGCAGGTGGCACTGTCACTCCATAATGGATGAAGAGGCGAGACTGCAGCAGAAGAGGAAGCAGGAGGAGCCAGAGACCTTTCTTGGTTTTTGAGGTGTCTACTTCACTGCAGCTCGTGCTTTGCACTTAGATGTCTGGTCATGCAGGTTGTGCTTAGGTTGAGAATGTTTATGCCTCGCTTCTGGCTCTGATTGCACAGCGTGCAAACCACTTGTGTCTTGTCGTCACAAGTCTGAAGAACTGCCACGCCAGGGAACTCCTTGGAGCTGGCTTTGGTGTGCTCGGTCCCTTGCTGTGGTGGGCAGTATCAGGCATACTGTATAGGGGACGGCCGCTCCGCTTTTGCACCCTGCTCCCTCTTCTGCTGTGTTGGTGGCTCTGTGCGACCACCGCCTTTACCTCCGAACTACACAGGTCACTCGCATGACCTTGATTCCATGTGGGGTCGAGGACCTCATTGTCCTCCACATTATCTTCCACCCAGTCTTCACCCCTGCCATCCTTGTCTGTCTGCACACTTTCGAAAGCCCCCGCAGTTGGCACCTGTGTTTCGTCATCATCCGAGACGTGCTGCAATGGTCCTCCCATGTACTCATCTTGAAACATAAGTGGTTGGGCATCGGTGAACTCAATCTCTTCCACTTCTTGGGCAGGACTAGGTGGATGGACCTGGGAAACCCTGCTAACAGAGTCATCAAAAAGCATAAGAGACTGCTGCATGACTTGGGGATCAGACTATTTGGCTGATTTGCAAGGGGGTGAGGTGAAAGACTGATGGACATCGGCTGCAGGTGCCAACTCTGATCTTTCAGCAGGAGACTGGGTGCGAGACAATGTGAAGGAACTGGAGGCACTGTCAGCAACCCAATCTACTATAGTCTGTTCTTGTTCAGGCCTCACCATTTCTTAAATTTAGTATCTTGCCCAAAATTGGTGGTTTTTTTTATAACAGAATAAAATAACAGTATCTAACGTGTATATCTCACAATGACATATGCAGCAAAGGCTGCAAAATTTTATTTTTTGCCCAAAATGGGCGTTTATTTAATACCAGAATAGCACAGCAGTATGTAAAGGGTGTATCTTACAATGACAGATGCAGCAAAGGCTGCAAAATTATTATTTTTTGTCCTAAATGGGTGTTTTTTTTAATAGCAGAATAGAACAACAGTATCTAAAGGGTGTATCTCACAAAGGCATATGCAGCAAAAGGCTGCAAAATTAAGTATTTTTTGCCCTAAATAGGTGTTTTTTTTATAGCAGAATAGAACAACAGTATCTAAAGGGTGTATCTCACAATGACAAACTCAGCAAAGGCTGCAAAATTAGTTTTTTTGCCCTTAACGGGTGTTTTTTTAATAGCAGAATAGAACAACAGTATCTAAAGGGTGGATCTCACACGTACAGATGGAGACAAGGCTGCAAAATTAAGATTTTGCCCAAAATGTGTTTTTTTAATGGCAGAATAGAACAACAGTACCTAAAGGGTGTATCTCACAATGACATATGCAGCAAAGGCTGCAAAATTAAGTTTTTTGCCCTAAATAGGTGTTTTTTTAATAGCAGAATAGAACAACAGTATCTAAAGGGTGTATCTCACACGTACAGATGCAGACAAGGCTGCAAAATTACGATTTTTGCCCTAAATGTGTGCTTTTTTAATGGCAGAATAGAATAACAGTATCTAAAGGGTGTATCTCACAATGACATATGCAGCAAAGGCTGCAAAATTAAGATTTTTGCCCTAAATGGGTGTTTTTTTTAATACCAGAATAGCACAGCAGTATCTAAAGCATGTATCTCACACGTACAGATGCAGACAAGGCCACAAATTAAGATTTTTGCCCAAAATGGGTATTTATTTAATACCAGAATTTCACAGCAGTATGTAAAGGGTGTATCTCACAATGACAGATGCAGCAAAGGCTGCAAAATTAAGATTTTTGCCCTAAATGGGTGTTTTTTTTTATTAGCAGAATAGAACAACAGTATGTAAGGGGTGTATCTCACACGTACAGATGCAGAGAAGGCTGCAAAATTAAGATTTTTGCCCTAAATGTGTATTTTTTTTTATACCAGAATATGACAGCAGTATATAACGTTTGAATTTCACACGTACAGATGCAGACAAGGCCGCAAATTAAGTGTTTTGCCCAAAATGGGTGTTTTTTAAAACCCAGAAAATTATAGTATTTCTAGCTTAAATTGCACACTGACTAAAGCAGCAAAAGCCCCAGATAGAGGGTATTGCAAAAAATGGGTGTTTTTTTAAAACCCTGAAAATTATTGAAGTATTTAAATCTTGTTTTAACAAAAACAAATGCAACAAAGGCTGCAATATTAAGTAATTCTAGCTTAAATTTCACACTGACTAATGCGGCAGATGCCCCAGATGGAGGGTATTGCCAAAAATGTGTGTTTTTTCAAAGCCAGAAAATTATTGAAGTATTTCAAGCTTGCTTTTAACAATCACAGATGCAGCAAAGACTGGAATATTAAGTACTTTGCCCAAAATTGGTGTTTTTTTAATAACATAATATGACAGCAGTATATAACGCTTGAATTTCACACGCACAGATGCAGCAAGGGCTGTAAAATTGAGTATTTTGCCCAAAAAGGTTTTTTTTTAAACCCAGAAAATTATGGCTGTATTTCTAGCTTAAATTGCACACTGACTAATGCGGCAAAAGCCCCAGATGGAGGGTATTGCAAAAAATGAGTGTTTTTGAAAAAAAAACAGAAAATTATTTAAGTATTTAAATCTTGTTTTAACAATAACAGATGCAACAAAGGCTGCAATATTAAGTACTTTGCCCAAAAAGGGTGTTTTTTAATAACAGAATATGACAGCAGTATATAACACTTGAATTTCACACTGCCAGATGCAGACAGGGCCGCAAATTAAGTATTTTGACCAAATTGGGTGTTTTTTAAATAACAGAATATGACAGCAGTATATAATGCTTAATTTCACACGTACAGATGCAACAAGGGCTTTAAAATTGGGTATTTTGCCTAAAAAGGGTGTTTGAAACCCAGAAAATTATAGCTGTATTTCTGGCTTAAATTGCACACTGACTAATGCAGCAGAGGCGCCATATGGAGGATATTGCAAGAAATGGGTGTTTTTTAAAACACAAAATTATTGAAGTATTTAAAGCTTGTTTTAACAATAACAGATGCAGCAAAGGCTGCAATATTAAGTACTTTGCCTAAAAAGGGTGTTTTTTTTAATAACAGAATATTACAGCAGTATGTAACAATTGAATTTCACACTGACAGATGCAGACAAGGCCGCAAATTAAGTATTTTGCCCAAAATGGGTGTTTTTTAAAACCCAGAAAATTATAGCTGTATTTCTAGCTTAAATTGCACACTGACTAATGCGGCAGAGGCCCAAGATGGAGGGTATTGTCAAAAATTGGTGTTTTTTTAAACCCAGATTATTGCAGTATTTCAAGCTTGGATTTCAGTGTCACAAAAGCACATATGCAGTGCTGGTGCACTGAGCTTGCATAAAATGGCCGCCGCCGCCCACCTAACTAACAGACGGATAAAAGTTGTTTTTCTCTGTCACTGGGATCAGGGCAGGGTAAAAAGATTGTGCACTGCACCCACACAACTAAATCTATGTAGATGGCTGAGTTCAATTGTAGTTATGATTCAAGTTTCTTTCCTATTCTCTCCCTCACAGCAGCAGCATCTTCTCCCTACACAAGTAACAGCAGAGTGACGTGCAGCGCAACGTGACTCCAGATTATTTAGAGGCTGGGTCACATGCTGCACTGGCCAATCACAGCCATGCCATTAGTAGGCATGGCTGTGATGGCTTCTAAGGGCACAGAGTTAAACGCTTGTTGATTGGCTGCTCTGCAGCCTTTCAAAAAGCGCCAAGAAATCGCCAAACACCGAACCCGAACCAAACTTTTATTAAAATGTTTGGGTCCGGGGTCCAAAAATCCTAAAGTTAGGTACGAACACAAACTTTACAGTTCGGGTTCGCTCAACCCTAGTAAGAACGTTCCAATTTATGCATCGCAATGTGACTAGTGCCCCACTAGTGAGTTTTCATTGGTTTACTGGTCCCGTTGCACCACATTATACGGGGTTGCTGGTCTAGATATGTTTTGCATCCTGTTTTATGTTTGTGATTGCCATTACCTGGTGCAGTGCATCAATTTTATTATTACCAGTAAAAGTTAAGTTTTATCTCCCTTTCTCCCCTAGGGGTTTATTTGGTCTGATGAGGCATGACATCCCACTTTTCTCGAATGGCGGCCCTCAGGTCATTTTAGGTTCTGGGGTACAGAGTTACTATCCTCTATACAGCAACTCCACTGCTCCCATAGGTTTTCAATGGGATTCAGGTCTGGAGAAAGTGCAGGCCACTCCATTTGCGATACCTCAGTCTCCAGCAGCCGTTCCCTAATGATGCAACCTCGATGAGCTGTCGCATTGTGGTCCATGAAGATGAAATTAGGCCTATGTTGTTAATGCAGAGGCCCAATGACTGGATTAATTATGTTATTTAAGTAATATGGGCTTGTCACTGTTCCATTCACAAAGTGTAGGGCAGTTCTGTATTGACTAGACACACCTGCCCACACTGTAACACCACCAATACCTGTCGCGCCTTGTCCTGTCAATGTGCGGAGGTCTGTCAGACTGGCGGCTGCACATGTCTGACTTCTCTGTTTGTTTTGTTTTGGGTTTGAGCTGGATCCACTCTCCCTCAGGTGTACTTGGTTTGATTGTTAGTGAGGCTATTTATCCCTCCTTCCCCTAGTGGCCTGTGCGGGTTAAAGTTCTTTCCTGTGAGCGCTGGATGTGTGGTGGATCGTCTGCTCCAGCACTGCTCTAGATAAGTCCTCTCCATTATTTCCCATTGTTTCTTTTATCTAGGCCTCTATGGAGACGCTTGCTTCCTCCGGGTTTGAAGAAGCAGGTTGCCTCTTCCCTTTTCCCTACAGCTTAGGGTTTGCCCAGGGTGTATTGGTTTAGGCACGAAGGCATGTGCATATCCACCATTAGGGTATGCCCATGGGCACATCAGTTTAGGGAAAACTTTTAGGGATCGCTAGGAGATGACCCTTTTCTCCCTAGCTTATGGGCCTAGTCATTTGTTCTGTTTGTTTTCCTGTGTTTGTCTATTTTCCCGCTTACCTACCTATCGTGACATTATAACCCGCCAAAAAACTGTCATTTCCCTGCTGTTTGCGAAATGGAGGCTATAGCTGCTTTGATTGATCGCATGCCGGGATTATCGCTGGAGGTTGCTGACCTCCGCAGTTCTGTTGCACTGTGTCAGAATGCTCTGGCGTCTGGCTCCATTGGAGGAAATCAGGTCTGCTTAGAGCCTAAAGTCGCACTTCCTGATAGGTTCTCAGGGGGTGGTGATGACTTTATTTGGTTCAAGGAGTCCTGTCGGTTGTATTTTCGTCTGCGGGCGATTTCATCTGGTGACGAGAATCAAGAGTGGGGATTATTATCTCTCTGCTCAAAGGGGACGCGCAGTCCTGGGCTTTTTCTCTGCCGACCGGTTCACCATCCCTCCGGTCGGTGGATGAATTTTTCAGAGCCTTGCGCTTGATTTATGATGACCCAGACTGGGTCTCTATGGCTGAATCTAAGTTGCGCAGTTTGTTACAGGGAGAACGTACGGCGGAGTCGTATTGTGCGGAATTTAGAAGATGGGCAACTGACTCGGGGTGGAATGATCCTGACAGTTTTGTCAGGGGCTATCTGAGAGGTTGAAAGATGCCCTTGCTTTTCATGAGTATCCCGATTCATTTGAGACGGCCATGTCTTTGGCAGTGCGACTTGATAGACGTCTTAGAGAGAGGTATAAGATTCCTCTGGAGCGGGGGGTCCAGTCTGAAAGTGGATCCATCCCACCTATTCCACGGGGTAATATGACATTTGAATCTGGGGCAGGAGAGGAGCCTATGCAGTTGGGCCAGGGTTCCTTTCGCTCAGGTGATAGGAATTTTGTTTGTGCGTGTCCTTTTCGTAAACCTCAAAGCGGTAATGAAAAACGACGGAGGTATTCACATAAAGAGAAAAAAAAACCTTCCCTGACTCTTGGTAGTGTGAATAGGGAGTCTGAGCAAGCAAATATGCATTCTCCCTGCAATACCCGATTCCTCCTGCCTGCCATGGTGGCTCTAGGTATTTGTTGACAGTGGTGTGGGGGTAAACCTTATTGATTTTCATTTCCTCCAAAATCTTGGTTTTAGAACTAGCACATTAGATAAAGAGATACCAGTGTTTGCTATTGATTCCTCCCCTTTCTCACAAAAGAGCCTTACTCATATCGTTCATGACATTCAGTTAAGGGTAGGTGATTTACATGTTGAGTCCATTTCTTGTTTTGTGATGAAGGGCTTGCCTGCTCAGATGGTTTTAGGTTTACCGTGGTTGATAAAGCATAACCCTACTATTGACTGTCAAACAAGACAAATGAGTACGGACAACTGTCTTTGTGCTTCTATCTCAGGGGTGTCAACTACGGTCCTACCTCAGTTTTTGCGGACGTATTCTCGGAGGGTGGAGCTCAGGAGAATATGATAGTCCGGTCAATCTCATCCCTGGAGCTAAACTGCCCAAATGTCGGCTATACAACCTTTCTCAACCCGAAAGAGAAGCTATGCGGAAGTATATTGCAGAGAGTTTGGCAAAGGGACATATTAGGCCATCTAAGTCCCCTGTGGCCGCCGGCTTCTTTTTCATAAAAAAGAAAGACGGATCACTTAGACCGTGTTTAGATTTCCGGGAATTGAATCTCATTACGGTCCGTGATCCGTATTCCCTTCCTTTGATTTCTGATCTATTTGATAAAATTGTCGGAGCCAAGGTGTTCTCCAAGTTGGATTTAAGAGGAGCTTATAATCTGATCAGAATTAAGGAAGGAGATTAGTGGAAAACGGCCTTCAATACACCCAAAGGTCATTTCGAGAATCCTGTCATGCCCTTTGGTTTAACTAATGCGCCAACGGTCTTTCAGCGATTTATTAATAATATTTTCCATCATTTAGTGGGAAGGTTAATTGTTATTTACCTTGATGACATACTAATTTACTCACCCGATTTGGAGACCTATAAGGATCACGTGAGACAGGTGTTGTCGATCCTTTGGGAGAATAAATTGTATGCAAAATTAGAAAAATGTGTATTTGATGTCCAGGAGCTACCGTTTTTGGGATACCTGCTTTCTGATTCTGGTTTTTGTATGGACCCCCAAAAAGTCCAGGCGGTACTGGAATGGGACCGGCCTGAGAATCAGAAAGCTCTGATGCGGTTTTTGGGTTTTACCAATCACTACAGAAAATTCATCTTGAATTATTCCACCATTGTAAAACCTTTGACAGATATGACTAAAAAAAGCGCCGACTTCTCTGTCTGGTCGGATGCGGCATTACAGGCTTTTTCTAATATTAAGAAATGGTTTGCGTCTGCTCCCATTATGATGCAACCTGATGTGTCTCAACCGTTCGTCGTGGAGGTTGATGCATCAGAAGTAGGGGTCCATCTCCTAGCAAATTACGTACGTGTGCTTTTTTCTCCAAGAAACTCTCGGCCGCTGAAAGAAATTATGAGGTAGGAGATAGAGAATTACTGCCCATCAAATTTGCCTTTGAGGAATGGCATCATTGGTTGGAAGGGGCTACTCATCCTATTACGGTATATACTGACCACAAGAATTTGGCTTACCTGCAGTCTGCTAAGCGCCTGCATCCTAGACAGGCTGGATGGTCACTGTTTTTTACTAGGTTCAATTTTGTGGTCACCTTTCGCCCTGGGGTTAAAAACGTCAAGGCAGATGCGTTGTCACATGGTTTTCCTGGGGGGAGTGATTCGGAGGATCCCGCTCCAATTTTGGCTGATGGGGTGGTCTGATGGGGTGGTGGGTTCCACTCTGTACCCTGAGTTGGAGATGGAGGTGTTGGGGGCCCAGGAGGAGGCTCCTGATTCTAGTCCTCCAGACAAGTTGTTTGTTCCTGCTGAACTGCAATACAAGGTGTTCAAGGAACATCATGATACGGTCCTTGCGGGATATCCTGGAAGCAAATCCGCCATAGATCTAATTTCTTTGAGATTCTGGTGGCCAGGGTTGCTCAAGGGTGTGGAGGGTTATGTGGCAGCTTGTGAGACCTGTGCACGTGCAAAGGTGGCTCACAGTCGGCCTTCAGGATCCCTTCTTCCTTTGTCCATCCCGTCTCGTCCTTGGACGCATTTGTCCATGGACTTTATTACCGATTTACCGAGTTCCTCTGGGAAAATTGAGATTTTGGTGGTAGTGGACTGCTTCAGTAATATGGTCCACTTTGTACCGTTACCTAGCTTGCCAAATGCCAAAACTCTCGCTCAGGTTTTTATCGATAACATTGTGAAACTACATGGCATTCCCTCTGATGTGGTGACTGATCGGTGGACGCAATTTGTTTCCAGGTTTTAAAGAGCTTTCTGCTCTTGTCTGGGAATTCAACTGTCTTTCTCTTTGACTTTTCATCCCAAGTCGAATGGTCAGACAGAGCGCACTAACCAAAACCTGGAGACCTATTTGAGGTGTTTTGTTGCCGAGAAACAGGATGACTGGTCCTCGTTCTTGTCTGTAGCCAAATTTGCCTTGAATAACCGTAGACAGGAGTCCACTGATAAGTCACAATTTTTTGGCGCATATGGTTTTCACCCACAGTTTGGTACTTTTTCTAGGACTGGATCTTCTGGGATGCCAGAGGAGGAGAGATTCTCTTCCGCCTTGTCATCTAGCTGGTGGAGGATCCAAGTTAATTTGGAAAAGATGGGTGAAAGATATAAACGGGTGGCTGACAGGAGAAGTATGATTGGTTCCGGACCTGTGTGTGGGTGATTTGGTGTGGTTGTCCACTAAAAACATTAAGCTGAAGGTACCATCTTGGAAATTGGGTCCAAGATTTATTGGCCCTTACAAAATCTCTGCTATTGTCAACCCGGTGGCGTTTCGTCTGGATCTTCAGCAGACCTGGAAGATCCATAATGTGTTTCACAGGTCTTTATTGAAGAAATAAGTGGAACCTGTGGAACCATCTCCATTGCCACCTCCCCCTGTCCTGGTGGATGGCAATTTGGATTTTGAGATCTCTAGGATTCTCGACTTACGTGTTCTCCGGGGTTCCCTTTAATACCTGGTGCACTGGAAGGGATACGGTCCCGAAAAAAGAATGTGGGTTCGGCTACTGATGTTAGTGCTAGACACCTGGTGAAGGCCTTTCACAGGGCACACCTGGATAAAGTTGGTCCGGGGTGTCCGGAGGTCACCCGTAGAAAGGGGGGTACTGTCATGCCTTGACCTGTGAATGTGCGGAGGTCTGTCAGACTGGCTGCACATGTCTGACTTCTCTGTTTGTTTTGGTTTGGGTTTGAGCTGGATCCACCTTCCCTTAGGTGTACTGGGTTTGATTGCTAGTGAGACTATTTATCCCTCCTTCCCCCAGTGGCCTGTGCGGGTTATAGTTCTTTCCTGTGAGCTCTGGATGTGTGGTGGATCGTCTGCTCCAGCTCTGCTATAGATAAGTCCTCTCTGTTATTTCCCATTGTGTCTTTTATCTAGGCCTCTAGGGAGACGCTTGCTTCCTCCGGCCTTGAAGAAGCAGGTTGCTTCTTCCCTTTTCCCTACAGCTTAGGGTTTGCCCAGGGTGTATAGGTTTAGGCACGAGGGAATGTGCATATCCACCATTAGGGTATGCCCATGGGCACAGCAGGTTAGGGAAAACTTTTAGGGATCGCTAGGAGGTGACCATTTTCTCCCTAGCTTTTGGGCCTAGTCATTTGTTCTGTTTGTTTTCCTGTGTTTGGCTATTTCCCCGCTTACCTACCTATCGTGACACTACCAAAGGCTTTTCCGGTGACAAGAGTTAGCACTCTCCTAGACATCTACAACACCGTTGGCCATCATTTCTGCTCAGCGTGAATCGACTTTTATCAGTGAACAGCACTGAGGCCCACTGGTCCCTCGTCCAATGTAGATACTACCTGGCCCATGCAAGATGATGTAGACCATGCTGATGTAAACAGTTTCGAATGGTATGACGTGACACTTGGGTGCCTCTAAATGTACCTGGAGTTGTGTGGCATTCATTATCCAGTTCTGGAGGGCATTGTTCACAATGAATCGGTGATCAGTGTGGGATGTGGCCAAAGGACGTCAAATTCTATGGCTTTCTGTGACTCTTTCAGTCTCTCTATATCTCTGTTGCAACCTGCTAATGATACTCTGTGACATTCTAAGCTCAGTGACCACTTCTGTCTTAGAACATCCTGCTTGAAGCCTCGCAATGGCGAGGTACTGTTGATCAATTGTTAGGTGTTGTCTTTGTCTCATGATTTCAAAATATGAGCAGCATGATGATGAGGACTGTTTAAATATGAATTTTAATTGAACCAGGAAATTTATTGGGCTATTCATGGATAAAACACCTGTTGTGAATTTTGCCATTAAGCTCCTTGTTAGAGAACTGCACGTTGTGCAAAAAGTACTGAGACATTGAACAGTTAGACATGTGCATTCAAAAGTTTAGAGAAGGTTACATTAAGTTCACCTCTAAGGGTGCATTTTAAGTTTATCCTGAAATTTCACCCACTTGCCAAATATCCCTAACTTTTTGTGAGTAGTATATGTATATATATACAGTCAGGTCCATAAATATTGGGACATCGACACAATTCTAACATTTTTGGCTCTATACACCACCACAATGGATTTGAAATGAAACGAACAAGATGTGCTTTAACTGCAGACTGTCAGCTTTAATTTAAGGGTATTTACATCCAAATCAGGTGAACAGTGTAGGAATTATAACAGTTTGCATATGTGCCTCCCACTTGTTAAGGGACCAAAAGTAATGGGACATAATAATAATAATCATAAATCAAACTTTCACTTTTTAATACTTGGTTGCAAATCCTTTGCAGTCAATTACAGCCTGAAGTCTGGAACGCATAGACATCACCAGATGCTGGGTTTCATCCCTGGCAATGACCTGCCAGGCCTCTATTGCAACTGCCTTCAGTTCCTGCTTGTTCTTGGGGCATTTTCCCTTCATTTTTTTCTTCAGCAAGTGAAATGCGTGCTCAATCGGATTCAGGTCAGGTGATTGACTTGGCCATTGCATAACATTCCACTTCTTTCCCTTAAAAAACTCTTTGGTTGCTTTTGCAGTATGATTTGGATCATTGTCCATCTGCACTGTGAAGCACCGTCCAATGAGTTCTGAAGCATTTGGCTGAATATGAGCAGATAATATTGCCCGAAACACTTCAAAATTCATCCTGCTGCTTTTGTCAGCAGTCACATCATCAATAAATACAAGACAACCAGTTCCGTTGGCAGCCATACATGCCCACACCATGACATTACAACCACCTTCACTGATGAGGTGGTATGCTTAGGATCATGAGCAGTTCCTTTCCTTCTCCATACTTATCTCTTCCCTCTGGTACAAGTTGATCTTGGTCTCATCTGTACATAGGATGTTGTTCCAGAACTGTAAAGGCTTTTTTAGATGTCGTTTGGCAAACTGTAATCTGGCCTTCCTGTTTTTGAGGCTCACCAATGGTTTACATCTTGTGGTGAACCCTCTGTATTCACTCTGGTGATGTCTTCTCTTGATTGTTGACTTTGACACACATACACCTACCTCCTGAAGAGTGTTCTTGATCTGGCCAACTGTTGTGAAGGGTGTTTTCTTTACCAGGGAAATATTTCTTCTGTAATCCACCACATTTGTTTTCCGTGGTCTTCCAGGTCTTTTGGTGTTGTTAAGCTCACCGATGCGTTCCTTCTTTTTAAGAATGTTCCAAACAGTTGTTTTGGCCACGCCTAATGTTTTTGCTATCTCTCTGATGGGTTTGTTTTGTTTTTTTCAGCCTAATGATGGCTTGCTCCACTGATAGTGACAGCTCTTTGGATCTCATCTTGAGATTTGACAGCAACAGATTCCAAATGCAAATAGCACACTTGAAATGAACTCTGGACCTTTTATCTGCTCATTGTAATTGGGATAATGAGGGAATAACAGACACCTGGCCATGGAACTGCTGAGAAGCCAATTGTCCCATTACTTTTGGTCCCTTTACAAGTGGGAGGCACATATGCAAGCTGTTGTAATTCCTACACTGTTCACCTGATTTGGATGTAAATACCCTCAAATTAAAGCTGACAGTCTGCAGTTAAATCACATTTTGTTCATTTCATTTCAAATCCATTGTGGTGGTGTATAGAGCCAAAAATGTTAGAATTGTGTCGATGTCCCAATATTTATGGACCTTACTGTGTGTATATATATATATATATATATATATATATTTATATATATTTTTTCTTTGCCCTACACATACACACCCTACTGTAAGCATCTTATGTCTTAAGTATTGAAATCCATATTTGAGACAGAAAACTAAAATTCAAAAGGCTGTGGATGTTGAGAAGGTTGGGTTCTGCCCAGCTCAACTTGATTGACAGTTGTCTCCTTATTTAAGCTTATTTAAATATAAGAAGATACATGTCAATCAAGCTGAGGTAGGAGGGGCAAAGTCATTGCCCCGACCGTCGCCCCCCTCCCCGTAACTCCGCAATATTTGCGGCTCCTTTTTAAATGCTGCAGTGTTTCAGCTCAAAATGTGAGGGGAAATTTTGGGATTTTATGCGGCTTATGGTTTGGGTAACATGAATCTCTTGACAGATTCACTTCAACAACAACAGTTTTCTCAATGATGTTGTCAGGCAACAAATTCCTTAGCAACCAATCTCTCACATTATTCAAATCTAAACAGAACAAAAGATTGCTCCAGCACTGCCGCATGTAAAATCAGGTTCTTTTTTTCTCTGCAGGACACATAAGCAGATTAAATGTTGATGCATTTCAGGCTACACTAGCCCTTTGTCAAAATGACAAAGGGGTAGTGTAGCCTGAAATGCATCAACATTTTATCTGCTTTTGTATCCTGCAAAGAAATAAAGAACTAGAAAAAAGTTACAAAGAGCTTGTGTGGCCTAAAATGCATCAACATTTTACATGCTTTTGTATCCTGCAAAGAAATAAAGAACTCAGTTTTAATGCGGCAGTGCTAGAGCAATCATTTGTTCTGTTTAAATTGGAGTTCCATCTCACAGTGCACGCTGGCTTGCAAGTGTTTCCAAAACTCCTGTGAAGTGGAGCTGGTAAAGGTTATTCCCTATTTTGTATTACTCAAATCCTGTATCACAGAGCAAAAATATTTATGAATTGAAGGCCGAGAAGGAAAGAATTTCTGGAAGGACTTCCAATTTCTCCCTATTTCTTCCATATTAATAGGATCATATTCAGGGGTGTACTTAGTCTTTCTGCTGCCTGAGGCTAAAATTGAAATGGTGCCTTACCACCCCCCATGCCAAATTCTCAATCCAACCCCTCCCCCAGCCTACTGCTAAAGACATATTTAGATGAACATTAAATAAATTAACCTGAGATGAGTCCTGTCCCTGAGATGAGACAGTACTAGTCTAAGTTTAATTTGCATATGTATCGAATTGTTTTTTTTACACACTAAAAGCACACAGAGCTATGGGGACTGGGTATTGTGGCTGTGATAGTGGCCATCTAGCAACCCATGTCCTCAGCTCTATACCCAAAATCCAGTTGACAGGTTCCCTTTAAATACAGCACTACAAAAAATACAGGGTAATACAGCAGTACATACCTCTTACATCCAGTGATGTCTCCTCTAATGTCTTCTCCCGGTGATGTCATTGCAACCTCATATGCCATTCTACTGCCTCAAAGGCTTCAGGTCTACTGGTCAAGAACTACACTGAACAAAAATATAAACATCCACCCAATATGTGCCAATGTTGTTTCATAATTTTGGCTATTTCAGCACTCTGTTCAGTATAGGTATATATATAAAAGGAATTCTGGGCTGTCTATTCTTAGATTTCTGGTTAGCCAAAGTGGTCTTCCTTTCCAATGTGCAGACTGTATCCTTATGTTCTTGTAGCAGTTTGTATGGATATCCCCTTTTCAAAAATGTATTAATCATTGTGTCTATAGTAGTATCAAAGCTGTTTTGTATGGATTCTATAAGTTTCACTCTGAGAAACTGTGAATATTGGAGATGTCTTACCATCTTTCTAGGGTGACTGCTACTATAGGATAAAATGGTGTTTTTGTCAGTAGGTTTGGTATATACAGTTGCAAGAAAAAGTATGTGAACCCTTTGGAATGATATAGATATCTGCACAAATTGGTCATAAAATGTGATCTGATCTTCATCTAAGTCACAACAATAGACAATCACAGTCTGCTTAAACTAATAACACACAAAGAATTAAATGTTACCATGTTTTTATTGAACACACCATGTAAACATTCACAGTGCAGGTGGAAAAAGTATGTGAATCCTTGGATTTAATAACTGGTTGAACCTCCTTTGGCAGCAATAACTTCAACCAAACATTTCCTGTAGTTGCAGATCAGACGTACACAGCGGTCAGGAGTAAATCTTGACCATTCCTCTTTACAGAACTGTTTCAGTTCAGCAATATTCTTGGGATGTCTGGTGTGAATCGCTTTCTTGAGGTCATGCCACAGCATCTCAATCGGGTTGAGGTCCGGACTCTGACTGGGCCACTCCAGAAAGCGTATTTTCTTCTGTTTAAGCCATTCTGTTGTTGATTTACTTCTATGCTTTGGGTCGTTGTCCTGTTGCAACACCCATCTTCTGTTGAGCTTCAGCTGGTGGACAGATGGCCTTAAGTTCTTCTGCAAAATGTCTTGATAAACTTGTGAATTCATTTTTCCTTCGATGATAGCAATCCGTCCAGGCCCTGACACAGCAAAGCAGCCCCAAACCATGATGCCCCAACCACCATACTTCACAGTTGGGATGAGGTTTTGATGTTGATGTGCTGTGCCTCTTTCTCCACACATAGTGTTGTGTGTTTCTTCCAAACACTCAACTTTGGTTTCATCTGTCCACAGAATATTTTGCCAGTACTGCTGTGGAACATCCAGGTGCTCTTGTGCAAACTGTAAACGTGCAGCAATATTTTTTTTGGACAGCAGTGGCTTCCTCTGTGGTATCCTCCCATGAAATCGATTCTTGTTTAGTGTTTTTCATATCGTAGAATCGATAACAGGGATGTTAGCATATGCCAGAGACTTTTGTTAGTCTTTAGCTGACACTCTAGGATTCACCTTCACCTCATTGAGCAGTCTGCTCTGTGCTCTTGCAGTCATCTTTACAGGACAGCCACTTCTAGGGAGAGTAGCAGCAGTGCTGAACTTTTTCCATTTATAGACAATTTGTCTTACCGTGGACTGATGAACAGCAAGACTTTTGGAGATACTTTTCTAACCATTTCCAGCTTTATGCAAGTCAACAATTCTTAATTGTAGGTCTTCTAAGAGCTCTTTTGTGCGAGGCATCATTCACATCAGGCAATGCTTCTTGTGAAAAGCAAACCCAGAACTGGTGTGTGTTTTTTATAGGGCAGGGCAGCTGTAACCAACACCTCCAATCTCATCTAATTGATTGGACTCCAGTTGGCTGACACCTCACTCCAATTAGCTCTTGGAGATGTCATTAGTCTAGGGGTTCACATACTTTTTCCACCTGCACTGTGAATGTTTACATGGTGTGTTCAATAAAAACATGGTAACATTTAATTCTTTGTGTGTTATTAGTTTAAGCAGACTGTGATTGTCTATTGTTGTGACTTAGATGAAGATCAGATCACATTTTATGACCGATTTGTGCAGAAATCCATATCATTCCAAAGGGTTCACATACTTTTTCTTGCAACTGTAATTGAGTATGTAGTCTGCCATTGGATAAGACCACTCTGGTGTCCAGGAATTGCATTTCATCAGTAGATTGTACCAAAGTAAATTGCAATGCAACATCAAAATCATTCAAAAATATTTGAAAATTCTGTAGTTCAGTCTCGCTACCAGTCCATATGAGGAAGACGTCATCTATGTATCTCCACCACCGCAATACATATCTGAAGTGATGGGACACATAGCTGACGTCCTCCTCAAAACAACACATAAAGATGTTTGCGTACGTTGGGGCCACATTGGACCCCATTGCCAAGCCCCTTTTCTGCATATAGCACGTATCCTGAAATAAGAAATAACTGTGTCTCAAGATGATATTAAGTAAAGTTACAACAAAATCACAGGCCTGTTCAGAATAGGAGGACATTTCCAACATTCGCTTCACATCGTCAATCCCCCTATCGTGATCTATGGAGGTACAGTCCTGATCAAAAGTTTAAGACCACTTGAAAAATAGCAAAAAATCATATTTTACATTGTTGGATCTTAACAAGGTTCCAAGTAGAGCTTCAACATGCAACAAGAAGAAATGAGAGTGAGACAAAAAAATTTTTGAGCATTCAATTAATTGAAAATAACGATTAAACTGAAACAGGCTGTTTTTCAGCTGATCCAAATTTTAGGACCACATGCCTTTAAAAGGCGAAATCTGTGCAAAGATGTGGATTCATTGTCATTTTATGTCAGGTAATCACACGTTGTGATGGCAAAGGCAAAAAAACTCTCCCTTTTTGAACGTGGTCGGGTTGTTGAACTGCATAAGCAGGGTCTCTCACAGCGCGCCATCGCTGCTGAGGTGGGATGCAGTAAGACAGTCATTTGGAATTTCTTAAATGATCCTGAGGGTTATGGAACAAAAAAGTCAAGTAGAAGACCTAAAAGAATTTGATCAGCACTGAGCCAGAGGATCCAATTGGCTGTCCGTCAAGACACTGGACGATCCTCGACCCAAATTAAGGCCCTTACTGGTGCTGACTGCAGCCATCAGACGACATCTGAGACTGAAGGGCTTCAAAAACAAAAAACGTCTTCAAAGACCTCGTCTCCTTGAACGCCACAGAACTGCTCGTTTGGACTTTGCAAGAGAGCACCAAACATGGGACATTCAAAGGTGGAAGAAAGTTTTATTTTCTGATGAGAAAAAATGTAACCTTGATGGTCCTGATGCTTTCCAACGTTACTGGCATGACAAGCAGATCCCACCTGAGATGTTTTCTACGTGCCACAGTGGAGGGGGCGCCATAATGGTCTGGGGTGCTTTTTCCTTCAGTGGAACAATGGAGCTTCAGGAAGTGCAGGGGCGTCAAACGGCCGCTGGCTATGTCCAGATGTTGCAGAGAGCATTCCTCATGACTGAGGGCCCTCGCCTGTGTGGTAACGACTGGGTTTTTCAACAGGACAACGCTACAGTACACAATGCCAGCAGGACAAGGGACTTCTTCCAGGAGAATAACATCACTCTTTTGGCCCATCCTGCGTGTTCCCCTATTCTAAATCCAATTGAGAACCTTTGGGGATGGATGGCAAGGGAAGTTTACAAAAATGGAAAACAGTTCCAGACAGTAGATGGCCTTCGTGCGGCCGTCTTCACCACTTGGAGAAATGTTCCCACTCACCTCATGGAAACGCTTGCATCAAGCATGCTGAAACAAATTTTTGAAGTGATAAACAATAACGACAGAGCTACTCATTACTGAGTTCATGTTTGGAAGTTGGATTTCTGTTTTGGGGGGGTTTAGGATTTTTTTGAAGGTGTGGTCCTAAACTTTTGATCAGCTGAAAAACAGCCTGTTTCAGTTTATTTGTTGTTTTCATTAAATTGAATGCTCAAAAAATGTTTTGTCTCACTCCCATTTCTTCTTGTTGCATGTTTAAGCTCTACTTGGAACCTTGTTAAGATCCAGCCATGCTAAATATGATTTTTTTGCCATTTTTCAAGTGGTCTTAAACTTTTGATCAGGACTGTACATAAGAAAATAACATCAAATGATGCCAGTATCACAATCTGTATACCTGACAAATCGACCTCCTCCAATTTGGTTAGGAAGTCAGAAGTGTCACATATATGTGAGGGACTACCAGTTGCAAAACTGCGCAAAATCTTATCCAAAAAAATAGAGATGGGACTAAATACAGAGTATGAACCAGATACAATAGGGCGTCCTGGGGGATCAATCAGAGATTTCAGAATTTTTGGTAGTACGTATATAACCGGGGTTACCGGATGTGTTACATGGAAATACTCAGCAAGATCATTATCGATTACCCCCACCATGTTTGTACAGCATAATAGACATCAGTATCACTCAATTGTCTTAAAATCTCCAAGATGTATTTTTGAGTGTCCATAATTACCACAGCGCCACCCTTGTCTGCCTGTTTTATTGTGACACTAGGATCATTTTTAAAGGGGTTGTCCGAGTTATATAAATATACAGTACAGACCAAAAGTTTGGACACACCTTCTCATTCAAAGAGTTTTCTTTATTTTCATGACTATGAAAGCATCAAAACTATAAATTAACACATGTGGAATTATATACATAACAAACAAGTGTGAAACAACTGAAAATATGTCATATTCTAGGTCCTTCAAAGTAGCCACCTTTTGCTTTGATTACTGCTTTGCACACTCTTGGCATTCTCTTGATGAGCTTCAAGAGGTGGTCCCCTGAAATGGTCTTCCAACAGTCTTGAAGGAGTTCCCAGAGATGCTTAGCACTTGTTGGCCCTTTTGCCTTCACTCTGCGGTCCAGCTCACCCCAAACCATCTCGATTGGGTTCAGGTCCGGTGACTGTGGAGGCCATGTCATCTGGCGCAGCACCCCATCACTCTCCTTCATGGTCAATTTTTTGGCTGACTGACTGACCTTAATTTCTTAAAGTAATGATGGACACTCGTTTTTCTTTACTTAGCTGCTTTTTTCTTGCCATAATACCAATTCTAACAGTCTATTCAGTAGGACTATCAGCTGTGTATCAACCTGACTTCTCCTCAAAGCAACTGATGGTCCCAACCCCATTTATAAGGCAAGAAATCCCACATATTAAACCTGACAGGGCACACCTGTGAAGTGAATACCATTTCAGGGGACTACCTCTTGAAGCTCATCAAGATAATGCCAAGAGTGTGCAAAGCAGTAATCAAAGCAAAAGGTGGCTACTTTGAAGAACCTAGAATATGACATTGTCACAGCCAGACAGCTGAGAAGCTCTGACAGGAGCCTTTCAGATCCTCCTCCTTGAATTTCTTTGTTTTGGTTTAGTTCCTCATCTCGTTAGTCTATCTCAGCTGTCATGCAGTTGGACTGATTGCTGCCTCTTAAGTTCCTCCCCAGAATGCAGTAGTGTGCGGCTTATACAACTTCCTGGAGTGTGTGTGCATGCTGTTCCTAGTTCCCAGTCCACAGTCCCCAGTCGTCTGCAAGATAAGTGCTGTTTATGTATTTATGATTTTCTGTTTTCAGGATCCAGGTGACCCTGACTCCCTCCGTGTCTGTGTAGGGAGCCGGTGGTCGTGTCCCCTCACTATTGTAGGGTCTTCAGGTGTAAGATAGTCGAGGTACGTGGATATGCGCCCATCCACCTTTGGGGTGGTCGCATAGGCTGAGCAATAAGGGAGAGCGGCAGGTCTCATGCAGGGGTCTCCCTTTTGTTCCTTAGTTGTGGATCCAGTGAGTCATTGTTTATATTGTATTGTCTTGTTTCCTGTACACCATCCGTGACATTATAAGCCGCCAAAACCGTCTCAAGCATGTATCCGGTTTCACTTTTGGCTGAACGCCTCCAGGGTCTTTCATTGGAGGTAGCTGATCTCCGTAGGATTTTTTCTCAGTTTCAAGTGACCGGTTCAGCTTGCGTTCATGGAGTTTGTGCTGAGCCTAAGATCTCGCTCCCGGATACGTTCTCTGGGGGTAGTGAGAATTTTGTGCGTTTTAAAGAGGCTTGCAAACTCCATTTTCGCCTTCTTCCCCATTCCTCTGGTGATGAAGAACGGAGGGTGGGGATCATTGTATCGCTGCTCAGGGGTAACGCTCAGTCTTGGGCCTTTTCGCTACCGGAGGGGGCACGGCCCCTCCGCTCAGTGGATGAATTCTTTTTAGCCCTGGGTCAGATATATGATGATCCGGATCGTATTGCTCTGGCTGAGTCTAGACTACGTCTGTTATGCCAGGGTAAACAATCCGCAGAGATATACTGCTCAGAATTTCGGAGATGGGCAGCTGATACTGGTTGGAATGATGCTGCACTCCGAAGTCAATTTTGCCAGGGTCTTTCAGAGGGATTGAAAGATGCATTTGCCTTTCATGAGAGACCTACCTCCTTGGACTCTGCTATGTCTCAGGCCGTTCGTATTGACAGGCGTCTTAGTGAGAGAGGAGAGATCTCTCCTTCCTGTCATACTCAGTCCCGGGACAGTGCAGCGGTCTCATTCTGTGCGCAGGGGTCTCAGTCGCTGTCAGCCCCTTCTGAGCAGGAACCCATGCAGCTGGGGTTGATTGCCTCAGACAATAGAAGATTCAGCCCGCATGGAAGGGTTTGTTTTTGTTGTGGAGGTATAAATCATTTGGCAAATGTTTGTCCCTCTAGGAGATTCAGGCAGTTTTCTGGGAGTAATAAAGAGACAAAAAGGAAAAAATCTTTTAAAAATGTTCCGTCTGTTACTATTGGCAGGGTTGAGGCGGAAATTGAAGGTTTTCCGTTTGCTTGTAGTTCCCGTTTTCTCCTACCTGCTAGGGTGGCGCTAGAGAGCAAGAGCATTTTTTGTGAGATTTTTGTGGATAGTGGAGCAGCTGTCAATCTCATTGATAATCAATTTGCAATAACTCATGGTTTCCAGATATGCACTTTGGGAAAGGATATTCCTGTTTTTGCTATTGATTCCGCTCCACTTTCTCAGAAATCATTAAAGGGCATAGTTCACAATATCCGTTTAATTGTGAGTGATGCTCATGTTGAGGATGTGTCATGTTTCGTCCTTAGCGGTTTGCCTACTCCTCTAGTGTTGGGACTACCCTGGCTCACTAAACATAACCCCACCATTGATTGGCAAGCGAGGCAAATAAATGGTTGGAGTGACTTTTGCAGAGAGAATTGCCTCATAACATCTGTTTCTGAGGTTTCTACTAAGACTGTACCACCTTTCCTCTCTGAATTTTCGGATGTCTTCTCTGAGAGTGGAGTTCAGGATTTGCCTCCGCACAGGGAGTATGATTGCCCTATTAATCTCATCCCAGGCGCCAAGCTGCCTAAATCTCGTTTATACAATCTCTCCCAACCTGAGAGGGTCGCTATGCGTGCTTATATCTCTGAGAGTCTGAGAAAAGGACACATACGACCCTCGAAGTCACCTGTTGCCGCTGGTTTTTTCTTTGTTAAGAAAAAAGATGGTTCTTTAAGACCTTGTCTGGATTTCAGGGAGCTGAACAGTATCACTATTCGTGACCCTTATCCGCTTCCTCTGATCCAGGACCTGTTTAACCAGGTTGTTGGGGCTAAAGTCTTTTCCAAATTAGACCTAAGAGGGGTATACAACCTGGTCAGGGTCAGAGAAGGAGACGAATGGAAGACGGCTTTCAATACCCCTGAGGGCCATTTTGAGAATTTGGTTATGCCTTTTGGTTTGATGAATGCCCCAGCCGTTTTTCAGCATTTCGTGAACAGCATTTTTTATCATTTAATGGGAAAATTTGTATTAGTGTATTTGGATGACATTTTGATTTTTTCTCCTGATTTCAAGACTCATAAGGAACACTTACGTCAGGTCTTGCTCATTCTGCGGGAGAATAAATTATACGCAAAACTGGAAAAATGTGTGTTTGCAGTTACAGAAATTCAATTTCTGGGGTTTCTTCTCTCCGCTTCTGGTTTTCGCATGGACCCCGAGAAGGTCCGCGCTGTGCTTGAGTGGGAGCTTCCTGAGAATCAGAAGGCGCTGATGCGTTTTTTGGGCTTTGCCAATTATTACAGGAAATTTATTTTGAATTATTCCTCTGTTAAACCACTCACTGATATGACCAGAAAGGGGGTAGATTTTTCTTCCTGGTCGGTAGAGGCGCGTAAGGCCTTTTCTAATATCAAGGAGAGTTTTGCTTCCGCTCCCATCCTGGTACAACCTGATATTTCGTTACCCTTCATAGTTGAGGTTGATGCTTCTGAGGTAGGGGTGGGTGCGGTCTTGTCTCAGGGTTCCTCTCCTGCCAAATGGCAACCGTGTGCCTTTTTCTCAAAGAAACTCTCCTCCGCAGAGAGAAATTATGATGTGGGAGATAGGGAATTGTTGGCCATCAAGTTGGCTTTTGAGGAATGGCGCCATTGGCTAGAGGGAGCCAGAGACCCTATTACCGTGTTTACTGACCATAAAAATCTGGCCTACTTGGAGTCAGCCAAGCGTCTGAACCCGAGACAGGCCAGATGGTCTTTGTTCTTTTCAAGGTTTAATTTTGTTGTCACGTTCCGCCCTGGTGTTAAGAATGTGAAGGCAGATGCCCTGTCACGTTGTTTTCCGGAAGGTGGGAATTTTGAAGACCCGGGTCCCATTTTGGCTGAAGGTGTGGTGGTTTCTGCTCTTTTTCCTGAATTGGAGGCAGAGGTGCAGGCAGCCCAGTCAGAAGCTCCTGATCTTTGTCCTCCTGGGAGGTTGTTTGTGCCTCTCGCTTTGTGACACAAGGTTTTTAAAGAACACCACGATAACCTATCTAATAATACTTTTGCAATTTACATTTTATTTCTATAGTACCTGGATTCTGCAGGGCGGATACGGGTCATGTGACCAGTGACGTCATCCACAAGGCTCCGGTGGTGACGTCTCGTGTACAGGTGTAACATCCCAGAGTGGGGTTACTAAATGCTTTTACCCCGATACAATCTGCTAGGGCATCAACACGGTCATTTGATGTGATTTCCCTCATGTCATTCACCACTGTGCAGATGAAACCATTGTAAATGTGATATTTTCTTTGTAATGTTTCAGGTCTACCAGCAGGTGGTGGCATCATTGGTAGGAATAGTTATGTTATGGCCATACAGAATGGAACATTCCAGTTCTGTTCTGTTCCCCCCTACTTAAGGGAAGTGGAGTTTCCCACACCCTGCAGCAAGGGAGGGAAAAAACTGTTAGATCCGGTGTGTTCCAGCTCTCCCTGCAAGGGAAAGGCTGTGCTGGTAGGAGCTCCCAGAAATAGGGATCCCAAACCAGGATCTTGTCTCGGTTGAGACCAAAGATCACCATTCCCAGTCTGAGCCCTTCAGCCTCAACTGGTGACAAGCAAGCAGCCATCTCCAGAACTCCAGGACGAACGATTCCCTTTGAGCATAACTGAGTACCACCCAGAGACCAGGAGAAGCCAAATTCCTCCTCAGCTAGTCAGTCCCATACACAGCAGAAGATAGACAGAGCAGAAGATATAGATTCCTGCCATATTCTCCAGGCATATGCTAGAAGCAGAAGAGATATTGATCCCTGCCACATATTGCCAATACCTGCTGGAACCCAAGACTATTGCTGTATCTCATGTGGATTAATGCTGCCTCCAGTAAAGACAAGTTGAATTATATTTCAAGTCTGGATCTCATTCATTGCTACCAAGTCCCTCAATTACTCCTACTAGCAACACTCATTTATTGCAAGTGAGCCAGGAACTAGGAGTCCAGCCGTACCCAGGTAGGAGACACCGTTGACACTATACCCACTACTATACAGAGACATTACACCACTCTGGCATTCCTAACCTGGTACGTGAGTTGCAACACCTTAAAGGGCCCTGAGACTGTACCCTGTGCACTCTGCAATTGGCGTCATGAACAAAAACTATTAACTATCATTTACACCTGACCCAGTCATTGCATATTTTAGCGTCAGTGTGCATAACCCCAATCCGGCTTACTGCATATTTTGGCGTCACTTGAACAGGATCGATCTGTGTGCCAACAGAACCAGATCCAATAGTGTGCCTCACCAGGATTTACCTTTGTGCCTTACTGCATGTACCATTGCTGAGGAGTGTGGGCTTGCATCAGTTGCAGCACAGTGGCAGCGCAGGGGTTAAGCAACTATCCCAGATATCTCCACCCAGCAGAGGGGAGGGAACCAAGAAGCCTGCCTTCACAGAGAAAGCATTCCTACAGCAGCAGGAACAAAAGTGCTGAATACAAGTTCCCAGGAGGACAAAGAGATCGCTGCCCATACAGGAAGCAGGAAGTAAAGTGGCGGCCATTTTAAAAAAGGGGAATACAGTATTGTCTTCATTGAATGTGGGAGAATCGTCTGCTATTAAACCTGAGTAAGTACAATTGTGCAAATAACCTTGCTAAAGACTGTTAATAGTTGTTATCTGTCTGCCAGAGCACCATACGTCCCGATATTGAGCAGTTGCAGTGACTCTTAAAGGAGCCACGCCCCAATTCTGCTGCAATCACCCATAGCAACCTTCATCTAAAATTGCATTGTAGCCAGTACTAACCCCTCCAATCCGGTACTGGACATCAGGGGACATGTCTGACAATGAAGATAGCACCCACTTTGACCGCAGCGATCCTCCAGCAGCAGCAGCGGCAGACACCTGCATTATGCCTCTCACTATGCCATACTATTTTGGGGCACCCTGGCTCCCAAGTTACTCAGGAGAACCCCATTCACTCAGGGAATTCCGTGATAGAATGCTAGCCACGTTTAAGCTATATCCTGTATCACAGAATCAGAAAGTGGAAATCCTGATTGGCCAGTTACAGGGAGCTGCACTCCGGGAGGTCAAGTCCTGGCCCCAGTCAGAGCGGAAAACCGCTGAGCAGATCCTAGACCGACTCAGTACCACCTTTGAGACTAGGACCGCCTCTGAACTTAAAATGCGCTTCTTTGGAAAGCGGCAGCAGTCAAAGGGGACCTTGAGAGACTTTGCCCTGTCCCTGCAGGAAGCACTGCGAGCTGTTACTCAGATTGATCCCCGTGAAACTGAGGGACAAGATCAAACCCTCAGGGAACAGTTTTTTGAAGGTGTCCTCGATGAATCCCTCAAATGTCAGCTGAAGATGCTTTCAGGCCATTCTGAGATAGTTTTTTTGTCACATATTGTACTTCATGACACTGGTAAAATGGAGTAAAAAAATTCATTTTTATTTACAAAAAAATACCAAATTTGCCAAAAATGTTGAAACATTTGCAAATTTTCAAGTTTCAATTTCTCTACTTATATAATACATATTAATACCTACAAAAATAGTTATTACTTTACATTTCCCATATGTCTTCTTCATGTTAGGATCATTTTGGAAATGACATTTTATTTTTGGGGGACGTTACAAGGCTTAGAAGTAAATCTTAAAATTACTCAGAAATTTTCAAAAACCAACTTTTTAAGGACCAGTTCAGGTCTGAAGTCACTTTGTTAAGCTTACATGATAGAAACCACCCAAAAATGACCCCATTCTAGAAACTACACCCCTCAAGGTATTCAAAACTGATTTTACAAACGTTGTTAACCCTTTAGATGTTCCAAAAGAATTAATGGAAAATAGAGATACAATTTAAAAATTTCACTTTTTTGGCAGATTTTCCATTTTAATATTTTTTTTCCAGTTACAAAGCAAGGGTTAACAGCCAAACAAAACTCAATATTTATGGCCCTGATTTTGTAGTTTACAGAAACACCCCATATGTGGTCGTAAACTGCTGTACGGGCACACGACATGGCGCTGAAGGAAAGGAATGCCATACGGTTTTTGTAAGGCAGATTTTGCTAGACCGTTTTGTTTTTACACCATGTCCCATTTGAAGCCCTCCTGATGCACCACTAGAGTAAAAGCTCCAAAAAAGTGACCCCATCTAAGAAACTACACCCCTCAAGGTATTCAAAACTGATTTTACAAACGTCGTTAACCCTTTAGGTGTTCCACAAGAATTAATGGAAAATAGAGATACAATTTAAAAATTTCACTTTTTTGGCAGATTTTCCATTTTAATATTTTTTTTTCCAGTTACTAAGCAAGGGTTAACAGCCAAACAAAACTCATTATTTATGGCCCTGATTCTGTCGTTTACAGAAACACCCCATATGTGGTCGTAAACTGCTATATGGGCACACGGCAGGGCGCAGAAGGAAAGGAATGCCATACGGTTTTTGGAAAGCAGATTTTGCTAGACTGTTTTTTTTGACACCATGTCCCATTTGAAGCCCCCCTGATGCACCCCTAGAGTAGAAACTCCAAAAAAGTGACCCCATCTAAGAAACTACACCCCTCAAGGTATTCAAAACTGGGGGCGGAGCTAGCGCCGGAGCCGAGCGGTCATGTGAAGTGCTGCTCTCCCGTTGATTTTACCCTATAAGCTTGTTTAAACAGCCCTACTGGTCACTAAAATGGTCAAGATAGGTGGCCAAAAGCCTTCTGACCAAGCGAGTCAAGCCCGCTCCTCCAGCCAGCCCGGCGATATGGATCGTTTTATTAAAAAAGTGGCGGCTATTGCAGTGAGCAGGGGACCTAAGATGGAGCCCGGCACTCCAAGAGGTGGCAATCCCAGACCAGCCAGAGAGATGGCCGACGCAGAAGGGGTAAGAGATGACTCCCCTGACCCTGACAGCCTCCCCATCTCCCGTTCTTACCTTAAGGAGGCACTGCTAGACGCCTTGGGTCCCCTCAGCCTGGACCTTGCTTCCATCAAGGAGGACGTCCGTCACATAGGCAGACAGGTGGAGGCCCTGGAAGAGAATCAGGCGGCCATCATTACACATCAATCGGAAGCAGCTAACAGCCTATCGGAGTGTCAGGTACACCTCAACTCCCTGTACTCAGCCATTGAGGAACAAGAAAACAGAGGCAGGAGAAATAACCTGCGCTTCCGAGCGATACCTGAGTCTGTGTCCCCAGTGGATGTCCCGCACGCTGTTATTCAGATCTGCCTTCAAATCCTGGGTCCGGACTCAGCTCATGAAGTGATCATAGAAAGGGCGCACAGAGCCCTTCACCCTAAACCGCAGGCCTCAGAACCCCCTCGGGACGTTATTTGCAAATTTCTGCATTACCCAGTCAAGGAGGCCATTCTGTCCGGGCCTAGACAAGCAGAACCGCTGAGATGGGAGAATAATTCTATCGCTGTTTTTCAAGATCTAGCACAGTCTACTTTGAAGAAACGCAGATCCCTGAAACCCCTAACGGATTGGCTCTGTCAGCATAACATCACTTACCGCTGGTCCTTTCCTTTTGGTCTGTCGTTTCTTCATGACGGCCGCCACATCACCATTTCTTCCTATGGCAATCTAGAAAAAGAGTACGCTTATTTGAAAATCTCCCCTCTGGACATAGAAAATTGGTAGATAGTCCAGAACCTATCATCTCTGACGCCTCTACCTGCAGTATCCCCCTGGGAGACCCTGCGCACTCCAAGATCACAGAAAACCAAGAGAGGCTACCTAGCATCTACCCCAAAGAGACTTTCATTGCTGCATAAATGAAAACCTTTAATACCCCAGGTCTCTGACCTCTCCAATCCAGTAGTATTAGCCCTTGAGGGTTCTATCTACTTACCTATATGAAGTTATGTCTATATCTCCCCTCACTGTTACTGTTTTCTACACTAACCTACTCAAACAGTAATTTCGCATCTGAGCTTACTCACAAGTTCTTGTTTTGTTTTTTGTTACTTGTTCTTATTTTATCTCATTGTGACAAGTATATTTCACCCATGCCTAAGACGGTGTTCTCCTACCTTATTGTTGTCGGAAGTAAGATTTTTGCTATGCACATTTTGTTTCTTCCCCCCACCAAACAGGTTCTTTACATTGCGCCCACATACCACCTGACTCTCACCCCGCCAGGCAGCACCTTCCTTGGTAGAACCAGGTTAGCCTCCTTCCATACCCTTCCTCTCACATTTTATATAAGATGATGGTGGACGTTCACCTGGTTTCCTACAATGTTAAGGGAATAAGATCACCCTCCAAAAGGTGCAGAATCTTTTCATTACTGAGAAAAGAAAATAGCTCTGTGATTTTCCTCCAGGAAACTCACTTCAAACATGGTCATTACCCCAATCTTTCGTACGCCAAATTCCCCATATGGTATCATTGTGGAGCTAGTGGCGCTGCCTCAAGGGGTGTGAGTATAGGTTTCCGCAAGGATTTTCCCTTTACCTTCCGTACACAAATCCCAGACCCGGATGGTAGATACCTCATTTTGAAGGGATTAATAGGCCAACAAGTCTTCACCCTAGTGAATGTTTATGCTCCCAACTCCGGCCAAGTAGACTGGTTCCTTTCCCTCCTGAACTGGTTAGAGGTGCATATACAAGGCACCTAAATCCTAGGGGGCGACTTTAATCTAACTCTCAACCCACTGCTAGACTCCTCCTCTAAAAAGTCATCGGTTTCCATCAGAGGTCTTAAAGCCCTACAGGTTAAGCTATTTAACTTAGGCCTGGTAGATGTTTGGAGGTGTTTACACCAAGATGAGATAGATTTTTCCTACAACTCGCCAGCCAATGACACGTACACTAGGATTGACTATGTTTTTCTTCCCAAAGAAAAACTACAACTATGTAAATTAGCTAAGATTGGTAACATCACGTTATCTGATCACGCCCCAATAACATGTGAAATACATTTATTACCGAACCCCCCAAGAGCCCCAAACTGGCGCTTCAACAAATCTTTACTAAGCAGCAATATCCATAAAACCCAGATTTCCTCCTACCTTGAGGAATACTTTTCTATCAACAACACCCCGGATATTTCCCCCCAAACGTTATGGGACGCTCATAAACCCTATATTAGGGGTAAATTCATTAGCCTTTGTTCATTCCTCAAAAAAGAATCTGAGAGAAAATTAAACCACCTCTTGTCACGGATCCACACACTTGAAAAAAAGCATAAACAATCCCATCTTGCTCTGCACCTGTCGGATCTCCTGTCCCTTAGATCAGAACTTAAGACCCTCTTGAACGAGCGTTCAGCTAAATATTTTCTATCATCCCAGCAGAAGTTTTACACCCATGGCAATAAGGCTTCTAAATATATGATACGGAGGATAAAGCAGAGGAGGGAGTCCCGGTATGTCCAAAGCGTTAAATCCCCACAAGGTACCTCTTTGTTTAAATCAGAGGAAATTGCTGATCAGTTTAAACTCTTCTATAAGTCACTATACAATCTCCCCCCCATGAACTAAAATACTCCCCGCATCAAACACTTGATGGATTCCCTTACACTTCCCACCTTAACCCCTCCCCAAAAGGACCTTCTTTCCAGACCATTTTCGGCCCAAGAGTTGGAGGCAGCTATAAAAACAACCCAGAGAGGGAAGTGCCCAGGCCCGGACGGTCTCCCAATACTTTATTACTCCTCCTTTAAGAACATTCTTACCCCCCACCTACTCCCAATTTATAATTATTCTCTGGAAGGAACTCCCGTTTCCACAGATATGACTAGAGCAACTATCACTATAATCCCCAAAGACGGAAAGGACCCCACTTCCTGCTCCAATTACCGCCCCATATCCCTACTCAATGTAGACCTAAAACTCCTAGCTAAAATGCTCGCCCTTCGCCTGAATAACTTTCTTCCCTCATTAATCCATCCGGACCAGGTGGGCTTTGTCAAGGGACGTGAAGGCAAAGATAACATCACCAAAGTCCTAAACTCCCTTTACTACGCCACCCATAAACTTACACCCCTGATCCTGATTAGCACGGACGCTGAGAAAGCTTTTGATAGAGTTGATTAGTCTTATATCCGTTCTACCTTACAAAAATTCCAAATTTCAGACTCTTTCATTAACTCATTCTTTTCTATGTATGCCCAATCCTCAGCGTCCGTGTCAGTTAATGGAATCCTTTCCTCTGGCTTCCCAATCAGGAACGGGACCCCCTTTCCCCCCTTATTTTTGTCCTTGTTATGGAAACCCTCCAACAAGCTTTGAGACAGGAGGGAAACATTCGAGGCCTACAAGTTGAGGGAATAGAATTCAAATTAGCTGCTTTTGCAGATGATCTTCTAATAATTACAACTAACCCCTCTAAGTCCATGCCCATCATTCTCTCACTATTGAGCCAATTTGGATCCCTATCTAATTTCAAAGTTAACCCTACCAAATCCTAGGTCCTACATATGGGACTATCATGCACAACTCTCACTTCCCTCAAGGCTTCCACCCCTTTTAATTGGGACACCCAACAGTTAACATACTTACCCCCCATTTATCCGATCTTTATGCTCTAAATTATAAACCCCTATTATCATCCATTATTGCCCAACTGGACTTATTAAACTTCCCCTTCTTATCTTGGTTTGGGAGGGAAACCTACTTATGTCCCTAAAATTGCCAAGACTCACATATTTAATGCAGACCCTCCCAATAGAACTGCCCAACTCATTTTTCGGTCTTTTGAACAAACATATCCGAAAATTCATATGGCAAGGTAAGGCTCCTCGCATCTCCTTCTCTACACTTTCCAAGCCAAAAAAAGCAGGTGGGATAGGACTGCCAGACCCTGAAGTGTACATGAGATCCATCCTTCTATCCAGGATAGTTGACTGGATTAGGTCTCCCTCCACCAAGACATGGCTTATCCTGGAAAATTAATTTCTAAATACTTCCCTACGGGCCCTTCTATTGTTGGGTAAACCCCCTCCCAGTCTGCGCCTTATTTCTAACTCTATGATTAGGAACACTCTAAAAGCTTGCAGATGGTTTTCAGCCAGAGAAGGATCCATATCCCTACCTTCCCCATTGCTGCTTACTAGAGATATAGTCTCCCTAGCTCCTAGAGAACTTAGAGAATGCTTTCCCCTCTCCCTGCGATCCTGGTTCAAAAAACTACTGAGCACTACCCTTTATCCCTCCAAACCTATCTCTACGATATATAGGAATCTGAAATCTCCAGTTTCTGATCCCAAACCAGCCATAGTGGGATTGTGGGAGAGAGATCTACAACGCTCCTTGTCAGATTCAGAGATCTCCTCCATGTTAATTGCTCCGCATAGGATCTCCAGATGCACCCGAACACAAGAGAATAGTTGCAAGATCCTATCTCGCTGGTATAAAACCCCAGACAAAACTTGCCTTTATAACAAAGACTCTTCTGACCTTTGTTGGAGATGTAAAACAGAAAAGGGCTCCTATTTTCATATCTGGTGTCCTGCGGTGTGATCAAAGTGTGGTGGGAAGAGATAGTGAGAATTACAAACAGAATATGTCAAACTGATATTGCTTGTACTCCAGAAATAACTCTCCTCACCTTGGGGACCCAAAAAATCCCCAAAAATAAGGCATCCCTTTTCTCTCTTATGCTGAGTTCCGCCAGATTACTCCTCCCAAGATTCTGGCTTACCTCAGACACCCCCAGTCTCGAGAGTTGGTATGCTAAGATAGATCAGATATATAGACTGGAAGAGATCTCTCATTGGGAGCTAAGAACAAGATCTGTTTTTCTTAATACAGTCAGGTCCATAAATATTGGGACATCAACACAATTCTAACATTTTTGGCTCTATACACCACCACAATTGATTTGAAATGAAACAAACAAGATGTGCTTTAACTGCAGACTGACAGCTTTAATTTGAGGGGATTTACATCCAAAGCAGGTGAACGGTGTAGGAATTACAGCAGTTTGCATATGTGCCTCCCACTTGTTAAGGGACCAAAAGTAATGAGACAATTGGATTCTCAGCTGTTCCATGACCAGGTGTGTGTTATTTCCTCCCTATCCCAATTACAATGAGCAGATAAAAGGTCCAGAGTTCATTTCAAGTGTGTTATTTGCATTTGAAATCTGTTGCTGTCAACTCTCAAGATGAGATCCAAAGAGCTGTCACTATCAGTGAAGCAAGCCATCATTAGGCTGAAAAAACAAAACAAACCCATCAGAGAGATAGCAAAAATAATAGGCATGGCCAAAACAACTGTTTGGAACATTCTTAAAAAGAAGGAACGCACCGGTGAGCTCAGCAACACCAAAAGACCCAGAAGACCACGGAAAACAACTGTGGTGGATGACCGAAGAATTCTTTCCCTGGTGAAGAAAACACCCTTCCCAACAGTTGGCCAGATCAAGAACACTCTCCAGGGGGTAGGTGTATGTGTGTCAAAGTCAACAATCAAGAGAAGACTTCAACAGAGTGAATACGGAGGGTTCACCACAAGATGTAAACCATTGGTGAGCCTCAAAAACAGGAAGGCCAGATTAGAGTTTGCCAAACGACATCTAAAAAAAACCTTCACAGTTCTGGAACAACATCCTATGGACAGATGAGACCAAGATCAACTTGTACCAGAGTGATGGGAAGAGAAGAGTATGGAGAAGGAAAGGAACTGCTCATGATCCTAAGCATACCCCCTCATCAGTGAAGCATGGTGGTGGTAGTGTCATGGCGTGGGCATGTATGGCTGCCAATGGAACTGGTTCTCTTGTATTTATTGATGATGTGACTGCTGACAAAAGCAGCAGGATGAATTCTGAAGTGTTTCGGGCAATATTATCTGCTCATATTCAGCCAAATGCTTCAGAACTCATTGGACGGTGCTTCACAGTGCAGATTGACAATGACCCAAAGCATACTGCAGAGCAACCAAATAGTTTTTTAAGGGAAAGAAGTGGAATGTTATGCAATGGCCAAGTCAATCACCTGACCTGAATCCGATTGAGCATGCATTTCACTTGCTGAAGACAAAACTGAAGGGAAAATGCCCCAAGAACAAGCAGGAACTGAAGACAGTTGCAGTAGAGGCCTGGCAGAGCATCACCAGGGATGAAACCCAGCGTCTGGTGATGTCTATGCGTTCCAGACTTCAGGCTGTAATTGACTGCAAAGGATTTGCAACCAAGTATTAAAATATGAAAGTTTGATTTATGATTATTATTCTGTCCCATTACTTTTGGTCCCTTCAGAAGTGGGAGGCACATATGCAAACTGTTGTAATTCCTACACCGTTCACCTGATTTGGATGTAAATACCTCAAATTAAAGCTGACAGTCTGCAGTTAAAGCACATCTTGTTTGTTTCATTTCAAATACATTGTGGTGGTGTATAGAGCCAAAAATGTTAGAATTGTGTCGATGTCACAATATTTATGGACCTGACTGTATATGGAACCCCTGGAAAAAATTCAGGCATTACTCATAACACTCACATGCAAACTGCCTTGTATCTCTGAATACTATGGATTCTCCCTTCTGTCTAGACAGTTTTTTTTTGGACAGCGTGTCCCATTTGAAGCCCCCCTGATGCACTTCTAGAGTAGAAACTCCAAAAAAGTGACCCCATTTTAGAAACTACAGGATAGGGTTGAAGTTTTGTTGGTACTAGTTTAGGGTACATATGATTTTTGGTTGCTCTATTTTACACTTTTTGTGAGGCAAGGTAACAAGAAATAGCTTTTTTTGGCACCGTTTTTTTTTTTGTTATTTACAACATTCATCTGACAGGTTAGATCATGTGGTATTTATATAGAGCAGGTTGTCACAGACGCGGCGATACCTAATATGTATACTTTTTTTTATTTATGTAAGTTTTACACAATGATTTCATTTTTGAAACAAAACAAAAAAAAAATCATGTTTTAGTGTTTCCATAGTCTAAGAGCCATAGTTTTTTCAGTTTTTGGGCGATTATCTTGGCTAGGGTATGATTTTTGAGGGATGAGATGACGGTTTGATTGGCGCTATTTTGGGGTGCATATGACTTTTTGATCACTTGCTATTACACTTTTTGTGATGTAAGGTTGATAAAAAATTGTTTATTTAGCACAGTTTTTATTTTAAATTTTTTACGGTGTTCATCTGAGGGGTTAGGTCATGTGATATTATTATAGAGCAGGTCGATACGGACGCGGCAATACCTAATATGTATACTTTTTTTTATTTATGTAAGTTTTACACAATAATATCATTTTTTAAACAAAAAAAAAATCAGGTTATAGTGTCTCCATAGTCTGAGACCCATAGTTTTTTTTTATTTTTTGGGTCATTGTTTCATGTAGGGGCTCATTTTTTGCAGGATAAGGTGATGGTTTGATTAGTACTATTTTAACGTACATGCGACTTTTTTGAACACTTTTATTACCTTTTTTGGGAAGTAAGGTGGGCAAAATTTCAATTTCCTCATAGTTTTTATTTTTTTATTTTTATGGCGTTCACCGTGCGGGGAAAGTAACATGACCGTTTTATAGATCAGGTCGTTACGGACGCGGCAATACCTAATATGTGTAGTGTAATTTATTGTTTTAATTTTTATTCAGTAATAAATGTGTTTTTTACTTTTTTCACTTTTTTTTCAGTTTTTTGACCCAGAACCACTTGGTTCTTTAAGATCCAGTGGGTCTGATGTCTGTATAATACAGTACAGTACACTATATAGTGTATTGTACTGTATTTTACTTACACTTTGTCTGAACAGATCTATGCCTTTAGCACAGATCTGTTCAGCACCATGGACAGCAGGATGCCTGAGAAGGTGTCCTGTTGCCATGGTAACCTTCCCCGTCTGCCACAACTGAGCAGATGGGGAAGGGGAAGGAGGGGGGCTCCCTCCCTCTGTGACCCAATCCTGTTTGGGGACTGCAAATGCACAGCAGCCCCCCGATGGGAGAGGGAGGGAGCTCCCTGACTGTTAACTTTTTCCATACAGCGGTCCGTACAGATGTCAGCCATTTATACCAGAGTGTCAGCAATGTGCTGACACTCTGGTATACCTACTGGACGCCAATGAATATTCAAGAGGGCGGGGGATCGCCTGATAAAGAAGAAGGATGGAACCATCCGTTTTTGTGTGGACTACCGTAAGATCAACAACATTATGCACAAGGATGCGTACCCCCTGCCACGAATTGAAGACTCCCTGGCAGCTCTGGGATCCGCTGCCTACTTTTCAACTCTGGATCTAACCAGTGGCTATTGGCAAGTTCCCATGACACCAGAAGATAAAGTAAAAACAGCTTTTGCCACCCCAATGGGTCTGTTTGAGTTCAACAACATACCATTCGGGCTATGCAACGCCCCTGGGACATTTCAGAGACTCATGGAAAGATGTCTTGGACACAAAAACTGTGAGACTGTGTTGTACCTGGATGATGTGATCATCTACTCTAAGACCTACGAGGAACATTTACAGCACATGGCGGAAGTGTTCCAGACTTTGACTCAACATGGACTGAAAGTGAAACCTTCAAAGTGTCACTTACTGAAGCCCCAAGTGAAATATCTGGGACATGTTGTGAGTATTGTGTTGATCATGAATATTCGAATTTCGAATTTTTATTGCGAATATAGGTACTTTGAAAATTTGCGAATATTTCGAATATAGTTATATATATTCGTAATTTCGAATATTCAAAATTTTTTTTTCTCTTTTTTTTTTTTTTATCAGTACACATGATCCCTCACTGCTTCTAGCTTGTGGGCCAATAAGAAGGCTGCAATATACTTGACTATATATTCTTGTTTTAGAATATTACGAATATTCGAAAAAACTAAGTTATAGCAATATAGAGAATATTCGAAAAAAATCGAATATAGAGCAATTTAGCTAATATAGTGCTATAATCTTGTTTGTCTAATAGTTGTAAATTGAAAAATTTGCAATAAAAAATTTGAATCCAAAAATTTTAATTCCAAAAATTCGCATATTACACAATCATTACCTTTCCAATTTTTCGAGTAAAAAAAATCGCGAATTTTCAAATTTGCGAATATTCGATGAATATTCTACAAAATATTCGCGAAATATTACGAATTCGAATATGACCCCTGCCGCTCATCACTAGTTGTGAGTGCAGAAGGCGTGAGACCGGACCCTGACAAAATAGCAGCAGTACAAAGCTGGCCGGTTCCCAAAACAGTCAAAGAGGTCAAGAGCTTCCTCGGATCTGCAAGTTATTATCGGAGATTTATCCCTCAGATTGCGGAACCTAACCAGGAGCTTGTGAAAGGTCACCCTAAAGGATGTCAGAATTCCAAGATACCAGTGGAGTGGAATGAAGAGAGAGAAGCTGCTTTCCAACTGTTGAAAGAAAAACTTACAGAGCCTCCAGTCCTGGGTTATCCTGACTACAGCCTACCATTTTGCCTCTATACTGATGCAAGTAAGAAAGGTTTGGGAGCTGTACTATCTCAAACACAAGCTGGAACTGAAAGAGTCATCGCCTATGCAAGCAGATCTTTACGAGAGCCAGAGCGGAATGACCATAACTACAGTTCGTTCAAACTGGAGTTTCTAGCCTTGGTCTGGGCTGTCACTGAGAAATTCAAGGACTACCTAGCTGCTACACCTTTCACGGTCTACACCGACAGTAATCCACTAGCTCACTTGAACACTGCACGTCTGGGAGCTCTAGAACAAAGATGGGCCTCTAGACTGGCCAACTTCAACTTTACCATTAAGTACCGTACTGGGAAATCTAATGACAATGCCGACGCTTTGTCTAGGCTACCTGCCCAGAAAGAACCAATTTCTATCGATGATCAGTGGGAAGATGTGGAAATGCCAATATTCTACTCCGGATTTGCCCGACAGGAGGCCCTACACACTAGGCGCCCGACCTCTAAAGTCACTTGTTTTCCACAGACCTGTGACCCCTCACCTCCAGTTGAGAAAGAGCTCTTGATTAAACTACAGTACAATCAGCCCGTAAGAGCTTCTCCAGGTGTCCACCGTTGTGTGAACCTTGCCACACAGCGAGAATCGCTGGGAGCGCACCCTGTTGTCTACACCACATAAAATTACAAAGCAGGGATAGCTTTTTGGGAATAATGCAGGCTTTTCCTAGGCTTCTAGCTAGGCTGAGTGCACCACATTATCTACCTAAAAGCAACAGCTTCGAGTAAATGGTATGACAGCAAGTGCGCCATCAGGTGTGATTTAAGCTTGCGCACCATTGGATTGCTTGGTGCATAGAGTTGTTTCCTGGCCACGCATTCCGTTATCGATGGATGACGATGTAACAGAGGAGGAGTCTGAATGTGAGAATGGAAAGAGATAATGACAACTTGAAGGACACGGTACTGCCCGTAGATGCGGCCTGACTTCCACAAGGGAGACCTGGAGAAGAAGAGAAATTATGCTGCAGTGTTTGGCCGCCACTTCAGTTTTCCCATGGGATGGGGTGATTCTGCTTCATATGGTTAAATAGAGCTGTGACACCTACGTTTTGCATGCAAACATCTTATTTTGCTCTTGCACAACTTGCACAAGTAAATGCTTTGTCTTCCAGCACCGTAAAGAAGAAATGACAAACCAGAGATAAGAGGGAAAGGCAGCCCAGCTGGGCTTAGCTCTGGCATGCTTTGGGCCTAACAGTGCACTGCGTCAGTGGAATCACCATAACCCGAATCAAACGTGGCCCTGGCTGTTCTTTGGGAGGTACATGCTCTCTGCTCTTTATTGCTGCCATCATCACTCTCCTCCTTTGCTATTACCTCCTCCTCAGCACCTCGTTCTGGCTCCCAGGTCCTGTCCAGCACACAATAATTATTGGAGACCTCAACCTCCGATTCTTTTTCTGTCAGACTGTGAAATATCATGGTGGGTGCTTTGGCCCCTATTCCCTGCTCTTCCCTAAATGCAACTGTTCCTGCCCCAAAAGCCAATACCGTGAATTTAGGGCCACTACTACCACCACAAACAGGCCTACTCGTGGGATATGCAGCCTCCTCCTCCACCTCAGGGCAGTACAAACGTAACTGCTGTCACACAAGTTGTCAACAGGGAGATTCTCTGGACTATCTGATGTAGGGTGTGGTGGGGTATTATTTCCGCTTCTTAGGAAAAAGGAAGGCGCCTCTGAAAGAATAGGCAGTGAAGACTGACTGGGAGGACTGCACTGAAAGCCTTCTTTGGGGCTGCATGTAGGAGAAGTAGAAGAAATGGTGTGAACCCTGGCTCCACAGCACAGGGTCAGACTCTGAATTCACCTCCACATCATCCTGCTGCTGAGAAGAGGAGTGAGCCATCCAATCCACAAACCCATCCTCTTTTTCCTCAACTATAATGCTGCGCCTTTCTGAAGCCAGCAGGGACAACTACGGCCTACTACTACTACTACTTCTGGCTGGACAGTCGGTGCTGCGATTACCCACATTCTGGCTCTGTGTCTTTCGTTTGGAACCTTTCCTTAGCCGTGACATTTTTGGGCCTCTCAGATAATGCTGTGCACTACCCTGGTGTAGTAATCACATATATATGCTGCTAGTTTTAATATAATGCTTTTTTTTTTTATATATTCAAGGATTGGAAACGTGTTTGTGAACCCAGAAATAAGGGGAAACCGATTTAGGCATAAATTTGCTATCACTCACAGATGCTTTTGTGTGCTGGCTTGTGTATTGGTGTTGAATCCCATTTTCTGGTTTAATTAAATTGAAGAAGTCCCAAAAAAATAAAATTTCAACCATGTGTAGAAATAAATGAACATTAATGGATGATTATGTACCAGGCCTCACGGTCAATTTCACGTTAACACTCATAGGTAGATTGCAGTATACCTTGTGTTTTGCTGCAGTAATCACGTATATATGATGGTGTAATTGAATTGAACAAGTCCCAAAAAAATCTATTTTTCAAACCATGCGGAAACTAACTATTTGGAAATTGACAATTGAGGCTTGACACTTATTGCATTATCAGTTATATTTTTACAGTAGCCTGCGTACTGGTGTACTAATCACCTATATTCTGGCTTAATTAAACTGAACAAGTCCCAAAAATTTAATTGCAATAGTTAGCAATTACATTTTTTAGGAACTGAATAAACGTAAACAGACAATTGAAGCTTGACGTTCAATTTCATGTTAGCACTCAGACATAGATTGCTGCTATTCCTTATGTTCTGCTGCAGTAATCAAATACATATGATGGTTAATTCAATTGAATCCCTCCCCCCCCCCAAGAAATTTTAAATTTCAACCAAGTGTAAATAGAATTCATAGAAATGGACCATTAAGGCCTGACACTCAATTTATCATTATCACTCACATGTAGATTGCTGCTCTACCCTGTGCCTTGTAATATACAGTACAGACCAAAAGTTTGGACACACCTTCTCATTCAAAGAGTTTTCTTTATTTTCATGACTATGAAGGCATCAAAACTATGAATTAACACATGGGGAGTTATATACATAACAAACAAGTGTCAAGTGTATATACATAACAAACAAATAATGATGGCCACTCGTTTTTCTTTACTTAGCTGCTTTTTTCTTGCCATAATACAAATTCTAACAGTCTATTCAGTAGGACTATCAGCTGTGTATCAACCTAACTTCTCCTCAACGCAACTGATGGTCCCAACCCCATTTATAAGGCAAGAAATCCCACTTATTAAACCTGACAGGGCACACCTGTGAAGTGAAAACCATTTCAGGGGACTACCTCTTGAAGCTCATCAAGAGAATGCCAAGAGTGTGCAAAGCAGTAATCAAAGCAAAAGGTGGCTACTTTGGAGAACCTAGAATATGACATATTTTCAGTTGTTTCACACTTGTTTGTTATGTATATAATTCCACATGTGTTAATTCATAGTTTTGATGCCTTCAGTGTGAATCTACAATTTTCATAGTCATGAAAATAAAGAAAACTCTTTGAATGAGAAGGTGTGTCCAAACTTTTGGTCTGTACTGTATATATATATATATATATATATATACTATTATTATTATATATATCCCATATTATTATATATATCCCATACATGATGCTGCCACCACCATGGTTCACTGTGGGGATGGTGTTCTTTCGGTGATATGATGTGTTGGGTTTGCGCCAGACATAGCGTTTTCTTCGATAGCCAAAAAGTTAAATTTTTGTCTCACCAGACCAGAGCACCTTCCTTCATACATATTGGGAGTCTCCCACATGCCTTTTTGCAAACTCACAATGTGCCTTTTTGTTTTTTGCTGAAAGTAATGGCTTTCTTCTGGCCACTCTGCCATAAAGCCCAACTCTATGGAGCGTACAGCTTATTGTCGTCCTATGTACAGATACTCCAGTCTCTGCTGTGGAACTCTGCAGCTCCTCCAGGGTTACCTTAGGTCTCTGTGCTGCCTCTTTGATTAATGCCCTCCTTGCCCGGTCTGTGAGTTTTGGTGGGCAGCTGTCTCTTGGCAGGTTTGCTGTTGTGCCATGTTCTTTCCATTTGGTTATGATAGATTTGATGGTGCTCCTGGGGATCATCAAAGATTTGTATATTTTTTTATGACCTAACCCTGACTTATACTTCTCAAAAACATTGTCCCTTACTTGTTTGGAGCATTCCTTTGTCTTCATGGCAGTGTTTGGTTAGTGATGCCTCTTGCTTAGGTGTTGCATCATTTCACTAATTATGTGACATTCATCGATGTTACTGGCCATTAAAATGGAGGGACAACCCGCTACAGTCAGACCGTTTAGACTGAATGCCCATTGGTTTACTATCATAAAAGACACAGAGAGGATAAATAAGGAACTCGCCTATTTTTGGCAAGAAAATATTGGCACAATACATATCCACTTTGTGTGGGACGCAATGAAAGCATATTTACGCGGGCTGTACTGTGGAATAATCAAAAAGAAAAGAACAGAGTTTTTCAAAGAGGAAAAAAGCTTGGAAGAAAATGTAAAAAACCTGGAAAGTATGATTAGAATAAATAACGACGAAAAAGGTGCGAGCCAAACTAAAACTAGCTAACGATCAGTATATAAATTACATGACAAAAAAGGCGCAGAATAAATTATTCTTCCAGGGATACGAGCATTTCTGTGATGGAGGTACCCCAGGTAAACTACTTGTTGCCATAATATCTAATCAAAAGGCACCCCAAAAGATTAGACAAATCCAAACAGGTGAAGGCCGTAAAGTAGAAAAAACAACGGAAATTGAGGGAGAATTCGTAAAATACTTTAATAACCTCTATCGCTCCGAATTAGATGATACAGGGATGAATATAGAAGAATTCCTGAAACAAATTAGAATTCCTGCACTGTCTGAACCGGATACGGCTCTCCTAAACTCCCCTATTCTTTTGGGGGAATTGCAGGAGGTCACAATGAAAATACAGGGGTCGACGGTGCCTGGATCGGATGGGCTTCCGTTTGGCATATACAAGAGCCACGCCGAAATCCTCCTACCCGGGCTATTACAGGTATTAAATGAGTCCGCTATCAGTGGAAAACTGCCTCCGTCCTTAAGGGAGGCAGTTGTCACACTGATTTTGAAGAAAGGGAGGGACGGAAATAATGTTGAGGCCTATCGATTGATATCTCTGCTTAACGCAGATTATAAGATAATTGCCAAAGTCCTTGCAAACATTAAAAAAAGTAATAACAGGTTTGGTCCATTCTGACCAGACGGGGTTCATCCCCGGACGACAAATCCAGACAAATATACGGAGGACCTTCATGAATGTGCAGATGGGGGGGGGGGAGGACCGCTCCATCCTGTCTCTAGATGCCGCTAAGGCCTTCGACAGGGTGGAGTGGCCCTTCTCTGGCAGACCATGCACAAGATGAATCTGGGCCAAAGGTTTATTGGATGTGTGAAAATGTTATATAATGACCCAGTGGCCAGAATTAATATCAATGGGGTGATCTCCCCCTCTGTTAGTTTGCAGCGCGGCACACGGCAGGGGTGCCCACTCTCCCCTCTTCTGTTTGCAGTCTTCATGGAACCCCTGGCATGTAGAATTAGAGCGGATCAGAGTATTGTGGGTTTCGGGGGAAGGGGAGCGGGCGATAAGATTAGTTTGCATGCAGACGACGTACTGCTTTATTTAAATGAAGGGTGGAGAATCGTCCCATGTGTCATGCAGATAATAGACGAGTTCGGCCAAGTGGCCGGGTAAGAGATAAACTGGTCGAAATCCGTCCTCTTCCCCCTGAACCGCGCACCCCCCCAAAATGACCTAAAGGTTAAAATCATCTCCCCACTAGACCATCTGGAATATTTAGGTATAAGGATTGGCAGTTCTATTAGGGACTACAATAAATTAAATATCACTCCCTTGGGAAATAAAGTAAAGGAGAAGGTTAGGGTCTGGCAGAAATTGCCCCTCTCACAGATTAATAGAATTGCACTGATTAAAATGGTCCTGTTACCCTGGATATTGGACGTGGTCGGTCCCTGCCCCGTCTGGATAGAAGACAGCGTCTTCAACCTGATTGACAGATTGATCAATGACCTGGTATGGGGCAGGAAAAGGGTTCGAATCAAGTTACAGTATTTACAGTGGTGTATTAACGCCGGGGATGGCTTATTGACATCTTACCTTACTAGGCCACAGCAGTGCCCTCTACAGAATATCTTTAGCACACTGGAGACCGGACTACTGGGTCGTGATGAAAATATTTGCCCCATAGGCTCAATGCTGCAGAAGGTTTGGAACAAAACAAAGGCCCTGTTGCAGCTTATACACGCCCAGGAGTTTACCCCATTATGGGACAACCCCCTATTAAATGAGTTTTTAGCGCTAAATGACAACAACTATTGGACCCGGAGAGGTCACTATGCTCTCACATATATGCACTGCGGGAAAGTTGAAACCTATGGGGGAAATATTTCACAATACACCAATCACTGCACTAAAGCACTATAGATATGCCCAACTTAAGCATGCATTCGCATATACACGAAAATAAAATAACTCAAACATTAGGCAAACAGACACTGTTAGATTTCTGTTATAATTCACTTGGGAAAAACGTTAGGGTCTCACAAATTTATAGTAGACTAATAAAGGAACTAAGCACGGTTATTACATTTAAAAGCATTGATAAATGGGAAGCGGACATAGGGGAAGTCAACCCATTTCAATGGCGCGAGATATATCAAAATATTAAGAAGGCTTCTCTCTCACGTCAACATCGGTTGACACAATTTAAAATAGTACACCGGCTATACCTCACTCCGGGTCTTTTATCTAAAATGTACGGAAAAAAAGGCAAAGAATTTTGCTGTCGGAAATGTTCTCTTTCTGATGCCGGATATGTCTATATGTTATAGAGCTGTCCGGTCATCAAGATTCTCTGGCAAAGTATATTTCAGTTCATGGGGGCAATAACTGAAAATAGTCCTCCTGTAACTATTGAAACTGCCATACTTGGACTCTTCCCCCCGGAGTTTGAACATAAAGCATTAAAAAGTGAACAGATTTGTTGGCTGAAAGGACTCTTACTGGCCAAGGTATTAATTCTTAGGAATTGGGTGTCGGACAGGGCCCCTACATTACAAGAGTGGGAAAGAGTAAAGCAAATAGTAAAAGAATTTGAGCTCATTAAATACAAAGGGGAGAAACGCCGGACATAGCCAAAAACTATACGACTGGAGTGGAACTGACTGCCAAATAACCCAAAAGCCAAATTCAAATAGTCAATATTTTAACTATATTGGAAGGCACCCGCGTACAATAGGATAATAGGCAAATGAGGACTTATCTTTAGCGCATAGCCTAAATAAGGGTGGGAAGCGCCCAACGCCTTCGTGACAGCCGTGGCCCGGCTCGGGGGGGGGGGGGGGGGGGTATGGGAGGGTGGGAGGCGGGGGGAATAGTTTGGTTGTGTACGGGAGGAGGCAAATCAGTATTATCCCGTGGGGTATCTTATTTGTATATGTTAACTGGCCTATTAGATCAATGTGACATATTTATATGCTCTGTTTATAATTGGGATTATATATTAGGAGACGTAAAAGATATATATACTGTATTACGCTCCTTCCTTGTTATATATATTTGTATATTGTTTATGACTGGAAAAAACCAATAAAGATTTCTTGAATAAAAAAAAAAAAATTATGTGACTTCTGAAGGTAATTGGTTGCACCAGAGCTTTTAATGGTC